>NC_091122.1:87236954-88469454 GCF_040183065.1 Periplaneta americana | reverse complement strand
AAGAGGGTGTGATAAACCATTCAGGATACAATATCTTCCTCCCAAGACAAGAATTAAAACTTGTCTACCATAAACATGGCCATAGAAGCACACAATAATTTATTATTAAAATTTACATTACGATTTAACTTTTCAAACTTTTTTCAAGTGTTGCATTTTTTTTGTTCATTTGTGTATATAATTAGCTATCACTATATAAAAGAATTAAATAAAAATAACAAACAAACCTAATGCACATTCACGAACAGAATACATTAAAACAATTAGGCCCTATAAAATAATTGAGACGCTGGGTGCAATAACAGCTTAACTCTACTTAAATTGTTATTCCGGCGATGACATTTTCATAAACTTCCCTGTTTTCTCTATCGACTGTAAACATTGTATTCATTTCGTTGATCCCAAATGACAGGTGAGTTTATCATTTGAAGTGCTGTGCTAAATCAAAAGGTTCAAAATTCGCAATACAAACTATGTTACCTCATGCTTTATACATCACGGTCTTTGGCAGTATCATGTACTTATAATACCGTTTTTCAGCTATTCAGTTTTTCTGGATCACCAAAGAAAAATCTTAATCGGAAAAGAAAAACTCTCGTCCTGGCTTAAAATCATCAAAGAAAAACTATATTATTTCATTATTGAAATTCTTGAAACTATAAAATGCATGTTCTCTTCAAAATATTTTGAATTCTGAAACAGTGCTGGATGAAAATCATCCTGAAAGTGAAATCAGTGAACATGATTTTTATTGAGATTTTGTAATATAGCTGCTCCACCTTCATTAAATTTATTTGGTGAGATTAGATTATTAAATAGTTTAATTGGTTGATCATGGTTAACTATATTTACTTTAATTTTTTATCTTTTTTTTAGCACTGCTTATACTATAGTAGAGGAGTTGACACTATAGTAGAGGAGTTTTCATCTGTATCACAGTTTCAGTATTGATTTTATTAGTACATCTATTGTTTTTATTATCAGACTATTTAAAACAAATGTTATTTTGTTTCTACAGTATATTTCTATAAAAAAAGTCTCAGGGTTTATCGGCTAAAAATTCTTACTTTGTATTATTTTGATAAGCTGAATTCTCAATGTAGGCCTACTATTTTTTTATTATTATTCAAGCAATGAAGTTCGTGTAAGCTAGTGAAATAACATTTTTCTACTGATTGTAATGCCAAGGTACTCTAATTTAAGAAGTCTCAGACTTCCTATGCAATAACTACTTAAGTTTTCCATACTTTACAAATATTTAAAAATAAATTGTTAAAATTTAATTCATAATTAAAGCTACTTAAATAGATAGTCTGAATGCTATATAATGTCTTAAATGTTTGTGTTTTATCAGAGGTGGCTCTGGCATTCCGGGGAGGCCCTCCATGTCCTTATGTGATCAAAAATTATGTGTGTGAACCGTAGATTAATTCCTCTCCCGACTTGTCGCGTGTAGCGTGGATCGTATAAATGAACCTAAAAGGAAGAGGTTAAACTAAGATAAATAAATAAATAGATAGATAGTCCGTTATTTCTTAATAATGTTAATAGTAAATGTCCAGGAATTACATATGTTTGCCCTAATTGAAATAAAATTTACCAAAGTTTCATGATTTCACTATTAATATTACAAGAATACAGAACAAGAATTAAATTAAAAGACATAAAATTACAATCAAACAAGACGAAGACTACGATTGTTGGTAGAAAAATGAAGAAGGTAAACGTATCTATACTAATAATAAATCTGTAGCCGAAATTTTTCTGGTAATTTTCGATTTTCCAAAAATAATTGGTCCTAACATATATAATTAACCACCCTGAAACCGAAAATCGCTTTTTTGAAACTTTTGTTTGTATGCCTGTCTGTCTGTCTGGATGTTTGTTACCTTTTCACGCGATAATGGCTGAACGGATTTCGATGAAAATTGGAATATAAATTAAGTTCGTTGTAACTTAGATTTTAGGCTATATGGCATTCAAAATACATTATTTAAAAGTGTGGTTATAAGGGGGCCTGAATTAAATAAATCGAAATATCTTCCTTATTATTGATTTTTGTGAAAAATATTACATGACAAAAGTTTCTTTAAAAATCATTTCCGATCAATTTTATTCTTTGAAAAAGTTTAATGGGACTGATATTTAATGAGATAAATGAGTTTTAAAATTAAAATAACTGCCATCTAAGGCCGTGTAATGAAATAAAAAACAAATGACTTCGTCTATAAGGGGCCTTGGACAACAACAATCGAAAGCTATGAAAGATAGCCTACAGAGAATGTTTCTGTGTTTGTATGAAGTAATATCGGAAGCTAAATTAACCGATTTGTATAATTAATTATTATTTCACCATTGGAAAGTGTAGTTTCTCTAGATGGACATAATGCTATAATGTTATTACAGTAACTTCTGAGTGAATTGAGGACAGGTAAGATTAAAATAGCTTCTTATGCACAGAAAACTTGATAGGCTATTCTGTATATTCGTTTCCTGTATTTCTTAAAATAATGTTTATGTACACATTCATTTAAATCTCAGAGAATTAACGAACAACGAGAGTCTATTGATTTAGTACGCAATAATAGTATGTTAGCTTAGCATTCCATTATTTTATAATCCAAATTTTAACTATGCTCAATTGAAACGTATTAAAATATACAAAATACATATGCATTAAATGCAATGCAAAAAATTGGGTAATGAGCCAAGCAGATTATGTTGCGCTATTGTACAAGTTGTTCCTCCTGAGATTCAAGAGCCCCCATAACAAAATAAAAACTTACTTATCGGAGTACATCCGTTATCAACACACTTTTCATATAATATAATATAACCAATTTCTACGCCCGACCCTAATATAATATAATATAATATAATATAATATAATATAATATAATATAATATAATATAATATAATATAATATAATATAATATAATATAATATAATTTTAGTTATTTGAAGGGTTCAAAACCATAGTGGGCCAAGCGCCATTTACTGAATACGTAGAAAACAAGGGTTAAAATTAAGTTATTACCATAATTTAATGGAAACATTTATAGCAAGTAAAATAAAGTATACACATTAAATCTAAATGATGTCAATGTTCATTAAACTATAGTTGCATGTAATACAAATTAAGAAACATGTTAAAGGAATTGTTATTGCACCAAATGAGTGGTCTCTGGACCAAAATGATCGCATTTTAATTATTTGAATACAATTTAAATTAAGTAACATATTAAACGATTTATCCTTCTATCAAACACGAATGTTCCCTGGATCAAATGTCCTATTTTAATTATGTAATTACTTTATATTTATTTCTAACAGGTGCAGCGGAGCGCACGGGTACAGCTAGTACTAAATAAGGCAGTAGAGCAAGTGGACAGCTTCAAATATTTAGGGTGTACTATATAAGTAGTAATGTAAGCTGATGTCAGGAAGTCAAAAGGAGGATATCAATGGCAAAAGAAGCTTTTAACAGAAAAAGGAACATCTTCTGCGGACCTCTGGAAAAAGAACTAAGGAAGAGAGTAGTGAAGTGCCTTGTGTATTGTGGCTTCGTATGGAGCAGAAACATGGACATTAATATTAAGTGAAGAGAAGCGACTAGAAGCATTTGAAATGTGGATATGGAGAAGCATGGAGCGTGTGAAATGGACAGAAAGAAATGAAGCGTTGAAGAATGTGTTGGAAAGAGTGGGTGAAGAAAGAATGATGCTGAAACTGATTATGAAGAGGAAAAGAAATTGGTTCGGTCACTGGCTGAGAAGAAACTGTCTACTGAAGGATGCACTGGTGAACGACAGAAGAGTTCGTGGTAGAAGATATCAGACGATAGCCGACATTAAGATATATAGATAATATGCGGAGACTAAGAGGAAGACAGAAAATAGGAAAGATTAGATAATGTGAGTTTGCAGTGAAAGACCTGCCATTTGGCAGAACATTATGTATGTATGTATGTATGTATGTATGTATGTATGTATGTATGTATGTATGTATGTATGTATGTATGTATGTAAAATGTTACGTTTTATTAAACGCCGCTCGTAACAGCCGAGGTTATATCAGCGTCGCCGGTGTGCCGGAATTTTGTCCCGCAGGACTTCTTTTATATGCCAGTAAATCTACTGACATGAGCCTGTCGCATTTAAACACACTTAAATGCTATCGATCTGGCCCAGAATCGAACCCGCGACCTCGGGCATAGTAGGCCAGCGTTATACCAACTGCGCCAACCAGGCCGACTCCATGTATGTATGTTGAACAATATTAGTTTACTCTATATGTCACAAGACCGCTATTTTGTAGATGGCTCAAGCACACTTAGGTCTACACCATGTACCACAATCTAGCATAGGCCTATACGTCACGAAGCTTGACTTGTGAGGGTACCCTACTTGGAACAATAGACTGTGCAGGTACTATTTCGTATTGTCTGTAATGAGGCGATAGTAGTGATCCTAGTGGTTAGCAACTATCTATAGATGCAAATTTTCTACGTATTGAACTTTGTGACTGTATATACTAGATTGTGGTTGCATGGTAGCGG
Source organism: Periplaneta americana (assembly GCF_040183065.1). Classification (NCBI taxonomy): domain Eukaryota; kingdom Metazoa; phylum Arthropoda; class Insecta; order Blattodea; family Blattidae; genus Periplaneta; species Periplaneta americana. Next base: position 88,464,895 of record NC_091122.1, on the reverse strand, counting down.
AAACGAGCTGCAATAAATTGTGGAAGAGGGGCAGCAGACTAATCTTAGAAAAGTGCTGCAAAACTCGCAGCCCAAGTAGACGTTTAGCAATTGTGATCATCTGCATTTGTAACGTTTAAGATGCTGGTATTTATTCTTAAAGTCTTATTTACAACCGAGAATTACGATTTGTAAAGTGTAGGGAAACAAACATTATACACAAATACTCCGTGTTCGATTTGAATGAGAGCTTCCGGCATTTGTTTTTATGTTCACGATATCATAGGTTTGTATACCGAACCTAACCAAAAACACGATTTTCCTGATTTAATAATTTGTGGTAAGTACTTTCGAATGTTTGTGTTTTGCACGTAGTATTTTAATTCTTTTAACTATATCCGTTTTCAAAAACATGTAATACTTTGTCACGTGAACAAGAAAATACTGAATTTACCTGTTAAACAAATAATTCTGAAAAGTTTTGCCGAGAAGTTGCTGGAATTGTGACCAATTGACCAGAAATTCAATCGCAGAATGAACACCAGAAACACGCGTGGGCGACTGTACCTCAATGAGGGATGACGTCATTACTCTCATTCACCCCACACCAGTCCACTCGACAGGGAAGGGTTGCATTTCAACGTAAAACTAGCGTCGTGCATTACAAGCGTTATGTTCGATTCAAGTTTGTCGAGTACGGCAAAGTTCGATATTCGCCGATGATCGTTCTGCAGAAGGAGGCCTGTCGTGTTTGTTCCGTCTTGTTATAAAAATATTCGCTGTTCTCCATTACCACCTCTTCATGTTTTAACCGCTTAAGCATGGGTTTTAGTACGAATCTTGCAACTGAGTCACCCATTTACAGAAACCGTTAATTCCAGAAAAATTCAAATTTGAGTTTTGTACATCATCTGATAGCTGGCATTGTCTTACACATTTTAAGCCACATTTACAGATATTATAGACGTCATTTCCTATTCAAATTTACGACTGAATGTTGGCTACAGTTCCAGGACCCGTTAAGACCATGACTGTTACAGGTCCATAAAACGTTATGTCCATAAGCGTATACAGGAGCAAAGCCTGTTAAGTCCAATAGAAAAAAGTGCATTATAGAAGATACAGTTTCAACCAACGTTACATTCACACTTTTTTTAATCCATCATTTCTGCTAAATTAATAAATAAAAACCACATTATGTTAGGTATGCTATGCTCCTGGATAACCAAAGAATCTCCAAAAACTACCAAGAATATTATTCTACTGTCCCTTATTGTTGGTCACTTGTTTATACCGCCCGATAGATTGTTTGGTCATATAAAGGAGCAAGTTAAAGCAAGAAGCCTTATTTTGAAACCTACTGACTACGAACAAATTATATTATCAATTTGAGACTATATTAAAACTGGGAACAGATGTAGGCTACAGATGTCTTATTGGAAATCGGCTGTCAAAGATATATATTATTAAAGCCTTCTTCAGCTTGGCATTTCTAGTTAAAGATGTAAAAGGAACATTATCAAGAAGAAAACCACTACGGGGTCAGTCAGTAACTGTTCAAGGTGAGCAAAGCTGCAACCTTGATGTTGGAGTAGGAAAACATATCTGCAGAAGGAGGAATTCATTCATGGAAACTCAGCACACAGAAACTGAAAAGGGTGTAGAGCTAAACAAAAGACAAAATGAAAGATATCGCAACCCTTTTAAATAATCACTATGGGCCTGAATGGGAGAGTTACGAGGATCTTCTATTTTACAAAAATTTAACACAACAGATAGGAGTTGAATAGCCAGAAGAATAGTGAAATAGGTGAACTACCAAATCAAAATGATAGAATGATAAACCTTTAAGTGAGAAGTGGAAAATAATTATTATTCATTAGAAAGACAGAAGCATAAAAATATATTTACTTTCTTAGCTTTTATCCACGTTATCATATTAACTGTGTTATTAAAAATAACTTCTTAAAAGGCTTTTTACCTTACTTATCATGGTTCTTGTAAATTTTAAGTTCCATCTGCATTTTTTTTTTGCTAGTGATAAACTGATGCTAATATACTTTAGTAACAGACTAATTATTCTAGTCTACATTTTTTAATAATAAATCAGTAATTAAGTTACTTTTATTTAAAATATCTTAAGTATTCTCCCTTGTTGTATGCTGTCTTGAATAGTCAAATATAGTCCCAAAGCCTGTTATATCCCAGTTACAGAATCTAACACTCCAACTTAAAATATTTAATTAAAAAGAAGCTTTTACAGTATGATATCAGTACTTCATGCAGATCAGATGGAAATAAATTACCATATAAAACTAAACAAAGAAATTACAGAAAAGCGAATTTGGAAACAAATTACAGTTTTTCCTGATTTCTGTAAAATTTTGTTGGAAGGTTTTAACGAGTGTCGGAAATGGACGACTCAATTAGTTTTTCACATTGCAGGACACTAGTAAACACTGCTTGTGATACATCTGGGTCCATGTTATTAGATTTTTGTATTGTTTTGATGAATACTACTACCTCTCAGGATACTGAATATTTTTTTTAATGAAAATCACATTGAACATATCATATCATCTCGTATCTCAGAAGATATTAATTTTATAACCTATGTTTATTAGATTTTTGTATCGTTTTGATGAATACTACCACGTACCAAAAAAAAACATGGTTTATTTAACAACGCTCGCAACTGCCGAGGTTATATCAGCGTCGTCGGTGTGCCGGAATTTTGTCTCACAGAAGTTCTTTTACATGCCATTAAATCTACTGACATAAGCTTGTAGCATTTAAGCACACTTCACTTCTCAAAATACTGAATGTTTTTAACACCCTGTATAGGAACAAGTGATATTACGGAAGCTACCATTCAAAATTCGACCAGAGAAATGACAAAGCGGAATTACACGTTTTCTATATTTTTTATTCGTAAAAATATTTTCGTGCATTCAATGATAATTTTACCGAAATTTCCCAAATATTAACTTCGATGTAACTTATTGTCGCAAATTAATAAAAACAATTCAAATGCCTATTTATAAGTCCTTTTATTAGGGCACATAAAATAAGCCTGTCTTCCTCAGATAGCCGCTACTACTTTATGGTATCGTTATAAAAAGTCGTACTCATAACAAAATGAAATAAATTCAGAATTAAGAAATAATTAAAATATCATAGAGTAAAAAACTGAGAATGCTGGGTTTGTAGTGAAAGACTTGATCTTGCACAGAACGCAATGAATGAATGAATGAATGAATGAATGAATGGAATGAAAACATAAATGATAATAAAATAATCCAATATGTCACATATTACTTACTTCCAAATGGCTTTTAGAGAACCCGGAGGTTCATTGCCGCCATCACTTAAGCCTGCCATCGATCCCTATCCTGAGCAATATGTCACATAAACATAACAAAATTACTTTCGTAGGACAAATTTGTCCAGTTTACCCATTTCCATGCTAAAAACACAGACTCAAATAATTACGCATTCGTCAAAGTAATAAAGCTTTCAGAAACTAAAAGAAAATATCAGACAGCAACGAAAATATTATATTTATATGAAATCATAAAGAGATGGAATGACTAATTTGAATGATGTTGGAACGGATCGTGATGTTGATAATGATCAAATAAATTGTTGGAACAGTTTCAAGACACTTCTCTTTCCTATGTCATCACCAGAACAATTCAACTTCATTCATCAGCGTTGCCTTTCACATCAGAGAAGATTCGCGTTCAAATCCCGGCAGCTCAGGTGATATTTATGGGCAGGTTTTGGTCTGCCAAATACTTATCCACGTTACCATCATTCAAAATCTCCGTCGTTATCATCCATCTAAAGAAAATATCAATGGCGTATTGAACATGTAACAAAACGCAATTTTTGTAATGGATCACGGTGATACAGATGACTCCTGAGCTGTGAACCTAACAGTTAACGGGAAAGTGAATGGTAGAGCGACCTTCAATGTGGCTATATAGCAGCACCAAGTGGTGTTTGTTTCTTTCAGATTTGATGACACAGATTTCGCTTCGGTGTACTTATACCCTCTTGTGCGTCTCTTTGTTGAGCACTCGACTCAGCACTCCAGCTTCCTGAGACAAGTACGTATTCATTTGCTCATTTTGAATGTTAGTAACACTTTGACTGTGACGAGTGCTCCCTGCTAGTCTCCGTAAACAGTCATTCCGAGGATCTTCATTATGCTTCAGCGCAACGGTTCGCAAACTATCTTCCGCGGAGTCAGAAAATTCTACAAGGGAATCGTATTGGATGTTCTGGTGTGAATTACAATTCGAACGGCTATTGAGAAAGCTTTCCACACCGAAGACATCAGTTCGACAGGATTTGTGGTGAAGAACGTTCGTTCTTGCGTCGAAATGCTATTGATCTCAACGTGAAACATTTATATGATACATCTTGATTACACAACTTTTATATTAACACTATAACACTTCGGAAAACGTATTATGTGCCTTTCTCGTGTTAAATTTTACATTACCGCTCCACATCTGTGGAGTAACGGTTAGCGCGTCTGGCCGGAAAACCAGGTGGCCCGGGTTCGATTCCCGGTCGGGGCAAGTTACCTGGTTGAGGTTTTTTCCGGGGGTTTCCCCTCAACCAAATATGACCAAATGCTGGGTAACTGTCGGTGCTGGACCCGGACTCATTTCATCGGCATTATCACCTTCATCTCATTCAGACGTTAAATAACCTAAGATGTTGATTAAGCGTCGTAAAATAACCTACTAAAAAATTGCATTACCTCGTTAATATGTTTCAGCACTTTATCGGCCATCTTCAGAATTGGTTGTTGCTGGTCTTGGCGCCTTTTGTTTGTGTTTCCTGTGGGGGTGTGTTTGTGTAGTGTAATATGGAGTCAAATAGTGTGTGTTCTGAAATTGAGTTGTGTGTTGAGAATTTCATTTGGAGGTGTTTTTGTGTGTATATATATTTCGTATTGTTCTAATGTGTTTAGTTTCTAGCTTTTTGGTTGAATGTGTAGAAATTCCATGTCTGTGTTGATGTTTCTGAATGTACGGTTAGCATTTGGGATGTGTTCTGTATATGTGGAAGTGTTTTGTTATGGCTGTGATGTATTGTTTGTAACGTGTTTGAAATGATCTGCCTGTCTGTCCTATGTAGAAGTTGTTGAAGGTGTTGCATTTGAGTTTGTATACGCCTGTGTGGTTGTATTTGTTTGTTTGTGTTGTTTGTGTGTTGAGATGCTTTTGTAGAGTATTATTTGTTCTGTATGCGATGTTGTAATTTAATTTCTTGAATGAGGTTGCAATCTTGTGTGTGTTTTTGTTTTCGTATGTTAGTGTGATGTATTTTTTTGTGTTCTTGTGTTTGTGTTGTATGCTTATGTTTTTTGTGATTATGTTTTGTCTTTCTTATTATGTTGTCTATTATGTTGGGGTTGTATTCGTTTTCTTGTGCTATGTATTTGATTGTGTTTAGCTCTTCTTTCAATTTGGTTCATTGGTATGTTGAACAGTCTGTGTACCATTGTTCGGAATGCAGCTTGTCTATGTTGTGTCAGGTGACTGGATGTGCTGCGTATGTGTGTTGTTGTTGTTGTGGGTTTTCCGTAGACTTTGAATGTATGTTTTTTGTGGACTTTTGTTATTGTGACGTCTAGAAAATGTATGGATTTGTTGTTTTCAATTTCTAATGTGTAGTGTAGCTTTGGATGTGTTTTGTTTATGTGTTGATGCAGGTTTTGGATCTGTCTTTTGTTTCTTTTGTATATGAGTCGAGGACTATGCGTCGTTTTAAGAATGCGTCCAACAGTTTTCAGTATAAAATTTCAGTTGGACGGCAACGAATTCACTGTGCGAGGGGGCTTTTGAGTTACTGCGCAAGGCGCACCCGCACAAGTGAGAGTAAGTTTTGTGCTTTGGCGCGATAAGACTTAGAATGACGAGTGAACAGTGAAGAATTCATGTGGTAAGTTAGGAGTGATTGATATTCTCCCCCGGATATAAAAATTTCCCCTACGAATATTTCGAAACCTAACTCGCTTACTATTTGCAATTAAAAATTAAATAATGAATAAAAATAATCGAAACTCCCCTACGCCGAAATATATAAAGAGGTGTAATAGGTTAAGGGAAAAATTACATTTAATAACGTCTATTCTTAAAATCGTCCCGCGCCGTGGCGTCGTGGTCTAAGGCATCCTGCCTAGCAGTCGCATTACGGAATGCACGCTGGTTCGAGTCCACATGGGGGAAGAAATTTTCTCATGAAATTTCGGCCAGTGTATGGGACCGGTGCCCACCCAGCACCGTGATTCACTTGGGGAGCTATGATAGGTAGCGAAATCCGGTTGCGAATGCCAGCTATAACGGCTGGGAGGATCATCGTGCTAACCACACGATACCTACATTCTGGTTGGATGATCGTCCACCTCTCCTTCGGCATGTGGGCGTGAGGCCAGCAGCCGGCTGGTCGGTCTAGGCCCTTCACGGGCTGTAGCGCCACGGATTATTATTATTATTATTATTATTATTATTATTATTAAAATCAATTACTTTTTAATTTGAAACCTCACAATGGATGCCTTGAAGATTTAGGCGAGTTTCGATTATTGTGTTAGGCCTATTTGAAATTAATTTCAACTTCGTACGGTTGACTCACAATTCGCTTTCCTTAGACATACAGTTGATACAATGTCTAAAGAAGTAACACTCATGTCAACCGCAATGTAAAAACCAAAGGCATTACCGGTATTTTCTTTCGTTTCTAAAAAGACGTGTTGCAAGATCCATCTGATGCAAATAATATCTGTAAGTAGGTAATGTTGAAATACTTTGAAATATTCCAATCTTGTAAAGATGCTTATACTCTTAAGCAATCATCACCCGTTATGAATCGGAACATCTGAGAAGACGAATTTCTGAGTAAATTCGGGATTGATTTCCCATTATTCAAGAGACTTATTTACTTTTTTTTTTCTAGACTTTAAATTTTAATTGTAATGTGGATAAAATTTTAAATTATTATTTTCATAGGAGGGAAACAACGATCAGGTTCACCAGCTCCAGCTACTTCTTCATGATCTAATAATGTACCATTTATTATACTAAATCATACATTTTGTTGGTATTTAGAATTTTAAAATGTTACATTTGTTCGGATCCAATTTCTGCACATTTAAAGGACACATTTATCATAATACACTGTTCTCTCAAATTCACTGACCATATTGGAAATTGTGGTCCCTAGAAACCATGTAAAAATGTATTTCCTTATTATGGTTGGTCACTATTGTGAGAAAATGTGTTCTCATTACATGGTGAAAAGAATTACGTTGAATGAACATTATCGGCTGTCCCACAGAGTTTTGAACATTAAAAAGCATTTACTCAAAACTCTGAAAAAGTGACTTAGATTGTTCTTTGTTTGCACACTTTATATAAATATACACAGAGTGATCGTAAGTAATGTCATCATTTTCAGGGGTTGTTCTTTGAGATCTTTCAAACAAAAACAGCTTATTGGAATTTTTCTCGTTTTTGCTTCCTTTTCGGGGTCAATTGTTTTATATAAAACATTTGATTGCGTGTTTTGGGAAAGCCATTGATTTAATTTCCTATATGCAATGCATTATAACAATAAATGCTCGAAAAAAATTTTAGTTTTGTCCTTTAAATATGCAGAAATTTTATCCCAACAAATGTAACTTTTCGTCCTGCAAATTAATTTTACAATGTTATTGTTCAGATCAAATTTCTGCACGTTTAAAGGAAAAAACTAAAATTCTTTCAATAATTTATTATCATAATTTATCCTTCGAAGAGACGGAAAAATTCAAATATCTTGAAGCAACAGTAACAAATATAAATGATACTCGGGAGGAAATTAAACGCAGAATAAATAAGGGAAATGCCTGTTACTACTCGGTTGAGAAGCTTTTATCATCCAGTCTGCTGTCAAAAAATCTGAAAGTTAGAATTTATAAAACAGTTATATTACCGGTTGTTCTTTATGGTTGTGAAATTTGGACTCTCACTTTGAGAGAGGAACAGAGATTAAGGATGTTTGAGAATAAGGTTCTTAGGAAAATATTCGGAGCTAAGAGCGATGAAGTTACAGGAGAATGGAGAAAATTGCACAATGCAGAACTGCTCGCATTGTATTCTTCACCTGACATAATTAGGAACATTAAATCCAAACGTTTGAGATGGGCAGGACATGTAGCATGTATGGGCGAATTTAGAAATGCATATAGAGTGTTAGTTGGGAGACCAGAGGGAAAGAGACCTTTGAGGAGGCCGAGACATAGATGAGAGGATAATATTAAAATGGATTTGATGGAGGTGGGATATGATGATAGAGATTGGATTAATCTTGCACAGGATAGGGACCGATGGCGGGCTTATGTGAGGGCGGCAATGAACCTGCAGGTTCCTTAAAAGCCATTTGTAAGTAAGTAGGCCTAAGTAAGTATCAATTAATATTAGAGGAGAAAAATTAGCTCCGGCACCGGAGATCGAACCCGGGTCCTTGGTTCTACGTACCAAACGCTCTCACCATTGAGCTACGCCGAAGTCCAATCCACAGCACCGGATCGAACTCCGCTTCTCTAATGTTTTTCCCCTTTGTGGCCTGACTCCAAGTTGGGCATGTATGTTGACATTTTATTAAGTCAACTGCCATTATACAAGGAGAGCACTCAGTTGAGTGACTTTTGACTGGGATTCCACAGTAATATGTACAGTAATCTGTACAGAAATATGCGCTGTTGCTCGAAGAATTTACTAAAGAGCGAATTTTTCTCCTCTAATATTAATTGTTACCATAACATATATTCTGTAGGACTAAAAAAAAATATATATAAGTATAAATAAATAAATAATAATCTTTACTAAGTAAGTAATACACTACTCTCTTAAACTAACTGAGCATATTGGGAATTAAACTAATGGCTATGAAATGTTTCTTATAAAACAATTTTTATCTCGAAAAGGAAGCAAGTCATTACTTGTGTTATATTTTATTTATTGTAGTTGTTCCTGAATCATCAACGCTTGTAGTATTCCTTCACTATTCTTAATTGTTTTATTGTTCAGGAATTATGTATTAATTTGAAACTGAAAGTCAGATTTTATTTTAACAGCCTACTATTGATTATCTTTTTAAAGTCATGTACTTACTTTGCTACGGTTAGACATTGTTGTATATTTTTCGCATTCATTATTCCACAAACATCTCATTAATCTATAACAGGAGTCATGTACATGGTTCTACATAATCCATGTAACTTGTAACTGTGATCACTATTTTGTATTATCACTTCACTCATGTTTATTGGTTATAAATTACTGTATATATCTTGATGCCAACTATAACCCTAATATACATCAGGATTAAATAGGGTTTATTATATTGGATAGTAATAAAAAAGGAAACAAAAACGGCAAAATTGTATTAAACTTTTTGTTTTAAATATCTCAAAGAATAACTCCTTGAAATTAATGACATTACTTATGGTTCACCATATGTATGCACATATAAAACTGTGTGTGTGTTGATCCCCCTTCCCCTGAGTAAAGTGATTCAACACTGCGAATAAAGCTAACAGTAAGACAGTCAGTGGCGGCGACATGTTTGTTGCACAAGGAATTGCTGACGGGACCGGTTCTGCGCTGTCGGCCACCTGCGTGCCTCAGATATTTTGCCATCCATGTCAATGCCGCTCCGAAGTAAGCTACAAGTAATATTATATTAGTTTGCCAACCTTACCCATGGACCAAATATGTATTAGGTTATTTATATTTGATTACCATTCTATTAAAGTTTACAGGGGTGAAAATTTAGGAACAAATACGGAATACTGTTGTTTTATCGATTTCAGACTTCCGGAAATGACATGAAATGATGTCAGAAGACGTCATGAAATTGCGTCATCAAAACAACACAATACATCACATAACACGACATAACACATCAATATAACGATGTAAATAACGTGTCAACGATATAGATTGACGGAAACACAAGAACAATAAATTCCTCCAGTTACAACTACAGCCTCAATCAAACATGGCAAAAATGGACTCAGTATAGCAGATATTTTTATTTTATTTATTTTTTTCCAGAAAATAAGGAATATTTTGAAAAAAATTAAAAAGTATACCTTTCACTTCCTACTATGAATATAAAATTAGTTTTTCCTTCCTAGACGAAAACATAGCATGTGGAATATGTAGAACAGATTTGGAATGGTTTGTGCCAGAATTTAATGAGTGGATGGTGAATTTTGACAGACAGACTGACAGACAGACATTTTTAAACAGGATATATTAGCACAAGTCAATAAAATTACAGAGTAGCTTTACTGAAGCCAACTGTGTATGCACTAAAGATTTGAATAAGCGATCGTTAAAACTTTACTAACTACAAAGCAGAATGTGAACAATAATATTTTTAGCTAGATTCACACTTCCTGGTTAACTTAACACTTAATGGCTTTTACAGAATACAGAGGTTCACTGCCATCCTCACATAAGCCCGACTAGATACGATTATGGTGATATCGTCACTTTACAGCAGCTCCGTACCGTCTATAATATTCAGGAAGATCATTTATGTTTAAAACAGAAATTAATGGTCCTAACACTGCACTTTATGAAATACCTAGATTTACAAATATATCATGTTCACATTGCTATTTACTCTTATGCATAGTTTATAATTTTTTAGGATCTTAAGAATTTTACAACAGTGCCTCTAAATCCCTGCACGTTCCACGACGGAATTAAAAATGAAAGTTAAGCTGACACGATGCATTTACAAAAGGAAGCACCACAATATTATTGTAAATGTTGACACAACCGCCTCTCTTTATTTTTGAAAGGAAGGAAGAAAGAAAGAAAGAAAGAAAGAAAGAAAGAAAGAAAGAAAGAAAGAAAGAAAGAAAGAAAGAAAGAAAGAAAGAAAGAAAGAAAGAAAGAAAGTTGATCGAACGTTGATTAAACCGTAGACTAAAGGACTGTGAAATTTGTAAGTTCATAAATTGGGGTTTCATGAAGTCGATCCTAAGTACCCCTTTTAGTTATGAGCCCATCCCCAATGACCACATGGGCTCGCTCCCGTATAAACATTTTCTTTCCCATTTTATGTAGGCTTAGAACTGCCACATGGGCTCGCTTTCGTATAAACATTTTCCTTCCCATTTTATGTAGACTTAGGACTGCCACAATGGCTCGCTCCCGTAAAAACATTTTTCTTCCAATTTTATGCAGACTTAGGACTACCACATGGGCTCGCTCCGTATAAACATTTTCCTTCCCATTTTATGCAGACTTAGGACTGCCACATGGGCTCGCTCCCGTATAAACATTTTCCTTTCCATTTTATGCAGACTTAGGACTACCACATTGGCTCGCTCCGTATAAACATTTTCCTTCCCATTTTATGTAGTCTTAGGACTGCCACATGGGCTCGCTCCGTATAAACATTTTCCTTCCCATTTTATGTAGTCTTAGGACTGCCACATGGGCTCGCTCCCGTAAAAACATTTTCTTCCCATTTTATGCAGACTTAGGACTGCCACATGGGCTCGCTCCGTATAAACATTTTCCTTCCCATTTTATGTAGACTTAGGACTGCCACATGGGCTCGCTTCCGTATAAATATTTTCCTTCCCATTTTATGTAGACTTAGGACTACCACATGGGCTCGCTCCGTATAAACATTTTCCTTCCCATTTTATGTAGACTTAGGACTGCCACATGGGCTCGCTTCCGTATAAACATTTTCCTTCCCATTTTATGTAGACTTAGGACTACCACATGGGCTCGCTTCCGTATAAACATTTTCCTTCCCATTTTATGTAGACTTAAGACTACCACATGGGCTCGCTCCGTATAAACATTTTCCTTCCCATTTTATGTAGACTTAGGACTGCCACATGGGCTCGCTCCCGTAAAAACATTTTTCTTCCCATTTTATGCAGACTTAGGACTACCACATGGGCTCGCTTCGTATAAACATTTTCTTTCCCATTTTATGTAGACTTAGGACTGCCACATGGGCTCGCTCCCGTATAAACATTTTCCTTTCCATTTTATGCAGACTTAGGACTACCACATGGGCTCGCTCCCGTATAAACATTTTCCTTCCCATTTTATGTAGACTTAGGACTACCACATGGGCTCGCTCCCGTATAAACATTTTCCTTTCCATTTTATGCAGATTTAGGACTACCACATGGGCTCGCTCCCGTATAAACATTTTCCTTTCCATTTTATGCAGACTTAGAACTGTCACATGGTCTCGCTCCCGTATAAACGTTTTCCTTCCCATTTTATAACTTAGGACTGCCACATGGGCTCGCTCCCGTATAAACATTTTTCTTCCCATTTTATGCAGACATAGGACTGTCATTATACCTTGCTCGATTTATATTGTATGTGTATGAGCATGTAATACAGGCGTTTCCACATTCCTGCGTTAGATACAAGCCTTTAAAAATTTTACAAAGAGAACACAAAGCTATAAACTGAACTTCTTCGATCTAGGTTAAAAAAAATCTGAGTGAAGGTACCCATTGTCGTCGAAGGAATAAGAAATGTATAAGAAAAGTGGTAAGAACGATCTGTGCAATTTGAGGTAGGCTACACATGGTACAGAGGGAATAAAGCCACTTAAGCGATTATTACCATAAATGTTCAGCAATGTTCGTAATAATTTCAAGTGAATCTAGTGCGTCATAACTTCATGAGTTTCTTAATTTTTAACATTACAGACTTTTCAAATGTTGACATGATGGACTTGTCACTGCTACGTTATGCTGTTCACATGATCACACGTTAATCGACAGTATGACATTGTAGGTACAGTTATATACAGTATGACACAATAGCCTACCTAACAGCCCCGTGGCTGTGCACACAGCTATCGTGCACGTACAGAAGTTACGGATAGTGGATTGTCCATTCAAGTTGGCCTAGATCAACAAATAAGCAGTCGCGGACAAAATCAAGGCAGCCTAACGCCTTAGGTGGCAACCCCACTATCAGGATCAGGTGCTGTAGACTTAAAATCCACACACCTTAAATAAACCTGTAACATTATCAGCTACACGTCTTGGAAATACCTGCGACAGAAGAAGTTTGTAGCTTCCCTATGTTCCTCCTACAAGGAATAAATAAGAAATAGGACGCCTAACAGCGCCACACGACTGCCAGCTCATTAAATATGATTCACTCTGTTGTGATTACGTTTGTGTTCATCATATACATACATTAAAGATTTGAGGCGTTCAGAGCTAAAGTGGATCAAGTCCATGAGACGTAGTTTTGAGATAATAGGACTTAACGTTAACTTGCTCCAGTGGATTATCTAATTTCATTAGCAATAATTTTTAATTGGTCCATTTTCAAATTCTATATTTATAAAATATAAAAAAATGTGATGTTAATTGATGCAACGCTTTGGTGACTTGATCCATAATGGCTCAGAATATCGTGAACAAATAATATAATCTGAGCCAAAAGTGACTGGTGCCATCTACCGGCGAATGCTTGGAATTAAGACTTAATCCATTACTGTTCGGAAAAGATCCAACTTCAGATAATCAGAAAATAAATTAAACTCAGTTTATGAAAATTTGTAAATTCATCCACTTTAGCTCTGACCGCCTCATTTAAAGGCTTAGGTTCATTCTAGACATTCACGAACAGCGAGATCCCTGCATTATTTTTACATATACCGGGTAGGTCTAACCATTGTGGTTAACCGAGCTTTCGACTAAGAAAATGTTTATGTGGCCAGCACAGCGAAAGTTTACCGTTAAGACACCACGAGACAAACACATGCAATCATTGTGAAATGAATATAAATATGCCCTTTCCTACTTAAAATAGAGTCCGGGTTCTTTCAATTTGTAGCCAGCAAAGCAATCACTTGCGTTTTAGTTTTTATTATTTATGTGAGAATTGAGTATTGAGAAATAACATGTAGCTGCCCTTTCTATCACCGTCCCACAGTATACTTTCAGTCACTTGTTATGTTACGGTGATTGATAATCATACGAGGCCTCGATCATACGCAGTAATGCAAAAAAGAAAAAGAAAACAAGCTTCTTTATGTTTGGAAGCAATAGTCGTTTACGATCTCCAATTTGGCACACAAAAGATTAAAGTTTGCACTCTTGACAATCTTCAACCTTTGCGGTTGACCCAAATCACTCTCTGAAGGAGATCACATGCATTATCTGTGTCTATTATTATTCCTTGTTTACTGTCCCATGTAATTAGAGTTTGAAGTGCAAAAACAGGTCGCCTGGAGTGTTTACAATGTGACATGTCTAGTGATGAGTAAATTCCTGGGAACTTTGCCATCGGGAATATTCCAATCTGCCCGCTGATTCGGAGTTGCGCTTGGGCGTCGGTTCGATTTCCACTGGTTGAGTTTTTTTTCCGAGGTTTTACCCAAGCTGAATGTCAGCTAATCTATGGCGCCAAATACCATCTAGCTATCACCAATTCCATTGACGCTAAATAGCTTAGTGACTGATATAACATCGTTAACACTTACGTACTCTTGAACCATTTTCTGACATAAGTAGGCCTACTCGCGTGGGGGTCAAAGCGACCCCCAAGCAAAAATACGAATTAAAGCATAAAATTCATAGTTCCACGTAAACTTTCTAGTTCATATGGGTCATTACTTGCCAAATTGTTCTTAAGTAATAATTTGCATGTTTATACACCACAAAAGTAACACTGTAATACTTGTGGACTGATTTGTAACATTAGTAGTCGCGTGGGGGTTAGAGTGACCCCCAAATAAAAACACGAATTAAAATATGAAATATCCTGGTTCTATGTAAATCTTCCAGTTCACATGCATCATTGCTTGCCATATTCTTCTAGAGTAAGAGTTTTCACGTATAAAATCACAAAAATAACACTATATTACTTGTGGACTAATTTATGACATTAGTAGTCGCGTGGAGGTCAACAGAACCCCCAGCCTAGAAAATTTAAATTAACGCAACAAATGACAGTGATAAATTGGAAGTTATCATGTAGTATAAAGAAGGTACTGATAAGCTGGGCAATGTAGGCAACTTACTAGTACATACTTACAAATGGCTTTTAAGGAATCCGAAGGTTCATTGCCGCCCTCACATAAGCCCGCCATCGGTCCCTATCCTGTGCAAGATTAATCCAGTCTTTATCATCATACCTCACCTCCCTCAAATCCATTTTAATATTATCCTCCCATCTACGTCTCGGCTTCCCCAAAGGTCTTTTTCCTTCCGGTCTCCCAACTAATACTCTATATGCATTTCTGGATTCGCCCATACGTGCTACATGCCCTGCCCATCTCATACATCTGTATTTAACCCGTAATTGGTGAGGTGGTGGCTGTGAGTACCCCAGCCATTGTAAGAAAAGAAGCTTGCGCCAGGTGGATGTGCGGAGATATATTTTTTTCATTGCTTATTATGCTGCCTGCTTCCCTAATTTTGAAGAAAACCTAGTTAAAACAATATATAAATTAAAAATTCAGTTTGATTATCTGAGTGCTACGATACAAATTTCTAAGTTTATGTGACTACAAAAATATCTCACCTCTTACGGGTTAATGTTCCTAATTATGTCAGGTGAAGAATACAATGCGTGCAGTTCTGCGTTGTGTAACTTTCTCCATTATCCTGTACTTCATCCCTCTCAGTCCCAAATATTTTCCTAAGAACCTTATTCTCAAACACTCTTGATCTCTGTTCCTCTCTCAAAGTGAGAGTCCAAGTTTCACAACCATACAGAACAACCGGTAATATGTCTGTTTTATAAATTCTAACTTTCAGATTTTTTGATAGCAGACTAGATGACAAAAACTTCTCAACCGAACAATAACAGGCATTTCCCATATTTATTCTGCGTTTAATTTCCTCCCGAGTGTCATTTATATTTGATACTGTTGCTCCAAAATATTTGAATTTTTCCACCTCTTCGAAGGATAAATCTCCAATTTTTATGTTTCCATTTCGTACAATATTCTGGTCACGAGACATAATCATATACTTTGTCTTTTCGGGATTTACTTTAAAACCTATCGCTTTAGCCGACTTGCTTCAAGTAAAATTTCCGTGTTTCCCTAATCGTTTGTGGATTTTCTCCCAACATATTCACGTCATCCGCACAGACAAGAAGCTGATGTAACAGCGTAAATATAATTGAATCGGTCATTTCAAAAAGTTCATGAGTCAAGAAACTGAAAATTTACAGGAGAAAGAAAAAACTACCTACAGCATTAACTACCTAATTTTCAATTCTCATACGACTGTGAATGATTAAAGCGTTATCGAGGAAAATATTCCATTAAATATTTTTCATTTAAAATTTTTTGTTTAGCGTAAAACTCATTTTCAAAATCAATGACTCATGACCTTATTGCAATGAACGTCCACATTTTACCAATTAATAAAATATATTTTTAGCAAATAATGTTCTAATTACATAAATTGTTTAATGCACCAATATACAATGAATGAGAACACTTATGCGTACTATTTTCATATTATACAGGGTGATTCACAAGGATTTACCGACCTTTACGGAGGTTAATTCTGAAGATATTTTGAACATAAATGTCATATAATCATAGTTCCTATTCTCAATATTTTCAGAGTTATACTAATTTAAATTTGTTTGTAAAATATGTTTTTTCTTTAGTTTGAAGGTGAAAGAATACTACAAATAGAGAATGAACCATTTAGAAGTATCATTTCTCTAATTGGCAAGTTTTTTGAAGCTAAAAATATGCTGTGAAGTCCATAGTTGTTTCGTACAGACATCTTTTTCTATTTTTAACTAAAAAAATTAAGTTATTCTAACGTACTTACCTTAACAGTTATTACCGAGTTAATTATTTCCAGTTCAATTCTGCATCCTAATTGACAGTCTTGGAGAGTGTGCAACACATTTTAAAGAATGTCGCCTCACACTTGTAAACGGCACTCGTCATGCTACGTACTGTTCGCGCAACTTATCTGGGCAGCTAAAAGAGCGGGGTAGCGGGGTGCAGCGGGGTTGTTTGTAGAGAGAGAGAGAGAGAGAGGGAAGGATGTTCTACTAGGCGGGTAAAATACATTTGCTTGCTTAGTGTGATCTGTACTTCCAATAATGGCCGGTAATAATACGAGATGCAACAAGATTATACGCGTCTTCTATACTCGAGATTGCCGGTTCGATCCCGGCCGAGGTCGATGGCATTTAAGTGTGTGTAAATGCGACAAGCTCATGTCGTAGATTTACTGGCATGTAAAAGGACTCCTGCAGGACAAAATTCCGGCACACCGGCGACGCTGATATAACCTCTGCTGTTGCGAGCGTCGTTAAATAAACCACAATTTAATTTTAATATAGCGTACACAGTAAGTAGAGGGAGATAATAAGGTCAGTGGTTGTTTGTTGCGATCAAGAGGCAAAAGAGAAATATCTTACTTACTTACTTACTTACTTACGGCTTTTAAGAAACCCGGATGTTCATTGCCGCCCTTACATAAGCCCGCCATCGGTCCCTATCCTGAGCAAGATTAATCCAGTCTCTACAGTAATCATATCCCACCTCCTTCAAATCTATTTTAATATTACCCTCCCATCAATGTCTCAGCTTCCCCAAAGGTCTTTTCCCTCCAGCATCCCACTAACAGTCTATATACATTTCTGGATTCGCCCGTACGTGCTACATGTCCTGCCTATCTCAAAGGTTTGAATTTAATGTTTCTAATTATGTCAGGTGAAGAATAAAATGCGTCCAGTTCTGCGTTGTGTAACTTTCTCTACTCTCTTGTAACTTCACCCTTGTTAGCCCCAAATATTTTCCTAAGCACCTTATTCTCAAACACCCTTAATCTCTGTTTCTCTCTCAAAGTGAGAGTCCAAGTTTCACAACCATACAGAACAACGGATACTGTTTTATAAATTCTGACTTTCAGCTTTTTTGACAGCTGACTGGATGACAAAATCTTCAACCTAATAATAGCAGGCATTTCCCCTATTTATTCTGCTTTTAATTTCCTCAGAGTATCATTTACATTTGTTACTGTTGCTGTACTATGTTCTAGTCACGAGACGTAATCATATACTTTGTCTTTTCGGGATTTATTTGGAAACGAATCTCTTTACTTGCTTCAAGTGTTTTCCCTAATAATTTATGGATTTTATAATACGTCTAGACGACACCAGCAGTGATGACTATGATGATGATGATGATGATAATGAAGAAGGGAAGAGGATGAGGAAGAAGAAGAACATTGATAATGACTGTATGTGAAAGTGAACTTTTTGGAAACCCAACAACACAGACCTGTGCTTCTAATTAAAGACGTCATGCATCGCTTACCATCAGTAGCTGACGGCCAGATACGAATATTGTAATAATTGGAGTTGTGATCATACTGTATAGCACACAGAAGAAGAAAAATGTAATTTATTTATGTTTGTTATTTTGTGAAACCATATACTTTCACCTACCATATCCAATGGAATGGAATGGACTGAAATTAAATACCGAATGATGTTTTTGTAACTGTACGTACAACTGCGGCAGCGACGGTCAGGAGCCAGCAGACAGCTACGGGGCACCGAGAGAGCACTAGGGAACCCAGGTGCCTAGATAAGTTGGGCGGACAATAACTGCGTACGGCTATCTTTGATTTCCGTAGCGCTCGCACTGGCTGCTGACTGCACGCTGACCATGATCATGCCTTCACAGCAATGCGTTCCAATAACGAAACGTAACTCTGCAAATATTGAGAATAGGACCCATGTTTATATGATATTTTTTGCTTAGAATGTCTTCGGAAATAAGCTCCGTAAAGGACGGTAAATCCTCGTGAATCACCCTGTATAGCTGTATTTTATTTAGAACAAGAATGAACTCTAATGAAAATCTACACACTTTGGTTAGAAGATAGATTGAGAAAGTAGTTTTTTTGTTTGTTTTTAGTTCTCCTGATCATTTTCAACTTCTTTTCTTCCTTGTCTTGGCCTTTCCTGAAGTTGATCGTAAAACTCTGTATACTCAGCTGGGATATATGTACTTCTTCACCTTACGAATGTTCCCATTTTTTTTCATTCACATGCATCTGTTTTGAAGGATAAGCCAATTCTGTAGGAAGTACAGGATTCTTGTTGTAACTGTGAAGGAGATTGAATTTCTCTTTGCCGGCACCATCGATGAACTGTTAAATTTTTATTTGACCAGGGCAGCTTGAGTTGTATTCAAACGCCGTCCACTTAGAAGGAGAAAAAGACATTTTATGTACCTTGGGAATTTTTCCCATACTTGATTCAGAAAGAAAAGTCTTACTGTAATAAATAGACCAATATTGCTTAACCCATTTATCCCCAACTTAATTTTTTTTTTTTCGCAGTTTTGAGAAATACTTTAATATTGTAACCATAAGACATAGTAACTAAAGAGAAAATTACTCAAAACAAATTTAACTTGGCCAGTTTGAAGAAAACCACCGCCCCAGAAATGGGGCAGTGGCCATGAATGGGATGGGTGTTTTAATAATTGATATTTTTTGTAAAATAAATTCTATAGAGCTCTTTTTCATGTTTCATAGCACCTGTATAAGAAAATTATAAACAATTCTACATTACAAACAAACATAGGCCTATTTGAGCCGTTCACTTGTTTCTTATTTTACACTTAGTTCAGATAATAGTCATAGTTTGCAGCTTAGGTATGGAATTTTTGAAATCAATGGATGTAATGGTCTACATTACATTTCCTACACTTTCTGAAGGTATTCTTATGACACTCTGCACATTTTACTTGAGTTTCACTTCTTTCAATCACGTGATTACGACCATCGAGGCGGGCGTCATCAGGAACCCTTCGTTTTCTAGTGAGTGGTGAGCGACCAGGACGTAATCTATTTCTCGGGGTATTGAGTTAGATATGTTTGTACAATGCATGGCGTGAAGGACAAAAGATCCATACCATGCTCTTTACCCTTTGATGTTGCCAAGCATTACCCATGGTGGCGTTGAAGTCGAAAGTAATGAGAGGCCAATACCATTTCTTGCTTCGAATATTCATTCTGTAAGATGATATATTTTGGTCCATTCTATCTTCCCCGCCCATAAACAGACTATAGTTCACAATACAGGCAAGCTGTGGAATTTTGATCTTCATCTTCTGGACTGCACTCCAACGTTTTGCTTCTCCCATGGGTTCTGTGCCTGTGCTCGTGGATCCAATGGTTACGATACTATTATCGTTGTAACCCACCAGAGTGATTCCTGATATATCATCTGTCAGTTGGTCATGTGAACCACGCGGAATTTTTTCCATGGCCTCTATAGTTTTCAGGAGAGTCTTTGCTGTCCGTTTTGCCCTTATAATGTCAGTTGCATCATGACCATTCTCTCTCAGTTTTCTGAAAAGTGACATTGAAGTGAAGGAATTATCTATATATAAGAAGTAAGACTTTTCTTCTGGAAATTCAGCAAGAAGGTCCACCACTGGCAAGATAATTCTGGCAAGAAGTATCTTTCCAGTAGAAGCCCCTTGGTACGATTCAGGTTGAATGATGTAATCAAGACGTGTACACAAGCGCCATGACTTGCAACCATATCTTATGGGTTTGCCTTGAATAGGTCTATGTTGTTTCGTGCTGTGACAACGAAAATATGGTGTTATTACTTCATCGATGCTGAAATTGGTTTCTCCTGGAAAGAACTGCAACTAGTGCTCATTTAGAAGCGATCACAATGGTCTCACTTTAATCAAATTTGTCATTTTTGTCAAATTTTCCCATTATCACATACATGAAAATACGTTAAACTTCTTCAAAACGGTTATCTCAGGAGGGTTAATAAATATATCAGCATCCAGGATGTTATTATCTTCCTCCCAAATAGCAATAATTTCGACTCTGGAAGGAGATAAAACACTTATGTATACCAGAAAAAACCCCTACCCGACCGTGCCCAGTGCCCCACTTCTGGGGCGGTATATTATAACATGTAATAGAAAGAAAACTGAAGTAGACTGAAATAATATGATGAATGCATATTCGACTTACATTATTTGGAAAGTGTTTACTATAAAATTTAATCACGTTATCAATAACTGTACCCAAGAAATTACTTACACATTTGTAGATGCCATCTTCTCACAAAACATCCTTTTTTGTTTGTGCTCTGTCTAGAACTGAAGACCCAGCTTGTATAAACTGTACATTGTCGTTCTTCAGTAGTACCAACCTAACGTCTCGAAACAGTTACAAGAAAAAAAAGCCTCCGTGAACAGTGGGAGGCTAAAATATACAACGCCCCATTACTGGGGCAGTGGGCATAAATGGGTTAAAGTCCAGTACAGGCACAGCATCAGTGGTTTCTACTGAGAACTTACATGACACCTTTTTAATCATAACATATTCCTTAGGTAGATAGACCCTATCATAACTTTTTATCAGTTTCTTTACAGTCCCAGAATCCCTGTCGTTCGGTAGGAAGCTATGACCCCTTATTGGAAAGAGTAACGTTATATAATTTGGGATCACTTTGTTGTTACAATGGATAAACAAAAGCGGATCATTGTGTTGTTTTTATTTTGACCGGCGCACCTGTCAGACAATAGATGCAGCTCAGTTACATTCTGTTGAATATGCTTCTGTATGTAATGAAACAGAAATGAACATGTCATTTTCACCTTTGTGTGCTTCTTCTTCATGATATACATAAAAATGTGAGAGATTAGTTTTTTGATTATGTATGCCAAACACATAACTGTCTCAAATAAAAAATGTTCTATACAGGAATATTTGGCAGCGGCAAATTTTGCATAAAATCAAAGGTCAATCCACAAATATTATTCCCTTTTAGACTAAGTTCAGAAATGTTATTAATATTGGCATACAATTTTTTGGACCTTCTACGGTGAACCATCAATTCTGCTATTGCAGTACGCTTGACAGACTGCAAGATGGGAAATGCGTATTTTAGCTGGTAAAACTTGAAGAATCGGATTCTGACATCTTTCCACAACAAAATCTTACCTTCAAATATGGGTATTCAAGTTGAAATGAAAAGGATACAGGAAACACTATTAATTCCCGGGAATGAACATTTTGAATACAGACTACAGATTTAAAGCCAGTCATTGCAAAAAGGTCACGAGTCAAAGACTCATGACCTTTCTGCAAGAAGTGGAAATTTTAAGCTTCGATTTCAGCACTGTTTGAAAGTATATTTATGATCTTACATAGACTGGTCGGGCTACCCCTACATCACAATGTTCAATGCATAACTCATTTTCGTAAAAAAGTTGACTCATGACCTTTTTGCAATGACCGATTCAATTTATGAACCAACATATAACAATGGGGGTCGACATGACTCCCACGCGTCTACTTAAATGTTAAATAACAAGTAAAAAAAAAAATATTCCAATCAATAAAATGGAAAATATTGTTAAAATTAAGTAGTATTATTGAAATCACAGTGAAAATTTTGTTAACTACAAGACTTACGTAAAATAAAGGAAATCATTAAATATGAACACAGAGTTCTTATCTTTTCTTTTATAATTATTAACTTTACAAAAAATGTTCTTTTCAATTGATCAACAATTTCATTTTCTATTTGAGATTAGAGTTAAAATATTCAGAATAGTATACATGTTTATAGAGGTTAGTAGAGCAGTTTAAAAGGCTGAACAACAATAAACATGTTCACTCTTAGTAGAAAGTATTACAATATATCAGTATCCCTGATGACTTGTGACCGGATTTTTATGTAATAACAAGGTGTGAAATATATACATATTTATGTAAGAAAAATAAGCTGAATATGTACCAAAATATGTAAAATCATTAAAATATGTAATATCAATATCTGGCAGATATAGGATAGGTAGGACTCTACAGTTGTGATTTCATAGAGCACCCGACTTTTTTTACCGCACATTTGACTCATTACTATTTTTTCATCTGTAGTGAAAGCTTCGTCCATCGCAATCCATGATTTTATTTTTGTCGTTAAGAGTTAAAGATACAGGGGCCATTTTAGTTAGTTAAAAGCACTAGATAAACTCACTTGCACTTGATACTATAAGTATTAAAACTAGAGAACTAAGTGAAATGAATGACACAACAGTACTGCAAGCACTGTTTCGCTTTACTGGATTAGGAGGAAATAAGAGGAGATGTGGGGCACATGCATTTCCTGCTCCTGTAAGAAACAAAGTACCTACTGAAACCTCAAATTACAGGCATTTACAAACTGTTGTTTGAAAAGTGACATTCCTGTCTCATTCAGAAGGGTAGGATTATTCCAGCCGAGAACCATACTTTCTAATTGCTTGGAAAATCCCATTTCCGTATAGGTCTACTAAATTTAAAGTAAAGACGTAAAGTAATATCCTGAAAAGCTATTTATTTTAATCTTTGAACATCTTTCCAGTTTGTTCCTTTACTCCAGCTTTTTTTTTTCTCTCAAAAGTCTGCTACTTTATTCCGGCTGTCAGACTTGACAAGGGTTTTCCCTGGAAGGATTAGAAAGAGGGCGAGTAAGGTTGCAAATTGCATGGGAATGTCTTGTTAAGACGTGTGCAGAACAATTATAGTTCGAGACAAATCATGTCCTCGTCCCACTCCACCGCATGAAGGCAACGGTACTTTCTGAGTGATTTTTACAATACAAGATAGTTGTATGAGAAAGGTTGCCTTTTGTTCACTCATATTTACAGTGAGTGGTATGGGATGAGTGCCTCTGTTACTTCCTGGAACTAAGGACGTTATTGTTTCATTCCGAAATATATATTTCCTTGGGTAGGTGAAAAGGCTTTTTAAAATCTGTGTATTTCAAATTGTAAACTTCTCCAGCAGAAGTTTTTTTTTTTTTTCCGTTTAGAGAAGTAAAAATGAATAAAACTCCTACATATGTAGATTTATGTAATACCAAGCCATAATATGTAATGTGGGGTAAATATGTAAAAAATATGTAGTATCAAATTTTAATATATTAATGGTAATTACAAGATTCGCAAAGATATGCTATTTAGATACGGTTAGGTTGAA
The DNA here is from genome assembly GCF_040183065.1 of Periplaneta americana. Classification (NCBI taxonomy): domain Eukaryota; kingdom Metazoa; phylum Arthropoda; class Insecta; order Blattodea; family Blattidae; genus Periplaneta; species Periplaneta americana. The sequence continues at coordinate 88,440,840 of NC_091122.1, read as the reverse complement.
AGGAATATAATATATAATTACATAAAAATCCGGTCCTACTGATGACGAAAGAGTAGCTTTGGGCCTTTGCCGTCCGTTTGTCTGTCTGGTTGCCTGCCCGTCTGTGTACAGCGATTTCTCCTTACTGTTGCACGAATTTTATTTAAACTTTGTATCAACAAGTCATTTTACATGTTTCGAAATGATGCATATGATACGTACATACATACTTACAAATGGCTTTTAGAGAACCCAAATATTCATTCCTGCTCTCACATAAGCCCGCAATCGGTACCTATCCTCAGCAAGATTAATCCAATCCCTCAAATCCATTTCAATATTATCCTCCCATCTACATCTAGCCTCCCCAAGGTCTTTTTCCCTCAGATCTTCGAATTAACACTCTACGCATTTCTGCATTCACCCATACGTACTTCATGTCATGCCCATCTTAAACGTCTGGGTTTAATCTTCCTAATTATGTTAGGTGAAGAATACAATGCGTCCAGCTCTGTGTTCTCTCTATTCTCCTATAACTTTATCCCTCTTAGCCACAAATATTTTGCTAAGGACCTTATTCTCGAACACTCTTAACCTCCGTTCCTTTCTCAAAGTAAAAGTCCAAGTTTCACAACCATACAGAACAGCCGGTGCATAAGATATAATTATTTTAATTAACATATTATATATAGAGGAAGTGCTGCAAATATGAAACAGGGGTACAATAATATTAAATAGTGTGATATACGACCTGAGACGTGTTGTATTCTAGCGGAAGCCTTCCAAATTGCTACGCACTGATACTTTCGCAGAAATGTGTTAGTTTGCAGTTAGAAGCTGAACAGTTGAAACGTTTATCAATATTGCGTTCTAGAGGAAAGTCAACATTTTGGCGGTAAGTTACTTTTTTGGATATACATTGTTATTCTTCAATATATGAAATATTAAATATTCTCAAAGGGAAATGTTCTACGTTTATAACAATGTATGTTTAATTGATTTCGCTTTTAATTTATGGTATGTTTTGAAGTTATGACTTACATCAGTGTGCCACAAATATGAAATAATAGTATTATTAGTATTTCATCTTCATACCCTGTTTTTCTGTTTTGTTACTAGTGTTGGCACCTGTAGGAGGAGGGAAAAAACCTCACCTTCCAATAAACTTAGAAAACAGTCAATGAAAAGGCAATGCAAGAAGCCATAAAACAAGTTCGAGAAAAGACGTGAGAGACGATTCATTTGGATTCAGTATTATAGTTGGGAAAGCACTTTCTAATGAAGATGCTGAATGCTTGTTCTGTGCTTTTTTTAGTAGAGGCCAATTTGACTTTGCAATTTTGTTAATCTTGTAACTTGTTAATAGTATTCCATATTTGTACCTCCATTTCTTAAAGGAAATATGTTAGATTTTAAGGAAATTACTTTTTTCAAACATTTTATAACATCTTACGAACTTCTACGTCCGGTGTACCATTCACAGGGATATTCAGCAATAAAAGGGTGATAGTTTACATTCAGTATTTAAAATATGTAGGTTCCAAAACGAAAAAAATGGTCATATTTGTACCTCTTTCTATTTATTTCAAATAAAAAAACACACAAAATGGCGAAATCGATTCTAGCGACTTATTTAATTCATTTTGTTTGTTCTATAAAACAAAGAGATAACTGAAATGAGCTTCCCAGTAAATTCCACAGCGTTTTAATTTGGCGAGGTTAATTATTATCTGCAAAGGTGCTCATACTTTCATTATAATTTTTTCAGTCTACTGACTCCCAAATCCCAGTACATGTCTAAGTGTTGGGATGTGGGAATATTCCCAAGGGGCGAAATTTGTTTGGGATTACTCCCGGATGAATTTTGTAAATATTCATAGATTTGGATTTTTTTATTGTTATCAGTTTTCTTCACTTTGGCAAATGTTATGTTACAACTCAAGGAAAACAGATTGTAGCCAGTATTAATGACAATAATCGTATTGTTCTTCCTGCATTCTAACATGAGATTGTTGAATTGTTGAATATTCATTATTATTATAACAGGACATTTTATTAGAAATAATCAGCGGCATAAGGAATAGGAGTTCAGTCTGTTTCTGAACACGTATCTTGCTTAGTGAAACAATTCTATGGATTGCTTCATAAAGTTACTGGTCGTCAACGTTATGATCTTACTGTAGTAAAAAATCTAGTTCTCTCTGTCTCTGCCTAAAGATTTGTTTGTATCCCTGTGTGTTGGCTGTCACTTCCAGAAAATCTCGAGCTCAACACTTTCCACAACCAGAAAGTAAAAATGTGTCAATCCCAACTCGGGAAGAAATGCTACGTTTCTTTTAATCTTTAACGACCTAACAAGAGCTTTCTAGACCTAGAGACAATTACACAGTCCCGCAGATTGAATAATTGATGGATCAAATTCTCTGTGGAGACACGGTCCGGGATGCTTCACATTATGCAACCCGTCGTCAAGCACATTCTGACTCAAGCAAGACTGGATTTAGGCCTATTACAGAAAATCTTTCCAAGCACTCTTATTTTTGTGAAGTGAAATTAAAGAAAGTGTGAAATAACTAAAAACCATGACTGAATACGTAGGTGGCATGTTAGACTATACTATAGTGTCAGTGCGGCATCGTCGACCTGTTTTATTCTATTTATAGTAACGAACGGAGAGCTTGTGGACTGGCATGGGAGACGTGAGCATATCGAGAAAACCTGCTCAACGTCGTTTAGATTGGCCATAATTACCGTATGGACTCTGGGGTTTATGGGTAGCAGACGTGGAGATCCAACCTCTAGCCTCTCGGCGTGCGCGCATACACACACACGCACGCACGCACACACAGTGGTCCTTTTACGTTATCTGGCTGCGCAAAATTCGATTCTATATTAAAATCTTGTAGAAACTTTAAAATAACGATTTGTACACAAGTTAAGGATTTTCCTTGTCCATACCGACATCATTCGAATTCAACTTGGGCTTAATACTCGTATTAACTCTCAAGCACAGATGCAGGTTTTCTGTACAACACCGTAGGACTTCAGGTGTTCGTCACTGAATACTGTATATGAAAATGTATAATAAGTACAAATAAAATACATGGAAGAAATCTCTTATAAATTTTATTTCTTGCACTTCAGTAAAATACTAGAAGATTTATTTTTCCTTCGCGTTAATTAAGATTATTTATTTATATATCCGCAACATCTGCACATTTTCTTCCTATATTTATTTATTTCTCATCAATCTTGTCTGGACTTGGCGGATTTGATGCATTCCAGTTCTAACCGTCATTCCCATATCGAATAAAAATATAACATAAATTTATATATCTTCTCACCATTCGTGAGCTGCCACAAGGGACAAAGAGTACTTAACCATAGAAATTTTTACAAGTTCATGAAAAAACATTAATTATGTTTTAACAATGAAATTCCTACAAGTACATAACTGCAAATAATTTTTTTTTTTGAGATTGGTGAAAATATACCTATTTTTAGAAAGGTAAGTGTTACAAAAAAATAAAGAATGCTACTGAACTTAGTTTGATTTCGAATATAGGTGATTCTTCAGGAGAGCAATTGATCCTTTCAATGCAGCTAAGGTTACAATTGGAATAATAGATGTAGGTATTCCAAGCCTCTTAAACACATCTTTCATGAAGAGAGTAGCGTACCTCTTGCTCCAACCAGAAGTCTGATTACTTCAAGCTCTTTTAGCTGGTATTTTTCAGGTAATGGGGAATGGTAGGATTGTAGATATTCTTTTTTTTCATTATCCACTTCTACTGGCTGTTCCTCATCCGTTTCGAAACGCACAGTGGGATCAATTATGTATCCAGATCTTGTAGATTCCTTGAACGCTATTATAGGCTATCTATGCGCCGTGTACTGCCAGTGACGGAGAGACCATGTACTTCTTCAAAGGTGTTGTAATCGGCATGTTTAAGGGCAGTGGCTATAATTGATCGTACTTGGTGGTGTCTAGCTTTTCGTAGAGCTTCGCCGTGCGGACAGGATCCCAGGACGTGTGCAAGAGTTTCAACCTCGTTGTGGCAATGCCTACAACGGTTGTCCTGAGATCTTCCCGGCATAGCACGTACTGCAGCAACATTTCCAACCATTTTAATGCCATCACGCCATTCGCTGTTGGAGAGTCCTTCGTGTTTACAAATCCATTTGTTGGCACCAGGATATTGTTTAAATAAAACTACGCCTTTCCCTTTCTGTGGATTACGACACCAAATATCAAATTCTCTGTTCCTCAGAAGGTTACGAATCTTTGTAACATTTAAGAAATGTTCATTCTTATGAAATAACGCATCTTCTGGAACAATGTTCAGAGATTGGGCACATCTAATGCTCTCCTCATGAATCTGACGTGTTTGTATGATGTATGGGTTTTGAGATTTGTGTAAACATCGAAGGGCATTAATTTGTTGTAATAGTGCTTCCCATTTTGTTCGAAAAATTGCTAGTCCTTTGTACTTCCTAGGACTATAAATCATTGCATCAGGAATGTCTGTAGGCAGATTCAGTACCTCTTTCAGTGCACTTTTTATTAATTTGTCGGAGTCATCCAAGAACTTTTTTGGTATAAGTTCAGAAGGGATGGTTTGAAATTGATATATTAAGGAAGGACAGATGGAAGTATTTAGAACACAATATTTCTGGTCTGCATGAAGAAAAGGTGACGAGGTAAGAGTTTCAAGTTTATTATTTAGATCTTTCAATGTTGACTGGGGATTGAAAACTATTGAGTCAGAGAAGTTTACTCCCAGATAGCGAATAGAGTCGTTTGTACCAATAGATTTAATTTCAAAATCAGGATATATACTGAGATTGTGTCCGACAAGCTTACCTTTGGAGATATTTATAATTACGGATTTATTAGGATTTAATTTTAGCCCAATGTCTGTAAATCTTTGCTAAGCCATTCTCGTCAGTTCAATAGCGGAAACTTCGTCTTTACCAATACTTACGGTATCGTCGGCAAAGCCGAGAACAGTTAAAGGAGGCAGTCCTGGTACAAGTTCAAATCCAAAAGTTGATGTTATTGTCTGCTCGCATAACTCATTTAAAATATGATCAGTTGCTAAATTATATAAAGCTGGTGACAGAGGAGAACCTTGCATGACACCTTTCTTTAGAACAATTGGTTTAGTTTTTGTGTGACCTAATTCAATTCGTGTTGTGTTTCCCTCCTGTAGAGCTATCACAAGTTGGGTAAGTTGTGTTGGAGCAGGAGAACTTTCCAAAGTAGCTCTTATGTGGTCATGGCCAACACTATCAAAAGCTTTCGTGATGTCCAGAAAGACAATTGTTACGTCAGTCTTTTTTGTTTTAGCAGCATGAAGAACTGATCGGAGAATTGAAGTATTTATTAGCGTCCCTGGTGTTTTAGAAAAAGCAGTTTGGTAGTCATTAAATGATATGAAATTTCGCAATCTCTTGTCCAAAATGCGATCGATTACCCTACGAAGTACAGAAGAGATTGTTATTGGACGCCAGTTAGATATCTCTTGACTATTCCCTGACTTGGAAACCAAAACTGTCCTTGGTTTTTGGAGGCTAGGGGGAACTATTCCTGACTGGAGCATTCGTGTTGCAATTAGGCTTAAGACTTCATGTGCTAGAGTATCTTTGATTGCTCGTACGAGAACATGGTCCGGTCCAGGGGAGGTATCAACTGCCATACCGCTAATGACTGAAGCAACTTCATTCGGAGTTATAGTGGATCAAATGTTTCTTCATTCATAATCTTTTCCATTTCTGAAGCATACGTCGGATAATCAGGTCGACATTATTGTTGGGAAAGGAAAATATATTTGAAAAGTGGTCAGAAACGGTTGTAGGGTCAATATTACAGGATTTATTGTTATGTCCCAAGACAGACCTCACTGCTTTCCTTCGTTGATTGTAATATTGACATTGTATCAATTTGTATTGATATTTACCTCGTCTCTTCTCCCTCTCCCTCCGAGTCGATCTCTCAGGATTAGTGGACTTGGCATAACTTTTACTAATACCAGAATTTTTCTTTTGTCTCCTAGCCTCTACATATTTCCGGACAGGATGTTTTGGACCTGGCAGAAGATCAATGGAATCTGCTAAGAATGATGTGAAATCACTTACTGCTTTGAAAAATTCCCCCTCCTCCAGCTCTTGTTTGAATTTTTCAGTCCAGGATTTCAATTCGGTTTTGTATTGGTTAACAGTGGGCCCATTGACTCCATTTCGCTCATCATTTGAACTTAATTGTGTGTTCACTATTGGTTTATTATCCCTATTTCTGTTTACTGTTAATTTCCTTTGTATATCAGGATGGGATCTGCTAATATGAATTCTAACTCCACGATCACCTGCAAATATTTTTCCACAGTATGGGCATACTGATTGTATAGGTGGGACAGTAATACAAATTAAAGAAATGTCAGCCATAATTTAACATCTTCAAGACTTTTTCTAAAATAGACACCCGTGAAATAATCTTCTGTTAAGTTGTTAAATTTTGTAGGGGTTAGAATCACTGTTTTGCTTGTACTTACTTGGCTTATGTATTAAAATTTGTCCAGTTATTCTTTACTGATGTTATGGCCTTAGAAACCAAGTAAACAACTCTTGTCTTGCACTATATTTCAAACTAGAAAATAAATTAGTAGATATAGACATTAATCCACTTCACTAACACTTAGGCATGCGCATATAGAAATTTAAAGCATTTTAAACCACAGTTAGACTTAGTATGATGATATTTTCCTTCACTTAATATTAATATATCAGCAGAGCAAATTTCGTTTTCACTGGTAGGCTACTATGAACAACTTCTTAATTTAACAACTCTGCTAATAACAGTTTAATACCTTTTAATACTGTATCTACTATATTATACCATACAACACGAATACAATAATAATAAAAATAGTATTATTTATGTTTCCCACACTAATAAGATTGTTTTGATATTAATGCTCACTTCTTCCTCTACCCTTATCACTCATCTCAGATTAGAGTGACCAGACGTCCTCTTTTGTCCGGACATGCCCTCCTTTTTAGGCCTTTATTCAGAGTCCGGGGGGATTTTTAAAATCAAGAGATGTCCTCTTTTTCGTAACCTGTATGTCTGATATTTTGAAATTGTCTGATTTGACGCCTTTCCCAAGTAATTTCCCTGCAGGTGACAGCAGCATCAACGGAATATACTCTCTGCCAACGTTCATAGCTCTCTTTGCTCATACTTGTTAAGGACGTTGCTTTCATATGTAGCTAACTGTAAAATAGTTTTATATTATAGTTTTATCGTAAGTATGCTGTAATAAAATAGATATTGACATAATTTTGAAGTATAATATAGGCCTAAGCCTAAATCTAAATAGATATTCTCTGTCTTTCCCTTAACTTTCATATATAGCTAACTATAAAATCATTATTATCACGTTTTTTTCATAATTATTTTGTAATATAGTAGATATTAATATACTTTTAAGTATGATATAAACCTAAATCTGTATTGTAAATATGTTGTAATAAAATAGATATTGACTTAATTTTGAAGTATAATAAACTTAAACCTAAATATATATTTTCTGTCCTCTTTTTTCGAACAATGTCCTCCTTTTTGAAGTTCTGTGTCCTCTTTTTTATCGATGTGAATCTGGTCACCCTATCTTAGACATTTCACTCCCTCCGCTTTAAATGACTCTTATTCTATTCTCCTATTCTCTGTCTTTAATTATTTAACTGAATAATTATCATTTCATCATTCTGTCAATACTAAGATATCACACTTCAACTTAATGCTCTTATCTTATACTTATTCATGACATAAACAATTCTAGTTCGGTATATTATCATAATAGACTCATTATTCACTATATTTATTATTCCTAAATCTTTTACTATTCTTATAGCGCTGGCCTTCTATGCCCAAGGTTGCGGGTTCGATCCCGGGCCGGGTCGATGGCATTTAAGTGTGCTTAAATGCGACAGGCTCATGTGAGTAGATTTACTGGCATGTAAAAGAACTCCTGCGAGACAAAATTCCGGCACATCCGGCGACGCTGATATAACCTCTGCAGTTGCGAGCGTCGTTAAAAAAAACATAACATAACATTTTTACTATTCTTACTCTAATTCATCGTTTCACTTGTTTACTTAAATATTTACAGATTACTAATTTGGTTACTCCTTAACTAATAGCTTTTGTAGAATGAAAGCTTCTCTCACGTTATAATCTCTCTTTACATTGTTTCTTTATCTTCTTTTCCCATCTAATTTTGACTCTGAACAGAAATATAACTAAATTATTATGGTTGTTAATGTTTAACGGCCCACTTAGTTTCATGAAATCTATCTTCCCATTCATCTTCAAAAATTAATTTTCTATTCCGCTAATTCTCAGTTCATTTCTTGCTGTGCATTTGAAGAGTATATGGACTGCGTCTTCAAAATACCCGCATAGGGGACGAATATCCTTACCCACATTACCTCTTCTATTTTGAATCTCCTAATACCTAATCTCCACCAGGCTAATCCTACTGTCACTTCTCTTATGTTTAATCTGACGTACTCTTCCTGTTCCCAGAAAGTTTTCTTCCCATACAAAAAGTGGTGAATGCCTAAAGTTTTAACAATTTTCACGTTTTAAAATTACTATGTAATAAAATGTATAATACATTAACATTGAATACACGCGTGTGTAATCCCTTTACTTTCTCTATATTTAAATCTCCGCAGTAATTTGATTTTATCTCCAGAATAGCAGTCAGGCGAGTGCCATTCCTGGCAGCTATGCGTTACTTATCGCAGCTTGCATTAACACTCAAGAGATAAATGTGATTCTACCAAGCGTAGGGTGGTATTGTAAACAAATATTCGTTTTAAGGGGTCTACCACACATTTATTAGTTCAGTGTTTTGTGTTAAGGCCTCCCCACACCGACGCGAAATATTCGCACCGGTGGCGAATATTTCGCTTCGGAAAGTTGCCACTGTCTCCGTGTACATTGCGGTATATGAGTGTGCCCACACCGACGCGAAAGTATCGTCGGACGTCTGCGAATCTGCAGCGTTGAAATTTACATTCGCCGCCTGCGCGGTATTTTTCGCTACCGCCGCGAATTTTATGATAGTGTTCGGTGAGAAATTGTAAGGAACATCCAGTTTTATACGATTTATTCTAGAGGATTACAAGTAAGTAAGGGAAAAGGGCAATATGAGATGCAATCCAATTGGAATTTAATGAAAGTGGTAAGTTATTCACATCTTTAACATATCTTAAGAGAAAAATTCTAGCCTACATACGGCCTGTCTATAAGGAATGATTTCATATTCGCATTTTTGTTGACTTTTATCAGTCCTTCAGAATATCATAGCATTGCTTAGTACAGAAATGTATTTCTAGAGAACCTACCTATATAAACTTTGCGTCATTTAACATCTTACTAAGGTTTAATAATTCAAAGTTAATAATTTTTTTAGTTTAGGAAAGGTTTCATTCTTAAAAGCAAACATGTAAGCCTATATTTAATAGCAATTTTTTGTCAAAACTAATCTAATTCATATTTTATTCCTATGAAATACTCTAGAAACTTTTGTATTAGCTAGTACAGAAGAGTTGTTTCGATAAACATAAATAGGCCTATTAATTATTTTCATTAAACCTTACGGATTCGCGCTGTATCTCCTAACATTAGTACTCGCGTTTAGTGTCACTACAGCTCAATCAATAATAATCAATGTTTTGGACTTAAGCTAATATTTTTATTTTATTATGCGATATTTGTCTACATATTGTTAAAACAAACGACTTGCAATTAATTTTTAAATATTAAATACATTATAGGATTGTTGTTTAGTCAGTTTTCCGAAGAAAAGTCTGAACCTCACAAATGACACCAAGAAGGCACCACTTATGAGGCAACTAGGCCAGGAGATAATGGAGTAGGGTGGCCAGTTCCTTTCCCCCTCCATTTCATACATCGCCGAAAAAATTATCAAAAATCTACACCTAGCAGATACTGCTTCACGCTTACACATAAACAGGATAATTTTATTAATTATACGCGAATATCACTACTTGTGGGACAAACCCCTCCCAGATTTTAGACTTGGCATCATCTCTTGTCTTCCTTCTCTTGAAGGACGCATTATAACAGAATCAAAGAAAACTTAGAAAAGACGAGACAAAGTAGAGTCTCTTCTATTTTCGAGATTTTGTTACGCACTTAACACACGTGTATTGCATACTATTTTTGCACGATCATATATTTAGAACTGCAAATACTGTATTAATTTTATGATACTTTCTGCGTTAAGAGCGCATTTCAGTGAATGTAGCCATTATACATTCAAGGGAGTATTAGTTTGCTAAAAAGTTTAATAAAAGTCAGTACGGTTTCTTTTTGTATCTACTGATGAAAAAAACATGAAAAATGTGTTATTGAGGGGGGTTTAGACGTATTATGTTACATTATAATAGAAACGCGGACAATTAAAGTATGATAATTGTTTCCAAATGTGAATGAATTGATTTCACGGCACTAAAATGATTTATATCGTGTTAGGAGTTTGTTGAACGTACTCTCATCAATTCCTAGAAAATTGCTAAATGACCGAGAATCTTCCAATCTCATCTCTCTGAGTAGGAATAAAAAATATATTACTAATAAAGGATCTTTTATTTTCAATTATTTATATGTCCTGCGATGGTAATTCATGTTATGAGGGATTCTCTGAATATTCGTTTCATATGTAATTTATCTTTTCAGATATCTTTAACTTCTTATTTCTGATGCACTTCTCTATTTTTCTACGTGGACTTCACTTTCTCACCCACACTTCTTTCTTTTTTCTATGTGTTCTCTCCTCCAGAGCTCTAAGTTCTTTGACAACGTTTGCAACCGCAAGCACAACATCTAAGGCTAAATACTAGGTAACATCGTTCGCCATTTTGATTCTTTTCTTTTAATAATTTAATTAAATGTATTCTAATATTTCAGTTACATTTATTTTAATATTGTAACTATATTTGTTTTAATATTGTGATTACATTTATTTTTAATTGCATTATTTACATTTTAATTACATTTATTTTGATATTTATTATTACATTTCAAAACACATACAAGTAATTAAAACAATTTAAGCGATGGAAGTATTTTGTAAGCAGATTTGAAATCAAAGCAAAGGTTGCTGCATTAGCAGACAAGAGGTTGTCTTGAGTTCTTCGCCAAGTAAAAAATACTCTTATTTAACTCGCCGTAACTTGAAAACCAGTAAAAATTTTGAATAGCGGCAACATTTAAGAGTAATTTCCATTCTTTCTCAACATTTCATTCGCTTTGACCCCCCATCTAACGTGAAAAATAAAAAAGTTTACCGCTAACCACTTCTGAAGGTCTAAATGTCTATTTTCAACAGATCACTTCCAAATGAGTATCTTTTTTATCCTCCGCGTTTTAAAAACAATTTTGATTTAAAAATTTGTTCCAAGCTTTCCTCAGACATTGACCTGCAAACCATAAAAATAACAGTGCCATTGATTGACTATCATAGGAGCTACGACATGATATTCCTCTGCATACGCGAAATTTGGTCTCCGTCAGCGCTGCGAATATTTCGCGTCGGTGTGGAGTAACGTGCGAATTTCGTTGCCGCTGTATACGCGAAATATTCGTCGCCGCCACGGCTGCGAATATTTCGCGTTGGTGTGGGGAGGCCTTTAGACATAGTTCGTGCAAATTTTCAAATGAAAAGTAATGACGATTATGACGTGACGTACATAATAATAATAATAATAATAATAATAATAATAATAATAATAATAATAATAATAATATAATAATAAGCACTTATCACCACTAGTTTTTAGTTTTAAAAAGTACTCTAATATTATTTTAGTTCTCAATGCTGTTGTCGGTTTCACATACTTCACTTTCATGTTCAATATCTCCAAGAGATTAAATTTCTGACCTTGGTTCGGAGTCTTGTAATAAACAAAGAACTCTTCATTAAATGTAGGTAAATTTTTCTTTTGCGTTTCCTTTCTGAGACTGCTTATTACAGGATATGACGCCAGCAGAAGCATATTCTCCTTATCCTGCATTGTCTGTCTCCATGAAAATTTACGAGTACCGTATTATACAGACGGAACAATTTTCTGGACTCATTAAGCGCCTGTTATGCTTCTTCTGATAGTTTACCTGCGGGAAATAATGAAGATTTTATTATCTTACAACCATGCAACAATATTTTATTAATGCTCTGAGGCATGTAATGCCAGCTGTACTCTTTTGCAAATAATTTTCGTGTCCAGGCTGTAGCACCCAAAAGCTTCACTGTTTACTTCATAGCTATAAGACAGTGTCCTCAAAATTACACCAAAACGCTTGATAAATTATTCATTCACACTAGTAATGTCAGAACTAAACCCCGGATTTTTACTTAGTTACTTACATATGACTTTTAAATAAACCCGGAGGTTCACTGACGCCCTCACATAAGCCCGCCATCGGTCCCTTTCGTGTGCAAGATTAATCCAGTCTTTATCATATCGCAACTCCCTCAAATCCATTTTAATATTATCCTCCCATCTACGTCTCGGCCTCTCCAAAGGTCTTTTTCCCTCCGGCCTCCCAACTAACACTCTATATGCGTTTCTGGATTCACCCAACCCCGGATTTTTAGGTTTTAAAAAACTAAAATTAGGTTTTTCAACTCATGTTTTAGAATATATTTAGGATTTTCTTTTTGAATCTTCTATTTTGGAATTTAATTATTTTTACAGGAAAAAATTATATATAAGCAACATACTATTAATATATTGCAATAACTATTAGACTTGCATTAAAATATATGTTATTATAGCATTATAAGTCTAAAACGTAGCCTAATGATTAACGTGGTGATGATGAAATGTCTTATGGAAGAATTTTATTGACCAATAGTAATACATGTTAATAGTCTATTGTGTATACTGCACTGTACTTTTATTAAATTATTACATCCGAAACCACCAATTTAATTAATTTATCCTTTCAGCCATGTTGCTTTTGTGTTACTTAAAGCTAGTACTGCGACAATGTGACAAGGGGCAGGCTAGTAACGAGCTAGCTCTAAAGTATGTTAAATTTTGCCCAGCAGTCTTTTTTCAGCTTCAGTTTCGAGCATGAAATTTCAGAATCTCAGATTAAAGACACTATATTATTATTATTATTATTATTACTATGGCTTATGATTTTTCCGTACTGAAAAGTCAATAGACCTTTGCTAGACTTGACCCGGCGATCTTTGGAGCCAGAGGCAAACATGATGCTACTGTTTCACCAGGGTCAAGTTTAAGTTGCATGCCAAAATTTAAAACGCGCAGAGAAAGAAAGGAACAAAATGACAAAAATGATACTGCTATTTCACATCCTTGACGAAATATCACTTTCCGATCTTTAGAAAAATAATTATTGTCAGTTGCAATCCATTGTCGCAGGAGACCACTTTTTAGAATTATTATTTAGGCATGATCTCTTTGAATAAATAAATTGAATTACGTATATTGTACGAATAACTACGTTAAAGTCTGTATCTCTAGTGAACGAAGACGGATCATAATTCTCACGCCTTAGGTGGAGAGAACATTGGCTGTTTTAGCCCATGTCACATCACGTGATCGTGCCACGTTTTTATTTTAAAATGTGCTCGACGTTTCTACTGTACTCCAACCACGAGAAAGTCTTTGGGGAATGAGACGAAGCGGGTAATGCTGTGAATGAATGTTGATGTCATAAGGTCACACACGTGGGTATTCTTATCTCTATTGGCTAGCTCTCTTAGCACAAACCATAACATTGATACACACATATTGATACTACCCTAGTTACAAAATTAGATCACTGTTAATCTCCTGGTCTTTTAATCTCTCCATACAGTAAATAACAAATGCAGGAGAGCGCATGGTTTTTAAACTGACGTTATAACGGTAATATTATCTATCTACTTCATTCCAACAGATGACGCAATAGCAAGCACATTCCTTTCACGGTTGATCTCCTGGTTGGAGAACAGTACAGGCTGTCGTCCTCTGTATACAATATCGCCACACTGTAGAGCTTCCCTTTCGAAAAACGCAGTCTACAATAACGTATGTACAGAAACGGAAATTAAATTTGGAGCTACCCTTATTGTTTCGCTTACAACACAATGCGCATGTGCAGTAAACAAGAGCCTCTGTATATATGAGACTTGTGGACAGTCCTGCGAAATTGTTGCCTACATATAGGTGGACTCATCAAAACTCACTCCAACTTTCTGTATCTGTACACTGCAATGAACGGCAATACTACACACATCAGAATTGTCTAAGGAACACAGTATTTTTCATTTAATTCTCAATGAAGAAACATACTGCATGACATGCAAATATTATTTTGCATTATTTATGTATAGAAAACATTCTACATAGTATGAAAGTGTGTAATAATGTTAAAAAAACACCCATAACCTGTTCTCGGAATGAAAAGATTAAAGTTTTAAAATCTCAGTGGTTTGAATTCTTTACAATACTGCTGTTATTCTCAACTTCACACAAAACGTTTGTAATTAATAACTAGTAGCACCACCTCTTGCATTCAGTACTGCTCGACACCTTCTTGGTATTGAAGATATGAAATTAAAAATTTCATCTTCACCAATGTTCTGCCAGTGAATTTGAAGACGTGCGAACAGCTGATCGAGAGTCTCGATGTTACAATGTTCTCTAGAACTAATTTTTGAAGGTTACTCCACAAATTCTCAATTGGATTAAGATCCGGGAATTGAGCAGGCCACCCTAGGACTTGAATATTGTTTTCCCAGCCATATGTGTTGTTGCTCTGGCAACATGTGCAGTGGCATTGTCGGCATTAAAAGGAATTCAGGACCAATTTCTGCAATGGGAAAGACTACAGGCTGCAATATCTCTTCAATGTAACGATTTGCTCCTAGTGTTTCTTCAACTAAAATGAGGTCAGTCTTCCTGTGTACCATTATTCCTCCCCATATCATAATACAACATCCTTGGAATTTATGAACCTCCTGTACATATCTTAGTCTTTCTGCTTGATTTGGTTATCTCCATATGCGTATTCTTTTGGAATCTAGATGTAGACCGAAGCGTGATTTATCAGTAAATAGAACCTGATCCCATTGATCATATGTCCAATCTTCACGTTCCTGATACCACAAAATACGAGGTTCTCGATTTCCACGTCGAATAGCTGGACACCTCAATGGGCGACGGGCATTAAGACCTCTCTCGTACAATCTGTTCCTAATGGTCTGGGTTGATACAACCACATTCCCAACATTCTGCAAAGCACTTCTTAACATGCCTGCAGTTGCAGTCCTTTCTCTCAAGGCTCTTAGGCACAGAAATCTGTCTTGTGCTGCAGTTGTAACTCTCGGTTAGTGCTGCTTATGATTAGGTTTTTCTCCGGAGCAGCTGTTTGCACGCTTTCAATCGGATACCTCCGGTTACCTCCGATTGATGCCGCGCAGGTTGTATATGTGCTGCGGCGCACACATACACTTTCCGCTGAGCATTCCTCTAATCGGATCAGGTAGTGATTGGAGTCCGCTGACGTCCGCGTATCTTTTAGAATAAATGTGTAATTTTTTGTTGTTTATTTTCTCTTTTTTTATTTACCTCTCCCTCTCTTCTTCGGCTCTTCTTTTTTTCTTGTTTTGCTTGAAGTACCTATGTACTATGTTAGCTGACAGATTTTTTTTTTATAGTTTTGAAATTCATAGTGTATGTGGAAAGGCATATTAGTTTTATGTCATTGATCAAATTAATAACATTAAAATTAACTGAAAACTAACGCAGAAGTAAAGCTTTTCAGTAGCTAATGTAAACATTTATAATTTTCCTGGAAACACTCTTTTATTCACAAACAATTTTTGTCGATTATTATTCTAATCGGTTTAGATTAACGCAAAATATAGGCCGGAGCTTCAGAATGGAACAAAAGAAACGTGTGGTATCAATGGGTTAAAGTTTACTGTCCAAAATAATTCATTAAGATTCTTCACCAGACAGGATTGTGATCATTGTGTTAAAGGATGTCAGTATTTGAACTGCCTCGTCTAAAATGAGTCACTCTTCCTCTGTAATAAAAAATATAAGCGGATATCAACTTAAGGATAATTGTAATTATGTTATTACCACACGTTTCTTTAGTTTAAGAATGAAACTCAATATTTTAATCCAACAACTCAAGTTGCCTTTTAAATATTCCATATAAGTTATGTATGATTTTTATTTTTATTTTTTTATTTTAGTGGGTTATTTTACGACGCTTTATCAACAGCTTAGGTTATTTAGCGTCTGAATGAGATGAAGGTGATAATGCCGGTGAAATGAGTCCGGGGTCCAACACCGAAAGTTACCCAGCATTTGCTCATATTGGGTTGAGGGAAAACCCCGGAAAAAACCTCAACCAGGTAACTTGCCCCGACCGGGAATCGAACCCGGGCCACCTGGTTTCGCGGCTAGACGTGCTAACCGTTACTCCACAGGCGTGGACTTGATTTTTATTGCCTCGAAAGTTTGTTTTATAGAAATTTCAAGACTTTTTTTCTAGATTTTGACCTTTGGAACAATAACACTAAAGCAGTTTAAAAAATCGTATCAAATGTTTTCCGTAATTTTAAAACTACGAAAACGATGATATCACTAATTAACTGTCAATGTGTATCTGAATGGTAATAATTTATTTTTGACAGCAAGTACGAGTACCACAACCGCGACTCTTAATGTTAGCTCTTGGGGTGCTATTCATAGACATTTCGATAGCCCGCACTACGAGAGTGCTAAACAGGATTCATATCATATCATATAGCTGACACTCGTTTATGAGTACGAAAAACGTTAGTTCGCTGTTCATCCACCGAAAGCCCGCGCTAAGAATGTCTATGAATACGGCCCTTACATACCTACATTTTAAAATTTAGACCTACTCAGAGAATCTATCTAACCTGGTCCACGCCATAGAGATTTCCAAATACGGACCTGTTAGCGTCCTAGGAGCGTTTGGCATTTCTGGCAACACAATCAACAACTCATATTTCATTTCAAGTAAGCGGCTCATCACTGAAGTTTGGAGTTTCATCTCGTAAGAATATGCTGGATCAATCTTAGAGAGTCCTTTTTTGCTGAAATTCTTCTGCTATTCAGTTTTTCATTCGCAATGTTACTCTGTCTGCACACAAAACCACGAAATTATTTATTAGAACTTTTATACATAAATCAAAGTAAACACGCTTTTTAAAAGAGTTCAAAAGTGTTTTGAACAGTTAAATTTAATTACTTACTTTCTTCAAGTTCGCGATTGTGCGATCGCTTGAAATGGTCTAACAAATTCGAAGTACCTCCACCCTTAGAGTAAATTCGCCCACAAAGTTCACAACGTGCGATTTTATTATTATCTTCAACTAAATTAAAGAATTTCCATGCGACGGATATACGCTTTGGTGCCATTTAATTCCACTCAAGTCCACACCTGTGGAGTAACGATTAGCACGTCTGGCCGCGAAACCAGGTGGCCCGGGTTCGATTCCCGGTCGGGGCAAGTTACCTGGTTGAGGTTTTTTCCGGGGTTTTCCCTCAACCCAATATGAGCAAATGCTGGGTAACTTTCGGTGTTGGACCCCGGACTCATGTCACCGGCATTATCACCTTCATCTCATTCAGACGCTAAATAACCTAAGCTGTTGATAAAGCGTCGTAAAATAACCTACTAAAAAAAATTCCACTCACAACTACCGTCAGTCCGTACGCGCCGGTCGTCCTTGAGCTCTACGTCCTCCAACTTCGCTTCGCTCCGAACCACCGCATCCCTCCTTTGTTCCCTGTTCCACCTACTGTACGATAGTACCGGGTATCACCGGTGGAGAGCTTTATTCGTAATCTCCGATTTCTCCGCGGTAGTAGTCACTCCGATGAGCAGCACTACTCTCTGTTTACCTGGATGTTGTTCTTCTGGACTACCAAATTCAAGATATCGACTCCACGTTCTGAATATTACGCCTCTTCCAGTATTCAGAGCCCTCGCTGCGTCAACTTGTGTTCCACCATTTTCAGTTATACCAATTGCTCTAAACATCTCATCGCGGCTTAAATGACGACGTTGAGCATTCATTTCTACTATTTTTATATGTTTTACACTGTTGAAGTTCCCGAATTCTCCGTTACAAATTAACTAATCACCCTATCTGACCTACTAAAATAATTCCAATGTAATGATTTAAATAAAACAAAACACTGGTTGCTATGGTGTCTGGTGCATAGATTTAATGAATAACTACTTATGTGTGCCCAATGCTTAGTACTTACTTGGTTTGGAAATAATTTTATTAATAAAAATCATCTGTTCCTTACACAATTTTGATGTATTTCAGCGAGTTCCATAGTTACTTACTTACTTTAAAATACATTAAATACAAAGAGAGTGAGGTTAAATACATGGAATTATGTCTTAAGTTCTGACAAGCAAAATAGGTAATTTTAGGTGCTAACCTACGAATTAGGTTCTAAGTATGTTATTGGTACCGGTACATAGAATGGAAAAAAAAGGTGATATTTCGAGAGTAACGACATAGCAACAGAATAGATTCGAACCTAAGAATCCGAAGCTATGACTCAGAACTTAGAGTTGAATCAACAATAAATCTTCTCGCACAATTTTCAACATAGTTGTGCCAAACTCTGACTTTTAAATATCAACTAAAAGATCATTTCTTTACGGAACCTTCCCTGAATTTTTCTTTTTCCTGGTTTATATTATTATTTCTTGATGGGACTTCTTTACCTGCCATAGTTTTACTTCCAGCCTATATGAAATACGCAAGATGATTCAAAGAATTTTATCCAGACATGAAGGCTTGATAATTCAAACGAAAGTGAGGATTTTTTGGTGGCTTTTGGTGTGCAGTATCTAAATCGTTCATCTGTTTTGATGTGGTACCGCACAGGCCTATGTAACGATTCTGCAATGATGAATTATTTAGGACAACTACATATTTTACCACCCACCATAGTCAAATGTCATTGTGATATAAATCTAACTAGTGGCCTGTGCAGCAAATGCTGGAGACTAGGTTCATTAGAAGTTTTAATAAAAATTTTTCAGATTTATTTTCCAGGCAGAATACCAGATATTTTGTAAGTTATTTGCTTCCATAATAATGAAACATATTCCATGAAAGATGTAACATTGAAAGCAAAGTCATTTCAGATCACTGCGGAATGTTGGCAAGAATATGACATTTTGGAGTGTATTACATACCATTAAATGCTGAACATCATTTTTGCCACGTTAAAACGTTAGCATATTACAGTATGTTCAATAAATGACGTATTTATTGGCCATAAGCTTATAATAAGTTTTAATGTTACTTTCTAAAGATCAGAGATGTAAGTTATTTATGTATTTTCCCACGTATTTTCAACAGTAGACGGTTGTGGGGAATCCAGTATTGAGATGCTGAAAATGAGGCGAATTCTGAAGCAGCGTTATAGAATTGTATTATATATATATATATATATATATATATATATATATATATATATATATATATCTATCCTAAGTAAAATTGTTCATCAAAAATCATTAGCTGTTTAACCGTTTTATTCGTTACTGGTTGTGGAAAATATACTAACTCATCATGTCAGCAAGAAAGGAAATGGCCTGCTATTCTTCGTGAGTAAAACGATGTACTTGGCAGCGTTCGCGAATCTGATCGATTAAACCAAAGGAATAGGAAATTAATTTTGGTGTGGTTTAAAAACTCAGCTAAAATAGGAAGAATGACTCAATTACTAATGCCTCTTCTATAGTACTGCACTACTACTACCTAGGATAATTTGAGAATCGCACATAAATATCTACACCGCACCGCCATTCAGATTCATCAGCAATGTTCACAAATTTGACCACATTACACCCTCGTTCAAATCTTTATCCTGGCTGCAACTTAGTAACCGTAGAACACTTCATTCGCTCTCTCTTCTGTTTCGAGTTCTCCACACTTCTACTCCAAATTATCTTCGTTCCCGGTTTAACTATTTATCCTCCAATCACAATCTAACACTAGGTCACAGGAGAGCCAAATCCTAGCAATTCCCGCCCATAGAACATCCCACTATTCATCCTCTTTTACTGTCTCAGACCCCTGTGAATGGAATTCTCTAGCTCAGAAGATTAGGGGCTAACAGACAATAACCACTTTCAAGAAAAGGTTAAACGATTTCTTACGGGCGCAGTCAAATTGAAGTTATAATTGTGATCGAGTTTAATAATTTAATTTAATTTAGGTATGACTATCATTACTATTATTATTATTATTATTATTATTATTATTATTATTATTATTATTACATAATTATTTTATTGGTGTTGTGAAGATGAAAAGAATTGTCATTGTATTATATTAATTACGTATTATTCTATATTGTCTTGTATTGTAGTATTATATTGCTATGAATTGTATTGTATTGCATTGTATTAATTATGTTATATTCACAGCATTGTAGTAACTTTCTATCATACTGGTTGAGTGGAAGAGAAGGCCGAATGGCCTTAACTCTGCCAGTTAAAATAAACTATTATTATTATTATTATTATTAATATCTGAAAAAGACTCACAACATTTGATTTATAACTATAACAGTATTTCATTCTTAATAACAATACAGTATGTATGTCTTACGTAAGTTTTGTAGTTTTAGTAGCATCTATATGTACTCAGAAAATTATAGAAATGAAGATCTAATGTAAGACATCCTGTACGTTTACTTACATAATCACAAAAGGTTTCACTTTCATATCATTAATAATATTAATGAGTATCATTAGTGACAAATACTCACACCATGAAATTACCTGTAATATTTCATTTTAATGGAGATAATGTCAACAAACCTCCTTAAGTTCAGTAGTTTTTAGTAACCTATACACAGCTGTACTAAGAAAATTATACAACAGAGAATCAGATCTGTAAATTCATAATAAGTTTTGAATATAGAGACGTTCTAAAAAATTATACAAATGAAGATCTACCTATTAAGATTTCAGAGAATCTGATAGAAATCCTGGAATCATGGTCTCCATGATAATGTTTATTTTAGTGTTTTCTTTTATTCTGAAAAGCTATTAGTTCTCAAAACTGAAGACAGATGGATTTTGGAAAATAGAAAAATTATGTAGGAAAATTTATATTTCACTGAAAACTACTATTTTTACGCACATCCTTGGATGCAAAGCTTCAAAATGAGAGGTCATTCATTAAAATGCGTTCAGCCGTTTTCCCGTAATTTCCATTACCAGTTCAAATTATACATAAACATTTTATTGGATCCTATCTCAAGAACAGTTGGCATTTGCTCCTCAATTTTTCGCAATCCTTCAGAACAAATTCATTTATTTCTTTTTTAAATATCATCTTTATGAGTTTGCACAATTTGGTTGACGAAGGAGATGGATTTTTCCATACCTCTAATTTCTTATCTCTACCATTTTCTTCAACATTTATGCACTTTCATCTACAAAGACACTAATGATACACCGATAGTAAATGAAGAGTCCACTGCAAGAATGATGGATGTCATTTGGAATACATTTTCAGGAGAAGCAATTGAAAGTTTGAAATGCTTAGTGCTTAAAGCTTAACTGTCTTTTTCCGATCATTACTGGACAATGACTAACAGTGTTAATGCCATATAACTCTCTATGTACATTCTATATGTCTTAAGCTATGCATTGACAGTCTTGGTTCATTTTCGACAAGAAAGTGACATCCACCATTCTTGCAGTGGACTCTTCAAATACAAGAATTCATTTCCTTCACCATTATCCCCAAATATTCCATATAATCCTTGCCCTGATGCACCTCACATCTCCACTTAAACAGTACGGTGACAGCTGAATATAGCTGTTCTTGTTTAGCATACAAGCCAGTCGTTCAACGATGTGATTACCTGAACTTGCAGCGAAATTTCTCCACTATATTCTATTATTTCTTTTTCTATGTTATATTGGCATTACGAGCTTTTATAGATTTTAGGGATGGAGGTAAATTATATTGTTGTTTTGCTAATTTATTATCTACGTAAAAAGCAACGCTTCACTTACACTGATTTTAGTAGGACTCTTTACTTCTGATGATAAGTTAAACGACTTTACTTTTTTCTCCTCGTGAAAAATCTGCAATTTTGTCTATGATTTCAGCTGTAACTCTTTTTTCTTATCAGCATGGACTCATTTGTGTCATTTGACTTGCAAACGCTAATTCTTCGGAGCTAAGGTTTTGCACTACAGATTGGAATGAATTTGAAGGACGACCATCATTAGGTGACAAGCCATTTGTGGAAGCTTCTTCTTCTATATTTCGGTCATACAAAATAAATGTCCCCTCTAGTCTCCTTTTATTTTGAGACTGGAACTTACTCAGAATTCGGTGACTCGCGCTACACTTCTTTTGTAACTGTACAGCAAAATTAACAAGTTTCTTTTTAACAGTATCTTTAACAGATTCTCTAAAATTTTCATATCACTATTTTCCCGTAAATAGTTGATCACTTCTTTTCGATTTCTCATCTTTATGGAGCCAAACAACAAAAAGACTGCTACGTGATACCCTTCTGGCAACACCAAAAGTAGGAAAAAGGCAAAGTTGCAGTTAGCTTTTATATGGAGGAAAAATAAAGTCTCGAATAAGGTACAGTATTTGTTTTAGCCTACTAAAAAGAATTTGACAACGGTCGGGTCTAAAAATACTCAAAATTAGATTACAAAATAAGAATAATTTCTCAATTTTCAAGCAAATTTCACTTTAAAAAAATAATTTCTGTGGAATTTTTAAAATATCACAAACACAGTATGCTAACACCTTGGTCTGTCATATCCATTAGTAACCGATGGAGATCGTCGAAAAAACGCGTCCTCTCAAGCGCAATAATAATTAATTGTCAAACATAAATGATGGGCTCAGCTCCCAGCCCGAGATGCAATAAGAAACACCTTACAAAATAAACTCTGCAACAAAGTAAAGCACAAAATATAAGCATATCTGTAAGAAATCTCGGATACTCGGAATTCCAGGAATTAAAATTTCTATAGAAATGAAAATATGTGATAGCTACTCAATTTTTATATTTTGAGCAGCCAGATAGCGAAAAGTGCCACTGTGCGACGAGCATCCAAATAACGCTGTAAAACATCTATTCAATTTGTGCAAAGTGTGATGTCATACGTTTGAATGCTGTGAGCTGTTTCCTTTGCCTTGTGGGTAAAAAGTTTATGTCTGAGGATATAAAATTTTAACTCAATGTTTGTAGGCTGTGTTTTCCTTAAAAATTCCAAGTGACATTTTAAAAGCCTACAAGATTCTGAAACATATTCTGTAAAAAAAAAAAACAAATGCGAGACTCTGTGATTAAACATGAATACATGAACACAACATACGAACAACCGCACATCATTTATGAGTTCATTTCGTAATCCGTGAACACAATTTTATTGTCGCGGCCTTAACTGTATTTTATTGCCCACTTGTAAGATCCCGGCAACCCACAGCAATTGTTGCAGTATGTTTGCCCCTTAATATAATTTGACATTTATTTATACTAAATTAATTACAAAAAGCATAAAAAATCAGAAACACCCGTATGAACAAAGCTCGTGTTCGGGTGTAGTTCCATTATAATACAGAAATACAAAAATTAATACACACAAATAACATTAGCCTATACGAGTATATACAAACAGAAAACAAATAATAACATGAAAAAAAATTATTGCAATCTCCTTAAAAGACGCGATTCTACATCCAATAATACGCTCTTATGACAACACTTCTATTGAAAAATATACAGCGCGATGTTTCCAAATCTACACAAAATAGTTTATTAAGAACTCGGTCTGAGATATATGATATTATATAAAATACAGTATGATAAATCTCATGATAAATGTTACAGGTCAATATTTTTTCTTTTGTTTTTGCTTCTTTTTTTTGTCATATCTTCTCCATGGTCTCTGACAAGTGTCTGTCCAGCAGTAATCCGCGATCATACTACAGTAGGTTTTCCCTTCCTAGGTAACGTTTCTCCATTTCAGCAATGTTTTCTGAAAACTTTCGCCATATTCAGAACTAAACTGACCGAGATTAGCGGGAGGGATATCTAAACGTGAATGGAGAAAATCCATTTTCAGGGATATGTTAGACACCAAAGTTTCTGTAAATTTATTGCAATTGTGCTTCCACTGTAACTGAAAAGATTTGCCGCATTTATTACAAAACATTGTTTTTCCGTCCGTCACCCTTCCACAATTGTTTCATTTAAATCCAAAACTTCCACCAAGTTTAGAACGCAACGCTTCATAAGCTATAGTTGTGACTAAAGTTCTTAATATACAACAATGAATACACTGACCTCTGAATCATCAGCAATCTCGCACAATCTTTGAACGTGAACTGATAATCTAGATGTGGAGCCACCGAAAGCTTTGGCAATTTCATAAACAACTAATGGAGAAAGTCAGGTGGACGAGATAAAAGTATTCAGTATTCGGATCATTAACCTCTTCCATGAATCATGAAAATCAAAAAGAATCTAACTCCCGGTAACCAATTTTTCCAGGAGAGAAAAAAAACTGTTTCATGGCCATGTTTTACGTCCGCTCATTCTGATATTTTTTAATAGTTGCATTTCCTTTAAGTAAACCAACTGTGAATATCACAATAACTATAATTAAATAGGTTTTACATAAAAAATATATGTGCCTAAAATTAGGTAGTTTTTAATTTCCATAAAGAATAAATGTAACAAATATCATATTCGATACTTGTTTTATATTACAATGATATAGAAACACAAGAAATATAAATAAAAGTGATCTAGTGATTGCATAAAACATACACACATATATTTAAACCGGTATTTATATCAATTAACGTCATTATTGCAAACTGCCAGCTACCTTCGGGGTGGTTATTTTGACAAAGGATAACATATCTGCAAATAAAATACAATATCTATAGGCCTACGGTACGTCCTTTCCATAATTCGAGAAAACCGCATTTTCAATATTAAGGAGAAATTTATGCATAGTTGTACTTCAAGTATTATTGCTTTTAGCTTTCTAAAGCAAGAGGACAACATGAGTTTACACTAATTATCAGTCAATCGTAACTTAAGAAATTACCGCACTAAATGAAATACCAGCACAAATCTTCTTGCAACACAGGCTTCAAAAAGCGGTTGTTTCCTTCACCAATGCTACATTTAATCGGTTCGATTAATCGATAAAAACAAAATACATTTGAGCGGTTACTCTGATTTTAAAATTGATTCGATTAATCGGCTCGATTAACGATTAAATCGATCTTCAAGGAATTAGTCAGTACCGAGGGACTGAGCATATTAGGAATGAAGATGGGAGAAACAAACTAAATATTTTCTGTTAGTTTAATTAAAGTTATTACTACAATTATAATGGCACAACCAAGTGGAGATGTTGGACTTGGATGGTAGGTAGGTACCTAAAATTATTTCGCCAACATACATTTCCAGGTGATAAGTGTATATGGAAACCAAGTGTGCGTTGGAGCTAAAGCTATCGATGAAAAGAATCTGCTAATACAGACTTGCAGAACCGTAAGTAGGGGAAATATGATGTCAGCCTCACTCCACTTCTATTGGGGATGATCGACTTCCGCGTAGAGTTGTTTAGCCTACATTCTCTACCCGTGCAAAATGACGGCATGTAATTTTCAAAAAGGCTTGTAATAAATTCATTGTATTTATAACGCGTTATCTCGTTTCAAGGTTTACAATTATGCTAGAATTCCTGTCGGTAGTTTCTTTGAGATTTCTTTGCACCTAACCTGCTTTAGATTTTCGAAAACTTTCCTATTATCATCTACGGAAACATAAATTTATAGTATTTAAGTAATGAACCTTGAAAGTCACTATTCATTTCAATTCAAAATGAACACAACGAGTGACGTCCTTAATCTAACAGTATATAAATAAATAAATAAATAATCAATACACAGTGAGTGACGTCCTTAATCTAACAGTATATAAATAAATAAATAAATAATCAATACACAGTTCATAATAATGAACTTACCCCAAAGTTTGTGCATTTCATAATTCTTAATACGGGCTTTGTTGAAATGTGGATTAATATTGAAATGACGAGTAGAAATAAATTGGATGGTACACAGTAAGTAAGCAATTCTTTCGGCAACAACAAAATAATCATATTGCCATTTCCCTTGGAAGTGTATTTCTTCACGGGTTTAGATTTTGCCATGTTCCAGTTCTCTTTAAACTGCAGTACGCGTATTGTGTATTTGTTTATTTATTTATTTATACATTTATATATTTGGCTGGAGTGCGTTATAATGTTGAATGACGGCATTGACATCCGGTCATATAGCTATCACTCACTTATCAAC
Source organism: Periplaneta americana (assembly GCF_040183065.1). NCBI lineage: Eukaryota > Metazoa > Arthropoda > Insecta > Blattodea > Blattidae > Periplaneta > Periplaneta americana. The sequence continues at coordinate 88,414,363 of NC_091122.1, read as the reverse complement.
GTACAATTTACTAGTAAAACCAGTTAAGACCAGTAATGCAAGTTTTGTAAAAACAGGAATTAAGATTTTATTAATGCACGAAAAGTCATAATAAATTCTTCAAATAAAGTAATTGGTTTATTGCCTGCATGCAACATTTCGGACTTTTCATTTTAGTAGAATACAGAGCACGGAAAGACAAGTCGGGGACTGCGCTTAACTTATTTTACACAAAAAGTGGATTTAATCGGCTTTACTAGTAATAGGACGATATATACATAGGTGGAACTTCTTACATTATATGCACACATACATTTTTAAATTTATTTTACGTCTTTTAACTTATTTATTTCCCATATTCATTTTTCTCTTCTCTTCCTAAGGATTTTATTATCTGTTCATTTGCAATTCTTGATAGCGTACTGTATACCTGCAGCCGAGGGTGACTAGAACGCCATGACCGCACTGGTAGAAGAGGTGGTTGGGGTAAGAAGGGGTAGTAAAGCAGTCGCTCTAAGGAGCTATAGTTCTGCAGGTCTGTGCTAAGGGCAAACTTTGCATCTGATATGTTGATGACGGAAAGTTAATATTCAGAGACCGAGTCTGAATCCGCCATCCCTGGACCTAGTGGCAAGCGTGGAAACAATTCTACAATCAAAGGGATACAAAATTCTCATCCTCTGGACATTAGGTCTCACATGCTAATATTTCTTTGAAGTGATTGCTGATTGAATTATAGTTATACTTTGCTGTAGGAAGAAAACTTAATTCATAAAAGGGAAATAAACGCCAATTCATTCATAAGACTGGAATAAACCGAACGCTATTATCTCAACGATCGTTTGTCGCGTCTAATTCCGGCATAAGAACACTTGCATCGTTTACGCATGCGTTACCACAATCATATATTGAGAGACTGAAGGCCTCCTTTATATTTGGCAAAGTTTTAGCTATTTGCCATAAAGTATAACCAACATCGAGATATATGAAGACGTGTAGAATTCATTCATTCATTCATTCTCTCTGTCTCTCTCCTGTCTCAAAACAACACATAAAACTCCCCAGATTATAGTTATGCTGAAGGCTGCAGTGTACAAGTACCTCAAGACAGAGCAGTTTTTTTCATTACATCAGTTTTATATACTTATTTACTGTGTCAGACTTTGCGACGTCCCGCAAATCAATAAGAAATGCAGTTTGATGCTCATAAAAGTAACATTTCTGCAGTTGTTATGAACGGAAAGGGTTTGTAGTAGATGCAGGGCGTCTTGATCACTTAACATTGGCAACATGTACGGCGTCTTCGTGGTTAGTAACATTTTAACAAGCAACAATACATAATATTTTCATCTGACCTCACAGCGTCATATACACAAAAGAAAGCACTGTTAGCTGCGGTGATAAGGTGGATGATTGTACGGACCGGATAGATATTTGCGTAATACTGATCTGGAAAAGGAATCAATGTGTCACCATAATCGCTGTCATTGCCATCATCGCATGGTTACATTTTACATTCTGGACTGTGCATGAAATATCGTTCCTCACCATAGGCGGAGAGAGAACCGTTTCCTTGGGGGGGGGGGGAAGCAAAACCATAGATTATGGGGGATATCATTTATCTCCTCCCCCCGTTATAGCTTGACCTTGGTACAGTATATCGAAATATGATCACTTAATAAAGGTAGTGTAAAATTAAGTAAAATTGTTACAAAATGTACCGATAATTTTACTTTTTTTCCCCCCTCCTGTACGGAGGAGGGAAGCGAAGGCTTGCCCTGCAGCCTGAGGCTTATTGTGCTTACCAATCCTATTCTGTGAATGATTGGTTAGCCGAACGGCCGCACTCTTGTACAAGTACAGCATGCCGCACTGTGAACCCGGGCTATTGCATGTATGATGATATGTGAATTAATAATGGCGAAATGAGTCCGAGGTCCAACACCGAAAATTACCTAGCAATTTTGCTTAAATTGGTTGAGGAAAAACCCCAACCAAGTAACTTGTCCCAACCAGGATTTGAACCTGGGCCCGCTCGTTTTATGGCCAGATGTACTAAAACCATTACTCCAGAGTGGTGAACCAATTTTACATTTACTTTATCTGTTTATTAAAAAAAACAAGATATCATATGAAATGCAAATTGTAATTATTTTATTTAATCTCGTCTTTAAGTTTACACATTATACCGGGATCACTTTTCTTTTTTCTGCATTGTTTTGCAGTATGTTATTTACATTTCTCCAAGTGGCTGCTTGAACACCTACAGAGTTCTAACACATCAGTGCAGGCTGTTACAAAAAACATTACAGTGCTTCCATTCCTCAAATGAGGTATAGGAATTCTTATACATTCAGACATTTAAAATAAATATTATAGTCCAGACACATGATCTGAAGACATTAATTCATCAATTTAAGCACAAAAACTTAATCATAAACAGAAGCAAGAAAAATCTTTTGAATTCAATAGTTTCTATCGTTAATAGAAAAAAATTTCGGCCAAGTCTGGGGGGGGGCAGTGCCCCCGATGCCCCCCCATAACTCCGCCTATGTTCCTCAGTGTTAAGAAAATTGCTATAATGAAATTTGAACCGGATCAGAAGGATTAAGGAATCATGACATTATCGTACTATTACGGCCTCGGGCTGAAATCTCCTGACGTTTGGCGTATATATGGCATTATCCAGTAGAAGCAGTGCGGAGATGCCTAGGGGTAACTGTAATCTAGTTAGCTCTGAAGTAATTGCACTAAAACGTTTATGCTAGTGTAACATGTAGAAAATGCACATAGTACTCCTAGCTGTACAGTTGCACATCATTTTTTAAAGTAGTTGGTGCTTCGATACGACCTTAAAACTCTAGTACGAGTATTAGGTGCAAAATACTCCACAGAATTGCTATACGTCATTATCTCATTTTTTCATAAAATTTTCAGTCACCCCCTCTGTTCTTTGTAAGGAAGCATGGACAGTCGTTCTCGCCGCTTGTAAAACACAAAATCAAATAACGTTACGCTCGGATAAGTTTTTTTGGTAGGAACTCTGTATGTGGTTAGGAACAAGGGCAACATTTCTCTGTATAATACAGAAATAAAGATCGCATCTCTACACCAAGTGGGTCAGATTTTATGGTTTGATTTATTGGGATCTTTTGATGAAATATTTTTTATTATATAATAGTGTATATTGTATTTCTTTTTCTTCTTCTTCGGCTTTTTCCCCCACTACATATTTGCCTCTTCAGTCTCCAAATGTATTTATCATCCCAATCTCCTTCTTTCAAACATCTATCTTTCATTAAATATTGTTCTCAAATGGGTTTTCCATTTCAATCTTGGTCTATCAACCGGTGGTGATCACTGAAAAACATTTGTAGGCCACCGTTCTTTTCCCATTCTTTGCACATTGCCATACCATTGAGGATTGGTTTTCATTCATTTTTACGACTGATGTACTGACGGATCTCTTTCCAGAGAAATTTATTCAATTCTTACTTTCTTTTGCAGTGTTTTCTGAACGCTTCTCTTAAGATAATGAAGACAAATTCAACCGTCCTAATTTCATTATTTACAGTATTTTATACTTATTTATTTTGTAAATAAATCAAGGACAGAGTTCCGCTTCCATATAGCGGAATATTTTGCATAATACACTTATAAAGTTTAATTTTTGTTTCCTTTTTATATATTTAATGCCAAACTATTTCATGCAAGGTTTTGGTAGCATTTTTGTCTAGACAATTTTCGCCTGTACGTCTCTTTCGCATGTTCCTAAACTTGTGATAATTGGTTCACCTTAGAAATTTTAAATATTCGCATTTCATCATTTTTCCTGTTTGAATAAGGTGGAGACCACTGCTATGGAGTAACGGTTAACATGCCTGACCGTCAAACCAGCGGGCCAAGTCCTGACTGGGACAAGTTAGCTGCTGGTTGAGGCTTTTCCGGGGATTTCCCTCAATCCATAAGAGCAAATGCTAGATAACTTTCGGTGCTGAACCCTAGACTCATTTCGCCGGCACTGTCACCTTCATTCATTCAGACGCTAGATAACCATAGCAATTTATAAATCGTCATAAAATAAGAAATTAAAAATAAAAAGGTGGTCACCTACATTCTTTCCTAGACAAATATTATATTCAATTTTTTTAAGGTTGATATTTAAACTCCATTTAATATATATTATCTTCAGTAAGTTTGTACATCATATAAACCATATCAACAACATCTTCAATTTCTACAAATAACACCTGGTGATCGGCGAATAACAATGAGTGGAATGTTTTTTGCTTCATATAGAAATACCCATTTCAGAGCATTTGTTTTAGCAGAGGATCTGGTCCAACAAGACAAGCCACATTCTTGCTCGGGATCTTTACTTACATTAAATCCTTCTGTTAGAGTAGTTTATTCTGTATATTTACTATTGATTTTGTGTTTCTGTAAATTCTCCTAACAAAATTAATCCACTTGTCATGTATATTTATATTTCTCATTGCCTTGCATAATAATCTTGGAGAACATAATTTATCACATGCCTTATTTAAATCGATAAAGCTCATATTACGTAACATTTTTTCTTCCAGTTTTCTGATATATTGTATGTAATGTATTTTATACTAAGAAACGACGGTTACATCGGTCTACTAGTAGTTAGTAAACTAGTTGCTGCCTGAGAATCCGAATTGGATTCTCGTCTTTCCTTTCTTGTTTTAGGATATGATCCTACCAGTATCGTGCATTGCTTTATATTTTATACACTCCTTAATGTTATTAATCATTAATCGGTATATTAATGTTGTTATTAGGTTCTTGCGTCTTAAAAGAAGCGTGAAATATATTCCTCGACAGTTGAATCATTGTGTTTATAGAGGCTTCATCCCACGTAGAGTGAGTGATAATAAATGCAGCTGAGTATCGACAAACAAATCTTTCGAAGTATTATGATTATCAACTGTATATAAACAGAGTGCCTGCTCATTCAATAAGATAGGCTATCATCAGAGAAGAAAGAAAGCCCTGTGAAATAAGAATGTGAGTTCGACTGCTGATTGGGTTGTATGTACTGTGTAGCTGCTCTTCGAAATAAACATGTTTTGTATCAGTAGTAACTTAGTGAAATCAATTAATTTGCAGATTAATATTATTTTTCTTTGAATCTGTGTTCTTATTACTTTAATGAAACCAGTTACGTCGGTCGCTTAACAAGGCCAGTACTAATGGAAATGTGAGTAGTATCAAAGCTTAACACGGTATTTAGAAAATGAAAACACGACCTTCAAAATTTCAGGCATAGAAAAAACTTGTTAATGACTATCCCAATAACATGATTTGAAAGAAAAAAAATGGATTGCTTGTGTGGAACCGCACAAAACTGTAAAAAGAGAATTTTGCGAATGAAATAGGACGTTAAGAAATTTTAGAACCAATACCCATTAACTTACGACAGTCACACAGATGATGATAGTAATATTGATTATAATGTTGAATGTAATGACATTGCGAAGAGGATGACACCATTCGTTTTTAATGTATTACTGTGCTACTACTGTACTCCAACCACGACAAAGTCTTTGGAGAATGAGACGAAGCGGGGTAATGCTGTAAATTGTTTTCTTATTGAGAGCCGAATCTTTTCTGGTCATTTTTTAATAATAAATTGTAAAAACATAATTTCTGGTTCCCTGAGTAACTTCTGGAATACGCAGTTTACATTAATTACCAACAGATTTTCTGTACATACATATACATACATACATACATACATACATAGTGTTCTGCAAAAAGGCAAGTCTTTCACTCCAAACCCAACATTCGCCAATCTTTCCTATTTTCTGCCTTCCTCTTAAGGCTCATTCACAATGAAAATTAAACATAATGTAAGCGTTAACTTAAAAATGTAAACGTTACGGTAAAATGAAGAACATTCACGATTGGAACATTAACATGACCGCTAAGATACTTGGTAACCATGGAAACATAACAACGACGCATTTCCTCATATTCTGTCGTATACAGTACATCAGTGCTCCACGATTATGTACTGTTTGCAAATCACGTAAGCATAAGCATGAAAGTTTGGAGTTTGCAAACTTTCATGTTAACGTCTAACGCCAATATTTATGTCAATGTTTATGTGAATCATTGTGAATGATCCCATTTGATAACCTGGCCGCAAACTTCTGTGTTTATGTTACGGTTATGTTTAATTTTCATTGTGAATGAGCCTTTAGTCTCCGCATATGATCCATATATTATAAATCTTAATGTCGTTTATCATCTGAGATCTTCTTCTGCCCCGAATTCTTTTCCCGTTCACAATTCCTTCCAGTGCATTCTTCAGTAGACAGTTTCTTTTCAGCCAATGACCATTCCATTTTCTCTTCCTGATCAGCTTCAGCAAAATTTTCTGAATGACTATTTATTTAAAAGAAGAAGGCCTGTAGTGCCGTCCGCCAGACGAGATCGTTGAACACGTGTCGTCTTGTAGATTTGGCATCGTGGCGTTTGCACGTTATCGCCATGAACTATACTGTAGATACGAACACCACAAAAAAAAACTGTCATCGCTATATACTGTACTTTGCCAAATAATATAAAATTCACATAAATGTACAACGTTCTTCTGGTCGGTCTACAGCAGGGGGTGCTCAACCTTATTTGGCCTTCATGTAATTAGTTGTAAAGATCGACTAACGCCTATAGCTAACATAATGAACCCATATATCACACAAAATTACAACTAAAAACTGAATTAAAATTAAGCATATTAATAATACAAATATAATGTTAATACTAAAATGTTATAAACTGTTTTAACACAAATAAAATAATGTGATGTAGTTGCATTACACATTTTTCAAAATGAAATGAAAGTCCATGATGACAGTCAAAATAATTCAGTGAGATGGTTGGCTTTGCATATATTAGGCAAGTTTATTATATTATAATCTGGTGAATATTTTGTCAAGGCAAACATACCGCAGTATGAAAGGTGAAAAACAGTTAGTTTGTTTCTACACTTAGATTTCACAATGATTAACACAGAAAACGCAGATTGTCACAGAAAAATTGATCCGAAAAATAACAAGACATACAAAGTCACTTCCAAATGTTGGGATAATTTTCTGCACTCATTAAACTCCAGAAATTGTCTTCTGTGTGTTCTGATTTTAATGAAATATCGGTTTGTCGTCCAATTATTTCATTTTCAAGTTCAGATTCACTGCAGGAGTACTGAAAGTTAATTTTACTTGCGACATTTTACACACCCATTTGATGGAAAAGCTTGACTATTAACGGTGTAACAGATTCCATTGCTTTGAAATGTGAAAAACGAGTTTCAAATTATGTCTTCAGTGCTATGAGATTAGCTCCATATTCCTTTGCAGCTGCATGATCCAAACAAAGATTTATCCTGATGTGCGAGTTCAACAGTAGTTTGAGGGCAATGTTCCACATTAACATTCTGCACTTGTGCTATCCAAAGCGAGTTTTTGCATAAAGCCTTGTAAAGATGACATAAGAAATATGATAGATTTTTTTTTCCTTGAAGGTCCTTGTTTAAGTCATTCGATTTGGCTGTCACGTCAATTAGAAATGCAAGATCCAGAAACAATCTCAAGTCATAGAGTTCTGGGTAGTCTTCCTATATTTCAGACACAAATGTCTTAAGCTTATCTTTGGTAGAAGTTCTATGAATATGCTTAGAATCCCACCTCTACTCAGCCATCGGACTTCAGTGTGCAACATTAGCCGTCCTGGAGCTGGAGGTGTTACGAAATGAGCGATCATTTTTCATTTATAACAGCTATAACTCAGCAACATAATATGAGCCGATAGTAACAAGAGATGTCTCGTTTGAAAGTCAAAAGTCCAAAGTTATAAACAGGATACAGCGCGCATAATATGGTAACTAGGACTTTATCCACACCATCTCAATGGCGATTTCAACATACATATCACCAACAATGATCTCGATGAATATCTCAGCTAACATTTCAAACTTGGCTGCGTTCAGCGAGGCTTGTCTCAAACTGATGTTGAGGCCCCCCATTTCTCACGTTACTTTGAAATAGAATGGAATTTACGGGAGGGGGCACTATGACCCAGCACTGCGACCTGTTACGATCTATTGTGCCAACCCTCAAATTAGGCACATTTCCAAACCCACACCGGCTGACTACACTAAGGTTCGCTGCGCACCCAGGTTTCGAGCAGGTAAACCCCCTCGTCCCTAGGCTAGCCCCCTCCGTGTGTCGCAATCCGGCGATCGAGAAATGCTATGGAATGATGACGAAATGGTGACGGAATGATGTAGATGCCTAATGTAGAGAAACGGGAGAACCCCGAGAAAAACAACTGCGACCTTGTCCGCCACAAGTGTCACTATGGATTTCTCATTGACCGGGACTCGAACCCGCCTGCATGAGAAGCTGGAGGTCTGACCACTCAGCCACCGCAGGGGTTCACATTACTTTACTGCGGTCCCTAGCCTAAGGTGAAGACTACAATGCAGAACATAGTAATGTGAAATTTGGCTACTAATTTAAAAAGAAAACAATTTAACAATGTTTTTAAGCACAGTCGGATGTTTAAAGTTACTTAGAAGAATTCTTAAAAATTATTATTGTTTTGTTCGCAGCCTTTGGTTCAGAATCGTTGCTCTAGGGTGGCAACACTTGTATAGATTTAGCATAAATGTAAAAAATCTCAACGTAGTTTGTATGTTATTTGTATAATATTTTTCTTAAAATAGGCCTGTACTAAAAAAAATCATGCTCACTTTGTAACTTTGGTAAGAAATAAATGCAGTAACTGAATTTAACCGTTGCTTCATCTCTCAGTCCCCTAAACGAAGACGTACTCTACGTTCAAACATACGCGACACAGGCTACCACAGTTTTATTATTATTACTAGCCGTACCCGTGCGCTCCGCTGCACCTCTTAGAAATAAATATAAAATAATTACATAATTAAAATAGGACGTTTGATCCAGGGAACATTCGTGTTTGATAGAAGGAAAAATCGTTTAATATGTTACTTAATTTAAATTGTATTTAAATAATTAAAATGCGATCACTTTGGTCCAGAGAGCACTCATTTGGTGCAATGACAATCCTTTAACATGTTTCTTATTTGTTATTACATGTAACCACAGTTTAATGAAGATTGATATATCATTTAGTTTTAATGTGTAAACTTGCTATATGTTTCCATTGAATTATGGTAATAACTTAATTTTAACCACTGTTTTCTACGTCTTCAGTAAATGGCGCTTGGCCACTATGGTTCTGAACCCTTCAAATAACTTAAATAGTGATACAGCATAAATAGTGATATGTAATTATATTTCTTTCTTTCGAAGATGTAAGAATTCACGATCTCCTATGTACCATTTACCATGGAATGAATAAATGTGTTTTTTCTTCCTACTCAAATATTTTATATTTTGCACATAGGAGTTACTGTAGGAGCAACAACGCTATAATTTGAGGCGGCGGTGAAAATGTAGGCCTATTGTATTGTTATTTTAAAAGTCTTTTATATCCTTAAATATCAGTCCTATCAACATTTTTCATAGAATAAAACTTATCGGAAATCATTTTTAAAGAAACGTTTGTTATGTAACATTTTTCACAAAAAGCAATAATAAGCGAGATATTTCGATTTATTTAATTCAGGCCCCTTTGAATAAAGAATTTTGAATGCCATATAGCCTAACATCTAAGTTACAACGAACTTAATTTATATTTCAATTTTCATCGAAATCCGTTCAGCCATTATCGCGTGAAAAGGTAACAAACATCCAGACAGACAGACATAAAAAAATTCAAAAAAGCGATTTTCGGTTTCAGGATGGTTAATTATACATGTTAACACCAATTATTTTTGGAAAATCGAAAATTACCAGAAACATTTTGGCTACAGATTTATTATTAGTATAGATTATTATTATTATTATTATTATTATTATTATTACTATTTGACGTCAATACATCTTTAAAATCAGATCGGGATATGGGGTATCAAGATGGAAACTTCTATGTAAAGATGTAACGTTTGCACAACATACAGTAAGGGTTTCTTCAGATGAGACCACTTTAGTGGACCGTCAGTGGCGCTGCGAACGCTGTTAGTGGCATTGCTTAATATACTAAATATTTGTAGAGAATATTTCAGTTTTCCAGTGAACATGGACGTAGAAGATATACTTTTGGAATAGACGTAAAAATTGAAGAAGAGTCTGGGCTCATCCATTAGTTTTGGAAAGACTGAATCGAGGACTATTCCATACCTTGTTTAATGATTTATATCAGGACGACAAAAAATATTAATTTTAAATTACGCACAAGAAGGACGATATGGCATAAAACATATTTTTGTTTAATATTTAATAATTCGAAATTACATAACATAATAGGCAGGAAACATGAACGCATTCATAGCACGTAATTCAACCAATATACTACAAATAGGTATCTGTAGCGTAATGGCAAACTCAAAGGCCGTGGTGGTCTAATTGGACCCAGGTTCGAAACTGAGATCAGCTAACTCCTCTACCTCTTAAGTTACTTTATTTACATTATTTTAGATGAGTTATTTTATTTCAACGTGAAATAAAGGAAATTTTAAGACATAAATAATATATCCGTAATTCGAACTAGTTCAGCTATTTAGTTGTCTAGTATATGGTTATATTATTATTATTATTATTATTATTATTATTATTATTATCGTCATTCTATATTATTCTGTCGTAAGAGCCTGTATAGTGTTGTGACGGTGTAGGTGTAGGGAATTGGTGCCCAACAGTTGTCCATTAGCAGCAGCACACACGCGCCACTAAAATAGTGGCCTGGCTGTGGCCCCGTCTTAAACCTACAATTTAATTCTATGTATTGCGACGAGAAGCGCAACTTTTAGTGGCCGTCACCAGCGGGCGAAGCCAACCACACAGAGTATCTGCAGCGCCATTATTTTGTGGCTGTGGCTGCGTCTGAAGGCCTCCATTTAAATTCATTATTCACAAGCGGCAGCGCGTTAGCAACACTTCTAAAAGTGGCCTCGTCTGAAGGGACACTAACTTCGTGACTAATAACACTATCGAGATAAATGTGGTCTTGTTCGATACTACTACGATGCGAGTATGAATTTGGTGAGAACCCTCGGCGACTGGCGGCAATTTTTGACGTGCGCGAAATTTTCCGGGCAATAGGCCTATGCAGTATCTCGCGACTACGAAGTGATAGCGCCCTGATTTTGGTGCCAAACGAAAGATCTCTTCTACATCTGTCGATTTAAGACAGATATATTCGCGTACAAATCACGGCTGTGACTGGGACACAGCTACACCCATTTGTTTCCTGTGGTTTCTTTACTACGCTCTACATTTTAACAGCCACAATAACCAAGTGGTTTACGAAACAGACTAATACGAGTATGTTATGAGGTGCAAAGGTTGAATCTTCCAACTTCTGTCACTTTTTATGTTAAAAAATAGTCATTCTTTACTCTCACACTGACACATGTCTAAACAAATTTCTTATTTATCTATTTAACACTTTCCCTAAACAGGGATTGCCTAGAAGACAAAGTATACCATTTAGAAAACAAAATTTTGAATAGTACATATCACATGGATAATTTGTTATGAATAGAAAACCAATGCAAGAAAGAGAAAAAGAAAGAAATTACAGTGCAATGTCTTATCTGAGGTGATATCTTAACAATGCAATCGAACCTTTCAACGCAAGTAAACAAACAGAGCAATTCCACGTGTAACTGACTGACATTTACAGTACACTTTGACAGCAAAATGTTTGCCTAAATTGTATAATGGGTTGAAATTAGACTGTGTCACCGCAGGATTTTATAGAGGGAAGTGTACACTTAAGATAAATATAAAAATAAACGTCTTTAATAGGAAAAGTATACTATTTATTTACGTCCAAAGTGTGTGTAACAGACTGACATAAATGTCAACTCTCTCTTCGGGTGAACATGGTTCTCCACAGATTTCTCTGAATTGTCATTGCTGATACAATTTTGCAAAATATAGTTCGGAAAGGAAATTGTAATCTTCAGTTTAAGTTGAAAACGATCTCCAAACCACGATTAGTAATGGAGTTATGGCCGAAAAAGTGATGTGTAACAGACTGACCTCATTCTGTAACTGACTGACATCTCTGAATTATAAAATGAAGTTGCACTTACAGAACCGTAAATAGTACAAAATAAGTAGTAAATTAACATAACGATTAATTTAAATGAATAATATGTTTTCTTTCTTTCTTTCTTTCTTTCCCTGAGTTTAACCTCTCCCTTGTAGGTTCATTTACACGACCCACGCCACACGGGCCTTACAGGGCCGCGACCTGTCGGGAGAGGAATTAAACTGTGGATCACATACATACTTTTTTGACCACACAAGGACATGGAGGGCCTCCCCGGACGAGGGATCAGCTCCGATACAACACAAACATTGAAGACATTACACAGCATTCACTCACACATATGGCCGGACTTTCAAGAGGTACAATCCCGGCATTTGCCTGGAAATAACTGAGGAAACCATGAAAAACCTCAGTTAGGATTGCCGGCCCCTGGGATCGAACCCCGGACCTCCCGAATGCAAGGCCAGCCCTCTACCACTCCGCTAGGCCGCTCGGTTAATATGTTTTCCAGAATACAAAAATTAGTTTGCTTAACCATGCATCTTAAATGACACATATTAATGCACATACAAGAATTACATAGGCCTACTTAATAACATATATAGTTCTTTCTCTGTGATTAAATACTGTATATACAAGCCATATGCATTGGTGTTTAATTTTAGGACTATAAGAGTGTCACAGCAACCTTGACAGCGCTTATCACTCTATATGGCATCAACTCCCCAGCGTAAGACCGTATGTTACGTTATTCAAGCGCGTTCCTAATCATCTGGCACTGACCTCCTTATCGATTACGATAAGGTGACGCAGATCACAGTTTATATTTCCCATGCCTATGGCTGTTATATATTATGTTCATAATAATAGATTAGAATGTTGAGTTCTACTTTTAGATTGAATTTGGACCATTGGAATTAAACACGTAGAAGCACTCCACGGCACTCGTTGACTCACTTATTTAGTCTAACAAGTATGTACGGCAGGAACACTGTCAATATGTCACTTGTTAGTGACAAACTTTAGTTTCTTTTCACACACGAAACCTGTGGACCTTTCGCACTGATTGTTCACAAGACAGTTGTACATATTCTACAACATAGGGATCTAATACTTTCACGTAATGAACTCCATGACATGCCGGAATAGGTGCAAGATGTTCAAATCGTTTTTCGAGATACTTTTTTCCTTCGTCTATCTCAATCTGTGCTACCTCTTTAACAATAATTTGGATGTTTTTATTGCTCACAATGTTACAAAATTCTGTAGCGCTTTGTATCTTCTTCCTCGATTTCGCAGGCATCCATGCCATCCTTTTTACTTGGCCTCCAATCACATCCACAGCCCCTTTGCCATGATGTGACTGAAAGAAGTTCCATTCTATGTTAAATTCAAATATGCGAGCAAGCAATGTCACATTGCTCAATGTTTACTTCTGTTTAAAATGACTCGCTGCTTTATCTGAAAATATTTTTACCACCTCAATGTTCGGAAGAATCGCCAAAATTTCCGAAAAACATTTTTCATAGACAAACATTCACTACATAGCCTATTTGTCATGTGCTACATAATCTGACACTAATGCAGACGATTTCTTCTGAACTTCCCTGTCACCTTCCTGTTTAAACCAGGCAACAGCAGTAAATATTGAGACCTGCTTATTGCTCCAATGAGCTGCCTGAATCTCATTTTGCTTTTTTCAGGTATAATTACTGCACACTTTTCACCAGTTCACGTATAACTTCACCAAGGCCTTCCAAGTAACTAAGCACGCTGTGAGAATGAACAGCATAACAGCTGAGAGCGCGACATGTCAGTCACTCACAATGCCCCTGCGGAAAACGAAATCACTTTAGAAGAAAATGTTCTAATACTTTTTTATTGGTCATGTAGTAATAACGCAGAATACCAAAGGAAATTTTAATCTGACAATTATTGTGCTGTGTGGAAGAGTTTTTGTATGTTTCTTGTGACGGACTGACCGTCAGGAAATAATTATAATGATTTTAAGTTATTTAGGATCTTAGGATACTTCAACTAATTACATATTTACTTCAAGGAAAGACCAAAATATAGTATATAAAAAGACGGCTCGAAATAAAACAAATTTACGTGTCCAAATTGTGACACGAAACATAAGTATCTATACGTGTTTTTTTAAGCGTTTGGAATATGACAAGATCTGCAGTAAGTTATAGACTAAAAGAAAGAGTATTTTAAACATTATCTTACGAAATATGGCGATTTAAAGTATAAAGAAACATATTTCTTCAACAAAAATACTCCTACATCAATTTCACGAAATTCACTTCAGTATGACATTTTCGTGGAATTGCTCAACATTATTACAGATAATGGCAAATGAAAAGCCTTGCAAAAATCAACAAACTGCTTCGGGATGTATCCTCTCGCTCCGACTATCAAGCCGTTTACTTCTATCTCTTGTAATTGATATTTCTCTTGATAATTCGGGATTGTTTGTTAATAGGTGAATTGTTTGTCCTTATGGACATCTTGCGATTGATTCTTGCAAGTCTCGAAACGAACTGTAGGGTCAATTATGAAACCTCTCCGATGGTCCTGGAAAGCGATCATATCTATCCTACGAATGCTACCGGTGGTTGATAGACCATGAACCTCTTCGAAAACAGTAAACACAGTATTACGTAGTCCCTGAGCAATGGCGCTTCTTACTTTGTGGTGTTTGGTATTGCGCAAAGCCTCACCATGTGGGCAAGAACCGAGGACATGTGGGAGAGTTTCTATCTCGCTGCCCCAAAGACGGCAGCGGTTGTTGTCCATGGTCCTTCGAGGTATGGCACGAACTGCTGCTACGTTACCATTCGCTGCATGTCGGACCTTTATGATGAGTTATCCAGCGATTAGCAGGGGGATGTTCTAGCAATGTAACCATAATTATGATCATACTTAGTTCCTCCACAGTTATATCCATTTGATGTGAAGTCTGTTGAGATGGCGACTGATTTGATCCGAGCACTGTAATGTAATGCTCACAGTGAGCGCACGCGAATGCTTTACTTTGAATGCTCGGCTCAGAAGTGCTCCATGTTTCATTCCCGTTTGAGATGTTTGATATAGAAGTCACGAGTACTGTTTCAATGTTATGGGATGATGGTTATTTGCAAAAGAAGAAGGAGAAAAATCAGAAACGATGGAGGCAAGCGAATCTATAAACGAGACAGAAGTGTTAATAATGCATCGAACTTACGGAATATTTTGAAAAATCAAGAAATCATTATATTTTCTACAGATTTCGAGTACTTGCTTCATATAAATGAGCCAAGAGTTGCAAAAGAAGACACTGTGTTCAGTTTAAAAAAAATCTGTTATATAGGAGAGAATTTATTAATTTTCTCTAAAACCACTCCATATAAAAGAGTAATTCCTCTTACATAAACGTAACTTGAGTTTGCACAGAAAACAGATTTTTATAAAAATCCGTTGGATAGTAGAGAACTTATTAATTTTGTCCGAGTCGTTTTTTTACTTTAAAATAAGGCTACCTCTGTGTAAAGGTTAAATAAGATATAAAAAAAAGTAAAACCAATTTGTTGTTTATTCGCAGTAATAAGTTTTGTAAATTTATGGAAATTTGATTTGGTAATTTTGATTTGTTATTGGTAAAATTTGTGCCAGCATCCCATACTAGTCGTGTTAAGTGTAATGTTTCAGGAGCCAGGGCGAAAATACGCGTCACCTAGATGTCATTCAGACTTTTACTCTGATTTCGTCGAACCAAAAATGAATGTACTGTATTTAGACACCTGTGGCAATAAAGTCACATACTGTATTGTTGATGTCATGAAACTGCTGCAAAATGTAAAAGACTCGATGGAAGCAGTTCCAGGAACACAAAGGAAGCAATGTCCACAAAATTTGAGTATGTATTAGAGCAATGGTATTCAATCTTTTTTGTTAGCGTACCAACAAAATACATTTTTTTTTGTCTTCGCACCTCCAAACTGCATTGTAATTATGTGATAAATAACAAACAATGAATATATGTTAACTACAATAATTTTATCAAATATAAAAAGGTATATCAGCATTTTTACATACGTGGTCAGTGGGATGTGAAAATAGGTACGTCTTGAGACACCCTCGATTGAATACCACTGCATTAGACAATCCTGGGTATAAAAAATGCTCCAAGGTGCTGACATACTCAGTGCAAAATGTGAAACATTCACTGAAATTCGGAAAATTTCTGCTTACAAGTATGCACCAGTCACATTATGTGTTGTTGAGAGATCGTTCTAGGCATTTAAACTTTTTCCGATAGATAAGAGGAGAAGTTTCAGTAGAGTAGTTAAGTAGAGAACCTGGAAAAATCATTGGTTGTTTACTGCCATAATAATTACGTGAAAAGCAAAGAAATTGAAAAAATAGTTGAGAAGTTAAGACGTTAGAAATGTACCAATTCAAATATGTATGTGAAAATAATTATTATATTTATAGAAAAAAGATATATTTAATGAAAATGATGATCGCTTGATGACAATTATTACTTTAACTTATTTTCATTTACATTACATTATTAAACTTAATTAACCTCTAAAATGTATTTTTACTGCATATATTTTAATTTTTAGCGTATATTTCAATAGTTTTTACTGCATAGTTGCATGCATATTTTGTTTCTTAATGCATAATGTTTCGTGGCCTACTCATGAATATTACAGACTAATGTTTTCTAGTACTGACAATGAGGAAGTCTTTCCTAAAAACAGGGCAGACAATTATCTTTTGAAATATGGACATTTTAAATTATAAAACATGGAAATAAATCATAAAATGAAAGAGGGGGGAAAGATAAAGCATGTAATGTACGGAAATAAGAGTCGGATTTCATGTTCATGCACGTGGCACCTTTCAAGCCGATACAATAAAACAGGTCTTCAATATATTTCTCTTGAAAGATTACTGAACGCTTACTTTCCTACACATTTTCATTTTCATAGATGTCCAGAACTTGCCACCATGTTAATCAGCAGGACCAACTTCTCTCGAGCCCAGTCCGGATACAGAAGTGTGTACACTTCGAAGCGATCTAAGCCAACGTTGTGCTTATGGGAATAAGACCAGTATTTCTCGCATTGTCTATTTTTGTCTCGACCGAGTTTATCCATTTGTTGTCACGTGATACTCATTGGTAAGTGCCTAGCAGGATGCTGACCTCGCAGAATGCTGAAATTGAAGAAAAAATGAACGGAAACCTATCAAGTCGACGGAACAGAATTCTCAATGATTTCAATTAAATAAAAGCTAAGAAAAATAGGCTATTAAGAAATAATGGATAAGACTACTTCGACATATTGAAACGGAGAAATTGCATTTGAAAAACAAGGCGTTTGAATTTTTACAAAGGAAATAGGAAAATTGTAATATGCGCAAAAAGAAAAAGAAAGTAGGAACCGTATTCTAGCCCAGAGTGTACGGAGATAAGGGTAGTTATTCAAAGACTATATTGACATGACGTCAAGTTTGGCGCGTATCACAGGTACTATCAGAGAACACTTGCATCTTGTTTGTGCTGCAGTTACCATTATATTCATGATTTAAAACTAGACCTCGCAGACTGTTCTCAATGCATTATAGTGATAAAGACTGATACTATGATGACGATAACCTTTCCCAGAAGTTAAATTATTTATTAATTTATTTAATTGATTTAAATATTTACTGGCAGAGTTAAGGTGTCAGGCCTTCTCTTCCATTCAACCAGTATGAAAATGCACAGCACATATAAATAACAGCAATACTTACTTACTTACAAATGGCTTTTAAAGAACCCGCAGGTTCATTGCCGCCCTCACATAAGCCCGCCATCGGCCCCTATCCTGTGCAAGATTAATCCACTCTCTATCATCATATCCCACCTCCCTCAAATCCATTTTAATATTATCCTCCCATCTACGTATCTGTCTCCCCAAAGGTCTTTTTCCCTCCCAACTAACAATCTATATGCATTTCTGGATTCGCCCATACGTGCTACATGCCTGCCGATCTCAAACGTCTGGATTTAATGTTTTTAATGTTCCTAATTATGTCAGGTGAAGAATACAATGCGTGCAGTTCTGCGTTGTGTAACTTTCTCCATTCTCCTGTAATTTCATCCCTTTTAGCCTCAAATATTTTCCTAAGATTCTTATTCTCAAACACCCTTAATCTCTGTTCCTCTATCAAAGTGAGAGTCCAAGTTTCACAACCATACAGGTAAAATTCATATTCTGGGAATATAATTTAATTAAGTAGTAAAATATCGCTGCAATCGAAAAGTATTGGGAATAAATTTGAATAATGAGCAAAAAAAGAAAAGTTTTCTTCCCAGGCAGGATTCGAACCACGAAAGTCTTAGTTACCAGTCTATCGTGCTCTGGAGTGAACAAGGCTCTGAAATCAGCTACAAGAGTCGGTCCGGTTTTTTTGCCACTACTGTACACTAGAATGTGCTATTTTTACTATTTACACTATCATAAAGAATGTATGCTCACATAGATCGAACATACAGTATGTACACTATTACACTCTACTTATAAAATAAGGAGACACGTATTATAAATTTAAATACCTTGAATTACAATACACAACACAGTGCATAATAGTGTAAATAATGTTTGATCAATGTAGGCCTACATTCCTTATAATAGTATAAATATGAGTAGTAAAATAGCGTGTTCTAGTTTACACACTACACTGTACATAGGCCTAATAGTGTAAATAATATTTGATCAATGTAGGCCCATATTCTTTATAACAGTGTACTGTACATAAGAGTAGGAAAAATAACGTATTCTAGTGTGAGTACATAGCATAAATATTCTAAATTGTAAATATTAGTATTATTGTCCATGTTTTGTTCTGCCCAACTTGACCAAACAGGAGTCGTGTATCAGTGAAGTACTTCGCTTGCTAGATGCATGCGTGTCGTCTACTTAAAAACTCCAGAGTACAGCCTAGCGGCACAAAGTACAGTTCTTAATAATAATTAATTTTGAATCGCGCAAATTAGTAAATGCCATACAACTGACTAGTCCTTTGTGGTCCTACAGTGTGGTGATAAAGAGCAGGAAGGATTCTATTCAGCTTTCCAATAAAGAGGTTGCACAAGAATCGATTAAATATGCTAGTGGCCAGAAAATGAACTCATCCAAAGAGTTTCTTTAAATATTGCTTTGTTTTTGTTGTACTATAATATGATAACTTCACGGATGTGCAAGGTTTCCTCCACAGTGGCTCGTCTTTCTTTGTACGCCACGTACCTTATACGGAACAACAAACAGCATAAACTGCTCTCTACGGCGAATCATTTATTCCAGATACCAGCAGGAAAACTTCAAGACCCTGGATATTTATGTAAATAAGTGTGAAGTGGATGCGATGCATCGGTGCGGCGGCGGCGCCCGGGTTATGCGTGGCAAAAATAGCACTGCTGTAATTCCAATTTTTGAAATTAATCTGTATGCGTCACACGTTCGCCACAACCTCCACAGGGAGGTATTTGTATCAATAACTTTCTTGGATTATTTGACAAATATTTTAAACACTTCCGTTAAAATTTTAAACTTCATTAAGTCGAGAACGTTGCAGTCTCGTTAATTTAAAAAGTGCGAGAATATTCGAAGTATCCATGAAGCACTTCTTTTGTACAGACTATCAAGATACGTTGGTTCGTGGAAGAACGTGCTGACGAGACTTGCGAATCCCTCGATGAAGTTTCTATGTTCTGTCCAAGAAAGAGTTTGAGCACAGAGTTTTATTCTAAAGCTCGTAGCCTATAATAGGCCTATTACATCTGCGAAACTCAGCGATGGTGGAAATAAAAAGCAAATTTCGAAAGAAAACTGAAATTATGAGACTCCTGGCTGCTGAAAATAACAATAATCGACGTGGATATCAACAGACACGTAAACCTTTACACAAAGGTTAGGTCTACTCATTTTCAGAAATAGTTTTTAAAAGTAAAGGTTGAAAAGCGCTTGGGGAGCATGGAGATAGAACTTCATGCTTTCACGACCTCGGCACTAGAATGAGGTAGTGTGGTCGGCACCACGCTCCGACAGCTTTCACCGTCAGAAAAGACCCGATACTCAATTTGATAGGAGACTGAGAGAACCTTGGGGCCGCTTTGGAAGTTTTGGCAAAGAGAACCAACCGGGAATTAACCCGGAATCTTCCACTCCGTAGCCAGTTGACCTATAACTGGGCTACCCGGCCTTTGGCTTTAATATAATTTAGTGATATAGTGCTATATAATTAAATTGTGCACTATGTATGTATGTATGTCTGTACGTGTGTACGTATGTATCGGTACGTGTGTATGTACGTATGCATGTACACTATGTATACAGAGTGATTCATGAGGATTTACCGTCCTTTACGG
Organism: Periplaneta americana; assembly: GCF_040183065.1. Taxonomy (NCBI): domain Eukaryota; kingdom Metazoa; phylum Arthropoda; class Insecta; order Blattodea; family Blattidae; genus Periplaneta; species Periplaneta americana. Next base: position 88,393,803 of record NC_091122.1, on the reverse strand, counting down.
AACTTATTTCCGAAGATATTCCGAGCAAAAAATGTCATATAAACATTTGTCCTAATCTCAATATTTTCGAAGTTACACTGATTTGAAGTTGTTTGTAAAACACCATTATTATTTAGTTTTAAGGGTAAAAGAATATTACAGATAAAGAATGAACTATTATGGAGTATCATTTTTTTTAGTTAGCTAATATTCTGAAGCTAGAAATGTGTTGTGAATTCCACATTTGCTTTGTACAGATTTTTTTTTCGATTTTTAACTACAAAATTACGTTTTCTTACTCATTTATCACAACAATTGTTACAAATCACGCCACTCTTGTAAATTCTTCAAGACTGTACATTAGGATGCATAATTAAACTGTACAGAATCAAGTTCCTAAAATCGTGTGATTTGTAACAATTTTTTTGATAAATGCGTAAGAATGATGTCATTTTTAGCTGAAAATTGAAAAATGAAATCTGTGCAAAACAATTAACAACACATTTTTAGCTTCAGAACACAAGCCAATTAAAGAAATAACACTTATGAATAGTTCATTCTCTATTTGTAATATTTTTTTACCCTTAAAACTAAATAAAAAATGTATTTTACTAATAACTTCAAATTAATGTAACATTGAAAATATTGAGATTAGGACAAATTTTTATTTGACATTTCTTGCTCAGAATATCTTCGGAAGTAAGCTCCGTAAAGGACGGTAAATCCTCGTGAATCACCCTGTATATGTATTATTTATTAGGACTGCAATTTGGTGTACTCACGGTAGAATAATATATAATATAAAAGCAATAATAACATAGAGCAATAAAATAACATAGATAATATAAACGTAAAAGTAAGCCTAATTACAGTATAACGTGTGCGGTGACTGAGTAGCCAGCCCTTCAGTCTGGCACGCAGGCGGACGAGTCCCGTCAAGCCTGGGATTTTCATTTTTTCATTGAAAAATCTATAGTGACGCATGAGGCGAACAAAGTTGCAATTTAGGTTTTTCTCGGGGTTGTCCCGTTTTCCCATATTAGGCATCTATATCATTCCGTCAACATTTCTCCATTTCGTCATCATGTCATAGCATTCCCACAATGCCGGTTAGCGACGCACGAAGGGGACTGGCATAGGGAGGAGTTGGGTTGCCTGCTCGGAACCTGGGTACGCAGCGAACCTTAGTGTAGTCAACCGGTGTGGCTTTGGGAATGCGCCTAGCCAGAGGGTTAGCGCAATAGATCTTGAAAGGTCGCAGTACTTGTGCTAGGCCGTAGTGCCCCAAACCTAACTACATATAAAGGGTAAACTATAAATAAGACTAGAACAATAAATAAAGCGTAAACCATAAATAACGCGAAAGTTTGTCGTTACAAAAATTACGCTGCGATCCTAAAAAACTTAAAACACTGGTCTAGAAGAAATAAATGACCTCAGTATAACAAACTCTGAACCCTTAGTTAAGGATTTGCGATACACCGGTATTCTTCCTTGTAAGCCGTTACTCATTCGGAGGATGATGATGATGATGATGATGATGATGATGATGATGATGATGATGAGGATGATGATGAGAATTACTACAGAACAGTCTTACTATCCCGCGCATTACCTGAATTTACGTAGAAAGGAAATCAATTTCCCAGCAGTTAAAGTAGCAGAAAAAGGACTACGTAAACCGAATTCAACTTCTTCAATTTACATGCTGCCGTCTATAATCGAAATTAGCAAAATAAATTAATAAATCTAAAGCGAATAATACTGGCCATTATATTTAGTCGGTTGCTAACAGCCACGTGATTCTGGCTTTATAGCGTGGCTGAAAGGCAGTCAAGAGGTCACTAGGGACAGGGTCACGTATAGACGTGCAGACATTACATATAAAACGCTCCGTCACCATGGTTAAAGCAGACACATCGATTGAGGATCTTGCAGATTACGAGAATATACTGTACAGCACATCTCTACCATCTTCTTCTTTAATCAATATAATATATTTATTTCAGTCCTCCGCTGTGACTCAAGTGCCGGCATATATATACATAGCTGCAAATCTAAAGTTCACGGGTTCGATTGCACTAGGAAAGGGAGACTGCAATTGGGAATACGCGTGTTAAGCTTTGGTTTGTATTTGTCTGTTGTCTTCACGGATGACCTTATCTCATGCTGAACATATGGTATGACCACGGAATCCCGTTACTTGAACATGTGTCATTTTTGCTCAAAATCCTCAGTGATCGAATCGAAGTTGCGATTCTTACCGGTAGATGATGACAAAAAGAACAGTCACACATAACCTATTACTTGAAAAATTATTTATCGTTACTCGCAATTGTGTAAGGACATTAGGACTCGAATGTTTCTGTATAAAACATAAAATTAGACAGACGATATCACATAATCATGCTATTATTATTATTATTATTATTATTATTATTATTATTATTATTATTATTATTATTATTATTTGCTTGGCTTTCTCCTATACATTATTTTAAAGTTAAAGAAAGCTAATTTGGTAATAATAATAATAATAATGTTTTATTTTCGCTGGCAGAGTTAAGGCCATAAGGCCTTCTCTTCCACTCAACCAGTCTTAATCAATACAATACATAAATTTAAATTACAAATATTTTCACTACACTTAAAAGGTTCTCCAGCAATAATCTTCACTACACATTTATTTAAATTTAGATAAATCTATAAGGTAAAGTAGTAACTTAATTTATGAGCTAATTTAATTCAATGAATTATAATTAATTTAATATTTGAGATAGCTAGTAAAATGATGAAAATTAATTTAATATAAGCTTACTAGGACTATGTTACAGGGAGAATATATATATTTCTATTTCTATAATGAGAATATTAATGTAATTGTCAATAGAGGTTTTGTAAATCTATTTAGAGAAATTAAAGATAATAATAATAAGAATGGACAGATGTTAGTTTCATTATAAGTAACAAATATTAATCAGCAATTCATCTGTTAAGTAAGAATTTATGTAATTTTGACCTAAATGAAGCTATTGTCCAACAACCCCTTATATCACTCGGAAGCGAGTTCCAATTTCTAGCAACTGAAACTGTATAGGATGAAGAATATAAAGATGTCTTGTGGTAGGGTATAATGAGTAAATTGTTATAATGAGATCTTGTACTTAGCTGATGATATGCGGATAAATTTTGAAAACGAGAAGCCAAATATATTGGGGTAGCGGTGCGCAGAATTTGAAACAAGAGAACAAGGGAATGCAGAGCTCGTCGATCGCTTAGCCTTAGCCAAGACAGAGTTTGGAAAGACGGGGAAACATGATCATACTTACGAATATTACAAATATAACGGACGCACGCATTATGCACACGTTGTAGCCTGTTGCTCAAATTTGCATTTAGGTTACTTAATATAATATCGCAGTAGTCAAAGTGTGGCATCACGAGTGTTTGTACAAGGATTAATTTTAATTTATCAGGAAGAAAGTTCTTCAGTCGCTTTAATGAGTGAATAATGGAAAATATTTTTTTGGAAGTGGTACGGTCACCTAAAGGATATATTCAATTAAAGCATTTCAAATGAAACGTTTCGTCAAAGCATTTAAAAGAAAATGTTTGGACAGACAAAGGTTAAATAGTTAACCAAAGAAAGAACGGACGGTTGGATTTTGGCGAAGTGAGCAATACTACATAAATTCCGTCCCACTTCCTTCAATTCGCTTATTGATTGTTATTAATGAATTTATTGCATTACGAATGGGCAAATGCCGGTGGTAATGTTGGTACAATATAAAATGGAACAAACATACATAATGTACACACAAAAAAATCAATACAAAACACAACACAAAGGGTATAGCAAAACACAAATACAAAACAAAATAGCACGTCAAAACAAAACAAATAAAAGCACAACTTACAAAAAAATTAATAAACAATGACACAAAGTGTCAAGTGGACAGCTTCAAATACTTGAATACTTGGGGTGTACAAGCAGTAACATGAACTGCTGCCAGAAAGTCAAAAGGAGGATAGCTATGGCCAAGGAAGCTTTTAATAGAAAAAGGAGCATTGTCTGCGGACCTCTGGAAAAAGAACCAAGTAAGAAAGAAACTAGTGAAGTACTTTGTATGGAGTATGGCATTGTATGGGGGCCAGAACCATAGACATTACAACGAAGTGAAGAACAGTGAATAGAAGCATTTGAAATGTGGGTATGGTGAAGAATGGACGTGTGAAGTGGACAGACAGAATAAGAAATGAAGCTGTTGGAAAGAGTGAATGAAGAATAAATAATGTTGCAGAAACTGCGCTGATTTCAAATTTGTTTTCGAAATGTTACCATTGCTTAAATTTTTCGAGTTAATCGTGAGTTTTGAAATTTTATCAAATTAATTCTATTACATAAATAATATTTATGCCGATTAAACACTAGTACGACATAGCCTACTATGAAATTCAAACCTATTAAAATTTCATATTGCTACCTCTAATTGTTTTATCATTTTTTAAATAAATTTGATCTTTGTATATTTTTTTTATAGAAATCTAATTTCGGCAGATATTAAATTACGAAATTTTCGAAAAATCGTATGTATCAATTCCTCGGATCTATCTATCTCTTGTTCTAATCATTCATATTATTTAGTCTTGGGCTCAGATGAAATGTAAAAATCCCAGTGAAATAACGAGATATTCTACATATCAGGATTTGTGGCTTGTCCCCTTCTTTCACGGGACTCCTTAATTTCAGAAGAGACTTTTTTTTGTTATTGACATTATAAACCAACATGCTGTGTATGTATTAATTATATAAAATGTGTTTATTTTAATGCATACGTGAGCATTGTGTGCATCATTAAACTATTACTGTTGACGTAATTTCTGGCACAAATGAAACCTCGCTACTGAAATACTATTTATAGTACATCTCAAGTATCTGAAACTGTCCACTTGTCCTACTGCTTTATTTCGAATTGGCACATATACCTCCTTTATTTTTTTCCGATAACCATGGTCTTCGTCTTGTTTGCATTTATTTTATCTTCATCCCATACCACTCATGGCATTTCCCTTAGTATCATCTCCTCTTCTGCTAACAGCAGCATATCATCAGCAAATCTTATAAACTTTATTCTTCCTACTACTATCACCCCTCCCATTTTCTGAACACAGTTCTTCACTAAATCTTCCAAGTAGAAGTTGAACAGGGTAGACGATAAAGGGCATTCTTCTCGAACTGCTCTTCCTATTTCACTTCCTTCTAAGTGGACAGCTTCAAATACTTGAGGTGTACTATAAATAGTAACATGAGCTGCTACCAGGAACTAAAAAGGATAATAAGGGCAAAGTAATCTTTTACTAGAAAAACGAGCAACTTCTGCAAAGCTTCTGAAAAAGACCTGCAAGAGGGACTAGTGAAGTGCTTTGTGTGGAGTGTGGAATTGTATGGGCAGAAACATGGACATTACGACGAAGTGTAGAGAAACAACTAGAAGCATTTTAAATGTGAATATGGAGAAGAATGGAGCTTGTGAAGTGGATAGACAGTAGAAGAAACGAAGCTGTGTTGGAAAGAGTAATGCAGAAGCTGATGAGGAACAGAGAAAGAGCCACCGGTGTAGTCAGTCGGCTAAGGCGTTTGCCTTCCGATCAGGAGTTGCGCTCGGGCGCGGGTTCGATTTTCGCTTGGGCTGATTACCTGGTTGGGTTTTTCCAAGGTTTTTCCCAACCGTAAGACAAATGTCAGGTAATCAATGGCAAATCCTCGGCCTCATCTCGCCAAATATCATCTACCACCAATTCCATCGACGCTAAATAACCTCGTAGTTGATACAGCGTCGTTAAATAACCAAGTAAAAAAAAACAGAGAAAGAAATTGATTGGGTCACTTGGTAAGATGGAACTGAGTACTGAAGAATGCAGTGGGAGGAATGGTGAACGGGAGAAAAGTTCGTGACAGAAGAATATATATTAGATGATAGACAACATTAAGATATATGGATCGTATACGGAGACTAAGAGGAAGGCGGAAAAGTGGAAAGATTGGATAACGCTGGTTTTGCAGTGAAAGATAGAAAACTATGAATGAATGAGTAATCTTATAAATTTGGATACTTGTATTTTGGATTTAACAGTTGATGCTCTTTACAGATTGTGTGTTCATTGATAATTTCCTTCGGTAAACGTTCTGATAGCAGAAGTGAAAGTCATGCCTGAGCAAGGAAATGCACTGATATTTGAGTGCAATGTGTATGTATCAAAAAGGTCGTGTTATGATGAAGTATTTCTACTGACAGATTTATATCGTCGTTGTTCCTGCAATAACTCCTATGTAAATATATACCATTTTTCAGTAGGAGGAAAAAACACATTTATTCATCCTATGGCAGCCGTACATAGGGGATTGTGAATTCTTACATTTTCGAAAGAAAGAAATATAATTACATATAGGAGATTTTATTATTTGCTGTATCACTATTTAAGTTATTTAATAGATCAAACATCTGAAAATCGATAAATGTCACATAGGAGTTATTGCAGGAACAACGACGATATGTGGGACCATGACGATCTAGCACTTAGATCATTCTCCAACCCATGTCAGTCGAGAGTGCTAAGGTACGCTGTGTATCCAGGGTGCATACAGGCATGTTCCTAGACGATTCTTGCCCTCACGTTGTTGGCCGGTGATCACAGAGGTCAGACTTGAGTGAACTCTTCAACTTCAGCTGCAGCCAATGACGTAAGTATGCGTACTGTATCGTTATTAAGTTATTGGAAGACGACGAATGTAGGTATATAGTAACTACTATACGAAGGATATACATTGATGACTTTGCAATGGAAAGCCGGCATTTCTTTCTGGAGTTGCAAGTGCTACGACAACTAAAATGTATTATAAAATAATTATGTCAATGATTTTCGCTTATGGAATTGCTAGGCGCACTGTTAACTTTTACTGACAAACAGTTAATCAGCATATTTCGAAGTCTCTCCTAATGAAGTGATGGTATGTCGATGGAAATCTCCCTTCTTCGGGACATTTGAGTGACTGATTTTAAATAAAAAGGGAAAAAGGAAATGTTTTGTCTGTATTTCTGAAAAACTTAATTTATTTTTTTTATTTATTTATGTCTGTAACAGGGCAAAGCCCCAATTACAATAGACAATACAGATATTTGTTTAAAACATACAATTGCAGATAACATGAAAAAAGAGATAAAACAGATACAAATGCAAGATACAAGTGTAAATACAAATTAAAAATGGAAAATGAAAAAAACAAATAGATAATACCTAAATAAAAAAAAAACACACACACACACACCTAATCCGCCATGACGTGAACAATGATTGATGAAATATATAAATAAATAAATAAATAAATTATATATATATATAGATGAAATAACAAGAATTTGATTTGAGAAGATTAAACATTTTAATGTTGACAATGTAAATTTTACAGCACTTTTATTTGCAGACGATCAAGTAATTGTCAGCAGTAACGAAAATGATCTGCAAATAGCAATTATTAAATTGAATGAAGTTGCCAGTAAATATAATATGATTATCTCCACAGATAAAACAAAAGTAATGGCATTCTTAGGATCTTATCCAATCAGAACAAAAATTGTACTAAACAATAAAACCATAGAACAAGTGAATACGTTCAAATATCTAGGCTGCAACGTCACTTATAACAAGAGCCGAGAAATAGATGAAAAGCTAAATGCTTTTAATTATTTTTGTGGAACAATACGTCGAACTTTAGGTAGGAAAGTTCGGAAAGGAACATTACTAAAGTTTTACAAAGCGATGGCTTTACCAGCTTTACTGTATGGATGTGAGAACTGGGTTTTGAGGAAGAAAGACGAGAGAAGGACTGAGGCTGTTGAAATGAAATTTTTGAGGTTTGTGGCTGGCTATATACTACTTGATAAAAAGAGAAGTGAAGACATTAGATCTGAATTAAAAATGCACAATATTATAGATATAATAAGAAGACATCAAAACAATTGGAGGGAGCATATACATCGTATGCCAGAAACATCAATTACTAGAACAATATACAATCACGACCCCCGTGGGAGAAGAAACCCAGGAAGACCCACAAAAAGATGACGGGACCAGTTTTGATTTGATTGGAGTGGAACGGATCTTATGGTCCATACCGTAATGCAGATGATGATATATATATATATATATATATATATATATATATATATGAAAAATACAAAATAAAAATAAATGAAAAATAGAGAAGTATAGATATCATAGCCAAAAATGTAAAATGTAGCTATAATTGGCAAATTATAGAGTAATAAATAGATAGCAATATTATTTAAAATCAACTACCTTCAGTATATTATTAAGAAAATGTTTATATTTCATGTAAGTATTGCTGAAATCTAGATCCCGTGTTTTACATATTTCATTGATATTTGAACACATTTTTAAAACTGGTGAATTTTTTTGTGCTGAAGTGTTTGGTTTTTTATAATATAACAATTTATTCTTAAATGTGATGTTCTAGCGCTACTCTGGATTTATGATAATATTTCGCTATTATCCAGTAGACCGTTTAATATTTTATATAATAAAAGTTGTTCAGCAAGTAATCTACGACTTCCAAGAGGCATTAAATTTAATTCAGCAAGCATATTGTTGTACGAAATGCTGTTATGAAGGGCCGAATAATAATTTATAAAATACAGATACCCTGAGAATCGTTTTTAAATTTTTTCAATTTGATTACTATATAGGTTTTGAAGCAGTAATTAGGAGAGGGAGAGACCGAGTTAATAGCGAAGTGATATCTCCATATTTTTGTGACATGTAATCGCGGGGATGTTCTGGCGACTTGGTTAGAATTAGCTTCCCACGCAGGTATTCGTCTGCGTCACTTGTCAGAATCGGACAGATTTATGGCCACCTTGAGCGGGGTTTCGTATATAGAGACTCGTTGAAGCATAGAATCCTAAAATTGGACTGGACCCGTGGGAAAGCTTCTGCAAGCTTGGGTTTTCCAAAGAACGGGGGTTCTCTAAAGATCTTCGAACTAATTTGATGTTATGGGAAACCCAAAGTTTAAATTTAGAGATGACGTATTTCGCGCCCAATAAGGAGAGATCTTGGTTTAGCTTATGAGGTCACTTTGGACCAATAGAGAATAGATTTTAGGCCGGTTGAGTGACGTAGTTTTTAGCCAATAGGATAGTTAGTTTTAGCGTAGGATAGGTTTTTATAAATAAGGGTGACGGGGAGCGGAGATGAAGACGACATCTCATCGTGTCGGCGGCCCTAGATACAGGGCACAACATCTCATCGCGTCGGCGGCCCTACATACAGGGCACAATCACAACTTCTTATCGTGTCGGCGGCCCAGCGTGGGGCCACAATAACGACCACATCCCCCTCAAATGGCGCTTCCCAACGTGGGGCTCGAAGGAAGACAGCTGTTCCAGTGACCGGCCCCGGGTGCGAACACAGCACCAAACAACGCGGAGGAACGGACGGAGCAGTTCAGCCCTGCATAGCCGAGGAACGACGCTGGAAGGCGGGAATAGAACCAGGCCATCGCGACATCACGACACCACCAGTGAAGGCAACACGGAGACCACCAGAGAAGGCAACTCGGAGAGACGGTGGCAAGTATGAAGGGAAGATGTATAAATGTGTATATATGTATATGATATTTTTGGGGAATAATTATGAAGTGCATATGTTTCAATTTCTGGTGTGATATCTTGGGTATTTATATGTATTTTTTTTTCTATTGTGTGTGATATTTTGGGGGAAAGAGTGAAACAAGTGTATTGCGTAATTTGTTGGAAGTGAGTAGAGTGCAAATACAGGCCTAGTTAGACTATTATTGGGAAAGCTAGCGTCAGACAGATGACAGAGTAGCTTATAGATGATACTACGTAGCCATAGGAGTAAAGTAGTTAGGAAAATACGAGAAAGACTAGGAAATAGAAGCAAGGGAACCATGGAGGAAAGGAAGGACGAGGAAATTATGGAAATCAGGGAGGAGGTCGAGAATAATGCAGGACAGGAAAGAGAGGGAGAGCGAACGATGGAAAAGCAACAGAGTAGAGAATGCGGCAAAGGGGAAATGACACTAGAACAATTATGGGAGCAGATGAGACACTTCATGGAAAATAATTCATGGGAAAGTAGAGAACAAATAAAGCAAATGGAAAATAAATTAGACAACAATTCAAGGGAAAGTAGAGAACAAATAAAACAAGTGGAAACTAAATTAGACAACAACTCAAGAGAAAGTAGAGATCAAATAAAACAAATGGAAACTAAATTAGAGAACTCAAGGGAAAGTAGAGAGCAGATTCTGAGGGAAAGTAGAGAACAAATAAAACAAATGGAAAATAGATTGGGGGAAAGTTCGAGAGAGATTAGAGATCATATTGCAAAATTAGCGGAGAGAGGAAACAAGATGGAGGACAAAATAGAGAAGCTAGAGGGGAAATTAGCCGAGAATGGGATCGGAATGGAGAACCAATTGAAGATAGCTATGGATAGGATGTCAGAAAGTATGAAGGATTTAGAAGTTAGAGTTAGAGATAGCGCTACTAGAGAGAATAGCGATCTAAAATCAGCTGTTGAGGAAACGATAGTGGAAAAGGTTCGGGAAATTCAGAATTCGGTGGAAGAGAAAATAGGTGAGATGGATCAGGAAGTGGACGGTCTCAAGCGAGCCATAAAGAATAAAGAAAGGGCGGATAACGAATGTTTGGAAGAATTAAGAAGTAAACTAAACTCAATAAACGACGCACTAAATGGGGGTAGTCCCGCAAATTTAAGAGGACATAGCAGCTCGGACCGTGCAGTTTCTAGACAAGAGGGCACAAGTGAGAGCCCGGCATCAGGTAGCAACATAAATGTAAGACATGTTAACAATAGTGTTGGTGAGGAATGTCAGACCTCACGGGATGACGTGCGTAGTGAGTTAATAAATGTAAACGACAAGGCATATTTAGGCCGTCCTCAGTACCCCACTCACATTATGAATGAGATTGGTTACCCTATTTTTGATGAGGTTGGATTTTCAAACCCACATAACTACATAAGTGAGCTGGAAACGTACTTTAGAGTAAGAGGGGTGCCGGATGACTTAAAAATGACTGTCGTACGAAAGAGCCTAAAGAGCCGACCACTCAACTGGGCGCTAGTGGCCCTAGGGGATAATGTCACCTACGAGGAATTGAGGGAAAAATTTTCGGAGAGATACTGGGGACAAAGACAACAACAAAGAATTAGGAAGGAAATTAATCAGAGCAGGTTTGACGCGGGAAGAGGCGTCTCTGTGATAGATTATTTTCTTGAACTTATTAAGAAAGGTAAAAGCCTCAATCCGCCAATACCGGATTCAGAGCTGATCCAAACTGTCATTTCGCAGTATCCAGAGAACATCAGATATAATCTGATCGTAGCAGGGCCCCGAGACTTCGGGGAAACAATAGATCTATTGACTGCGCTGGTCGGTTCGGACGCCACGCACTATGAATGTAGTGGACAGGCAGATTACGAACATGGTAAAGGAAAGGGTTCAAGCCCCACCGACCAGAAAGCGGGGATGGGGGCAAGTACAGCCTTTTCATCCCCAAGGACGGGAGCCCAAAATCAGAGTAGCTGGGGTTGTGATAGGAGCCCCAACAATGCATATAGTCGATACCATAATGGTCAGAACGGAGGGAATAGTCCCAACAGGGAGAGAAGGATTGACCCGCCCTTTGGGGGCCCGTACTATAATATTAGGAATAACCAGAGTAGTCATAACAGGATGAGAAACGATAGAGGAGGTGTTGGTCCCGTGCGTAGGGTTAACCACATACGATGGTACACGGGAAGACAAGAAAATGGAAATAATACGCTTAGAACCCAACCACACTGGCTTAGGAACAGAAATTACAGACAGGGATTCTGGAAGCCTAATTTTAGCAGGGGACCGCAAAATCGAGGTGATTGGAGGAGACAAGAGCAAGAGAGAGGTAGGCGAGACGTCCTACAAGAAATGGCCTCACAAAGGTGCAATAGGCCCCCTACACAGTGTAATGTGGGACAAAGTAGGAATAGAGACATGAACGGACGTCAGCAAAGTCCGGTCAGAATAAATATGGGCCGGGAGCCTATAAATAGTAGAAATAGAGACGAGATAGCAGTGGAACCGACTGCATCACACTCGGGAAACTGCTAGACAGAAGTCTTAAGGGTTCGAAGATTTCTGTAGCTAAGTGCAGTAAGCCACTATCACAAGAATCCACCAACGCGGTAAGCGTAAAGCGACAGAGCGAGATTACTAACCCAGAGTTAGAAAATAATGGGACTTATATATTGCCATATATAGATGCTAGAATATTTGGGATAAAGTGTTGTGTGTTGTTGGACTCGGGCTCCACAAATAACGTATGCAGCTTGGAATTTTTTCAAAAGGTTAGGGATTCAGGAATAAAACTGCAAACATTACCCATATGTTCACTGTACTGTGCGGGCGCCCTAAGCAAGAAGAAGGAAAAGGTAAAATATCAAGTATGGTTCGAGTTAGAGTGCGGAGACGTGAAATTAAATGCTATTTTTCTTGTGATACAAAGGTTGACTACCGACATCATTATTGGAGTAGAAAGTTTCTATGAATGGCACGCGCTATTAGATTTCAGGGAAAACAGACTAGGGGTTACGGTAGGTAACGGCCGTGTAGGCCAAGTCCCATTCAGTAGGGATAGCTCTAGACCAGAGATAGACGAAAGAACCGCGGGAGAGATAGAATTACAGGAAGAGTTATTTTTCGTAGAGCATCTCAAAATTTGTAAGAATGTAATTATAGAGGTTAATCCGTGGGAAGGTAACGAGGTTACTAGGGGAGTGTGTCAAGTAGGCTGCGGAGAATGCGAGTTGTGTATCGGCGAATTAGTCCAGGCGAGACAAATAGGACGTAATCTCATTAGCGGTAGAGCCAGCCATTGTAATGAGAGTTCACTTGGCGATCTTAGGCAGGTAGTCGCGTCTAACAATAGGACAGATACTTTCGAAATAGTGAGAGATAAAGTTAACCAGGCACACGGCCTGAGTGAGAGTGAAAGAAAACGCTTAATGGATGTTGTAGGAAGCCATTTAAATGTCTTTTCAGACGCGCCGGGTCTGTGTAGAGTGTATACACACAAAATTAAGGTGGTAGGAATGGAGGAATTTTCGCATAAATGTAGACCCATCCCCCTATCTTTACGGGATCAGGCAGACGAAGTCATAAATGATATGTTAAAAGACGGAGTTATAGAAGTATCAGACTCGCCTTACATAAATGCATTGTGCTGGGTTAGGAAGCCCAATGGAAGCTTAAGAGTGACGATCGATGCCCGACACGTTAACTCGTTTTCAGTTAAAGATAATTTCAGGACGGAGTCAGTGGACACTTTGTTAGGCCGTATCAGTGACTGCTCTATATTCACTAGTTTGGACTTGACCAGTTCGTATTGGCAGATTCCGCTGGACGAGGACTCGAGAAAATTCACCGCGTTCTTATATAACGGGAAAGTTTATCAGTATACCCGATGCCCATTCGGCATCGCGAGTTCTGGATCTGCGCTACTCAGGGAACTTGACATAATTTTTGGTGATTCGACGAAAGGTTTTCTGGCACAGTACATTGACGATTTTCTTATATATGGCAATAATGTGGATAGGCATATTAGGGATATTGATTTTGTACTTACTAAATTGAGAGAGGCTCGCATGACAGTCAAGCTGGGGAAAACAGCATTTTTTAAAGTTGAGACAGTTTTCCTGGGTTACGTAATTTCGTCTGACGGAATTAGACCGGACCAAGAGAGAATTCAGAGCATTTCGAGGATCCCGCCGCCGCGCAACCGGAAACAGGTTCGTAGATATCTAGGTATCCTACAATACCAGAATCGGTTTCTCGTCAATTATGCTAAGCATGTAGCCCCACTCAGAGCATTGTTGAAGAAGGATACACCCTTCAGGTGGGGGTCGGCAGAGCAGGAAGCATTCGATCGAACGAAACTACTTTTCGCCGACTCAATTCTGTTGGAAAGGCCTAACGACAGCCTACCTCTTCAGATTTATACTGATGCGTCTTCATATGGATATGGAGCAATTCTATGTCACACAGATGAAGATAACAAGCGACATGTGATTGCCACAGCTTCTAGGGGACTGTCGCGTACCGAAAGCAACGCATCTATCACGGAACTAGAGATTTCTGCTGTGTACTTCGCACTACAGAAGTTCCGTCAGTATATCTTTAATAGGCAGATCAACATATTTACTGACCATGTCAGCCTAGCGTTTCTGAGTAGATGCAAATTGACGAACTCTAGAATATCTAGGTACGTGCATGAAATTTTGGCTCATGATGTGACGATTAGACATATTTCGGGAGCAGACAATATCTTTGGTGATTGTCTCTCACGTTTGAATTCCAAATCGGGGTTACCGGAAACTATCACCGCTCCCGCGTACAAAATTGCCGTGATGAAAATTGATTCCACGAGGAATGGAGCTCTGACGGGAAAATTTCGGAGAATTGCAGATTTGCAGAAGGAGGATTCCACGATAAGGGCCTTAATGGACAAAGCTAGAGAAATCTCACAGGTGAAAGATGAAGTGTATGGATTGCGCTCTGGTATCTTGTATAAATTGCATGGTAGGGATGTCCAGAAATGGAAGATATACATACCTGCGAGTATGGAGAATGAACTTATAAGTAACTTTCACCTATCTATGTGTCACTCTGGGAGTGATAGGATTATTTTAACTATGTCAGAATCATTTTATATTAAGCAACTGTCAAAGAAGGTTAGAAGGGTAATATCTCGTTGCGAGGTCTGCCAGAGGGCGAAACCTCTAAATGTAAGGTATGACAATGTACCACAGGTCATTATTAGGGGTAAAAAGAATGAACTTGTAGCAGTGGACGAACACGGTCCAATGCCCACATCGTCCTTCGGACACAGGTACATATTTGTTACGTACGATGTATTCACAAAATTTGTAAAGATTTACCCTTTAAGAAATATCTCTAGTAAGTTGTGTGCTGACAAGCTGGTTAGAGATTACATACTGACTTACGGTCCGGTAACAGCAGTGCTCAGTGACAATGTGTCGGTACATAAATCGAAAGTGTTTTGCAAAAGGCTGGAAGATGCGGGCGTGAAGCTATACAATTGCTCCGCATTTTTCCCCAGCGGTAATCCCTGCGAAAGAGCGCTTAGGGATATATCATTGTACCTCCGTATTCTGTGTCACCGAAATCATAAGGACTGGTTTAGGCAATGTGAGGTGATAGAGAGTCATGAACCACTCTATCAATCCAACGACCGGAATAGCTCCGATCAAACTGATGTTAGGGATCGATCCCGATCCCATGATAAAGAGTTTGCCGCAGGCAATACAGGAGGGTGAGCCTCCTAGTGCGGAACTACTGTGTAAACTAGCTTTCGACCGAATCAGGAAAAAGGCTGAGTATAGACTCGGTAAAGTCAAAAGATATCGCCACAAATGGGAGCCCTCACCCGGCGATTTGGTATTGCTAAAGGACGTGAAGTTATCTTCCGCCCTTAGAGGACGTTACTCACGCATGGAGTTACTGTACAAGGGGCCCTACGAAATTAAAAGTAAATACGGAGACCATACTTTCGAATTGGTAGAAAGGGGAAAAAGTAAACCTGTTGGAAGGTACCACAAGCAACTCTTGAGGCCTTTTCAAACAGGAGAGGCAAGGAGGCCGGAATGAGAAAGAGTAAGGATAGTTAGTCTCACGCGTACACCCAGGTGAACCTGTACAGTGCGGCTGGTACAACCAAGCACGCAGAGTGTGTAATTGATCAATGAATAAATAAATGTAAATATGTGAATGAATGGTATTGTACATTTGTAAATGTGAATATAAAATGTACATTGTTGCGCTTATTGTGTGAGAGTTGTGTACATAGAAAGGCTTGTGAAGATATATGTAATATTTATTGTAATTGTTTGTAGTGACATTGTAATCTGTTGTATTGTAAATAATGTATCACCGGCTGACCGCAAAGGGGAACTATGAGGCTAGTTATAGGCAGAAAGCGGGGACATCTCATAATATGGGAAACTCTTTCGGGAATTTCCAATGTTATGTAGATGGGCATTTGAAGCAGTAATTAGGAGAGGGAGAGACCGAGTTAATAGCGAAGTGATATCTCCATATTTTTGTGACATGTAATCGCGGGGATGTTCTGGCGACTTGGTTAGAATTAGCTTCCCACGCAGGTATTCGTCTGCGTCACTTGTCAGAATCGGACAGATTTATGGCCACCTTGAGCGGGGTTTCGTATATAGAGACTCGTTGAAGCATAGAATCCTAAAATTGGACTGGACCCGTGGGAAAGCTTCTGCAAGCTTGGGTTTTCCAAAGAACGGGGGTTCTCTAAAGATCTTCGAACTAATTTGATGTTATGGGAAACCCAAAGTTTAAATTTAGAGATGACGTATTTCGCGCCCAATAAGGAGAGATCTTGGTTTAGCTTATGAGGTCACTTTGGACCAATAGAGAATAGATTTTAGGCCGGTTGAGTGACGTAGTTTTTAGCCAATAGGATAGTTAGTTTTAGCGTAGGATAGGTTTTTATAAATAAGGGTGACGGGGAGCGGAGATGAAGACGACATCTCATCGTGTCGGCGGCCCTAGATACAGGGCACAACATCTCATCGTGTCGGCGGCCCTACATACAGGGCACAATCACAACTTCTTATCGTGTCGGCGGCCCTACATACAGGGCACAATAACTACTTCGTTTTGTGTCGACAGGACTACGACTTCTTTTCGTGTCGACGGCACGACACACTGAGTTTTTGGTGTCGGCGGCCCAACGTAATAGTCTTTCTTCCGGCGAAGACTCGATAGTTAGAACTTTGTCACAGGCGAGACTACTCGTCAACGTTTAGGAGATTCGGTCATAGTGTACTGGGCAGAGTATTGAATTTACAGTATCGGATAGAGCTTATTCAGAGCTGCCATAGAGTCGATACAGAAGTGCGACCAACGATTGCATTATAAGTCAGCCGGAAATACATACACTAGGGTTTACCAAGTGAATACGACAATGAACTTATAGTTTTGGAGTTTACACTGCCTTTTATATAAGCAGCCGGCTTGGTAATATTCCTGACATCCTACACCACAACCGTACCTCGGCTACCATGAGTGAATCTCACGCAACACCGAGACGCACCCACCCTCAGTTTAGAATTGATAGGTTTAGAAGAAAACATAAAATTTATAACATTAACTAGAAATGTGTTATAAACTAAAATAATAATTATGTTCAACAATACAAAATTAAAAAGTAAAGTTCACCCCAAGACAGGCCAAATCGGCTCAGAGGGTGGCGACAGGTTAAGGCTCCCACTTTCACAGACAATCGGTATTTAATGGCAGTAGGGGTGTCAGTCCACCGCCTTTATTCCCAAGGCAATGTCCCTAGCACTCATTTCTTTTATAGGCTGAGTAGACCCCAGGGCCATAGTGTGGCTGGAGAGATTAGATTAATGAAAAAGTCCATGACACCATTTGGAATCGAACCCGCGACCTTCCTACTTGCAGCGTTACGCCTTTTTTTTCTCTTGTACGGAGGAGGGACCCGAAGGCTTACACTGCCGCCTGAGACTTATTGTGCTTACCACTCTCATTTTCTGTGAATGATTGAGTAGCCGAATGGCTGCGCTCTTGTACAAGCCGGGAATATGCGCCTTGGTCAGGCAAGTCCATTAAGTTACGCCAAGGGATGTTCAGGTTAGTCTGTCGCCTGCAGTCAGAGCGATCGGATGTCACGCATGTGGTATAGCGTTGTGTTTCCAGTAGAGTTAAGCTGTGCTGCATTCCTTTACCGACAGCTCGCCCCTATTCTACTTCGAAACTCTCCCCACTACTCCTATTATTTCCCCTCTTTCGCGTCGCTGAGCTGTCAGGACTAAATAATCGGTTTGTACAGCACGCCTCACCATAAACTTAACTCGGGCTATGGTATGGATGATGATGATGATGATGATATGTGAATTAATAATGGCGAAATGAGTCCAACGCCGAAAGTTATCCAGCAATGCTGTTTCAATTGGTTGAGGGAAAATCGCGGAAAAACCCCAACCCGGGCCCGCTAGTTTCATGGTCAGACGCGTTACTCCACAGCGGTAAACAGCGTTACGTCTCAAGAGCGACGCTACTGCGTGCCCCAAGGTCAACAACAGACATCTAAATTATGTAAAAATGTTATTTAAGTAAGTATGTAGGAAACTATGACTTCTGAAACTAGATTTTCTTCAAACTTGACTGTTAACAGCTGTTAAACAATTTGAGTAATAGTGAAAAAGACATCTACTGAACTTCAGTCAAAATATGAAAATATTTATAAAACGGTGATAGTCAACATTTAGAGACTATACATTTGCTTCATCACTAGCTCGACATGGAAAGGTATAGTTTTCTGTTGAATTTGTGGTTACAAATTTTGGCTCTCTTGTTTAGGCCTATAGTTCATAATAAAAGGACGTCTTTCAACCAATCATGGCTACTTATCGCACAATTTTATCGCTTCCCTAGCATTTGTTTGTTTTTATCACTACCCTAGCATTTGTTTCTTTGTTTGCCCACATTTCAAACTAAATTCTTTACGGTGCTATGAAACATGCTTTGCGATCGTCATTTGTTTACAGCATAGACAGTCAACTGAAAATGGCGACTCCGTTCAAACGTTTTGGTGAAACTAACATTAGTGAAATAGATCAAATGATAGACAGCACGACACCAAACAACACAAAGTGAAACAGATACAGTATTTGGAACCAGTTTGATCAATTTTGTATTGCTCGGCGACATAAACTGCTAGGTAACACTCCATAATGAAAGACTGGGCCATCAATATGCGAAAGGGAGATGGACAAGAGTATAAAGAATACTCTGTAAAAACCATATGGAAGGTTACACCAAAAATTCTGCAAGAAAATTACTATGAACAATATAAACGTAAGTTCAACCCATTTTCTGACATAGAGCGTATTCCGAATCTCAGCACTGAGCAATCCGATGGCATCACGGTGTTCCGAATTCCACCGATGACGTCATTGATACTCCACCGGTGTCGCACCGGTGCCATCAACTTGCAGAGGTGGTGGCAGGCTCCATCAGCCGCCATCAGTGAATCTGATTGGTTCTTGTATAGGGCGGGAATTAGCAGACGTATAACATCGTGCACTGTTGTGTCATGGCGGTGTGTTATGCTTTAGTTCTGCTGTATTGTTTGTAATGAGCACAACGTAAAAACAATATGTTAATGGCTTATGAGCGAACATGTCAACGGACCAGTTATTACTACCGGTTCAAGAAATAAGTTGTTTATGATTTCTTTTATTTGAACGAGATGGCCATACGGAAATTTCGCAAAATTTTGCTAGCGTAGCACAGATAATCACTTACACAGTCGCCATGACAGCATCGATTCTTCCAGCAGTTTTGTTCCTTATTTTCGTTGCAACGTGACGTTATTGATGCCACCGGACCGGTGAGATTCGGAATACGCTGATAGAATTTAAGTGTGCCAGAGATGCCAGAAATACCAAAAGAAGACACCTTCAGAACCTACCAGAAAAAAGAAAGAAAAGTGCTGTAGCGCTAAAAAGTGATGAAAATAATTCTATTATAGAAACTCGTAACGAAAATATTCCATTGGGTTGGAAATGAAATCTTTTCACATTGCGTCACTGGAATTGGCTTGGCGAGGAGGAGGAGGAGAAGAGGTGAAGTGTCTTACACATCATTTCCAGGAAGAACTGAAAAACGATGGCACTCCATCAGGAAGAATCGCTTACAACTCTATATTTTCAAAAACTTGTCAAGGTGGTGACCACAAGTTAGCAGACACGAAGTGGCTTATTCCCAATAAGGAAAACACAGACAGATGTCTTGTAAGACTTTAT
Organism: Periplaneta americana; assembly: GCF_040183065.1. Taxonomy (NCBI): domain Eukaryota; kingdom Metazoa; phylum Arthropoda; class Insecta; order Blattodea; family Blattidae; genus Periplaneta; species Periplaneta americana. The sequence continues at coordinate 88,373,841 of NC_091122.1, read as the reverse complement.
AAATTATTAACGGAGAAACGTAAGTCCAGTGCAATATTAAAAACTGATCGTTTTTTCCTTACTCCCTATCCTACATAGAACATTTCTGGGGTTTGATATAAAAACTGTCCTGTTGGGCAAAATGAAATTTCAAAATGAACTAAGTTATCTGCACAAAAAGCTGATCTGGACGTCAAAAAACAGAAAAAAAAAAAAAAAAAAATTTCCAGGCGATGGACAGCAGTTTCAAATATGACTCACATTGGCATTCAAGAACAAGAATTAATAAAGATCACTGGTCATAGCTATGCATCTTCCCTGAAACCCTATTTACAAATAAATAAAGAGCACCATTCGGAAATCCTGAATAAGTTGAGGAATACACCATGTACATCAACGAGTTCCACCTCTTTTACGCACACGTCCAATATAACATCAACTGAAGCAACAACCACTAAAACATTCAAATTTGAAAATTGTACTTTCAATAATTGTTCCTTTTAAAATTATTCATGTTTATTTTTTATTTCATCATCCTTAATGAAAACTTTTCTTGTTTATTTCATCATCCCTAATTAAAACTTTTCTAACACTTCTTTATATTATTTAGGTTATGTTATAGCTTCTGCTATATGATATTATGGATAGTCACGTATCAGAGATCAGAGAATGTTTAATACTAAGATTTATTGGAAATCATCTGTCAAGTGACTTTGATTACTGGGATCCGGATAATTACAATTGAAGTGGAATGCAACAGTTTTAATAAAAATGAAACTGAATCAACATAGCCTTCTTGACTAGTAACCGTCCACAGATTTCATTGAAGATTCTATAGTTGGCACAACTGACAACAAGAAAACAGCTAAATCACTACTACTGCCATCTAGCGAAATATTTGTAATGTAGAGATGGTGCAATAATACATTTGAAGGCAGTTCATTATTTTCGTAAGTCAATATTTTATTGTATTAGAGTACTTTATTTCTTCTAATCTTTACATACTTTCTTCTAACCGTGTAAGTCAACTAAATCCCGCTGGAGTTTTGATTTTCTCTAGATAAATCAAAACCTCTTGTGAGATTACTGTTGATAAAACATATTCTTCTGAACATGGTAGGCTATCACTTAAGGCTTAAAATTTTAACTTTAATTAATTATCAATACATACACACATTCATACAATTTTATGATTGAAACTTCTTATATAACACCAAAAGATTCAAATATTATATTCATCACTTTATATGACTATTAGTTTGAAAAGTTTACATAATTTTTATCACATTAAACTGACTTACAACTACATTTTATATCATAATGTTTTTAAACAGTTTTGATTTTTATTTATAATGTGTGTACAGGAGAATGGAGAAAGTTGCACAACACAGAACTGCACGCATTGTATTCTTCACCTGACATAATTAGGAACATTAAATCCAGACGTTTGAGATGGACAAGGCATGTAGCATGTATGAGCGAATCCAGGCATGCATATAGAGTGTTAGTTGGGAGGCCGGAGGGAAAAAAGACCTTTGGGGAGGCCGAGACGTATATGGGAAGATAATATTAAAATGGATTTGAGGGAGGTGGGATATGATGACAGAGACTGGATTAATCTTGCTCAGGAAGGGACCAATGGCGGGCTTATGTGAGGACTGCAATGAATCTCCGGGTTCCTTAAAATCCAGTGAGTAAGTGTATATATATATATTTTTTTTTCCCCCTTGTATTTAACCTATGCTCAATTTATCAAGTTTTGTATCTCCACCTGAAGATGATTTTTAAAAAATCGAAAATATTTGTGGATATATAACCTTGTGATATGAAATAACAGAAAATTGTTTCTGTATCAATTGATAAGTTATTGACTGAAATTATAAAACAATTTATTATTATATATACTTCAACTTGTATGAAATCTTACCCTCAATATGACTTTCAAATCTGACATTTCTGGTTTTATTTCCAACCGACTACATAGTGCAACCACTTCTGAGCATGACAAATCACTACCAATATAATATGTTACATTCTTATGTAAATTTTATGTGTCGGAAATGAACGCATTTTCAATTTACATTTTGTAAAAAAAAATAATTGAAGGTAATAAAAATTAACCTTGCTCCGGCTCATCCATTCCCGACAAGTAATCGCTTACTGCAGAGTCATTATTGTCATTTTTCATTCCTATAGCTCCGAAGATAGGTTAGACAAATCTTCCGCTGAAAGAATATGTTAGGTTTTCAACAATAATCTGACATATTTTTCCAAATAAATCCAAGTTTTATCACCATTCTTCAGAGACTTTGGAACTGCATTCAAAATAGTTGTATTTTCAGTTTTATTAATAATCTCTTTATGGTAGGTACAGAATTCTCTTTCATATACAAGTAGTGGACATAACGTAACAGTTTCGACGTAAGTTTCTTAGGAACACTATGTTTATTTTCGGGACAGCCAAACGACGATGTCTCTTTCTCCGCTATCTTTCAATATTCTTCCAATTGAACTGAGAAAAATGTTATGACAATGTTAATTTATCTTTTCGATACTATCACTATACACATCGCGATGTGCTTAGAGATGCGGAGAAATCCTCTTAAATGGGATTATGTCCTAATGAACCGTGGAGATCATAACCTAACCCAACTAAACCAAGACGCGGCTGATAGTTCTGTCTGGAAGTTGTTATTCAGATCTGCAATAAAAAGACATCGCAGACAGAGTTGAATATTCACGACGGCAGATGTATTACTTAAGTCATAATAGCCTAACAAATGTTGATGTATGCCACAAGATTGGAAATGAAAGAAGTTAGGATAGGTATATATTTATGTGCTATAAATCCCATCTCATTACTTCATAAGGGTTTGGTGTAGGGTTTCAGACAGCCTTTGACTTGGTTATACAATAGTAATTAGAGTCTTAGTACTATCACATCTGTTTCCGACGGCTATAAACGCCCCGATATACATGGCTACCACTGTAAAATCCACAATGCCTCGTGTGCAACCATTATTGACCTAATTCATAGCTGCATTATTTCTGCAATATAATTGGCAGTAATATACACATAACTTCAAAGCATTTAACATAGATCTAGGCCTATATCAATGATTTTACATCAAAGTAAATTTTCTTCTGAAGGAGAAACTTCTAATCGCGTGGAAAGATAAAGGCAAAAATTACAAAAGAAATAACTTATTACATATTGAGAAATGAGCTGTGATTTGTAGGATGAGAGCAAAGGTAGCAGATGAAGAGAAAATATAAAATTGTTGTGTGAAGTGAAGAAGAAAAAAAAATTATATTCGGAGGGAAATTTGGACACTGAGGAAGGTGGTGCTAATTTCAGCAAGAGGAAAATATGAAACGTTTTCGCAGCCTTATCTCAAAGAAAATATTAAAAAATCTTGATATCTTCAAAATAAGATTTTATTAATATGTACAGTGGTGAAAGATTGACAGTAGCTTTCAGATTGCATAAATTTTCTTTCCATATTCTTTAATATTGACATAGAAGATTGTCGCTAGATCTTATTCTTACTGAGGATAGAGATGAACAAAACTAACTGCCGCTCTCGCTCGCTGTGTTCGTTGCATTAAATTTGTCTTTCGAGTCTCGACTCGTCATCCTCGTGCGCTTCGAGTCTCGCTCATCATTCTCGAAATAGGATTTGGTCGGCGTGGAAAGATTTCGTAACTTTGAATAACATAAACCATTGAAATAAATAACATTATAAATGTTTAAATGAGACAAAAAGACAAAACAGAACGGTATCTTAGTTATCACAACGTTCTAGTTCTATATATTATATTACCTATGGTTATATAAATAGAAAAAAAACCAATTCTCAAATAAATTTGCATTTCAGAGAAACATAAAACATAACAATATCTTTTTACTTGCGACTGCATACTTGATCTTAAACATATGAAAAGAAAATTCCTAGCCTTTTAATAAGGACCTAGTAATTAAATAAAGACTGGGGAACGGACTATTATACACTGAAAGGTAGAGATGTTTCAAATAGGCTACTTGATTGTTTATAAGCTTACATATATAACAGTTGCCAAAGTAGATAAAAGTTCAGTCAGGCATAAACAACTGTGGCGATTCAAGGCTGCTTGACTTCGGGAGTCATCAATATCAATCTCGGAACACTCACAAGCAGTCTTTACGTCAAGGACGCGACGTAATACAACATTGTCGTGCGGGTTTTCGGCTTTGCGGGCGCTGTTAGTCTCGCTTTCTCGATCGTTGTTCATCTCTAGAGAAGGACATATTATTTATCCAACATTATATAATGTCAACAAGACGAAAAATCCACGTCAATAAAACTTATGAAAACTGTCTCAAAGGAAACTGAACAAAAGAAGGGATCTCACTAGGAAACATTACCTATAGTCCGTGTCTGGAATCTGTAGACCTAGGAAATGAAACAAGTCATCTGCGCAAGTGAATAGTGGAGATGGCTGGACAAAGACCGCTCTGGCAGGAAATAGAATAGAATGTTTTATTTTCGCTGGCAGAGTTAAGGCGCTGAGGCCTTCTCTTCCACTCAACCAGCCTTAATAAATACAATAGTGACACACATATTTAAATTATGATTATTTACAATACACTAAAGATTTTCCAGCAATATTCTTCAGTTACGTTTTAATGACTAGTACATGTTTATTTCATTTTAGATAAAACGTATACGAAAAAGTAATAATTTATGAGGTAATGTAATTCAATCAGTCCATATGCAATTTAAAGGCATTGCTTGGAGGGAGCGAGCGATGTTGTCACTTTCTTCCACACTTATCTTACCTCTCAGCGGCCTCGCGTCGATGCTGCCCGCAACACACTCCCGCACTGCTAGACTCCGCCCATTTGCTTCTCTCAATATCTATCCAAATACGCCGACTAGGTCCACAGATTCCAGAAACGGATTTTAGGTAAAACTTAAGCTTAGACTTTAGCGCGTAGTTAATCTTTAGTTGGTCACTCATGGGTGAAAGGTTCTAATCTTTAAAACTACGCTTTTGTGTATCGATGTTTCACTTTGTGGTGGCAGCTCTCTTATGTTCTTGTTGGTGTGAGGTGTTTCTTGTTTCTCAGAATCGGTTGACAAGAGGCCAGGATGTCTAAGCATTATGTATAATCATGTAGCGAAAAAACTCTACTTCTACCTGTCTTAACACATGACAATACTGGGAAAGAGTATTTACTTTGTGTGTAAACAGGATTTTTATTACACTCTGATTGTACCAGGCTATCTTTGCTGCACTTAAGCTGCATGTGTCACTCAATCCGACGCGTACTCCCAAACAACGGACTGCCATCATAAAGTATATTTGTAATAGCCTGATGGTTTATAAATGTAAAACGCAGATAGGAGGATCAGCAGATCCTAACTGATCTGTAACAGTGGCGGTATGGTTAGGTCTGGATGAGTTGCTCAGAACTATGTTTGTGGGCTTGAAAGTTGGGAAACAGGGGTGTATTTAAGAGCAGTGAACTATACTTTCCTATGTAGGCACACTTGTATTCGGATTTTGTCTCACACATTATCCTCCTCAATGTACGTGACATTTAAGACCTCTAAACTCAGATATAAATTTTATTTCATCACAGAATTTAACTGTTTTGTGGATTATAGTGTTTGCTATTACCTTCGAATGCCACAGCTCTCATCCCTTGAGTGTTTGTGACATTATTCATAATCAAAAACAATAAGAATAAGGCTGTGTGTAAGTATTTTAACCAGAAAGTAAATACATAAAATAAATACAAGTTTGTTGCTGATAATGGAAAATCAGAACTTTATTTCTATGAATTTTACAACGATCTAAATTGGTTGTGCTGTCCTCAGTATTTAAATAAATCTTCAAGTACAGTAGGTAGCAAATTATTTCAAGTACTGAATATTTCAATTTACTCTGTCGATTGTTTATTTATTTATTTTGGTAATAATTGTAAAATAAAATATAATATAAACAAATAAAACTTTAGCTCACCCCTCAAAGAGTATAACTCGTGCTCAGGGGCGGATTCTTGAATTTAAATTAAGAAGTATATAATACAATTTGTCTTAGGCCTATGTCTACTACACAATAAGAATATATAAATTTAAATTTACAATTTTTCATTATTTATAAAATCCATACATAACTTTTTAAATTTAATACTAGAACTATTACAATCGACAAGATTGGTCACCAAATGGAAGAGGAGTGCGAAGTAGGCCAAGAAAAACATGGTATTGCAACACCAGAAAGGTGATCAGTGCTATGGGACTTCAAGAAGAAGATGCCTTGGCCTGAACGAGGTGGCGATTAGGAGCGGGAAGGCGGCAATAGCTGCATAATCCTGGACACTACTACGACTGTTTTAAAATATACTAATTAAAACGCCAGCAGCAATACTTGGAAGAAGTATAGAAGAAAAGGATGCAGGTTTGGAATAATAATATTGCTTTGTTTGTTTGTGAAGATAAGGTTTTTAATATTTTTAGCACTAAATGAAATAATCATAAAGTTGCTAGAAGAGAAACAAAAAAAAAATCATATTTGGGACAGATATGTAGCCTAAGCAATCCGAAATTCTATATGGTGGACTGCACAAAGAAATGTTTGCAAAAATATTGAGTTGGTGCATAAGTTCGCAGCGTTTTTCGTTGCTATGGTACCTGTGTCATTATTGTAGTACTCGTATTATAGTACATTATGCAACGAGCCTATAATGATAGTAATTAAGACGCAAGTATGGATATTTATGAAACGAGCGCAAGCGAGTTTCATAATATTCATACGACCGTCTTAATTACCATTATAGGCAAGTTTCATACGACTTTTTATGCTCGACCATATTTCTAACTTGAAATTCTTCAGATGTATACATTTTATTTGTATCTGATAAGATCGGAAGTGACCTTGTTCTAGGTCGTGAATTGTGAGATGTGCGCAGACGCGAAAGTATTGATTTTTTCCTAGGAACAATAATGTCATTGACCTTGATGTAATCCCGTTAAACTTGATATAACCTTGATTATTGAATTCGACATTGAAAAACGGATGACAAATTGAATTTATTTGAATATTATTTACAATTAACGCTAATTGTTATAGTAACAGAACATAACCTTCTGCGACAGTATTGGATTTCCAGCCTCCGTGACTTTTCGTTCTCTTTTGATTGCATATCCGAGAATAATCGATACTTGCGGTTTTATAACGGTACAAAGCTGACTTGTCATTGGCTGAACACCTGTACTTTAATGACATGCATTAAAGGACTGCTACCAGGTGTATAATTACTACATTTCGGCATGGTCGAGCATAAAATGAATTAAAGTACAGAAAAACTCTATGAGCTTAAGCACCAATCGAATATAAAGTACTTAATAAAAATGAAAAGATGCTACTGCGAAAGTAAATACTTCTGAGAGAATTGGCTCCATGTTATAAAGACTATGGTTCAGCCTCAAAGCAGGAAGGACGAACAAAGTTAAGTAGTTATGTTATGTACTGTATGATGATATATTTTAAACATCTGTTCGGCCGCATATCAACTACTTGAGGAATGGAAGGATGCATTAATCATTCCAATTTTTTTAAGTTAATAGAAGAGACTGTATTAATTCTATACGGATAATTTTATTACATTCAGCGTATCAAATTTACGCAAAAACCTTAAGAAGACGTCTAAATATCATTTCGGAAATTTATTTCAAGAGGAACATTGATTCCGAGGAAAAAGGTTGTGGCCTGTGTCTTTACTATACAATTTTTTATTCAGAATGTCTAGACACATATCATATTTATAAATTATGTCAAGGCTTTTGATACAGCAGTTTGCACTAAATTATGTGGTATAATAAGGCCTATAATATGCAAGAAAGTTTTATGCAGATGGTATGACACAGACGGTAATGTATTATGATGGCGCACGATATTTAATGTTGATAAAGATATAAAAGTTAAAAACTAGAACTATTCAGTCAAGGGACGAAACAGGGCTGTTCTTTATTGCGAAACAGGGATGTTCTTTATTACCTACATCACTTACTAGGCTACGTATTTATACTTATGCGCTACTACAGAATGGCAGATACAATTAAGATCACACTTTAATATGGAGACAATGACCCTAGATAAGAATATGAACTTCTGCGAAAAATATTGTTACACCTAAGAGAATACTAAATAATGCATCACAGAAAGGTTCAAAATTTGTATTATGTAGGATGTGAAGTGTATTTAAACTGGAATAGAGATTTAAAGTAAAAATATACAAATTCAATTATAATGGTACAATACAGAGAACTTTAAAAATAGTACCAGGAAAGATATACCGTTGAAACTGGTGAAAGAAAGAAATTAAAAATAGGATAGAAATAGCTGAAATAAGATTTCTGAGATCTGTAGATGAATATACCACCTCCCCAAAGATCATATTTGGAAAAATATTAATATACAACAATTACACATTTTAAATTTAAGTGATAGAACATAGGCTAATATATAAAAACATATTTTTCGGAAGAACCCGTAAGTATTTCTCAACAAATATTGCCGTATAGGCAAAGGAGACGACGTTTTGCTGCTGAGATGATGATGATGATGATGATGATATCTTCGACGTGTTAGCAATAGTTTTCACCTTAAAATAATATCTGAAGTTTGATTATAGATGAACTACAATTTTCATTTCTACTTTTATTTCTGAAGGTGCTGATGTGACACCAAACAGGAAAGAAATGTTAGATATTATAATAATGTGGAAGCTACCGAAACTAGTTGTTGCCAAACGAAGGAGCGATGGCTTTGACTCAATTTCAACAAGACGGTAGATATTAAATGGCGACTATAACGTAAAATTTCAATTTCCGTACTGGTTTGGAGTACGGGAAGAAGTAAAATTTGATATAGTATGAAACAAATAATTTTTTTTGTACGTACATATCCAAACATTCCGGACAACGTTTATTGAAAGACGATTGTTAAAAAATGATTTATCGTTCATGTCCGAAAATCTAGGCTTTCTTTTTGTGACGATAAAAATCTATTTTTGAAAATTATAATTACTTCACTAACCACTAAAAAAAAACTTCCAATATTAATGCGTAAGAAGATAAACTTTTGTTGTAGGCCTTACTATCCTTGCTGGTTAGAAACGAGCAATGCAGATAACGAACGTATAAAATATTTCGATCATGGGCAGGCGTCAGAGCTCTGGGCCCACAATCGACGAAATATACGTAGTTACAGAAATTCTTCTTAATTCTTTCTTCTGACTGTATAAATATTACTCATCACTAGACATAGGAAGTTAAGGCATTAAAAATGGTATTTTAGGCGCCTAAAATGCTTTAAAAACAACAATAGGGTAATAAAAGGCATTAAAATTATATTGAATCACTCATAATTCATGAAGTAAACATCCATAAGACCATAAGTAACTTAACAAAGTGCACTGAAAAGTAGTTTATCTGTTCTATAGACTTGTTTCACTTGTACTTATGAATCCACAACTCCACGTCCATAATTTGAGTTATAAGCAACAAGTAACTTTTCAAGATTAACACACAAACTTCTGTCACATTTCTTGAACAAAATCAGTTTATATGCTGATAAATATCTCTCAACGTATACTGATGTGATTGGAGCACGCTTGGCTACATAATAATCGTTCCATTAGTAGTGAAATCAGGAAATTCTGCTACCCACTGACGATATAAAGAAGCTTTCGATGTTTCAATTTTGACATTTTTCACCATACAACAGTATCTCACAAAGACAATCCTAGACTGACTGTACTTCGTGTTCTCAACACAGTGCTCGAGTCAGAAGGACAAGGTCGATTCCGGAGTAAGCAAAACAACAATGCTACATTGCAACAGTGTGTTCCATATCTATGGCTACTGTTAAGTACTACAATTTCCTTAGTTTCGAACGCAGAAATAAATGCATTATTATTGAGTGAGTAGTGATATAAAGAAAAAGGCAAAAAGTACATATAAAAGCAAAGGAAAGGCGTTACCGGCAAAAAAAAAAAAAAAAGGCAAGATCAAACTTCATCAGAATGCTGCATTTCTCATGATTCGTGCACATTTACTAAAGGCCTTTAAATATAGACATAGACAAAAATACTTGTATTTGCATAGAGAGTTGAAAACAATCTTTTGACATTTGTACAAAAATATTTAAGATTGCACAAATTTTCACAAACAAAATTATAGTTCACATTCTCAGTGCACGACAATATATGGCTGGACGTAAATATTCATACACCTTCAAAGAGCAGTAAACAATATGAGAAAAATAGTATTGGTGACTTGGTGTTAATAGTGAGTTTGCATGCCTTTACTGCATATAATTTCTTTTAACCTATTTGGAATTGAATGCACCAGCTTCTGTTCTATTTCCGATCCAAATTTTCTCTATTCCTGTTGCAGAAAGTGTTTCAATTGCGACTTGCTTGTTATATGTTGTTTTCTCACCCTGAAATCAAAGTCACTCCACAGATGCCGTATAAGATTTGTATCCGGAGACTTTGGAGGCGTTTTTAATATGTAGGGAGTTTTGTAAAGTGACCATAGACGAGCAATACCACCGTATGTTTGGGGTCAATGTCTTGAAAGTAGAAATCATGTACCAAGATTTAGTTTTTCTGTGTGTGTGTGTTTTTTTAAGATGTTCAAATACTGAAATTTATCCATATTTCCTCTCTATGAAAACAACTCCATTACACCTGAAGTGGCCATACATCCCCATATCATAACACCACCACCCCCATGCATCACAGTAGCTAGGAGGTTCTTCTCATTGTACTCCATGTTAGTTTGTCTCTAAACCAAAATAAGTCCATCATTGTCAAAATATTAAATTTTCTTTCATCGGTAAACATTCCCTTCCCCCTAAACTCGTTATATTTTTCTACATACTCTTTTGCAAATTGTAACCTCTTGTTTATATTTATTTTGCTTATGTGGGGTTTCTTTCTTGGTACCCTAGCTTCATACTTTCATTTCATTTCATTTCATTTGCAACATCCGCAAACACGACCACATTACACCTTCCCTTGAAACGCTCCAATGGGTAAGATTACAGGACCGAAGATATATCCATTTACCGCATCATCAATACTTCTTCGCCTAACTATCTCCCGGTGCGTTTTAATTTGTTATCCTCTTATCACAGAATGGGTACTCGTTCTAAAAATGACTCTTTATTATCTATGCCTTGCCATAAAACAGATCACTATTCTTCCTCTTTCACAGTATCAGCAATTCGTTTCTGGAACTCCCTATCCAGCTCCCTCAGGAACTGTCGAACGATATTGCAATTTAAAAGTGAATTGTTTAAACACGTGACCAGTATTAAGGTTTAATTCTCCTTTGTGTGTATATGTGTGTAATGTTCCTCAGTGTTATATAGTTATAATTTACATTTGAATTTGTTATTCTTGTAATTTGTAATATTGGTTCACTTACCGCTTGCATATTCATTGAGTGTAACTTCTAGCCTTATATTATTTTGTAATTATTATGTTCACATTATTTTATTCGTATTGTGCTTGTATAACTATATCAATTTTTATTAGTGTTCTTTAAATATTAGTCTGTAAAATTGTATCAGCTTCTTTTGTTTCTGGTTAAGTGGAAGAGAAGGCCTGATGGCCTTAACTTCGCCAGAATAAATAAATAAATAAATATTATTATTATTATTATTATTATTATTATTATTATTATTATTATTATTATTATTATTATTATTAGCACGATGAAGGGCCGTCTTATTGTTCGTAAAGTTACTGGTTGTTACTTGAGCTGCTATTTCAGATGAAGCAGTTTTAGAGTTTTCTTAATTAAGTTCATTACATACCTCTCTTCTCTTGAAAGTTTTTGTGGGCATCCACTTCTTCGGTTGCTTACTAACACTATTTTATCTCTGAATTTATTTATTATGCTTTTGACATTGGATCGGTTCCTTCCAACTGTTTTTGCTATCTCGGAATATTATTTTTCTTCACTATGAAGTAAGAGAATTATTCCCTCTCCCCAATAGACTTTTTTTACTTATTCTCCCATTTCGACAGAGCAGTCTGTCTCCAGGTAGTAAGACCTTCTCTATGAGCATTTAGGCCTGCGTAGGGGTGGATACTCTTCACTAGTTAATTTATCCGTTTTAACTCACACTGTACGAATACTTCTGTCCAGCCGTATAGCGTTGTAAACAAATACAAGTTCGTCTTATAACTTTAAGTATTGTATCACATTTATATAATTCATACCCTGATACCGTATTTTACTATAAAATAGGTCGCTAACAAACACGATTATATGAGATAATAGATATTAAACTTGAATCATGACTGTGTATGAATACGTTTGTCTATGTCTGTATGAATATTCAAATAAAATAGGCATTTTCCTAAACATCCGATGTCTACTCATCACCATGCGACACAATCTGCATAGGTGTCACTTGTAATCAGTAGTTGCAACTGATTGTTTTATGTAACTGGGGCACTAGTAACATTTACTAAGTGATAACAGTTCAGTGCCGTCTCTACAGCGATAGTCTGCGAATGAAACTGTCACACAAAACAGACCTTTTGTACCTAAACGACAAACGCCACAGTCTTCGTCCCGTCTCGTCAATCCTCGGCCATAACAACTCGTAAGAATGGCAATAGTGGCTTCCTCATTTGGAGTCGACAATCCTAAAGTGAATGCACAATAGTTTAAATACTGTAATTAGATAGTAGCACAGTACTCGTAGCAGCGGAGGAAGCCTGGATCGAATAGTGAGCGCCAAGAATCGTGTGTCTCCCACTTGTGACAAGTTTACAGTCTGCAGCAAATAAATCTCAGGGTCCTTAAACGCACGTGCTCTGCTTTGAGCACGCAGAATTGCGGCTCTGTCGAGACCAATGGGTAAACTTCCGAACGCGTGATTACGTCACCACTAACGAGCTGTTATACAAATTGCTTTGTCCAGCGTTGCCAGGGTGAATGAGGAATATTTTCTGACTTGCACCACTTTTCAAAGGAATATTTTGCTCAAAAGGGGAGGATATGATCCGGAAGCAAGTACAGTATATTGCCATCATCATTGCAATCACTATCATCAGTCAGGAATAGTAAGGCCTCAGTATATTATTTCACATCTTGATTACAGAACTTGTAACACTATATTACTTCGGAATATGTATTATATATCTTTCGCGTGTTAAATATTACAGTGCCTGGTTAACTAGTTTCAGCCTGTTATTGGCCATCTTCAGAACTGATTGGTGCTGGTCTTGATGTCTTTTGTTTGTGTTTCCTGTGGGGGAGTGTGTGTATAGTGTAATGTGGAATCAAAGAGTGTGTGTGTTCTGAAATTGAGTTGTGTGTTGAGAATTTCGTTTGAATGGTTTTTGTGTCTCTATATATTTCGTATTGTTCTAGTGTGTTTAGTTTCTAAACTAAACTAGACACACCAGAACAATACGAAATACATAGTTTCTAAACTAAACTAGACACATTAGAACAATATGAAATACAGACAAAAAACACATCCAAACGAAATTCTTAACACTCAACTCAATTTCAGAACACACACACTGTTGGACTCCACATTACACTACACAAACACACCCCCACAGGAAACGCAAACAAAAGGCGCCAAGACCAGCACCAACCAATTCTGAAGATGGCCAATAACAGGCTGTAACTAGTTAACCAGGTACTGTAATATTTAACACGCGAAAGATATATAAAGATATTCCGAAGATTATTTCAGTCGCATCTACAGCAGTCTTTTGAAACGGATTTTGTTTTGCCTACAAGGTATTCCACTCATTCTGTTTTTCTTTCCAACCCCAAGTCCACACCTGTGGAGTAACGGTCAGCACGTCTGGCTGCGAAACCAGGTGGCCCGGGTTCGAATCCCGGTCGGGGCAAGTTATCTGGTTGAGGTTTTTTCCAGGGTTTTCCCTCAACCCAATACGAGCAAATGCTGGGTAACTTTCGGTGCTGGACCCCGGACTCATTTCACCGGCATTATCACCTTCATATCATTCAGACGCTAAATAACCTAGATGTTGATACAGCGTCGTAAAATAACCCAATAAAATAAAATTAAAAAATAAAAAATTTCCAACCCCAAAAGATTTTGTATGAGATTAATTTGAATTATTCAACTTTAATTTTTTTCAGACGTTTATTTAACGACGCTGTATCAACTATAGACGATATATTTGACGAGATGAGGCCGACGATGTCATAAACTACCACACATTCGACTAAGGTTTGGAAAAAAAAAAACCCTCAGCTAAAACTCAGTGTAATTAGACCAAGCGGAAATCTAACTCACGCCCGAAGAAAACTCCGGGTCAGCAAGCAAAGACGCTACCACCTGAGCTACGTCAGTGTCCTCAATTTTGTTAACTATTGTGCCGTGAAATAAACATAACTGAATAAATCGCCCTTGATGGTCTAATGGGCGCCATACCGCCAATGTAGCCGAAGCTCGCGGGTTCAACGAGTCGGCTTCGGTCGGCACATTTATGCCAGTAGAAGTACTGTGTTCCTTCCTAGTCTACGGATAGCACATTAGTGGTCAGTGCTCATATTCAGTGTCCTACTGGTTGCTATATTTGTCACTTGATCCGATCGCGAGTTCACCGTACATAACAAAAGCCTGCCCCAGATGTGGACTCCGCGTAAGATTTGAGGTAAATTTCTCGCCCAGCTAGAAATCTGAAGAAGCATAATGGATCCATACCAATTCTCTAAACGTGTATGGACTTGTCCCAGTCTCCACCCGTAACCCGCATCATAACGTACCATTCATTCATTCATTCATTCATTCATTCATTCATTCATTCACTCATAGTTTCCTGCCCATGGGCAGGTCTTTCCTTTCACTGCAATACCAGTATTCTCCAATTTTCCCTTTTCTCCGCTTTCCTCTTCGTCTCCGCATACGATCCATGTATCTTAATGTTCTTCATCATCTCATACATTCTTCTGTCTCGAAATTTTCTCCCGTTCATCATTACTTTCAGTGCATACTTCAGTAGGCACTTTTTTCTTAGCCAGTGGCCCAGCCAATTTCCTTTTTCTCTTCCTGATCAGTTTCATCGTCATTCTTTCTTCACCCACTCTTTCTAGCATAGCTTCATTTCTTATTGTCTGTACATTTCACACGCTCCACTCTTCTTCATATCCACATTTCAAAAGCTTCTATTCTCTGCGGCAAATCTCTTGCATATGACCTTCAACAGCTTCACGACTCCCACGAATCAGAGGAGTGCAATGTTGCCTAGTAGAGCAGTATCGCTATCAAGAATGATAATGGCGTTCGGATATTTATTTAATTCTGAAATTCAGAAGCTTGCCCAAAAAATCGCTATTTTAGGTTCAATCGTTTCCTCTGTACAATTATTATAAAACTTTTTTTAGTTGGTTATTTAACGACGCTGTATCAACTACTAGGTCATTTAGCGTCGATGAGATTGGTGATAGATGGTATTTGGCGAGATGAGGCCGAGGATTCACCATAGATTACCTGGCATTCACCTTGGGGAAAACATCGAAAAAAAAAAAACCAACCAGGTAATCAGCCCAAGCGGGAATCGAACCCGCGCCCGAGCGCAACTTCAGACCGGCAGGCAACTTAGCCGACTGAGCCACGCCGGTGGCTATTACAAAACTGCAGGTTGCAGCGTGGTGTTCGAGCTTATAGTATATTCCTAAATGAGTGCTATATTTTAGAACGCCTCCATCACTCAGATGTAGTTATAAGAAAACAAATATATTTCGAATTTTACGATCGTGAGGAATTTCCAACTGCCAAAAAGATTATTTATGCTCTACGGGACAAAATTTCTTACACAGGCTCGCGACTACTTCCACCTTGAGAATATAAAAAAGTTTAGGTTTTAAATACAAAAAACCTAATGACTGACGGAAATTACTTACGAAGAGGAGTGACATTGTTGCGTTAAGGTTAAAATTCCTTCGAACAATGCACGAAATTCGAGTTTCTGACGACAAGAGACCAATATTTTACTTAGACGAGACCTGGATAAACCAAAACCACAAATCTGAATTGTTACGTGTAATATCCGTTCAAAAGTCAGCAAATAATGTATGAGCTGGATCAACTTGCTAATGAAAGAGATTATAACATAATGCGATACCTCCATATCATTGTCAATGCAGCGCCACTGAGCTTGTGTGGGCTCAAGGGAAGCGTCAAGCTGCCAGGAGAAATAATACATTCAAAATTGTGGACGTCGAAAAACTTGTTTACGAAGAACTTCACAACGTAACGCAAGAACAATGGAATGCGCGTAAAACACGCAGAAAAATTACAGGAAGACGAGTTTGTGAAAGAGGACGGGACGATATTTTAGAACCAATTGTAATCAATTTAAAAGACACTGACAGAGAAGACACCGAGGACGAAAGCAGTGCGGTCAGTGACAATGACGACTGTGATGAGACTGATGGGAGTGACGAAAAGCCATAGCCGTCCCTCTGGAGTAATCACGGCCAGGTATGTTTTTATATTATCATTTATCGCATTAACACCTTAATGTGATATCTTATAAACTGCATGACTCAATACATTAGGGGTGGTGTCATACAACGCAACGGTGAACTGATTTCTCTCTTCCTCCTGCTTCGGTATCTCCGTCTCTCTCTCGCACGAGACGTCTCTCTATCGTAGGAGACTGCGATTATACAACATCGGAGTGGTCTATTATTGGCTGCTGTCATATGCAGGAGATATGGCGAGAATAACAGTTGTTTTTCTTCATATTGCTGTAATATCCTTGTTTCTGTCCCATATACTGCCACACTCCACAGAAAGCACTTCCTTAGTTATATTTCATGAAGTCCGCAAAAGATAACTTTTCCAGTTCCAATGATATGCCGGGAACGTAAGGATCATTCAACAGACTGTTACTTTTAAGGAATCGCAGATCAGAAGATTAAAGAAAAATCGTCAGCAAGCTGATTCAGAACTATAACGTGATGGGGTGTCATGTATCTCTCAAAATAACTTCTTGGATTCTCATCTATTTTTTTTCTCAAAACATTCGGGTAGTGAGCGACGAACATGGGGAGCGTTTTCATCAAGATTTTTCTGAAATGGAAAGGCGCTATCAGGAAAAATGGAGCCAAAATTTTGTGTCAGAATACTGCTGGACACTCAAAAGAGAGGTTTCTCAAGCGAAGTATAGCCTAAAATCTATTTCACAGATATTTTAGGTAAAATGTTACAAGGTATCAATACTGGAAACGTTTGAATATTAAATTTCATATAATTACTCAAAAACCCTGAGTGATAGAAGAATTTTGAAAATAGATTTGAAACCAACACGAAACATGCTATAAGAATCACCCATTCGTTACCTTTTAACAAAAATATGTTTAATTTTGTTGACCAGTGTGATAATACCAGTACTTCATTCGGTGTAGTAGACTACGAACATTTGCTATGAGGTTATAAGATTAGATATAATTGCATTATCTTGTTATTTATTGTGTGATGTGACTTATTAAATGTTTATAACTTTCCCTCTTTATGTAATGGTTTAAAAGTGCTTCTAAATTGTGGTCCGCAGTTCATTAATTATCATCATGGTAGGCTACAATTTAAAATAATAATTTATCAAACTAGGAGTAAATTTATTCAGATAGTAAATGGCAGATTTTAGAATTAAATAACAGTTTTAATTATAATTACGGAAGGTAGTCTTTGATTTCAGACTAGTACCTGTTCCTACCTGTTATTTCGTACTATCAAAGATACTGTATTTTATTTTTCCCTTCATTCGTTTCAGGAAATATTTTAGTCATCCATATTGGAGATTTTGAGATACCTATAATAAAAAGAACGTACACTTGCAGTGTACATTGAAATAAGTATTAATGTCGACTGAGAACGCGATGCCTTAATTCCCATTCATTCATTACGCTGTTTTCAAGTGAACGTTTGTGCTTCTAGTACTTCAGCGTTAAACGTCTGGGGCATCCCTCCTTACCTCACATCGATTCGCAGTTCGTGGAAAGGGTTTAATGACTATTCAAGGGGTTTTAAGCTTGAATCCTCGCACCGACACTCCGTCTTCGAGTGAATAACGGCTAAAATGATTTCCTAGCGGCGATGAGTCAACGATGTGGCTGTTAAGTATAATAAGACTGAGTCCCTCAGTCAAAGAGAAACATTGCGCCTGTAACAGTCTTCTTTATTTCAAATGATATCTTCCTTTTCTCTTTATGGAATCTTAATGGATTCCTCTATAGGGATTGATCTCACTTGCTGCATTAGCATTTCCCAGAACTGAAATGTTAAAATAAAAGCGGGCGTACTTGAATAAAATAGAGCCGAAATTTGATGCATTATGTGATTTCATAACACTCCAGTTTCTTTTGATAGCAAAAAATGTCCATTTTATGCATTTGAGGTCAGCATGTGGATTTTGGGCTTGGGGATGAAAATTAGCTGGATAATAATTATAACATTTTCGATCTGTGAAGCCAGAATGAGTAAAATGTATTTGAAACTTGAAATCGAGGAGAAAAAGATTATTATGATGATGATGATGATGATGATTATTATTATTATTATTATTATTATTATTATTATTATTATTATTATTATTATTTATAATTGGCGGATTTTACCTATTAATTTTGTAGAAGTTTGAGTTTGTTTTGTAAGGCTATATATATCTTAAATAATTTTTCAGTATTCTTTTACATAAAGTCGCTATAGGCATATTTTTTCCTTTTAGTGGTATTTAAAAAATAAATAAATTGAAAATGTGGTAACAAATAAGATTATATGCTCACTCACTCTTGATTCTTCTCATTGAAGAAAAACTCCTTTCAAAACTTGAACTTATGAGAATGGTAGCAGAGCCCTTTGTACTTTATGCAAAATTGAGTATACATTTTTCTTTACTACTTTGTTGAGATGACGGAATCCAATGCTTATAAATTCAATTGTTGTTTGTAATAGAGTACTTGATAAATGATAAATTATTTATACATTGAGAACAATTTCATCCACTTTCAAACACTTAATGTATTTCATAAAAATGGATTTTTCTTCTCAAAACGTTAAACAGACCATCAACTGCATATATGAAGGGCCAGATTTACGTATAGTGCCGCCCCTAGACAGTGCTAAAATTTACCGCCTCCTAACTCTCACAAATTTAATAGTTTATGAGCAGCTATTATACAGATCATGTTTAGTTTAAATTAATTTTAAATGAAATATTACAATTCAGAAAACAATAAATTACTGGAATCAAAATACATGCTTCTAACTTGTGAAGTATAAATATTTCCTTCGCACTTTCTTCATAGAGAAAGCATTGATAATGTCATCAAAGTCGACCTGACGAAGCACATCAGACTCGATGCACAGAAACATATTCAAACTTATTAATTGTTGAAACAAAATTGATTTTGTGGTTTATTTTTTAAGCATTGGTTTTGTTGGTAGTATAATTATTAAGAGTATTTCTTACTTCAATAGGAAGTATAAGGTAAACTGAAAAATAAACTCCAACTCTTTGCGGAATAAAATTTTCGGGCCGTATTCATAGACATTTTTAGCGCGGGCTTTCGGTGGATGACCAGCGTTTTTCGTATTCATAAACCAGTGTTAGTGATAGGATATGATTTGAATTCTGTACCAGTAACCAGTGGATAGCTGGGGCTAGCTTAGTACGCTCGTAGCGCGTGCTGCGAAATGTCTATGAATACCACCCTTCATGTCGAATTATAGGCCAATATGGTAGTGCACATGCTGGAAAATGATTAAATAGCAATGTTGACGATATATTATACTGAAAATGTAACTAAGAGTTATGGTTACTATTCATAGCGATAAATAAATAATTAACACATATCCAATTTGATTTTCAACCATGCATTCTTGTTTATACAAGCAGTTAAATTTAAACAGTTTCATAGTATAATAACGTGATACCGACATTACAATATAACAGCTATGCAGCTGCACATTTTCCTTTTACTCTCGCCGCGATCGCGACAATGCGATAACAAAACAATAACCGACTTCCACTAGGTGTTCAAGAACAAACTTCAA
Source organism: Periplaneta americana (assembly GCF_040183065.1). Classification (NCBI taxonomy): domain Eukaryota; kingdom Metazoa; phylum Arthropoda; class Insecta; order Blattodea; family Blattidae; genus Periplaneta; species Periplaneta americana. The sequence continues at coordinate 88,353,741 of NC_091122.1, read as the reverse complement.
AAAAGATTTACCAACAAGTGTTTCAAAAGAAAATTTCACTGTATAAAAAAGGAAGAGAAAGAGAGAAAAAATGCCGCCCCCTCCCCTGGAAATTGCCGCCTTAGGCAACAACAACTCAAGCTTCGTGACTGTATATACTAGACTGTGTAAACTGTGTTTCAGGAAGCACGAGGTAAGAAATCACTAAGAAAATTATGCATAATTAAAGTAGATCCCGATCGCAAACTTGTGGCACCAACATGCGCGAGCTTCTTTCTGAGGCTTCGGAGTGGGGGGTTCTGTGTGTGCGGACGACTGCTTACTCATAGAGCGTACTGTTCAAACACCCCCCCCCTCAAAAAAAGACTCTAGGGCGAGTCCATGTAAGTGGATGCCAATTCGTCTTTCGCGCAGGTGCTACGAGTTTGCGATCAGGCTCTACCGGTATGAATAAGGTTACTTTTCTCCACGTTTTTATAAACATTGAGTATGCGAATTATTCTTATCAGATACAGTAAGTGATTCATAGCTTTAAGATGCACACAATTTTATTAACAAAATTATCCCTTCTCGCTTTCAGGTTGCAAATCCAAAGAACACGAATACGGTTCTCGGCAGGAATATGGAAAATTATCTTCATTTTGTAAAGAAAGCGCAAACATAAAAAAGCAGCTTGATTCTTCACTTCACATATTTCGTACCGTATCTAGCAATCGTCACTCGTCAGCAGCCCTATATACCTGCCACAGAGGAAGTTTAATCCTTTATCACAGATATCCTTATATGTAGGCGACTACTACGAATAGTGATGCTTTAATTGCTGCAGAATTTGGAAATTACCATTTACGGACTATAAAGAGAAATAATTTTATTGCAATAGAAATGGAAGAAAGACCAGGAAATAAGTACAGAGCATAAACAGCACTACATGATTATCATATATTACGTAGTACATTTTAATACAGATGTATCACTATGGACTTTTTTTTTAATAAAAATGCTATGTCTATCCGAGACTCGAACCCAGATCACCTGCGTGATAGAGTGATAGATCATGCAACCACCGTAGGAATAAAAGGCTGCTGTAACATGTAAAATGCATTCTTATTGCAGTATACGACAGAAGGATAAACAAAGGTGAAGTGATTATTTGACCGAGAAGAATATTTTTCTCCTGCGCTGTTCTGCTATGTTCTCTAACATAATGTAGGGTAAATAAAAACTGCAATCACTATGGCACAAAAAACATGTGAGATAATACAGAAATGTAGAAGTAATTCCTACCTGCGGAATGTAATATCCAAAGACTATAAAATCATCCCGAAAAGGAAAGGGACTATACAAAATTAATAGAACTACACAGGAAATTTAGAAACAATGAAAAAAAAAAATAATGATGATGATTCAGAACATCCTACTGAAAGAAACTGAATGAAGCGAAGAGTTCAGGTAGCTCACAGCCAGCTTGGCGAATTTTCTAATATTCAAACATACGTCGTCCAGTAACAATCAAACATATGTCGTCCAAATGCAAATAATAGGCCTAATTCTCAGTCAAGTTGTCGACATTTCAAGCTTATTAAATGTCAGAAGCCCCTTCTGTGGGCTAATGGGCCCTGTCAGGTTAGCACAGCTCCAAGAGCAGTGAAGGAGATGTGGAATGAATTGGCAGGAGGAGCCGAAGTGCTCTAAGAAAACCGACCCCAGAGCTCTTATACAGGGTGTTAAAAAGTATCTAATATTTTAGGAGATGCTAGTATGCATCAAAACAAGAAAATAATGTCTAATAAAGCATGGGTCCTACAACACATAGGCCTACTTTGAGATCTGAATACTTGTTTATAGGAGGTGCTCAATGTGACGTCCATTCATGGCAATGCATTCCTCTGCCCTTCGGCGTAAGGACTCACGCATTCTTTGAAATTTGTTTTAATACATTGATAAAAAAGTCCTGATAACGACCCCAGTTAATCTCTGTGGTAGCACGTATGGTCCTATTAATCTGTCACCAAGAACGCCAGCCCATAAGTTGATTGAGAATCAGTGCTTATGCCTTGTTTCTTCAACTGCATGGGGATTTTCATCAGCCTACACATGCTGATTATGAAAATTCACAATACCATATTTGCTGAACTCCGCTCATATCCGCAACCAGACTTTTGTTTTCAGTATTCCTTGCGATATATCATTATTCCATGCCAAGGGTGTCAACTACGGTATGATTATCTGGTAGTCTGCTGTATCGTAAGGCAGGGAAATGCACTGCCATGAATGGACGTCACATTGAACACCTATGAACAAGTATTCAGATCTGAGAAGGTATGTGTTGTAAGACCTATGTTTATTAGACATTATTTTCTTGTTTTGATGCATACTATCACCTCTTAAAATACTGGATACTTTTTAACACCCTATATACACAAAAAAATTACTGGCACGCCGAGTATCGAACCTCGGGTCACCTCGGTGAAATACCGTCTTCTAACCGACTAAGCCACAGCTCGACTCCATTCTCAAATTAATTTTACACTAGTCTGAACTCGTCATTTGCATTTAAGATACTGGCAAATAATTCCTACAGATTCGACAGCCAATTTTTAAAGGCTGGTCCACAATAAACAGAGAACGGAAACGACGAGAATGAGAACGTAAATGTTGTTAAAATAAATGTATTTAAATGTGAGCATTCACAATTAACGAGAAGTTTGCTGGAGCCCGGGAACGGGAACGTGAAAATTAACTGTGAATGCTCACATTTAAATACATTGAGTTTAACAAAAATTTCCGTTCTCGTTCTCGTTGTCGTTTTCGTTCCCGGTTTATTCTGAACCAGTCTTAACCCAGACTCTTTTTTATGCGTTCCTCTCTTCTTTCCTGCAATGCATGTGCGATTATGAAGACACATCCGACATTCTGCTTGGATTGTAACGTCAACTGTATACAGCACCACGTGGTAAAAACAATGAACAGCTGTTTTGCCGTACTGCGGTCTAGACTCAATGAAGCAGTGTGGTCAGAGCACGTTGTACAGCCGTCTACTGCAAATCCCAAGTGGAAGCTGGAAAGTGACCTTGTATCTAAATGCGGTGATTCATCCAAGTTGTGATGGAAACTTCCGCACACAAGTTCTCCCAATAGCTCTATCATTTTAGTACTGTTTTATCTTCGAAGATGCCCTCAATGAAAATTTGGTTATTTCGGATGTGACAGTTGACTAAATTAATTCATGAAGTCAGTAGCAATGTGTGAGACAATTAAATTCCTGTACTGATGCACGACTTAGCAGCGAACATAAAAAAGGATTAACTGCGGGTTATAATGATCGAGGAGCCACGTAAAAATCATATCTGAGTGATTTAAACAGAAACATTGGATTTTCTTCCTAGCTTCCCAATAGCGTTCTGTGATGTTGGTTGAGGAAATCCACTGCAACGAGGGAGTAAAGGCTCGTTCACAATAAACCGGGAATGGAAACGACGACAACGAGAACGGAAATGTTAAAATGCATGTATTTAAATGTGAGCATTCACAGTAGTTTTTTGTGAATGGTCACTTTTAAATATATATATTTTAACAATATTTCCGTTCTCGTCGTTGTCGTTTCCGTTCCCGGTTTATTGTGAACCAACCTTTAGTCAGCATCCAGAGTGCAGGTCTTTACATAGCATTCAAAGGTCTGAGTCCAGGCTTCCTATTCTTTTTAAGTGTTTTGTGAAGTAGTCATTTCAGCCTATTTTGCCACCGCTTTTCTTCTTGTTTTGCGTTGACTTTCTTCTTGTTCACTTGTTGGTTGTTTGTACATTGACTTCTATATTTTGGGTGCAGGTTGCATCTGTTGTCGATTTTATCTTTTGTATCAGGTTGTTTGTGGTACGCTTATGTTGTGATTTTTGTTGTATTCTTGTAAATTTCTTTATTGGGGTGTCTGCATTTCCATTACCATGGATGCCCACATGTGATAGAATCTATTGGAAGACTATATGTGTGCATGTTGATTACATTAATCGTATGACCCTTTTATTTCCTGTATTTCTAAACTTTTTGTTGTGTTACTTGATGCCGTATCTTTATGGTTGCTTGTCAGTCTACTAAGAAATCTATTTTTGTTTTGTTTAAGACTGTTTATTGCTTTAACTTCTTCTTCGAACACTGATTCACTTTTGCCGAGACAGATGTAGTTTGAAAAATCTTAAAAAATACCCCCGTTCCTACTCTATCTTCTGTGCATGTTACGGAGTCATCTGTGTGAATATGATACCATTCCTTTTCTGGATGTCTTGATTGAATGGTTTCAATGGCGAATTCCCTAAGGATATGTGGGGGGAGTGTTTTCCTTTGTTCGTATTTTCTTGCATTAATTATGAACGTTTAGTAATTTCATGGACTGGTAATTTTTATTGGGCTCTCTGTTGCTGCGAATGCTTAGTACATTTTAGGAAGGTCGTTGGTTTTGTGTATAAAGTTGTTGTGATATTTTTACTCTTCTATTTGTAATTTGTCGTGGAATCCTATTACATTTTTATTCTTAGTTTATACGCCTGTAGTTCTTGATCTTAAGAAATAGACTTTGTTCATTTTCTGAATATCGACCGGTTTCATTTTCTAATAATATCCTAAATATTGTTAATTTTATTACCCAAATGCTGTATTTTATATTTAAATGCATCGTTTTCGCCTATTTGATAACTTTCGAGAAAAGTTTAATTTAGAATATGAGAATTTTTACTATATTCACTCATTTAATATAGATTCCACTTCGTAATACAGTATGTGAGAATTTTAATTCACTGGCTTATGTACATATTTTTACTTCTGAATTTTTTTACAAACTTGGCTGGACAACATTCATGAAGATAATTCATAAGTTAAATTTAAATTTATGTTAGTATCACATATATTCATTTTGAAGGCTAAACTTGAATTTAAATGATTCATAAATGCATAATTTATAACTTTTTTTTTCAGTTTTTAAATTGATGGTTTAGAATTTTTCAGTGATATTGCAGACAATTAGAATTTTTGCATCATAATCAGAACAACCATTAATTAAATGTTTTGTCGAGTAGGAATGTAGTTTACTTTTATCGTTAGAACTATTTTATCAAAGGTTGTATGTCAAAACAAATATACGAAGAACCAAGTGCGTTTAATTTCAATCATATATTCTTTGCAAATGAAATATCAAAATCAGCAATAAATATAAATTACATGCTTTCATTCTAGCGTACCATTATTAATGAGTCAAGAATAATTAATGCAAAAAGATAAAAATAAAATTAGATACACAAGCGGTTTCTAGATTTTAAAATAAATTAGTGTAAAACATTATAAATTTTCTTTAAAATCCTTCATTGCGAAATATTAATTTGAATAATTGAACTTTAAAATACCATAAGACTGAAATTATATTATCAATATATTGAAAGAACATGGTAAAAGCAGCTGAGATGATGACTAATGTTCATAAAAACTGCGGAAGTAATATTGTTCTTATTCACGCAACATTAAATCACCCTAATCATACCGCTTATCACAAATTTATTACTGACAATAATTTAGTTCAACTCCTAACACAATGAACAGCTAGCATATGAATATCTAACGAAGACATTTAGGCACACTCATACACTAATTAATGTTTCTATAGTGTTTATACCAACAGCAACAGTAATGTACGAAAAATGATTAATTTAGTTGGTAGGAGAGGAAAGATGGGATGTACAGGGTAGTTTCCGATCTCTGATAACGAATTTATAATGACGTCATGTGCGTCAGGAATCACACCCATAGCTGATTTGCGGCGAGAGGTGACAGACCAGTAGTGAGTGATTTCATAATCAGAGCGCACGGTGTATCACAGTAGCAATGTCCAAGAAAATCGAGACTTTTTGGGAGGGGTACATAACAACTCTTTTCGATGCTAAGTACAGTTACGCGAAAATCACAGGAGTCTGCAAAACACGTGGTTTCGTTATTTCCAAGAAAGGCATCGTGTATGTACCTAATAAGACTGGCAAAGCTCGGATGGGATTAATTCCAGAGCGGAAAAAGCAAGCAAATCCACCCCCCCCCGGTCACAAGTCGCCGTACCCCACGAGATGATACAAATTAATTCCATTCGAGCTTTACCAATCTTATTAAGTACACAAAAGATGCCTTTCTTGTAAATAACGAAACTTCGTTTATTGCAGGCCTCTTTTATTTTCACTTAACTCTACTTGGCAGCATCGGAGAGGGGTTGTTATGTAGCCCTCTCAAAAAGGCTCGATTTCTTAGAAATTTCTGCTGTGAATCACCGTGCACCCTGACTATGAGATCACTCACTACCGGTCTGTCACCTCGCGCCACAGTTCAGCTGTCGTGTGACTCCTGACGCACATGATATCATTGAAATTCCTTATCAGAGATCGGAAACAACCCTGTATGACTCAAACAGAAATATTGTAGTAATAATCTTTCTTTACCTTTACAGCCAAACCATTCTAATATGAGGGGTCAGACGCAATGAGGTATAAGTTCACTTAAGTTATTTTTGAGAAAATGTGGTTGAAAGTACTTAAGCTTTCATAAATTCCATGAATTTTTTCCCCAATTTTACTGTGTGATGTGGTTAACAGATATATCCCTTTGCCACTAACATTTTAGATACTATAGCTTGCACTGGATGCATATAATTCATGTTCTTAGAGATGTCACGTGTACCCCTTTGCTTCTGACCCCTCATATAATACTTGACAGAGAATTGCATGACAATGAAGTAAACTGTTCAAAAAGAGAAAATAATTTCATAAAAGTTATCTCTTGAACTGTGTAAAAATTAGGATAGTACAAACATTAAAACTGTCTAAAGAACAGATGAAATTTTATATAAAATTATTTTCATAGCCAAATAATATATAGGCCCCTATGAGTGAGTTATTCATTTGTCTGTCCACTAGAGACCATGATAACCAGTGTTTTAGTTCATTGACATTATTACACTGGAAATTCTTATTTTAGTGGCTCAAATAGGATAATCCTTTTATTGGTAATGGAGAAGTTTGGTTAACTTTAACAGTGTAAACATTAAAGAACTGTTAAAACTGTTGTGTGAGTGCATTCCACGTCTTCATTCAAGCCGCGATGACATGTTTAGGGCGATTTATATAATTGAAAATGTTGAAACACAGTCTGATGCAGCGAGGGGCTCTGAATACCGGAAAAGGCATAATATCAAGAATGTGGAGTCGATATCGCGAATTTGGCAGTCTAAAAGAACGACACCGAGTTAAGCGGAGATTTGTGGGCCTAACAGCCTTGAGAGAAAGGACTTCAACTGCTAACATGTTAAGAAATACGTTGCAGAATGTTGGGAATGTGGTTGTATCAATCCAGACTGTTGGGAACAGATTGCATGTAATAGCCTTAATGCCCGTCGCTATTCGACGTACTAGTAAATGACAATGCAGACTTAGGAAGACTAGACATAAGAAGTGCCTTTTTCTTGTAGTGTGCCCAGAAGAAGTATGGACTAGGTGCTGAAGCAACATAAACTCTCGGGGGTGCGCCGATCACTAAGTAAAACAAAACCCTGCCAAGTGAGTGTTAATGTTCGAAAAAAATATACAAGTGTATAGATATTATATATATTCTACAGCTTGAATAAACGGCAATCTTATCCTAATAAGAATTCTCAAAATATACGAATATATAAAAGTGAAAGTTGTCGAACGTTTCTTAATATGTGTATGAAATTAAAACAAGACATTAGAGCAATGAACTTCTTACTGTTTCTGTATTTATCTATATTTTAAATTGATAATATTTCACTGTCAAAAATGCTTTGTCGTTATCGAGGATTCTGCGAACGTGTATCTTCATGAAAATGTCAAAGTGGACTTTTTGCAGCATTACATACGATAATTTGTCAAAAAAAAGTATGAAGGAATAGCCGGTGATATCCCTATAACGAAGCGGCGATGGAAAGACTATGGCAAGAGAATCCAAAGAGAATAACCGATGTGGCTTAAGAGACAGTGTTCGCTAAACATCGATCGCAGCTTAAATTCATCTCCATCACAAAAGGACTCCCTCTCCTGGGTTGTCTTAGAAATAGTAGCTTTACACCATGGTTACAAGATGATCAAGGACCAAAGAGTATTTTAGTTTCTAAATTCTCACAAGACTGAATATGTAACAGGACAGAACTATCAATTCTTGAAACATTATTATTATTATTATTATTATTATTATTATTATTATTATTATTATTGTTATTGTTAAGATAGTTATTTATTATTACGGCTAGGATTCGTATGCAATGGAATATTTTCACTGTCCAGTTAAAAGTCATGCAAAAATGTTTTATACCTGCATGTTTTGAACAACTGTAATTATGAATATTAGGCCTATGTGAAGTTAATCGTGCATATTTCTTTATATTTCAAGCGTTCCTGCATGTAGGCCTAATAGACTTTTGTGCATATACTGTAGCACAGTTTCAGGATTTTTTTGCATAAATTCCGAAATCTGCATTTTTGTAAAAAAAGAATAATAATAAGTTTCTGGATCTTTTGTTGTCAGCACACACTATTTTTTTGGTTGGTATTCTATGGCTGGAAATTCCTTGAATATGAAGTGTAGGTGGGCGGAAAAGGCTCCCTGCTTTTGTTCCATTTAACTACTGCACAAGAAGAAGCATTCCCTACTTGACTATAACACCTTTTCTACCCACCATTTCTATTTCACTTATTCTTAGTTGACGTGTCAGCAGACAGAGTGCCAAGTGCATGATTTTGATGTATTTTGTATGCGTGTTGTGTGAGTGCATTCGTTCGTGATACCTACTGAAAAATTTATTTAAAACAGTATATTCCCTAACAGAACACATTTTCCACGCACAAGAACCCATTACTGATGCTCTCAAGATGAAACTAGATGCAGTGCTTTAAAATAATCCTGGTTACAAAACTGTGCTCGAAGTAATGTTCTTGAACCAGGATCTTACTAACTCACAATCTGTGCACTATAATTTTTGTCCGTAACTTGTTCTAAAATTGAGCGATCATTTTCGACATTGAAAAATATCCTTGTAGATAACAAAGTATAACAGAGAGCCTTGAAAAATTGTTTGTTGTGTTTTGCAACCAATAAAAATAAGGTAAACAAAGAAATAAAGTGTACATAATGAACCTTAATGTCAAATTTAAAAACAACATACGAGTAATATACCTACTTGCCTGATATCATCCATATTTTATTTTTTAGAAAGATAGCATACCTTACAAAAATTGGATTTTGAATGTTTTTTAATATTTCTTGTTTCATTACAGACCTTTTATACTTTGTAGATAAAAATCCTGGCCCTATTTATTATTGTTGTTGTTTCACTGTGGTTCTGTTCTTTCTGTCTACATATCGAGGGGATCCTGGATCGATTTCTGATGGGAGATTTTTAATTCTATTCTAGACACTCTTACCTTGTAATTAGGCTTGCCAAGCGTCCTGTATTTCCCGGGGCAGTCCCGATTTCGACCATTGCGTCCCGCGTTCCGAAATAATTTGCACACGCATCAAAATGTCCCGATTTCATGGCATATTAGACATTTACAGCTAATTTTCGTTCCTATCATATTGTTGGATTTAGCCTGGATTGGAAGATATTTCTGCACAGTCTCATACAGACATGCTTGCAATATATGATGAAATGGAGAAATGAAATGTTCATGGCAGAAATTTAATTCTCGGTGATGTGTCAACAAAGTAACGGGTGCAATGATCATAATACACAAGTTAGGGCAGGTTTGATCACAGAATACTTACTGAATCATAGGCCTATATCTTCTGTGCTCATCTTATGCAATTTGACTTCAGTTTAGCGCCATTCAGTATTATGTCCACTTTGTTCCACTTGATGCGTCATCGGAGGAAAAGTGAAAAAAAAAAAAAAAAAAGTTATACAAACACTTCTACGATAGATATAGATATAAACGAGGGCAACACGAAAGACTTGTAAAATACCGTAGCCCCTCAGGTGTGATAAATCACGTACACGTCTCTGTGTTTTCCGAGAAGAGTGGCTGAATGCGTTTGTGTAGGTAGGTTAGAATAGTTCGTGTTAGTTCAGTTTACGTTAAGTTTATATTATTTTAGTAATTATGTCAATATGATTGGTTTCTACTTTCCAACAAGTTAATATTTCTTTTATAAGGAAATTTTACTGTTTTTCAACTTTTTTGTGGTAATTTGGTAAGTTTTGTCATTTTTTATAACTTATATTAATCGAGGTGATTATGTTAATATATATCATAGAAGTACTACTGTTGAATATGTAGACTGATAGGTGGAAATAATTAGTGCAATAAAGCTGTCAATAACGTTTGTGTCCCTAATTTTTACTTACGAAAGTTGACAAGCCTACTTGTATTTGTCCTCTACTGTGGTAGTCTACGCCATACTTATCACACAAACAATGAGTACCGCATCGGGGGAATGAATCCAATCTTTGACGAATACCAGAAGCAGAATGTGGATTATTGTGATGTTGAGATCAGAGGATATAGGCTACTTCCGATCTCAAAGTCGATAAATGTAAAATGACTAAACTACGGTTGGGGAATGAATAGTACATTTCTGAATAACTAGGTTTAGCGAACCATGAATGTCACACAGCTTGCATGAGTCTGACTTCTATAAACACTTACGTAATTTTGTACTATGTAACAATTTTAATCTCTAATGACTGATATCAACTGAGCATGTTAGATTTATGTACAATATGTATAGTACCTAAGTTGATCTAATTTTATTATTAACAGTTTAATGAGACATTCTTCTTGTGATATGAAGGATTATGAAACTGGTATAGCTATTACAGAAGTTACACAAGTTTTTATATTATAATTCAAAGACGTTTAGATAGAAATTATTGCGATGCTACTTCAAATTTATTTTCGAACTTTCAAACAAATGCCCGTTTTGAATATCGCTGAGACCAAAAAGCGGTTTTAGGGATGCATGCAGTTCTTTCTTCTCAACTCTTAGACCGAGTTTGCTCTGAATCAGCATCTATGAGTCAGTTTACAGTACATGGGAATATAGCATATCAAATAATAATTACTATTTTAATAATTATGTGACGTTGCGTGAAATTAAAAACACTGTGGCTCATTAATCAAAATAAAATCCAAAGATTTTCTTCGACATTTTTCGTATGACGTAGAATCATCATCATCATCATCATCATCATCATCATCATCATCTTCTTCTTCTTCATCATCATCATCATCATCATCATCATCATCAATTCATGAGTAGAATTGCAGTCTGTTCCGATTTCATCCAGCCATTTTCGTCCTATGTCCCTTTTATCTGAAGGGATATACTTCAAAGTTTGCTTTATAATCCTATTTTCTGCCATTATTTCTATAAGTTGAATCCATTTTTCTTTGCTTTCATGTATCTTATTATTGAGTGAATATAGCCTATAGTTAATTCATATCGCGTAGAATAAAATTACAAATGAGACTGTGATATTAGTAACGATGAAAAAAAAATCCTGAGATAACCTATAACAATTGATTTAAACACATTAATTATTTATACTTTTCGTTGTGAATTTATTTAAAAACGATTCAGACCACCACACACCAATCCAGGCAGCGTAAGGCAGCGACGAGAGACTAGCTTTAAATATCCATAACATTGTGCATTGCTTATTATTGAAGTTAATTGTGTGTTTAATGGTTTAGGTTGCGATGTCTCCAACGAAACGAGAACATACACGATCAAAAATTCAAACTTTGTTCAGGATTGGAAAATTAGTGCGTGAAATTGCGTGAAGTGCGTGTTGAAACTGTCTTCAACAACCGCCATGAAGTGGAAAAACAAGGAGGATGGACTCGCTTCGGACGCAAAGCGGACAGGACGACCAAGTAAGTCGACATCGCAAACAAAAAGGAAAATTCGATAGTGGGTTAAGGGCAAAATTGGAATACGCACACGAATAGTGGCTAAGAGACTTAACTTTTACAAAAATTACGAATCGCAGAACAAAACCATTTTGTATATGACGATCCGTAGACATTAGAAATAGCAGAAGTGGGGCCGAAGAGTTTTACACTTCAAAATTCTCACTAAACGAAATCAAGAAAACGTGCAGCGGTGAGTGGGCTGACTGGTCTGGAAATTCACCTGACTTGAATCCTGTGGAGCATATATGGAGCAGATTACAGAACAGCGTGTTTCGAGCCCCCACACCGAGATATCGTGTTGAGTTGGTGACCCTTATGCAGGGAGAGTGGGACTCCGTAAATCAGGAGGACACTTTCAAATTCAACGAGAGTTTGGGAGGCGTGTGAAACAATGTCTTGAGCAAAATGGAAAAAAACATCGATTGTTAGGAACAAAATAGGCCTAATTTAAATATAGTGTTGTTTCAAATTCCTGTAAGCGTATGTAAAGAAAATACATAAACAAATAAAAATTTACCTGTAACAGAAACTTTTGTTACACCGTGTATATGTTCCTAAAAACTTGGCCAAGTGACTGATGCTAAAAGAGATCTGACTGGTACTGAAAAGAGATTATAATATAAAGATTTTCTATGAATATGACCATGTGAAACTTAATTTAAATTAGCGCTGAAATTTCCATCAGTAATTTTGTGTGCACCTTTGTAAATTGGCGCCCTCTGCGAAAAGTCAATTCTCGATCCGTCATACACAGTCTTCTAGCACCAGGAGGAGGGAGTCGGAGAGAGGATACAACCTTGCTGTCACAGAAAATAGATAGGAGATCTGCTCTTCGTTGATAACTGCAGTATAAATCCCTAATGAGATATGTTATTTTTTCACAGAATGCCGTCATTATTCAGCGATATCCACTTACTCTGTCTTTTAAGAAATCCAAAGTTCATGGATACGAGATGCAAGCCAACAATAAGCTAAATTAATTGATCGAAAAATTTGTACACGTGGACTCAGAAAATGTGTTCCTATTTGAAATTTACGTTCTTACAACTACGATACCCACGGGAGGCTACAATAGGCAAATGAACTGGATTAATAAAAAAATGCATTCAAAATAAACCTGTGCCTGATTTACCCAAAGCGTCAGTTATCATAATGGACAACGCTCGTTACCAATGCAAACAATCACTCACTCACCAAGCATGCTGTCAGAAGAGATATGATCAAATGGTTACAAAGAAGAGGGGAACGGAAACGAGAACGAAAATGTTGTTAAAATAAATGTATATAAATGTGAGGATTCACAATAATTAACGAGAAGCATTCCGGAGCCCGGAAACGGAAACGTGAAAATTATGAATGCTCACATTTAAATACATTTATTTTAACAATATTTCCGTTCTCGTTCTCGTTCTCGTCGTTTCCGTTCCAGGTTTATTGTGAACCAGCCTTAATTCCGCCATGAGTACTACCTTTCGGGATTTATTGAATCTCCATAAACCGAAGAGAAAGAAGTATCGAATAGATCAGCTTTTCGAAGCATATACTGTAACTACACTGTGCTTTATTTACTGCTTCTTACAACTGTAATCTTAACCCAATTGAACTGACCCGGAGCGAAATTGAACACTTCATTCGCACCATAAACACAATGACAGACTTTACTTGAACTAATTCGAAAATACTGACAATTAAAGAACTTCCTGTCGTTAACACAGAGAATTTTTATGAGTATTGCAGACATCTTAGTGTTTCGAGGGAGTGTTTTTTAGTGGGTTATTTTACGACGCTGTATCAACATCTCAGGTTATTTAGCATCTGAATAAAATGAAGATGATAATGCTGGTGAAATGAGTCCGGAGTCCAACACCGACAGTTACCCAGCATTTGCTCATATTGGGTTGAGGGAAAATCCCAAAAAAAAACCTCAACCAGGTAACTTGCCCCGTCCGGGATTCGAACCCGGGCCACCTGGTTTCGCGGTCAGACGCGCTAACCGTTTCTCCACAGATGTGGACTTGAGGGACTGTTACCTACAGAAGGCCAATAAATGGATTATGCTATTCAGGAAAGCATCAATTTAGGAGACAGGGACGTCGACAGTGATTATGTCAATGATAATAGTGATGACAGCATTATTGATTGTATCTAATTGTAATTGCAAGTACAAAATAAGCATGTAAGATATGCAATAATTTATTTTGCTTCAAGGTCAGTAACCTATATCAAATGTAAAAATGTATAGTTAAACTCACGTCTAACGGTCAAAATGTTGCGTAAAACTAAATGAAACGTAACTACAAAAGTCTAAATATAAATATATGTATTTGTTTGTTATGTTTAGAGCTTGTTTACAAAGCAAGTTATGTCTACACTTTACTATTTGTATCTTTTATATGCTAAAATATAACTGGAAAAACCATTACCTACATTATTGTATACGCATCTTAATAAGTTTAAATTAAGTTAACTCGGCAATGAGAATGTGGAATTTAATTTTGGCTCCAAATTTGCAAAAACGTAGTCTACCATAAATCATGTCTATTACACTTTACAACCAGATAAAATAATAAAGTTTATTTTATTTTTGTGTATATTAAATTATTAAATTTATCTTCTAATGTAGGCTCTCACGGCCGGCGTGAGTGTTTTCCGGGCTAAAAGGCCGTGGTCTACTGCCGACGTTATGTCCAGACATTTTGTCTCTGATCACTTGATTTCTGTTATGGTTATGATTCATATCACAACATAATGGGCAAATTATTATCGGGACGTCCATTATTTAGAGATATGTTGGGCTAATTCTTAGTTATGCAGGCCTAATAGTCCACTGTTACTTTACGTGTGTTTCAACGACCTTGCAGAAGTATTCAGAATCAAAGTACTTATTCGAGTTAGGAGATTGTTGTAGTCTAAGAGCAACTACAAATACTTATTTGCAAATCTGGGAATATGAGCGCGAAAATGACAGATATATTTTGCTTCCATTTATCTCATTTAAAGAGAAGATTATGTTATAAGCTCTAAGGCTACGAAACGAGAGTCCTGGCTTAACTACTCGGTTTGAATCCGACAATCTAGGCTCCAGTTTGAAATATGATAACGACCTCACCACCGAGGACTAGTCGAGTTGTGAAAGTCATGAGTGACCTATATTTATGTCCTCCGTATTAAGTACTTGCGAACTAGCTGAACTATTTTGAAGGACGTACAACAGGTTATCTCGACGAAGCCCAGTTATATGATGCCATATTAATATAGTTTTGTCTTCGAGTCTTGAGGTGATGATGCAGTATACTTTATAGGTACTTTCTGTTACGTAATTAACATTTTGAATAATTTATCAAATCCTTTCTTGTTATGTATCGATTATGTGTCATATGCGTGTTTGGAAATACGAAACTTTTTTTTCATTTATGAGGATGAACAGTTGCATGGCAAAATGAAAAAAATGCAAATGAATAGTAAAAATGATTGTGGAAAAAATCAAAATAAATAAAAATATAGAAAACATTTTAGAAAAAGGAAGCAAACTATAAATAATTAATGAGTGGAAAGAGAAATAAAAAAGTAAATATTAGAAAGAATGAGGACGAAAAGCAACGGAGGTGACACATGCGTTCAAATTAAAATACTTGTCACTCGCTTCTTTATCCTGTTACAAAAGATGATACTACTGTTTGTGGTTTAATTTCTTGAACTGTCGTTTAAAAGACACAAAATATAATTCCAAAAGTCACACATTTTGTATGGCTTTGTGTATTAGCTTGCATACATTTACATAAAATAGCTAAGTACATACAGTACACTGTAATCACTCCTAATGTTATCTATTTACATAAATGGTAATATAAAACTGAAATGAATACAAAACATGTTATTCTCGACTGCAAGCCTCCCTTCGAACTTCAAGGGCCGTATTCATAGACATTTTTAGCGCGGGCTTCCGGTGGATGATCAGCGTTTTTCGTATTCATAAACCAGTGTTAGCGATAGGATATGATTTTAATTCTGTAGTAGTAACCAGTGGATACCCAGGGCTAGCTTAGTACGCTCGTAGCGCGTGTTGCGAAATGTCTGTGAATAGCACCCCAAAAGGCTTGCTGCAGCAAAATAAAGACGCGTGACGTTGCCTTTTCAGGACAGTCATGTCTCCCGCTATAAAAGCAAACTACTGGCACTCGGGCATGTTGTATTCTAAAATTTTGCAGATTACCAGGTGTAAAGAGAATGCATTTCTGAGTATGAGCGAAGAAAGAAAATTTTAACTCAAATTAAAATAAAGATAAAGAAAACATACATTCTTACCACATACAACTAAGCGAAGGATGTCTGCTTTCTGCAGAAAGAAACTTGTTCTAACGCTCTTGGATAATGAAGCATTGTTATCGTCACAGTGTCATTTATTTTTATTCATAACCGTGAGTTGGCTGCTTGTCAGAAACTTGGATCTGCTTCACTAGGGATTACAAACAACTTAAAGAACTTCATTCGTCTGTCGTAATCGTCTTCGTGCAGTGCGTGAAGTAACTTTGGACGATGTTGTTTGAATTTTAAGCCATTTAGCATTCTCTGCAGGCTCCTTCGGGATACCCCCAATTGAATATATGTCTTCTTTATTTACTCAAGAGGATTTTTACAAGAACACTGCGCAACCAATTGTAGTCTCCATTCCAAGCGGTTCGTGGCCGTTCCCACCTCGATGAATCTGCAACACTCCCCGTTGCTTCAAATGTAATGTTTATTTTCACGAATGTTTCCGAGTTGGCAAAGGTGCATCATGAAACCTATCAATGAAGTCATTATGAATTATTTCAGCAATATCTTCCATTACAATAATTTAAGCATGTAAACGCATTCTTCTATGGTAAACTTACACAAAATTCGAACGAGTTACTTACGATTGACAAAATGATGTGTGTACGCATTATGCTGCCAATAATTATTTCTGTAGGTTTTATATATATATGTATTAGAGTGACTTATCTGAACAACCAATAATGTCTGTTAAATTTCTGTACTCGATAAACCTTGCTCCAGTGGTTCAATCGTAGTCTTATGTACTCAGGCAGGGAGATATCTGGCAGTGCATGCATATTTCCAGCCAATTCCCACGCTTGTCGGACCTTACTCAAAAGTTTATATACAGCCATACATCAGTGCAATTGGCTCTATGGTGATTCCATTGATCGGCGAGAGGGTACTTCAATAGAATGCAAGGCAAATGTTTTTAAAGTACTACCTGAGGATTGTGCATGGAGGTCAGTCTCTTATTAGAGCGGTCTGTTATAGGGAGCAACTCGAGAGGAGAGATCAAGTAACCTGGACAGGTAGATTACACAGAGGGTTGGAGAAAATAGGCATGGGATTTATAATCGGGAAGATTGCGGGACCAAGCGAAATGTCTGGCGGAAAGTCAAGAAACGCCTGAAGGATAAAGACAGGCAAATAACAAAAGGAGAATGTAGGGATAACGTTGCTCTGGAAATCCAATCGATGACCAAAACAATTTGGGGAACCGAGTTATACCTCTATGGTGGAAGCAGAGAAGGCAGATTGGGCGTAACCTGTTTCGTCTAGGAGCTTGGCGGGCACTTAAAATCGTCAACGAAGAGGGGGCGAGAATATGCCCTCTTTACGTTAGAGGCGAGACATCACATCATATTTTATCGGAGTGTAAAGTCACAGAAGCTCTGAGGAAACGATTACTGCCAGAGTCCTTCATTACATCTAGCAGGGGGCATTTGGCAACATACGATGTATTAAATAGCGCTAAATTCTGTGAGAATGTGGGAAAATTTATGGCAAAAGTTCGACAGCTGAGGGTGGAACTGGCCGAGGAAATAAGGAGAAGAGTTATCTATTACTGTTGTAATGAGTAGTATTAACACTGAGGGAATGAGGTAATTAGGGGATAATGTTCTTTTTGTATTTATTGCGTTTTTTTCTATTCGTTTGTTTTTTTTATCGCGTGTGTATATGCTTTTTATGTATTATTTTTATATTTATTACTTGGATTATTTATTGCGGTTTCAATAAGGAATTGAATTAAATTCTTTATATATATATATATATATATATATATATATATATATATATATAGTCGACCTGGTTGGCGAGTTGGTATAGCGCTGGCCTTCTATGCCCAAGGTTGCGGGTTCGATCCCGGGCCAGGTCTTTGGCATTTAAGTGTGCTTAAATGCGACAGGCTCATGTCAGTAGATTTACTGGCATGTAAAAGTACTCCTGCGGGACAAAATTCCGGCACATCCGGCGACGCTGATATAAACTCTGCAGTTGCGAGCGTCGTTAAATAAAACATAACATTATATATATATATGTTTCACTGTGTTTTTTTCTTTCACATCTTACATTTATTTTATTTTTATTATTTTTGTGAAATTTGGTATGAAGTTAGATTAGTTGTAATTGTGACAATTAATGATAACGGTAATAATAATAATAATAATAATAACTGTTGTTTTACTATTTTATTATTAGTAGTATTAGCCTATTTTTGTTTTCTCTGAAGATTCAAACTGTGCATAGTTATAACACGAATGGCCGTACGGGCTCGTGCGAAGGATCTTGTGTAGATGAGTTTGTATAATTATGTATCAATAAATGCACTTCATTCATTCATTCATTCATTCATTCATTCATTCATTCATTCACTATTTGAGGAGTGATATTTTAGCCCAAGTTAGGACGTGGTCATTTCAAAGCGGTTGCATTATTCAAGCATTTTATAAGCAGATGAGTGTTCATCTACCTAAACCTGAAAGTGACACAGGTCTCCCTGTCCTCCTGTCCCAGGACCCGTCTGGTGTCTTCGCCGTTCCCTACGCTCATACCGGCCGAGGCCAGATATGAGCGGGTTAGGGTTGACACGAGTACAGGTTCCTAGCGAGTCGAGCAATGAACTCGTCGATGGTTGGCAAATTTAGCTCATCGTGGAACTTATCCCTCGAGGCGACTAGGGATAAATGGGTAATGATTCGAATCGACTGGTTCTGGATAACTTGGAAGTTTACGGAGATGGGTCACTGCTGCGAACACACATGCGGGTGCGGCATAAGTTATTGCGAAAGAACAAATTACCTTTGAATGTGCAGACTTACACTTTACGGCATTTCTTTCTCCATCCTGCAGTGAGCTTCTCGAACGTATCCCTCTCCCCTCCCGTACGTGGTACCTGAGAGGTTTTTCGGCTTTTCCCCTTAAAAATATTCTAGAGCTCCTTCAATAGAGTAGCGTAAACCGGAGTGAGACAAGTGGCCAACAGGCTTGGACCTCACATATTCAGTTTCTATCAGCCCCAAACTCCCTTTGCAAGGACGAGTTTTCTCATCCCATTTCCCCTTACTTTCAATTCACAACAGTGCAAAAAGTAGGGTCTAAACAGTTTTCCATTACTAGTATAAGTTTCTTTTGTCTTTTCCTTTTATGAAAATATGGAAGGTAGTAAATCTAAAGCTGTCGCAAACAAAGAAGAGAATTCTGACAGTTCCGTAACTCCTCTCTACTTCCTGTCCGCTTGGAACAGCCAATAGAAACTGAATTCGTCACTCGTCTTTCCGGGACCGGAAGGCACGTGAAGACAGCGTTGAGACATCGATCCTTAGCTCAGATGTTATTGTAATATAACCACTTTCTTCCCCGCTTGACAATAGGCCTAATGCCCGCCCACGGTCTGTCTCTGGGAGAGGGGATAGATATGCTGCTATAATCGCGTCGCTGTTATTTTCGGTGTGACTCCTCCTCTTTGCTTGCACCTTAGGAAGTGAAGACTCTACAAAGTCTAGGTACGGAGTATCGTAAGTGCATAACGTAATCAGCAGCGAATGACAAGACGTACACGTTTAAATGTAGCCGACCTGTAACGTGATTGGCTGCCGGAATTAAGAGCGACGGTACTATAGTTTTAACGCTGCACTCTGACTCTGTATCTTCCACCTGCGTCACTAGAGACGTATGAATTCGCTTCTTTGGCTCCGATAGCTGTGAAGATTTTATAAGGCAGTACGGCGGTCTGACCAAGCAGTGACCGATCATAGTGTTGGCTTGGTCTGTCTTTTGGAGGGCTGGACACAAAATAGGTCCTTGCACTTAAGCTTGCTTTGGTCCATTGTGAGCCCTATACAAGGTGTTAAAAAAGTATCCAATGTTTTAGGAGGTGATAGTATGCATCAAAACAAGAAAAAAATGTCTAATAACCATGGGTCCTATAACACATACTTTCTGAGATCTGAACATTTGTTCACAGGAGGTGCTCAATGTGACGTACATTTATGGCAATGCATTCCTCTGCCCTACAATACAGCAGGCTACCAGATAATCATACCGTAGTTGATGAAATACTGATACGTCGCAAGCAATACTGAAAACAAAAGTTTCGAAGCGGATATGAGCGGGGTTCAGCAGAGATGGTGTTGTGAATTTTCGTAATCAGCATGTGTGGGCTGATGAAAATCCCCATGCAGTTGAAGAAATAAGGCATCAGCAACGATTCTCAATCAACATATGGGCAGGCGTTCTTGGTGACAGATTAAGGATCATATGTGCTACCACAGACAGTAACGGGGAGTCGTTATCAGGACTTTCTTATTAACGTATTGCCTATCTTGCTGGAGTATGTGCCATGTCAGCAGACTACAGATGTGGTTCATTCACGATGGCACACCAGCAAATTTTCTCCGCAATGTGCGTGAACACCTACCGCTGACATTTCAGAACCGCTGGATTGATCGAGGAGGCCCCACACCTTGGCCTGTTCGTTCCCCAAACCTAAATTCCCTAAACTTTTGGTTGTCAAGAACAACCAGTTCAATTTCAAAGACTGTGTGATTCCTTACGCGGAAGGACAGAGGAATGCACTGCCGTGAATGAACGTCACATTGAGCTCCTCCTATGAACAAGTGTTCAGATCTCAGAAAGTATGTGTTGTAGGACCCATGTTTATTAGACATTTTTTCTTGTTTTGATGTATACTACCACCTCCTAAAATATTGGATACTTTTTTAACACCCTGGATATGCGATGATAGAGTGGCATTCGTGAATCCGACGCTCACACGTGATCCATCCTGACTCAGACCTGACAGAGCCAAGACCCATTCTCAGACGAGTAAGCCGATAAATCCCAGGGCCTGAAGCTTTATATCAGCATCGGAAACCCGTACCATCCCTGAGACTTCACCCCAGCCTCTTTTAAATCATTACAGATCAATAAAATGAAAGATGATAGTGGTGCAATCAAAGACGGAAACCGAGGTATTCCGAGAAAAATTCTCTGCCACGTTTGCTTTCTCCAACGGAAATTCCATCACGACTTGACCGGAAATGGAACCCAGGCCTAATAGTAGAAAACCAGCGAGTCAGTGCTTAATTAAGTCACTGACGTGACGATCACAGAGTAAGTGAGGTTCTCATGCGTCTTCTGTCAAGAAATATCTGAGTGGACTTGTACTTGTTGCGAAGCACTATCGAGGACGCGAACTCGGTGCTCTCATCCCCATATCTCAGCGCTCTCACTCCCGCGATTCCCATTTGATCCGATCTGTAACAAACATGTTTACAAAGGACGCTAATCCATGAACGAGACTCTTATTCCCTTCTCATTGTATCTGGCCTCGTGTGACCTGTATCGTTTTGGAGGAATATGAATATTCACAACGAAAATTACAAATTATTCTACATATAGTGAGAATCACGTAAGTGTAATTCCTAAAAATCTAATTTGGCAGTCTGATCCGTGTTGCCAACTAATAACATGTTGTGTATATCAATTCTCGATGCCCGTGCGTCCTACTTTAAACGGTTCAAACCTACCCGCGCAAACTAGAGTCGCTGCTTTCTCTCTCTCAGAAAGCAGGTTGGCTCGCTTTTTTTTCCCTCTTGTGAGGGAGAAAGCAAAGATCGCACGGCGACGAGTCACGTTGGCAATAGAAATACCCCCAGGCACTGTGACGTCAATGGCGTCCTCAACCACCATTGTTCCGAGGGGTATAAATATAACGCATCTCCGCGACTTCAGTCACTCGTTCGTCAGATGGCAAAGAGGTAGCTCTAGCGCGACCTCCGTCACTGACAGCAGTCTCCCAACCAGGCCTACGCTATGGTTGTCTTTTGTTCGGACGTGTCTGCACACGGCCACCACTCCGGGAACAGGGAGCCAAGCTGCGCCCCTGTCTCCTGTATTCTTTCCTACACTAGCCTCACTTCTTACGTATTCTAAATTTTCTAGTCTCGCTATAAGCCTCATCACCACCTCCAACCGGCACACTTCTCTCCCCTGATCACCCTTATCTCTCACCATTCTGACTTCGACTCCCAGCTCTTATCCCGGCTTGTTCGATTAAACACAACCATCTCCTCAGCCCCCCCTCTAGAGTCGGTAAGTCGCGAGTGCGCTCTGTTGATCCGTCGATGATAGAGGTCACCCTTCCCCGCTCCTGAAGTCGGTAAGTCGCACAGTACGCTGTGTTGATCCTCCGATGCCAGGAGCTTGTTCTCGAAGTCGGTAAGTCGCACAGCACGCTGTGTTGATCCTTCGAACTAAAGAACTAACCTTCTACCTCATTCCATCTCTCTCGTTATCCTACCCCCACAACACACCTGAGAGCAAGCCGATTTTCCCCAGGCACTCCCGTTACCCCTACCTCCCTCTCATTCAAGTCGTACTTCACTATCACCCCTCATAACTCTCCTCGCATCGAAGCCTCAGGACGAATTTCTAAACTATCAATTTCTATCACGACTCTCCCGTTACCCCTATCACAGAACTAGGAGGAAACTATAGTTATACTTTCACTGTTATTTCTGTAATAAACAATGTTACTTTAAAAACAGTCTTTCCTTTAAACTTCACCACACTTTCGTATCCCCCCACCCACAAACCACAACCCTCTTGTCACGTCACTCCCGTTTCCTCTCCCCACCTCGACAACACGTCGGAGAGTGAAACGACGAGGAGTCCGGCGTACGACAAACAGATATCAACAAAGAGAGTAAAATCGCAATGCTACGTACTGAATAATAATAATAATAATAATAATAATAATAATAATAATAATAATAATAGTAATAATAATAATAATAATAATAATAATGATAATAATAATAATAATTCAGTATTAACAATAACAATGTCTTGCTTACCACATCTCATCTTTATGTTGCGAGGTGGTTCCTAAATGGTTCAATAATTTATGATATAGTATATTTTCTTCCTGGACTTCTCGCTTATTATGTTGGTAATAAGGATTAGTACGATCTAATATTAAAATTTATTTTGTCTGGCAACATGAAATATATTGCTTTGACTAAACAGTTTACGATTCATGAGACCTAACCTGAAAATATATATTTACTTGCTTGCATTTTCTCAGTTTATTTACCACAAACCGTATTGTTGCTGCCAACATAACAGTTAGAAAATAACTGCCAGTTGTAGTATTTGTTAGTACCCGAAATTCGAAACGAAGTTGGTAAAAGAAAATTCAACTTTAGAAAATCACTATAAACCACTAGGATATGTAGTAATAGGGGAAGAATGGTTAGGTTTCACCCCTGGGGTATTAAGGTGATCCGGACTATAGAATTAATTTCACCGAACCATACGATCTGTAGTCACACTGCACACGTCAATTTATTTTGCTGTGGAAGAAGTATATTAAAAAAATAAATAGATCCGGTTTGGAGTGAATCATTATTTTGCTGTCTTGATTTCACAATAACATAGGCCCGTTAATTTTTTACTCAAATGATTGTTTCCTGTTCCTTCGTCCCTCAACAATTGGATCGTACATACCGGACATGGACAAAAACCTCGCAGTAATAATTCAATGAAATCGCTGTCTACAGAGAGTGAAGTGAGACGGAAGACCCAAAACCACTTTTCTAGTAAAGATGGAAACAAGCATTTCCGCAAAAATCCTGAAACTAATACTTTGCGACATCGAAATACATTCTCTGTACACTCGTACTGAAGTTATTTAGGAGTAATATTAAATCATTACTGTTTTATGGCTGGTAAGCAACGCTATAAATTCTAACCTGCAGGCATTCATAAACCGATGTTTGCGAAGAATATTTAACATTCACTGGTCCGAAGTTATAAGTAACCATTTACTTTGGGAGCTAGCAAATGAGGAACCTGTTTAGATACAAATCAGAAAAAGGAAGCAGCGATGGAGTGGACATACCCTGAAGAAGAACTGTAATGCTATTAAAAACGCGCATTAGATTGGAATCCTCAAGGTGCGAGATATGTAGGACGACGATGACTGTGAAATCGGCCTGGGTGGCACAGTCGGTAGTGCTGGTCTTCTGTGCCCGAGTTCCATCCCGGCCCAGATCGATGGCGTTTAAGTGTGCCCTATGCTGCTGAATGGAGCTACAGAATAATGATGATGATGATGATGATGATGATGATGATGATGTATACTCGTAGTTGTACCATGTTTCAGAAGTCTCCGACTATGATCTAAAACTCTACATATTAATAATAGAGCTGTGCTTAAGGAAATAAAACCATCACAGCCTCCGACTTCATCTTCAAGGAGTGCAAGAAAGGCATATAATTGACTGAGAGTATATTATGTCTTTTAAGTAATACGAAGTTGCCACTTCTTATGGATAACTGTCACGCCACCCTTGTAAGCGCTTGCAAAGAATAGATCAAACAAAGTGGCGACTCCGAGAAAGCAAGATCACGCTACTCCCGGTGTCAAACAGTGATGTTATGGTGAAGATAAGAGTTGTTTACTGTAAGCGAGGATTTTTAAATGTGGAACATTGTATACCGTCAGTTGGGATGACTTTCAGCGTATTCCGAATCTCACCGGACCGGTGAACAACAATGACGTCACGCTGTAGCAAAATAGCAACAAAACTGCTGGAAGGTTTGATGGCTATCATGGCGGTTGTACAAGTTGTTGTCTGTGCTACGCTAGCAAGATTTTGCGAAATTTCCGTACTGTCATCTCGTTCAAAGAAAAGAGAGCACAAACAATATATTTCTTGAACCAGTAGTAATAACTGGTCCGTTGACATGTTCGCACATAAGAGTCATTCCACGTCAAATCGCACAAAATTATACAAATATTGACCTTCATAATTCTGATTGCGTTTATATTTTTTTACCAACTCCATGGGTCTAATAAACCAACAAGAGTATTTTTATTTCCTCCTAAGTCCACATGTTTTTAAAATATTACATATTAAAATTTGTTAAAAATGTCGCACAATGCAACATTTAAAGCGTCATATTTCTGACGATATTGATGTTAAATTTTTTTTGAAAAATGCATTTAAAAGCTTATAGTGCTACCTTTCATTAAATATTTACTTACTAATTTTAATATAATTATTACAAATATTTTTTTATAATTCAATTTTTAAAACACATATATCAATGTGAAATAGCCCTATTAAAAATCTAAAAAAACGCCTACTAGGTGCACTGAAGTATTCTTAATAATTCCAGAAAAAATAAGAATGGGATCTCCAATAGTTTCATTGAAATTTAATTACTTACGACACAGCGGACGGCGCAGCAGCAGTGGACGGGAAGCGTTAAAGCGCGCTGGGGGGGTTTATCGGCGCTGGATGTTTGACTGAACGTTGCAACATTACACCCAGTACGGATCAAGTCACTCGAGGAAACACTGTTAATTTACTTATTATGATATCTTCAAATAATTGTACATTATGCTTTTTAAATGTTTCTTTTCATTCACACTTTAAATTTTCATTCGCCTACCTTCTTTCTTGAAAGAAAATTGTTTTACTAAATCTTCCGTTTTTGACAACGGAATGAAACAATGTAATTTTAATGTACCAGTTATTGGTTTTAGATTATGCTATCTGGCCTGCAAATTTTCAGTGTGGTTTTTGTGCTTATTCAATGGACAAAAAATAAATGACACGTTAGAAATGTTTTTTTGTGACCAATCAAACAGTTCTTTCTTTTTTTTTTTTTTTTTTTTTGGGTGTTGTTATAGGATCTTGTATAGGCTAACTCTCGTGGCAAGTCTTTTAACAGTATCTCCAATGCCATCACATGGACCTTTACCATACGACGTTGCAAAGAAGTGTCATTCAGCACTAATTCTATAATCGTCTTCATGAAGCAATTATTTTTTAATTTTTTTTTTTTGTATTGTGAACTTGATCCATTGGAAAAGTAGATGATTTTTTTCATATCGTTGAATTCTTGCTTTAAGAAATTGATTGCTTCGGATTGATAAAAGTGAAAGGGATCGGTGTCATGTTTCATGGTTTCTGAGATGACAATACTTTTGTAACGAATTTCTGTATCTCCTTTGAAATATATTACGAAAGGATTTATTTATTTATTTATTTAAATATACAGAATAAAGAATATAATTACAAACAAGAGAAATAGAAATAAAATAATACAATCAATATAAAAAAGGAGATACAGTAGTATTAACAAAATTTGAGACCGAATGAGCAGCGCTCGTGTTCGGTCGCAGTTCAGATATAATATTAATAGGCCTATAAGAGAATATAAAATAAAATAGGAAGTAAAATTAAAATTGTATTGTATTGTGGCTTGGCATATGTTCCAATGCACACCTTGTATTGAATCTTGTATTACAAATGAATAATTTTCACGAAAGTCTGCAATAACTATGTAATTTTCAGGTTGTACATTTCTTTGCATTCCGTCAAAAATAAAATATGGCTGACTTTTGAAGGGATGACGATGCATCTTTTACATGGAAAACTTTACATGCTAGGGAGCCTTTTACTTTTTGAAACTTTTCACGGGGGTATCGTTTTTGTTGTAGCTTTCTTTTCTTGATAGGGGATTCTACTGACATCAAACTCTTGTTTAATTCCTCAATATTACTGATTTATAGCACTGTATCCATAGAACTGCTAGAAGGAGAACTGGGATAATCACTTTCTCTGACCGCACTTTCATTTGATTCATGTTTATTAATATCACAAGAACTACCGGCTTCACATATAATTTCACCTGACCTATCCGGAAATTGATTGATTTTTACGGAACGAATCACATATTTGCACATTCAAAGACTCCTTTAAATTGAGCTTTATCAATAAGTCGCGACTTACGCGTCTTAGTATACTTTTCTTTTTAAAAGCGTGATTAGGAAGGTAAATGGATTTAAACACTTGTTATATATTACGCGATCTTTACCAGCACTCATGTTGTATAGAAGTCACGTCACTGCGTGAAATTCAAACCCAAACTGATTATTTTTCTCTTCTATATTTTGTCTCTTGCCATCTGTTTACTGCCTTACCCAGCCTTGCTAGCATCAAACACTTGGCTATATTACAGTATAAACATATAGCACTGTGAAGGGCTTCCTCTTTTAGCTGAGCTGACAATAATAAAATAATTTTAGATAAGATATTTACTGTTCCTTAAGGTATTAATTATTTGATGATTAGTATGGTGACATCAGATGCAACGGGGAATTTCGTGAAACTTTCCAGGGGCAGCTTTCTAGCCTATGGCTGCAAGCAGTTCATTAGCTGGGCATCGCGAGCGCGTGCATGCCTCCGGAAAATAAATTGTTACAAATATATGGATGCCGATCCCATATTTATAAATACAGTAGTTTCCAGATAATACATCAGCGAACAAGTCTATATTTTTTTTTTCAGATTTTTAACGTGGCTATTTAATATAGTAATTTTTCTTCGAAAAAAAAGTGATTAAAAAAATAGGCCAAATTTTTAATTTATTTGTGATAGGCCTAAAGTAATAAAAAGTGTTGTATTTAGTCTTTCAAATGAGCCAAACAGCAAATCTCAATTATATGTAGACACAGAGTTCCAAGTGAGTTTATGTAACAGTGCGCGCATAATTTGCGTAACTTCAAATAGTCATAACCACACAAATAATTAATAATTGTGAAAATAAAACAATACGGGTCTCCTTATTTGATGTCTGGAATTCATGAAAAAAAAATTAGACCATTTCCGAGAACGTCGTGTTTTATTGCTGTGCGATTTGACGTGGAATGACTCATAAGCCATTAACATATTGTTTTTACGTTGTGCTCATTACAAACAATACAGCAGAACTAAAGCAGAACACGCCGCCATGACTCAACAGTGCACGATGTCATTCATCTGCTAATTCCCGCCCTATACAAGAATCAATCAGATTCACTGATGGCGGCTGATGGAGATTGTCACCACCTCTGCAAGCTGCTGTAACCGGTGCGACACCGGTGGTGCATCAATGACGTCATCGTTGAAATTCGGAACACCGTGATGCCATCAGATTGCTCAGTGCTGAGATTCGGAATACGCTCTTTGTCTACCCTTGTGTCATATCACGCAAAAATATAAAAGTGACGCCATCTCACATTTGTTTCAATGAAAGGAGTTACTAATCTCTGATTCCGATATTTGACAGAACTAGTTTCAGCGAAATTTCAGATTGGACCTTGTGGTTCCTTAGTTGGTTTTACTGGAGCTGTTATGTAGTTTACATTTTCCAGTGAATTTCTTGTTTAGCATACTTTCTATTGCAACAGATGTTTTAACTTACTTCAGTAAGCTGGTAACTATTTATTTTCATCCCTTAATACGCCTACTTGAAACATCAATGAAAGTTACAATTATTGAGCCAACATTTTAGGTTATTTTGTTGAGTTTAGGGAAATGCGGCGTTTCTAACAACGATTTGGGTGACTTTGTGTCATCAAAATTTCTCATGTCTTGTATTGAAAATGAATTTAGGTATTTTTGTTTGCATTTATATCCATATATGAATACTAACAAATACTGTACTTGCTTTTCTTTTCATATACGTAGGCCTCGGCATATACGTAATGATTCATCATGACACTCACGTGTAGGCCTATATGTTCCCAGCAGGTAGCCGGCCCTACAAAAACAATGAAGGTACTTTGAAGAAAGCAGTAGATGATGTCTTACTGAAGCGATTAAGCAAAAAAAAAAAGCAGCCATAATTTTGTTAAACCATCTTATCAAGTTATCAGAGTTTGGGTTTCCTGTAGATGAAACTGATTTTAGAATGACTATGCGATATAATCTGCAACGCAAAGGTGTAAGTGTGCATAAATTCAAGGAAAACACCCCAGCCCCTGATTGGATCAAAAGCTTTCTCCGTGATCACCCTGAATTAACGTTGAGGTTTGCGCAAAATATTAAGAAAGTAAGAGCTGGCATCTCAGCAATACGAATGGGTGAGCATTCTGAGGAAAATTGATCCTCTGAGACCTGTATCGGTGAAGAGGAACAACTATTGTTCAGTCCTAGAGTGGAGTGATTACTACTGCAAATAATTTCTTTATTTTACAGTTTTTTGTCTGCTTTTGTACTTCTCAAATTACTTTTTAAAATATGTAAATAAATAAATATTTTCATGAAATGGTATTATTTGCCTAGTTTACATCCTTCACCTACTGAAAATGATGACTTTTTATACGTAGAAATTATCATTATTTATTGAGATTCATTTTTCTATTATAACATAAGGGTGACATTGTCTATTATTTAAGGCTTATTTAAAGGTTTTTGAGATTCGATACGAAGTCGAGGTGAGATTGTCGCAATTTTTGGAAACTTCAATAACTTTGGAAAATGGCTTTAGGTTATTCGTTAAACATTAAACAATTTGAGAATAATATTCTAGAAATTTAAAAAATTAGTCATTAAACAGTTTGAGAATAGTTTTTTTTTTATTTTATTTTAGTAGGTTATTTTACGACGCTTAGGTTATTTAGCGTCTGAATGAGAAAGGTGACAATGCCGGTGAAATGAGTCCGGAGTCCAGCACCGATAGTTACCCAACATTTGCTCATGTTTGGTTGAGGGAAAATCCCAGAAAAAACCTCAACCAGGTAACTTGTCCCGACCGGGAATAGAACCCGGGCCACCTGCTTTCGCGACCAGACGCGTTAACCGTTACTCCACAGATGTGGACTTTGAGAATAGTATTATAGAAATTTACAAAAATACTTTTCACACACAAAAAAAAAATGTTTTAAAGGGAAAAGGGTGCTGAAAATGGCACAAAGTCATCCCAGTTGACGTGTACTTTATATAATGGAAAAAAGAAGGGTGTGGAACTGTGGAATAACAAAGAAACAAACAAACAAACAAACTGGACTAACAGAAGATAGTACAACATGCACAGGATAAATCTGACAGTGACAGTGTATGGTACATATAGTATGTACGCCATACACGCGCTCTTGTCTAACCTCTCTGATTCTACCGATGACAGCTTAAGATTGTTATCTGAATGAGGCGACGTGCTGCCAGCCCATGATAACAGCTTCGACTGAGACACGGAAACGTGCGATATACTTGTTGGAGAGACTCTAGCTTTACACGGAAACCAAAACAAGAGTTTCCGTCATAAATGCCAATAAGAATCCAGAGCGACAACTCCCTGCGAGAAACACGTCAAAGCCTGTATGACATTTAATCACTCACGAGTAGCCAGCATTCTGAGAGGTAAAGTACATTTATGTAAATCCTATCTCGTTACTATGCTATACGAACTTATATGTTACACCTAATGGCGGTGCGTCTTATGCGTTCAATGGTTCAGAGAACCCCCAGGACAAATAAGGAAAACCAATTTAATTGTTTAAATAAGTTTATTTATAATTTACACTATAATTCTTTGTTTCTTACTCATCTTTAATAAGTTACTTGTGGCTTTGATGTATTTTTGTCGTATGAAAACCTATGAACCGCAGAGATCGCATACATATACGAATACATGCTTACGAGTGCTTCCGAGGTTCAATTTCTCCTCTGAACCTTGACGAGTCATCTACAGGGCTTGCGTGCGGGGCGAGAGGCAAGGGGAACTGCTACATGACAAACGTGTAGTCACGTGATCGTAAGACACCCGACACGCGAAAGACTTCGTGATTCAAACCGGAAGTTAGCTCCAATCTGTAGCTGAGAACACGCTTTTAACACGTGTACAATTGTGTTATTGATTGTTGTATTTATTAATAGTTTCTTACAATCCTTTAAATGTTCGTTTAGTCTCTTTTGGTGTTTTAGTCTTAATATATTCATCTGTGAGTGTGACTAGTGTTTGTTTCCAAACAAAATGAATAGTGTTCAATATCTTTTACAAACAAATTTTTCAGTTTTAATCTTGGAAAGTGTAAAATAAAGAAGTCTGGAAGGTCGTTACCTGAACTCGATTTAAAGCAAGCACAAACAAGCCGAGGTAAGACATTTTGCAGGGCTTTCAATGTAAAAAAAAAGAAAGAAACAGCTGGATTTGCAGTTGTGAATCTACAAATAAATTATTTTGTTTCCCGTGCCTATTTGCTGAGGGTAAAGATACAGCTGGACATGCACTGGTGTGTCAGATTTAAGCCATTTGACACAGAAAATTAAGAAGTATGAGGAATCTATTACTCACAAGAATGCTTGCCTAGATTTAATCAGTCCTTGGGAGAACAGAAATTAGGCAACAGCTTTGCTCAACTTTCACGCAGAATATTGAAAGACAACAGAATGATAACGTAAGGAAAAATCGCTATGTTCTTTCAAAGATAATTGATCATCATCAGGCTCATTTAGGCAATTATCTACTTTAAAGAACTGTAGTATTTTTTTAATTGTTCAGAAATTAGATACCCATTGTTTAAATTGTTGGAAAACTGTGAAATATCATAAAAGGAGTGAACTCCTTGTCATTTTAGGCACGAACCGCCACTGGTTACACCCCTTTCTTGATACTAGAGAAGTATAGGCTACACACGCACATGAGCGCACACACTTTTTCAAGAATATCTGGATTACCACGTAATAGTGTTCTGAATATTATATTCGATACTTATGGTGTTCAGTTGTCGGTTGTCTCCCTCCTCCCTGATTTTTAAGGTACATCACTACCTATTAGCCCCGAATATTCTATAATCTACTGATTTATTATGCGCGCCGTCATATTTTTCAAATTAATTTCCTGCTTCGTCCGTCAGACATTGTTCTATACAAGCATTTCAGTGTGAATCGACTTTACATAGATATCTGCAGTTTCAATAGAAAAGCTGTACTGTTCCAAAATAGAACTGGTAAGGTAAAGAGTTGCTACCTAGTAAATCTCCTCTGAAGACAGGATTCATATTCAAGCAAATCAAGCTTTCAGGTATAACTCCCTGTAAAGTTGATTTGAATAATTTCGAGGGAAAAATTATTCCGCGGCCGGACATCGAACCCGGGACCTTTGGTTATACGTACCAACGCTCTACTAACTGAGCTACCAGGGAACTCTACCAGACACCGATCCAAATTCAAATTATTCAGGATTCATATTCATTGTTTTCTGCCCAAAAGTAGGTCCTTTACTACAAACCCAGCATTCTTCAAATTTTCCTCCTCGTCTCCGCATACGATCCATGTTATCTTACTGTTTGTAGTCTATCATTTTACATCTTCTGCCCCGAAGTTTTCACCAGGATTCACATATATATTCTAAATCTTTCTATGACGGGGAATCATCAGGCTTGCTTCTCTTCCAAACGAAGCCTTGTTCAGGAATGTTACAGTTCCATATAAGTCGCTCTATACTGGTTTTTATCTCCGTAATTAGGATCTAACGATAAGTACGGTAACAGCTAGATCCTCGGAGTAACCATTTTTAATATAAGATCAATAACGCAGGGAGCGATAGGCTTTTTGAACTAATAATAGAAAATGGCACTAGGAACGCCGTGCTGTGAATTAATGTTAAATAAATCAACTCTGTTCCTGATTGGCACGGCTCTAAAAGCTTATGGGCCGTTTCTTGCCCTTATCAAAATTCAACTTTTCTAGTTGTCACCGTCGATGGCTTCCTCCGGACCTGAAATCTTACACTATTGAAACTGTGTAGAACGTATAAAGTCAAATTTCAGAGCAAATATCAGAATTGAAAATACAGTATATACTGAATATCTGTCGTCGATTGCAAAAGAGGACATGCCAAAAATAACAAAGTGTTGGAAAATCGCAAAAACTATAACTAAGTTAACAAATTAAAATGTTCATATATTTTTTTCTAATTATATCACTATGGGTACATACATTCAGGATCAATGAACATTTTAATTTTTTAAAGTCTATTATGGTTTTTTTTTTTTTTTTTTTTTTTTTTTTTTTTTGCGATTTCCCAAAACACTATCATTTTGGACGTGTCCCCTTTTGTAAATCGACGACAGATATGTAGGCTATATATAGTTTTAAAAATGGAACCATAATGTGAAACCTAGACAATGAATTCTTATCTGCGAAAGAAAGAGGAATAATAATAATAATAATAATAATAATAATAATAATAACAATAATAATAATAATAATAAAGAAAGAAAGACAATCACGAAAAAGTAATCCATTTGAAACACAGATTTTACTTGGAGATGAAATCTTACGGTACATAAACACAACTCAGAGCAAGATAGTAATATTCAATGTTATGCTTCCTAACCAGCCGCTACTGAAATAAACAGCGTCGTCTCCCCCGTCAAATGTCGGCAACAAAATATGTCACAAGGACAGAAGAAAACAAGAAACCGTCTCCGATTTCACTGGCTATGCATTAGACTGGCTCACTTCCCTCCCCGCCTCTTAAAATGAAGTCGTAAAAGCCATAGCATTAGAAATCGGATTGAAGTATAGGAGGATTCTGTGAATTATACGAAAGTGTAAAAACTTTGTGTTTTTGAATCAAGTTGTTAATGATTTCCCATAAAATCTGGGAAGTAGTCTGAAGGAGCACAGAAGTGTAAAAACGAAATAAAATTTCACCCCCAATGACACCAACAAACAAATCCGGAAGCGAACATCTACTGCATAATGTAAATGTTTTCATCCAGTACTGGATACTAGAAATGCTATCCAGCACCTCGGTGAAGGCACAACAAACATTTCTTCCCTTCATCTTGCCTCCCGTCTTTGTGGAAGAAATAAAAAGCGAATAGTGCTCCAAACTTGAAACAGGTAGCCTATTAACATTGGATGTACGGTATTAAAATTAAGAGTTTAGTTTATGAATAAGATGCCGTCTACTAGGAGGGATGTTACAGCTTGATTCAGGGATTCTGGCCCTTGCAAAAAGCAAGTAGATAGACTAAGAGCGAGTTACTCATCACTGGGGACCGGATTTTTTTGTAATTACATATTATATTCCTTTCAACATAATCGTATATAAATAACAAATCTTTGCGAATCTTGTAATTATCATTAATATATTAAAATTTGATACTACATATGTTTATATATTTACCCCACATTACATATTATGGCTTGGTATTACATAAATCTACATATTTAGGGGTTTTATTCATTTTTACTTCTCTAAAAGGGGGGGGGGAACCTTCTGCTGGGTAAGTTTACAATTTGAAATAGACAGATTTAAAAAGCCTTTTTACCTACCCAAGAAAGGATATATTTGGGGACGAAACATAACATTCTTAGTTCCAGGAAGTAATAGTGGCACTCACCCCATACCACCCACTGTAAATATGAGTGAACAAAAGACAAACTTTCTTATACTATTGTAAAAATCACTCAGAAAGTAGGTAGCGTTGCCTTCATGCGGTGGAGTGGGACGAGGACGACATGATTTGTATCGAACTATAATTGTTCTGCACACGTCTTAACAAGCTGTTCCCATGCAATTTGCAACCTTACCCACCCTCTTCCTAATCCTTCCAGGGAAAACCCGTGTCAAGTCTGGCATGAGCCGTAATAAAGTAGCCGACGTTTGAAAAGAAGCTGAAGTAAAGGAACAAACTGAAAAGATGTTAAAAAATTAAAATAAATGGCTTTTCAGGTTGTTTGACCTCTGTACTTTAAACTTAGTAGACCTATACGGAAATGGGATTTTCCGAGCAATCAGAAAGTATGGTTCTCGGCTGGAATAATCCTATCCTTCTGAATGAGACAGGAATGTCACTTTTCAAACAACAGTTTGTAAATGCATATAGTTTGAGGTTTTAGAAGGTACTTTGTTTATTACAGGGAGCAGCTAAAATGCATGTGTCCCACATCTCCTCTTATTTTCTCCTAATCCAGTAAAGCGAAACATGCTTGCAGTACTGTTGTGTCATTCATTTCACTCAGTTCTCTAGTTTTAGTACTTACAGTATAAAGTGCAAGTGAGTTTATCTACTGCTTTTAACTAACTAAAATGGCCTCAGTATCTTCAATCCTAACAACAAAAATAAAATCATAGATGGCGATGGACGGAAGTTTCACTACAGATGGAAAAATTGCAATGTGTCAAGTATGAGGTAAAAAAGTGCTCTATGAAATCACAACTGGAAATTCTTACCTATCCTATACCTGCCACATATTCATATTAAATATTTTCATGATTTTACATATTTTGGTACATATTCACCTTATTTTTCTTACATAAATATGTACATATTTCACACCTTGATATTACATAAAAATCTGGTCCCTACTCATCACTACTGACTGGCTGAATCACATAGGTTAGGCCGCGCAGTCGTAACACCTAACACTTCCTTCTTATCATGTCGCGATACACTCCGTCTTAAAACACAATATTCTTCCACACGTCTCGTTACTACAGTCCCGTCGCTCTTATTTCCGGCAGCCAATCACGTTGCAGGTCGGCTACATTTAAACGTGTAAGTCTTGTGATTCGCTGATGATGACGTTATGAATTTTTTAAGGCTCGATAAATACTTAATATAATCGCCGGCCATTTTGGCTGTTTCGTTGGCGTTCACAGAAAGCACACGAGGACGTTATTTGCCCCTCAATTATTTCCTGAATTACAGTGCTTTCGATTTATTATCATAGGAGCTACAACATGATAATGTTTAACGGTGCGGCAAATAGATTCCTCGTCTGGTAGCTCGGCAACGAAAGAACAAAAATGGCAAACGATACTATCTACCTAAACTTTATAGAGCCTTCACTTCCTAAGACGTAAGGAAAGAGGAGTCACGCCGGGAATAACAGCGTCGTCACTTTATAACCACTACGTCTGCTGAGTAAACAATGTCATGATGACATTTTCTTGACATGAGTGTCCCTCAGCTTCGAACATGGATATTATTTTCATTTTTCCTCTTTCCCCTTTCCCTCCTATGCACATTTGTGATTAAATTTCTTTCTTATGACGCAACACACAGCTCGCTCACTAGCCAAACAACCAAGGATAGGGGCCATTAACGCTGAATCGAGCTATACATAGGCTCAAATCTTGGGGAGTTCACATTTCCAATTTGTAGTAGACACAACACAAACACTTTGCCAAACAATAATAATGAATTCAAAATTCAGAACAATCTTCGTCCCGTCTTCGGCCTTTACCCACTTCATTGTTATTTTCCTTCTGTTCCTTCTTATCAATCATCCTTCATCATTATGCAAATCTGGCTTTCAGATAGTAGCTCCCTGTAAAGCAGGTTTGAATAATTTCAAAGAAAAATTTGTGTGCACTCAAAGTTGGGTTCTGGCGTCTTGTCAGCCCATTTGAGTTGTATGGATATAAAGGAAAGATTGTGACGGTGTCGTGTATAGTTCATGGGGTAGCTCAGTCGGGAGAGCATTCGTGCGCTAAGCGAAGGGTCCCGGGATCTATACCCGGCTCCAGAACAATTTTTCCTTGAAATTATTCATCCTTCATAATGTTCTCCTCTTCTTCAGCTTTTTATTCTTCTCTTTTTGCTCTTACTTCTTCGCCTTCTTTTCTTTTATAATTTCTCTACATATGTTTCTCTCTACCTTTTTTATTTTCCTCCTCTCCTTTTTTAAATGTTCGTTCTCTTTCCTCAGTTTATTTCTCGTCCCTCTTCTTACTCTCCTCATTCTTTCCTTCTTCTTCGTCTCATATTTTTTTCTTGATTTCATGGTTTTATGCAATATTTTCCGGCATGTAAGAATTTTCCATCTTTTCCTGTGCTTTCCACGATGTTTCTTCGTTACTGGAGAAATATACAATCGGTGATCTTAATACTTTGAAGTATTCATATATATATATATATATAGAGAGAGAGAGAGAGAGAGACAGACAGACAGACAGACAGACAGACAGACAGACAGACTGAGAGGCGTAGCTCGGTCGGTTAAGGCGCTTGCTTGCCGATCCGGAGTTGCGCTCGGGCGCGGGTTCGATTCTCGCTTGGGCTGATTATCTGGTTGGGTTTTTTCCGAGGTCTTCCCCAGCCGTAAGGCAAATGTCAGGTAATCTATGGCGAATCCTCGGCCTCATTTCGCCAAATATCATCTCGCTATCACTAATTCCATCGACGATAAATAACCTCGTGGTTGATACAGCGTCGCTAAATAACCAAGTATATATTGTAGCCTATATAGAGTCGTTTTAAGAAAAATAGCCATTGCGAGCACTGTTTCTAGCGAAAAAAGTTCGAACTATATATCTTGTTGTCTGTGTAAGTGAATTTCGTGGTTTTAACTTGTGTTTTACGTTTGTAGTAGTCAAAAACACAATAAATGATAGCTACATTTTTCTTTTCGGTCATGAAATATAATATACCATATTTAGTTGATTGTATTTTGGTTGGATGTGCGTCATATTAGTAGATGCACAAATTATTGTAATACATTTTACAGGTTAGTGAAGTCGAAAAAGCGATTACTATTAAAGATCTTTCTTTCGGGTGTGCTGTCATCTTTTGAATGAAGGTATAACTGGAGATTTCGCACTGTGTTTTGGAGTGATCTCGACATGTGTCGAGTTCTCTCTGATTTCGCTTGTGGTCCTTCTTAGATGACCTAGAGGAGGGGGGACTGTCTCTATCAAAATTTAGGTGTGTTTGGTCTTAAGAGAGTTCTCAGTCCTTCGTAGAGCTTTAAGTACCACTTTGTCCGTTTATCTGTTTTCCTTTCTGTGTGTCTACCCGCATGTATGAAACTACTCAACTTCTACTGAACCGACCTTAATGAAACTTTATATTTTAATTTTCATTGATTTCGGACAAATAGGAAAAGGCACAACTCTCTATATCCTTCGCCTTGATTTTAAAGGCTATATAGATTAGCAATTAATGACGTAAAAGAATTGACAACTGACGTAGCTTACTGTAGGACAACATATCTGAGTACGATCTGGTTCTAATCGAAAACTGATGTGAAAATCACGTTGAAGAAGACATTATCATTCCCCCGAGAACACCACAGACACCATCTACACTTAGTGTCTACATTTAGCTTGCATAATTCCTCATCTACTGACACTTCCTTTGAACTGTCGCCAGTTCCACCAGTTCCGCTTCTAACACTTGCATCTGGTGGCAAAAGAGTAAGAAAACTGCAAGACTCAGACGTAATAACGTTTGGAAAATATAGGAAACAGCTGAAGGAGACTAAACAGAAAAAAGAAGTTAGGCTTTCCCTCAGAAGGAAACCATCTAATACTCGGCGTGTAGGGAGAGGAAGATAGTTTATAAAACAATCTGGTCAATCCCAAAAAGAAAAAAAAAACCTATTGTGCCGCGTGCAATGGGTGTTACTACGATGACAATGCTAGAGAACTTTCAGTTCAGTGTGGGAGAATGCCAAAAGCGGTTGTTTCACGAGGCATGTGTGAAAAATGACACCGATGAAAAATTCGCATGTGACCAACGCGAGTAACACTATTATAAAATATTTACCTTTCATGGACAAAATTTGTGTTATAAATGTTGGGATTTAAAGTGTTTCCTATGTTTGTAACACTATGTCGAAATATCCCCCATTATGGAAGAAGTCGACATGTCAGCATTAATTTGTTTTTTTTTTTAATATAGTGATATAAAATGATCACATTGACAACAGATAGCGAATTGTGCGGAAACATTGCCATAGATATTAGGGGAAAACAATTAGAATAAAATTTTCATATATTGGTCCCAAAATTAACATTTTTCCTTAGCATGTCGATGTCCCTAAACGACCCTATATACAGAGTGGAAGTGAAATAGTCCTGCAGATTGAAAGGAACGGTAGAGTGCACTTAAATGAATAGGAAATCTATATTTTATTACGTTTTGTGATTAACTGCAAGGTTAATTAGAAAATTAAGTTGGAAGTTCCACCAGTCTGGCAACCTCGCCGCTAAGAGTCTCCTTTCGTATCAACCCTGGGCCATAAGCTTGAAACGGTGGAACCAAAAAGGTGTACTAGTATGGCCGTCAAATTACCCATAGTTCACCTCTTTTCCCGGTGTGTTTATCAGCTGTTTTGTTCATATTATGATTACAAATTGTTTCGTGTTGTTGTGAATATTTCAAAAGTGTAGTCAAGTTCAGCAAGTGTTATTTTTTTTTAAATAAGCTAATATTCTGTTCGGCTCAACAGTAGAATATGTCCGTTGATATGTCCCACTATGCTTTAACATGTGAAGGAGTGCCAACATCCTTTTTGATAAAAGAAAGAATGTGGAAATGAAATGTTCAGTCCATGTTACAACCATAATATTTTTAATAAATATACAGTGAAATTTACATTGATACAATAATCTGCTAATACCCCTGTTACCTCCACATCCATTCTAAACCGTTTACGTATGACCGAAACCGATAGTAGCAATTGAATATTTGGCGATTGGCGGTATTTCGCGGAGGATTATGGGGTATAGAAGGTGTAGTTTGACGTCATATCCATCGCACCGATATCAAGTATATTTGCTTGGAGTGCTCCCTCTTTTCTTTTTATCCTCTCAGTTTCGTATCGTAATACAAATGCGTACGTGAATTGCCTCGCACCTCCTTCCCTAGTTTCTCTCCGATGTTTTTGCAATGTTCAGTGGCTTGAAATGAGTGGTTTTAAATTAAATTTACACGAAAACTGCCCACATTATTTAAATACGCCAGAGGGATAAATGATTCTTTATTAGATTTTCAATCGATATGGACAAAATCCACGATCCAATTCGCAATAGTTACCGAATAAGAGGGTGTTAAACATTTGGGGGAAAAAAAAAACACTTTTTTCTACGAAAACTATGAACTTTGCACCAATATAGTATTACAGTTTTTTGTTACATACAACATGAGGTATTCGCTCTAAAAATCTGCAGGGTTATTTCATTTCCAGCCTGTATATGCACTTGCAACATTTTTCTTGAAATTATATTAATTCTTGTTAAACATTTTTTTAATATTCTGGACCTAGATCTTGTACAACCGTTTGTGGTGCTCATAAATGTTATTCATTTTGACGTGAATACATCTTTCAAATCAGACTGACACGTGGGACACCAGGACAGAAATAGCTATGTAACGTTTGGAGAGTCATATATTCCGAACTATAACTTCGTGACTAACAACACGATTGAAATAAATGTGGTTCCGTTCGATCGGGTATAAGACTACGATACGAGCAAGATCTTAAGGTAACGTCACGCATGTGCGAGGCGCGGGTAGGGGCCCGCGGCGTCTGGCGGGCATTTTAGGCGTGGGCGAAAATTTCCGGACAGTATATAGACTCCGATGTGCCAACGTGCTGATTTTGGTGCCAAACGAAAGATTTCGCGATTTGTCAATTTACAGTAAGCCAGACGCATCCACGTGTCCGCGACACAGCCACACCCCGATTTTTGAGTCTTTTCACTAAAATAACTTTGTATTCAAAACTTGATATTGAATATGATGATCCCTTTCATCTCAATTTCTTTATTCCATTTACTCTAAAGGCCGCCACTTCGAGTCATAGTATATCACTGAGGAATCAATTTTATTTTCACTTTATATATTTTTATTTTATTGGGTTATTTTACGACGCTGTATCAACATATAGATTATTTAGAGTCTGAATGAAATGAAGGTGATAATGCCGGTGAAATGAATCCGGGGTCCAGCACTGAAAGGTACCCAGCATTTTCTCGTACTGGCTTGAGGGAAAACCCCGGGAAAAAACCTCAACCAAGTAACTTGTCCCGACCGGGATTCGAACCCGGGCCACCTGGTTTCGCGGCCAGACACGCTGACCGTTACTCCACAGGTGTGGACTTCTGATTATATGAAGAATAAATTGATGTATTGGGATACTACAGATTTTAATTGAAACGTATGTTCTGCATCCCTGGCAAAGAAAAATATTACCTTGCAAACACGCACAAACCCGCCTGCGCAACGCCCTTTACCAACAATGAATCTAGACTTACAGAACGGTATGATTCTATTCTGCGATGTAGCGTATCCTTTGCAATTGCTAGGTCTATTGCAAACATTCGCTGCTTAAAATACCCGCAAGAAAGAACTCCGGATATGTTAAACATGGAGACTGATGAGGTCAGTCACGGAAAATTCTCTGTCCTATCCAAAAGAGATTATTTAGGAGATTAACAACATGGACTGAAGTATAAGCTGGTCTCAATCTTGCAGAAATCACACATTTATTCGTTTGTCATAGTTCAAGTCATCCAACAGCAAAGCAAAGTTATTATCCTTAAATAGCCTATATTTTGTTCCAATAAGGACGCAGTCGATTAAGTAAGATCCAACAACTGTTGTGACTCCAATAAAAAAATATGATAATATGCTATTTTATTCCTGTTCTTTAAGAGCGAGTATTTGAAATTTAGGAGACCGTATAAAACCATAATAACCATTTTTCATCACTGGTTTAGAGAGAAAAATAATAGAGATATGAATGGCATCTTTTGAAACAATAAAGATACCATCAGGATGCAAAACATTTCACAAAACCTCATTTTCGCCAAAAAATAGACATACCACCTTTTTCCTTGGAACCACAGAATTATACCATGCCATATGTTGATATGTTGATAGATCATCTCCTTTGAAATTTCACTGGTAGCATCCAGGATTTTCCGTCGTCCGGTAGTATATACAGTATAGTTATTACTGATTAATAATATCTCCGAAGGTAGTAAATGTGGACTAATTACTGAACAATATTCCAGACACATCAACAGTGACTTCCGCCTGAAACCATCGGAAACAGTCCACAGTCGCCGCGCAGATCCTAAGACAACGAAGTTTCGTACATATTAAATCTATGTTTGCATTATGCTAAGTCCCGAAATTCTGACATCATCAAGTGTACTAGCGAGGTAATCTATGTTCACAGTACCTATTGCACACGTTCATCATCAGCTGTTCTGGGTCTAACTCAGTGATGTCAACGAGAGCGCAAACGTGCCTCAGCGCCCGTATGCGCTGCTCAGAGCACGTAGGACACGCAGGTAAAGTACAAGTTACTAGTGAACACAAGGGTTGTACATTACACATTGACGAAGATATCGTTCAGTAAGTTTCAGACTGACTGACTCTTGACTTATTACGTGAGTGAAAGATGAGGTGGTACTTTGTTTGGTATGTGAAATTATTTAGTTACAAAGAGAAGCAGTGTCAAACGCCTGAAATTATTAGTTGATCTACAGAATGATGTATTCACATTTTGTTGATGATAATATGTGCCCGACCTAAGAAAGCTGATATGGGCAAAAAGCAAAAAATGCACTTCTGAATTAGGCGAGAATTCAGAAATTTAAATTTGTTTCTAGATGTATGATGATGATGATGATGATGATAATAATAATAAGTACATGATATGTAATAGTTACATAGCAATTCATTAGATAGGTCTCATTATTTAAACGGCTTAAGTTGAAGAGACTATACGTATGTTTATTATTTGTTGTTGGCCTATTATTTCATTTTACCATATGCAGAGTTCTACGAGTTCTTTTCCTTTTTTTATTACTTTAAAACAGAAACGCAGCGTTTATGTGCTAATTGCATTATTCGATAACTATATAGGCCTAACAATTACTCGTAATTAGACCCTAGTTATTATATGAAACTGTATTAGTTAAGAAGAGTCTGTCCACACCTGTGGAGTAACGGTTAGCACGTCTGGCCGCGAAACCAGGTGGCCCGGGTTCGATTCCTGGTCGGGACAAGTTACCTGGTTGAGGTTTATTCCGGGGTTTTCCCTCAACCCAATAAGAGCAAATGCTGGGTAACTTTCGGTGCTGGACCCCGAACTCATTTCACCGGCATTATCACTTTCATCTCTTTCAGACTCTAAATAACCTAAGCTGTTGATAAAGCGTCGTAAAAT
The DNA here is from genome assembly GCF_040183065.1 of Periplaneta americana. NCBI lineage: Eukaryota > Metazoa > Arthropoda > Insecta > Blattodea > Blattidae > Periplaneta > Periplaneta americana. The sequence goes on along the minus strand of NC_091122.1, from coordinate 88,310,750 downwards.
AACCTGCTAAAAGAAGAGTCTATATTTATTATTGAATTCTACTATTTTTTAATTAATTGCATTTATTACAGACGTACAAGCTGCAAAACATGCTTTGATTTCTTGTTGTCTTGTATGAATGTAACACATTATCTACTGCTTAAAAGCAGTTTAATTCAACTCGCAGTGTTCATTTTGCTCACCCCTTCTTGATCACCACTACTGCCTGCAGAATGGATTCATTGCAACCACTTAGTGCTTTATAGCACGGAGATTCGAGTAGCCTACGTGCTTCTGACCTTGACATCCCTGGTCTAACGTGTACACGCTTATCTACAATACCTGTTTCTTGTAGACGTTGTGCAATTCGGATAATTCTTTTCGGCACTAGATGGTGTTTATCAGGGTGCTGCTCACTGTGCCCAAACTAAAGATCTAAGCATCGTTAGTGAGATTTAAGTAGGCCTACTCCATACTCTAGCAGGCTCATGCATTAAACAGGCATATAAAGAATGACAAACTGCTAATATTTAAACGCGGAAAATATAAATACAGTTTGAGAGCAGACAGTAATATCTGAGAAATGAAAACCTGAGAAAACAATTACCTAAATGTGGTACTATAATTTTAATTATGTTTTATTTAACGACGCTCGCAACTGCAGAGGTTATATCAGCGTCGCCGGTGTGCAGGAATTTCTGTCCCACAGGAGTTCTTTTACACGCTACTAAATCTAGTGACATGAGCCTGCCGCATTTAAGCACACTTAAATGCCATCGACCTGGGCCGGGATCGAACCCGCAACCTCGGGCATAGAAGGCCAGCGTGGTACTATATTCCTCTTGCGTGAGGATAGCATGATTATTTGTAAACTGCCACATAAAGTGCCAAGATCACAGTAGCAAGCGTTAGATGTAGCGCTTTCACATTCCGATAATTACGAGAGAGAAACGCCGATATATGCTTAGGATACATAGTTTAAGATGTACTATGAAAATAAGACACCTAGGACTTCAGATGCCAATTCTCTGTGATATTTTAACACACGGATTGTCAGAGAAGAGTAGTTACTGCCATATATTTCTGAATGGACATAATATTTTCGGCACTGTAGTTGTTTCATTTGGTATAGGTTATAGGATTATATCTGTGTGTGTCCGAAAATCGCTTCCGTAATTTTGCATTGAAAACATACGAGTATTTTCGGTTTGGCATCGATTGTGGTACAAATAACAACCACCAACACACCTTTGACCTCGCGGCTCCCATCCGCACAAACATCCTTATTGTTGCCGCAATACATATATACATACACACATACATACATACATACATACATAGTGTCCTTCCAAATGGCAGATCTTTCACTGCAAATCCAGCATTCTCCAATCTTTCATATTTTCTGCCTTCCTCTTTGTTTCCGCATATGGTCCATATATCTTAATGTCATCTATCATCTGATATCATCTCCTGCCCCGAACTCTTCTCCCGTTCACCATTTCTTCCAATGCATCAATCAGAAGGCAGTTTCTTCTCAGCCAGTGAGTCAGCCAATTACTTTTCCTCTTCCTGATGAGTTTCAGCACCATTCTTTCTTCACCCACCCTTTCCAACACAGCTTCATTTCTTATTCTATCTGTCCATTTCACACGCTCTATCCTTCTCCATATCCATATTTCAAATGCATCTAGTCGCTTCTCTTCACTTCGTCGTAATGTTCGTGTTTCTGCTTCATACAATGCTACACTCCACAAAGCACTTCACTCGTCTCTTCCTTAGTTTTCTCCAAAGGTCCGCAGAAGATGCTCCTTTTTCTGTTAAAAGCTTCCTTTACACGTTTACTGAGTAATTGCTTTACGTTTTTAGCAAATTCCATGGTATCGAAAAGAAAATGTGTTTGCCGACATTCTAAAGCATTAATTTTCTTTTTTGTGTCCAGTATTTGAAATGATATTTATACACTTTGTTCTGCTTATAAAATCTACTTTTCTAATCATGGAATGTAGTACAAATGAACACAGTATGTAACGACAAAAACAGTTCCAACAATCTCTTAAGTAAATCGATTGAATCGTATTTTACAAACACATGAAAAATCGGCAATGAAATAAATATGTAACTTTTCTGCTGTAAGTGCAGTTTGAATAACATAACGAAATTGATTAGATATAATAACGCCAACATTTTTAGGATTCTAATCGAAAATCATTGATCTCTAAAAATATAATTTGAAGTTTCCATATTATACGTAGTCAGAAGAGGCAGCATTATTGTTATGCCTTCGTCACTTTAGTTAACTGTTCAAACCTGGATGGCTAACATAGTGACTTTCTCACAGAATTTTCAAACGACATTAATGCATTATATGCACATCATCAGATTAAAGCAAGCTTTAGAAAGGCTGTACAATATTCAGATTTCAAAACGTTGTTTGATCACAGAAGTTAGAATAGATTATAAGATAGGCCTACGCATTTTTTCTGCTTTGTTATTTTCACGCACCATTTTCAGTCCGTAATAACAATAATAATGAGTAGATCCGTGCTACCTGCCAGAGAGGCTTAATTTGAACACCAGTGTGGAAAAGATGCAAGTTCTTTTTTGCATTATGAGGCAATAAATTAAATAAGTTATATGACAGTTTTTATTACTTTGTTGAGTAAAAAGTGCTGAGAAATGATGATGACATTTCGCTTGGGAAACAGTATCCTTTTATCTCGTACCTACTGTTCTACAGCAAGACTTGTTCAGCAATAGCCATATTTCAACTATTTAATTGAACCATATAAATGATTTGTCGTCCAATATATTAATTCAGCCTTTTAACGTACTGATCGGCCTCAGAGGTAAAATGTATTTAACGATCGGAATAACAGGGAGTTATAACTTAAATACTTTCGTATTTACGTACTTTATTAGACATTTACGGATTTTGTGGCTAGACATGAAATGTAATGAAGCTGAGAATTTAAAACGCACAGCGTACACTTGCAAAGCTGCTTAAGACACGCTCTATTACGAATGGAACGCCAGTAAGCCATTAATATCGTCCTCGATGGTCGAGTACTCGCCTTGCTTCCTATGAAACCCGACGTACAAAGGTTCAAACCCTGCCGAGGGCAGTGAGTTTTTAATGGCAATTAACAACAATTTTAATAACAAAACAATCTCCAACACGGTTTTTTTCGGAAAGGAAGAAAAACTGGGAGAAATATGTCGTAGTTTTATGGCAGGTGAAAATTATTATGTAACGATGTCCTTGAGGAATGACTCAAGGCAAAATCACAGGCCGCCATTTCTTCGCCTATGTTTACTTCTCGCGGAAGTATATCTATGCAGCGGTCTAGGACTCTCGCATCAAGAAATATAAATCAGATCCATATTTGGTCTATAAAAGGAACGACTTTCAGAACTCCCGTGTAGAAGAGAAATGCGCCTTTCAGTCTTGTAAAGGCAGAAAAATAAACTGAGTGAGCGATTAACTTTGCCTCAATTGTAACAGCTATAGAAAATAACTTGGAAATCAAACGGTAATTAATAACTTTTCCATTTTAAAGTTCGCTACTTGCTAAGTTTTTCTCGGCAGTTGTGTCAAGTCATTCAATAAAAAAAATAGGGACGGAGCCATAAAGGAGTAACCCTACCTGCAAGATTATTTACCTATGCCACCATGTTAATTTTGAAACATCAGTGCACTCGTCAGGTACCTAGCTTTAAATCCGTTCCGACTGATTAACAAACAGTTTAATTATACTCCCTGTCATCAACACAGGACATTCCATTTATATTGCGAACATCTCCACCCTTGCTCAAATGTTTTTGTTGCGATACAGCACAAGTCTAAGATTTTCAACCATTTACCGGAAAATCATACAATTATAGAACTGGAAATATAATTCTTCGAAGTTATTTCCGTATGAGACATGGCTCTCGAATTGAAAAGAAAACAGCACATCACTGCGAACTGCAAAGTAACATGTATTTATTGTATGATATTTTGCTTTACAAATGGAAGCCAAAAACTCTAGCAGCAAAATCACAACGCTTTGACACGAATGTCTCCTGCATTAACAAGTGTTACCAAGAGGATAATAAAACATTATCCTACTCTCTTCCCGGAGTTACTGAAAGGATCAAAAACATTATCGTACTCTCTTTCCTGAGTTACTCAGAGGAAAAAAAATATATTAGCCTACTCTCTTTCCTGAGTTACTGAGAGGACAAAAAAACATTATTCTACTCTCTTCCCTGAGTTACTGAAAGGATCAAAAACTTTATCCTACTCTCTTTCCTGAGTTACTCAGAGGACAAAAAACATTATCCTACTCTCTTCCCTGAATTACTAAGAGGACAAAAAATATTAGCCTACTCTCTTTCCTGAGTTACTCGGAGGACAAAAAAACATTATTCCACTCTCTTCACTGAGCTACTGAGAGAATCAAAAACATTATCCTACTCTCTTTCCTGAGTTACTGAGAGGACAAAAAATATTATTCTACTCTCTTCCCTGAGTAGGATCAAAAACAATAGCCTATTCTCTTCCCTAAGTTACTGAGAGGTTCAAAAAGATTATCCTACTCTCTTCCCTGAGTTACTGAGAGGACAAAAAATATTATTCTATTCTCTTCCCTGAGTAGGATCAAAAACAATAGTCTATTCTCTTCCCTAAGTTACTGAGAGGATCAAAAAGATTATCCTACTCTCTTTCCTGAGTTACTCAGAGGACAAAAAACATTATTCTACTCTCTTCCCTGAATTACTGAGAGGACAAAAAACATTAGCCTACTCTCTTTCCTGACTTACTCGGAGGACAAAAAAAAACATTATTCTACTCTCTTCCCTGAATTACTGAGAGGATCAAAAACATTATCCTACTCTCTTTCCTGAGTTACTGAGAGGACAAAAAATATTATTCTACTCTCTTCCCTGAGTAGGATCAAAAACAATAGCCTATTCTCTTCCCTAAGTTACTGAGAGGATCAAAAAGATTATCCTACTCTCTTTCCTGAGTTACTGAGAGGACAAAAAATATTATTCTACTCTCTTCCCTTAGTAGGATCAAAAACAATAGCCTATTCTCTTCCCTAAGTTACTGAGAGGATCAAAGAGATTATCTTATTCTCTTCCCTGAGTTACTCAGAGGATCGAAAAACATAATCCTACTCTCTTCCCTGAGTTACTGAGAGGATCAAGAAACATCCTACTCTCTTCCCTGAGATTATTAAACAACATTATCCTACTCTCTTTCCTGAGTTACTGAGAAGATCAAAAAACATCCTACTCTCTTGCCACCTACCATATAAAAGACACTGTCCTCCTGTCTCAGGTTATATATATATATATATATATATATATATATATATATATATATATATATAATTTTTAGTAGGTTATTTTACGACGCTTTATCAACATCTTAGGTTATTTAACGTCTGAATGAGGTGAAGGTGACAATGCCGGTGAAATGAGTCCGGGGTCCAGCACCGAAAGTTCCCCAGCAGTTGCTCATATTGGGCTGAGAGAAAGCCCCGGAAAGAAAACCTCAACCAGGTAACTTGCCCCGACCGGGAATCGAACCCTGGCCACCTGGTTTCGCTGCCAGACGCGTTAACCGTTACTCCACAGAAGGGGATGTTTCTTTTATATATATATATATATATATATATATATATATATATAAACATCACCTTCTCTCGGCATCTCACATATGGCCACGAAGAAAATTACTCGTACACACTTCGTTCATAACGTCTACGCTAGCCTATACAATATAAGTTTACCGACAGACTCACTTGGCGCTAGTGTATTTTTGCTCACAACAGAACCTTCTCTCGAAATGACGGTCCCACAGTAGTAACGTTGCAAATAGTATCTATTTGTGTAAGAGTTCTAAAATTAGGACGTCGTGGAAACAGGATAATATAATACTGCTATATATAGTCAAGGCATACAAAATGTCAACAGACTTACCTCAAAGCAAACAGTCTAAATAAATCTACATCCAGATGGTTCTTTTCCTTTCTACCTCGAGGATATCTTTTATAAATACGAATACACTCTAATTCGTAACATTTTACGAACAGCATTGGTTTCTCTTGGTCTCATAAGAACAATAAATGTCTTATATTTCATCTGGCATGACAAGTGCACAAGTGCAGCCATTGTATATTATATTATCATGCATCCTTGTGACCTCTGCAGTAAAATCTTGCCAGTCCCATGTTTTAAAAGAGATCAATTAGTCATGATACCATTATGTTTATTTTAGTTCCACTCCTCGTGAATAAACAAATACACTAAACTATGCGTGAAGGAACGATATACTCTTTTTATTACTATTTTATGAAGTCAATTCAAACACAGATGTGTGGGCTTTAGAAACACTCGGGGCACTATAGACATAATTTACTTTCAACAGACTTCTTAATATCAAGACAGTTAATGAGATCCTAAACGCAATTCAGTCTGTGTCATAACCATCATCCACTAACATTCCCAGTCTGCATTGTTGCAAATTCGGGGGAAAAGTCGCCAAATGTAGGGTACCGGTATTTGAAAACCAAGTTTATGTTTGAGATTAGCGGCTTTTTTGGGGTCAGGTCGGATATTTTAGGAAATAACCTAGGGATATTTCAAATGTCAAACTCAAATTCAGTTATTCCCAAATTATAGTAGCGTCGCTATTATTTCCGGCGTGACTCCTCCTCTTTGCTTACGCATTAGGAAGTGAAGGCTCTATAAAATCTAGGTAGGTAGTATCGTTCGTCATTTTTGTTCTTTCGTTGCCGAGCTACCAGACGAGGAATCTATTTGCCGCACCGTTAAACATTATCATGTAGTAGCTCCTAAGATAATAAATCAAATGCACTGTGATTGAACAAATAATTGAGCGACAAATAACGTCCTCGTATGCTTTCTGCAAACGCCAAGGAAAGAGCCAAAATGGGGGACGATTATATTAAGTATTTATCGAGCCTTAGGAAGTGCATAACGTCATTAGCAGCTAATCACAAGACGCACACGTTTAAATGTAGCCGATCTCCAATGTCATTGGCTGCCTGAAATAAGAGCGACGGGACTATAATGTTATACATTCAACATTCCGTTCATTTATTAAGATGAACATGCCACGGTAAAACTAAACAAATAATTTTGCGTACAATGAGCGCCGTGTAGTCACTTATATCACGTGACATACCTACAGTAACTTGGTGACAATCTTCTGATCCTGGACCAGTTGGACCGATTCAATCTACTTCAACAATGGAGGAATATGGCAATGAAGATAAGAACAAGATTTAAATTAATGAAAGTTTCAAATCAATACGTACCGGTACATAATTTTATTGAAGATTGTTATAAAATACACATTACCAATAAGCTATATGAAGTTTCTTGATATAATAATAATAATAATAATAATAATAATAATAATAATAATAATAATAATAATAATAATAATAATAATTAGGGGTTTTATTTTACACGAAAAAAATATATAGACAATTTGTTTCAAATTTAGAGTATTTTACTTGAAAATGGAGACTTTTTGCCTAGCATTTAGAGACATTCAGCACGATCGAGTTGGCAACACTAGTCTTACGCATATTTAATTCCAACATCAAATATAGTGGGACTTCTTGGTCAAGTAACCTAGCACTGTGTAAGACAGTTTGAGACAACAGAGGACGAACACTAGGCAAAGGACACACCTTTCCTACGAAGGAAGATACATCTCGCCTGAATTATATCTGAAACCGCTGAATTTGTAGCTATCACTTGACCCGCAGCAGAGCAACCTGTCAACGCCAATTCCATTCATTTTATCGAATGCTGCTTATGATAAACATCATTCAAATAAGCATCCTAGTAGCCAGATTATTATTACTCATACCAAAAACTTTGGTTACAATTGGCGTATGGAATACTAATTATTTTAATGAAGTAACTATTAATAATTCCTTAATCTAATACGAAATAACATAACTCTTCACTTCCTAAGCACAATAATGATCAGCAAGAAGTGTATGTATGTATGTGTGTATGTATGTATGTGTGTATGTATGTATGTATGTATGTATGTATGTATGTATGTGTATGTATATATATGTTAGGCTTTATTTCTGGTGATATGGAAGAGAAGGCCAACATACAGTACATATTTCCCTCTATAGTTCTATTATTTCAAGCTAATACGATACCGTCTCGTAACATTAGCTTCAATTATTCAACATCAACAAACATATACATACAAAATGTATGATTTTACTTCATATAACTTAAAGAGTTCAGAGCCATAGTGGGCCAAGCGCTATTTACTAAAACCATAGAAAACAAGGGTTAAAATGAAGTTATTACCATAATTCAATGGAAAAATATAGAAAGTAATATAAAGTATACACATTAAAACTAAATGATATGTCAATCTTCATTAAACTATGGTATTCGCTTAACTTTAACCCTTGCTTTCCCCGTTTTTTAATAAATGGCGCTTGGCCCACTATGGCTCTGAACCCTTAATATATTTATTGTTGCGATCTTTGTCATCATCATATATTAATAAAAAAATCGAATTACCAGCAATCAATAAGAGAATCATTACAAACCATAGATATAGAACCAATAAAGAAAAGATTCTCTTAAAACAACAAAAATAAAGTGCCTGAATAAAGGGTTATCGTGATAGGATAAATAAAATAATCTAGAATTACCATTAATAATAATAATAATAATAATAATAATAATAATAATAATAAAATTTCAATGCTAGAAATATTTTGCACTTCATTTTATTCATTGGATATTGCGGACCAACATGACACATTCATTAAATAATATCTGATCTATTTGTCAACATTACACAAGGCCACCGTCTTCTGAAACAACATAGGACAAACACAGGATAAAGTATACACACTCTGTTCCCAAAAGAAGTATCCCTTTCGTAAGAAAGAGTTTCATAGAAAGGGAGTTAATTATAAGAAATGTGGAATATAATATAACAAATAGATTGACAATAGAGCAATAAAATGGGAGGAAATCAAGTCACAAAGAATAAATGCTTCGAAATAATTCGAATGTAAAAAGGAATAAAGACGAAGAGGACTTTTGTGGTGCCAGAACGAATCAAGAAGCTCAAAATAATAATAATAATAATAATAATAATAATAATAATAATAATAATAATAATAATAATGTGCCGGAACGAATCAAGAGGCTCAAAAATAATAATAATAATAATAATAATAATAATAATAATAATAATAATAATAATAATAATAATAATAAATTATACTAGTATTGATTACTAATATCTGCGTGATCCCAAACCTCTTGTGATTACCTAAAAATGTAAACTTACAACAGAAATAAACAAATGACTCACTACAGTATAATCGTAGAAAAAATACACCAAAATATGACAGCCGACCAACTCAGGTACTTCGCTTACAGAAATATTGTCAAAATGAAAGCTTAAAATCTACTAAAATATTGACCTGAACCTTGAACACACAAATACGAAGGCTGATTCGCAATGAGACTGAATGATTTTCTTCAAAGTAGTACCCACTCACTTGAAGACACTTATTACGTTTCTTCCAGTCTTCAAACACATAGCCAAAGTAATTAATCCTTTACGAGGTCCTTGGGAATCGTCTCGTATCTCTTTAGAATAATTGCTTCCGAGTTCTCAAAGATACGATACCGCGGTTAGGACTAAAAGTATTAGGAACATAAAAAGTCACACGGGGTAAGATATGGCTAATACTCGCATATGGGCTGTTGTACGCCTACACAGCTTATACTGAATTTAGCAAAGTATTCCTTCGCTGTATTTGCAACATTACTCTCAGACTGTCGTGATGAAGTCGCCATCTACCCTGATTAAGCTATGTTCCCTTTTTTGCGGTACGCCTCCTCAGTGTTTCAACACTAACTTATATTTTCCTGTAACTGTAGTGTGCTATGGAAATCAACGATGCTAAACTATGCCCTTTCAGACAAAGAAGATAACAGCAATTAAATTTACAGGTTTTAATTTTTTTGGTATGGCTATTTTTACACACTGGCGGCTTGTTTCCTTTCTGGGTCATAGTGAATGTAATTCAATCCAGAGAAGCATCCCCACCGTTAGCAAAGAGACGCAGCACCTTACGACGTAAGTTGTACTTTCATTCGAACAGTCTTTTCCCTAGGAACGAACAGACGCGGCACCTAGCGCACATAAACACGGCTCATATGCAATGATCGTGAACAACTGTGAAGACACTGGCATTACAAAATTCCCAAGACTTCACCGAGTTGACGTACTGTTATCCGCCGATCTTCACGGACAATCATTTTTTTAAGATTGTGTTAACAATATGTAATGAAAAACTGCACATCTTTGCAATACCTATGTGTTACCCATTAGACCTATAACGCAGACTATCACTGAACAACAAGAATTTTGCTCCGACTTAAAACAATGTGTCCCTTATGGTTTGGTGTGCGCTGAAACTGAAAATGCATCTCTTTTCTTCGTATCACGTAAGGTTTGTAAGATATACTACGATTTAATTTTTCGATAGCGCTCCCCCAGGAAACATCTGGCGCGGATTGGGGATTGTAAACCAAAAACGAAAGCTAATGCATTTTATGAGTTTATGACCTATTGCCTGCTTCTTATGGTTATTGACATGTTCTTTTGTATTCCTAATAAATAAACAGATATTGGTCCCTTCTATTCAGTAAATTTCAGAACAATTCAAAGTGAGATCTACGCAATGAACACACAAGGGTGTGGTTTTCAATATTTAAAAGAAAAGATTACCAATTTGAGAGAAGGAAAATTAAAAGAGGGCATTTTCATCGGTCCACAATTTCGCAAAGTTTTGGCTGAGTCTTTGTTTAAGGAAAAACTTTCCGTTACAGAAAAAATGGCATAGCGCGCTTTCAAAGATGTCTGCTCAAATTTCCTTGGCAATTCTAGGGCAGACAACTAGATCGAATTTGTGGAAACTATGTTAAGTGCATATGAGAAAATGAGGCGTAATATATCTCTCAAAATACACTTTTTATATTATCATTTGGATTTCTTTCCCCCTAACCTTGGAGCGGTAAGCGACCAGCATGGGGAAAGATTTCATCAAGAAATGTCTGAAATGGAAAGGCGATATAAAGGAAGATCATCATCCAGCATGCTTGTAGACCATTGTTGCTTCCTTGTAAAAGACAGTCCCGGGTCTAGTTATTAACGGAAGTCATCCAGAAAATCTTTTTAAATGATAAATTTAAATTCCGAGATTTTTCTCATTCTACATATGATACACTGTATTTTATTGTTGTTGTGTATTTTGAGTTTTAAACTATGTAACATCATTTTTTTTATCCAGTACACATTTTTCAAGAATTATGAGGTATTTTGAATCCCTAGTCTATTGTAATTTTATCAGTAGCGGTGAAAAATAAAAAAAAGTTTTTTTCATAAAAAATTCAATTCACTTTCTCTGGAAAACGGTACGTGATGGGGCAATTTGGTTTTTAAATTCAGATTTAGGGCACACATATTAGTAATATTCACCTATTTTTATTTCGGAGCAAGACAAAAAGTAATAATTTTTTGTTCAGTGAATTTAATACTGTACTGTATATTTCAATAAGTAAATACTCGTAACAATAGAATAACAGTACTTAATGTAGATATTCTGTGTGCGTAACAACCGATTTGAATTAACGATAAAATCTGTAAAATATGAATGATGGTGATGATGACGTCATAATCCTAATTATTGCAACTAACGTGAGATATTTTTAATGTATTTCTCTGAGCAATTCGCCATATTCTCTCCATTTTCCTCCATCATCATTTCGTCAGACATCCTAATTTCAGTTCAAAAAAGATTTAAAAGAATGATCTGGCCATTATACCTCACTGTCTTAAGCAGTAATTTGTATGACAGCATTAAGGGGTTTGGTATAACCTACAGCAGTAATTTGTTTTGGAAATAATCAACATTTTTTTCCTCTATTACTGTATCTTGTACAATAATGAAAATTGGTATGTGTAAAACACTGTCCTGCTATATGAAAAAAAATTCTTTGCCATTTATATATTTTTGCTATATACAGAGTGTTTAAAAAATACGGGGCATAATTTCAGGTATGTATTTCCCACATGTAGATAATCAAAATAGTTCATTACAACATGTGTCCGGAAATGCTTCATTTCCGATTATGGCCTTCACAACATTGAAATTCACCGGAACGTTGTTCTTTCCGCAGGTCGTTGTCATTACACAAGATGTTCAAAATGTCCACCTCCTGCTTGAATACAGACCTCACATCGATGTCTCATTGACCTGCGAACACGATCCCAAACTCCAGGAGTATTGCGTATGTCCTCAGAACATGCCACAATTCGATTCCGAAGGGATTCCAAATCAGGCACCGGAGACGAATAAACCAATGATTTTAAATGGCCCCACAAGTAGAAATCGAGAGGGTTCAGATCAGGTAAGCGTGGAGGCCAAGCAATTGGGCCACGTCTACCTATTCATCGATCAGAAAACCTTCGATCCAAGTACCGGCGAGCCGTACGACTGAAGTGTGCAGGAGCGCCATCATGCAAGAAGTGAATGTGTTGACGATTGATCAGTGGAGTGTCTTCTAAAACATGAGGTATGGTGTTTTCCAGGAAGTTTGTGTACGCCTGCCCCGTAAGTCTGTTTACAAGTACATGGGGTCCAACTAATCGATCACCAATGATACCGGCCCACATGTTGAGGGAGAACCGCACCTGGTGATGAGATGGAACAGTTGCACGTGGGTTTTCATACGCCCATACATGCTGATTGTGGAAATTTGTTATGCCATCTCGTGTGAACTGTGCTTCATCTGTAAATAATAAGCTTACTAAGGCAGGAAAGTTCGGATTTACACCACACTGCTGCAAGAACCACTGACAGAACCTAACTCGTGCAGGGTAATCTGCTGGTGACAGGGCCTGTACACGTTGCAAATGATAAGGGTACAATTGATACTCTTTCAACAGTCTCCAGACAGTCGTATGAGAAACATTGACTTGCAACGCTACCCTTCGTGTGCTGATAGAAGGAGTCATGTTCACAGCCTCCAGAATCTCCTCCTGTACTTCTGGAGTTGTAGATCTTGGTCGTCCCCTTCCCAAACCAGAAAAGTTAAATTTTCCATACTTGCACAGACGGTAATGGAGACGTACAAATGTCTTCCGATCTGGACATTGTCGCTGTGGGTACCTCTCCTGGTACAAACGACGAGCCAGCGCAGCATTGCCGTCCGCCTTACCGTAGATCTACATGAAGTGTATCTCTGCCAGCTCTTGATTTGAATACATGTCGCACAGTCTAACGCCTACACAACACTAAATGTAACCTTCGCCTCGGAATGAACTGTCAGAGTGCCCTCTTAATGTCTCCTTTGACGGCAACGACCTGCGGAAAGAAAAACGTTCCGGTGAATTTCAATGTTGTGAAGGCCATAACTCGGAAATAAAGCATTTCCGGACACATGTTGTAATGAACTATTTTGATTGTCTACATGTGGGAAATACATACCTGAAATTATGCCCCGTATTTTTGAAACACCCTGTATATATATATATATTTTTTTTTTCAAAAATCAAAATGATGGCAGTTTACTGTGCAATGATGAAGCGCTTCCCTCATACCTCATAAACTTGTTAACTTTTTCATGTTTTCTCGCTTTTATTTTATTGCTGAAACTCATGTTTACAATACCATGCTCTTTCAACTACATTCCTTAATAAATACATTTTTTTAATTTTGTGTTAGAAGAAAATACTGATATTTGACCATTTTTTAAATGAATTGATTTTTTATTAGACAATCTATCAAACGTAGAAAAGTGATCTTGCATCGTATTGTAGATATGACATGCATAAATACAGACAAAAAATTTCATTACAGAATGTTTTTGAGTAAAGAGGGAAACGCTTCATCACTGCACAGTGAACTCAATTTTGAAAAAAATAAATAAATAAATAAAAGTAAATAATTGGTTTTAATCGTAAACATATTTTTTCCATATAGCGGAAGGACAGTGTTTTACACATACTAATTTTCATTACTGTACACGATACAGCATTGGAGGAAAAAAATGTTGAATATTCCCAAAATTTTACTACTGTAAGCTGTACCTAACCCCTTAATGGGAGAAGATGGTATTTTTTAAAACTTTTTTCCTATTTGGTGTAAAATATTAATTTTTTGTATGTAGAGAGCTCATAGCTGTGGCAACTCAATCAAATAAAAATATTTTGAAAAAAAAAAAAAAATTATTTGGGGGCCCAAATTTGAAAAAAAATATACCCAATGCAGGATTGTACTAAAACTGATATGTCTAAACCGTTTTTAAAGATATATTCAAACAGTTTTTGCAATGTATTTGCAAAAGCATGTTCTACAAACTGTCTGTAACAGAATTTTGATATGAATCCCTACGTTTGTAAAATAAACAATTAAAATTTAATAACAATTTTCTGATTTCCTTTCTTGCAAACAAACGGACGTATTTTTAAAATGAAATCAATTAACAAAATTCTGTTGCAGAGAAAAGTTTCCTAATAGTCTAAAGAATGTGTGTTCTAAATTTCATGCATGTATCTTTAATAGTTCAGAAATTATATCCATTTTAGTCTGGCAATGTAGCAAAAAAATGAAGTTACTGGAAACCGATAAAAGCGGGCGTGTGATTTAAAAATCCATAGCGCAGGAAGTTTAAAAATGACGTCTCAACATCCGATAAGGGCACAAATACCCACAAAATGTTATGCAATGCATTCCACACATATCAAAGGGTATTTTAAAGAAAGGAAGTTTAAAAATGGCGACTCAACATCCGTTAAGAGCACAAATACCCACAAAATGCTATGCTATGCATTCCACACATATCACAGAGTATTTTAAATATTTTTTTTTTAATTTACTCATTTTTCACCAAAAAATACCATCCTCTCCCCTTAATGTAAGTCACAATTCAACCTTTCTCACGTAGATGTTGCAATATCACCAATAACTGTAAACTACAATATACAGAGAGTTCCTATGTAGACCGGTCCCAGGTAGTAATATTCCGTCGGATTCATGACCGTAGTGCGGAGCGCTTGTACTTGTACCGAGGAAGCTGACCAATAGGCCTAAGGGATGGAATGGGACTGGTCTGCGTAGAGAAGAGTGCACGGACCTATCCGTACGCCGGCGTACGACCGCTCGCTGACCAACAGATTTTGTTAGGCAGAGGTTGGAGTGGAACCGGTATACATTGGAACTCTCTGCACATCGAAGAGACGCTTACATAATCAACTCTATTTCCCGACCTTTCGGTTTGTGGAACGGCAGTCGCTTGTACTGTACTGTATTATACAGCGCTGTTGTCATCTGTGCAGTACGATGGCTCTCTTATTCTAGTCATAGGCATGTATTTTCAGAGTAACAACATATAAGATCACAAACAAAATGGTCACTTAATAGTAGTATCGACAGATATATGCAACGTCGTTAAACAAATAACTACACATGTTTGTAAACAAAGTAATCTTTTAATCTTCTCAACATTTCTGTATTTAAATATTTAGTTTTAATTACCGCGTTGTCTGTGAATAGTAAGGCGAATATCAGGTAAGCTATAGCGAATCCTCGGCATCATCTTGCCAAATACCATATGCTATCAACAATTCCATCGACGCTAATAATCCAGTGTTGATACAAGTCGTTAAATGACAGTGTAGAAACTGTGGTAAACAAAAATTCTGCATTACTTTCATCTGTCTACTCTTTATTAATAGGAGGATCGAAATACGTTTCCAATGCTACATACCAGAAAACTAAGCCGCAATGCAATCAGTGTCATTTCTTCGCACATCCTTGTCTACAGCTTTCAATCAGCAGCTCTCTTCAGGTAGATGTGATGTGGTTTCGTACGTTTCATTATTAAAACTCGTATATGACGGCATAATTATTATATGCGTTTATTTGCCCCCGCTTAAGATATGAATAGAACAAAATAGTGTAATTCTGAACACAAGTGAATACTCACTTGTCGCTTTCAGATTATCGCCCTAGGGCTTCCTTCAGAGCCATTATGATGGGATCGCGAGCAGTTAGCAAGAAGAGGCGCGAAGACTGGGGTTTCATTTTTCCGTAATAGCTAAATTTGCTTAAGCCGTAATGCCGTGATTGTGAGCGAGTAATCATTACAAAAAAATCTATAATACTAGTTGGAACATCTATGCCCATATATCACAAAGAGTCTCGATATGCACCTCAAGGTTGTCATCGGCACTGTTTGTTAATCACGAGATGAAGAGCGGGAAATGAGGTGGGAGAGAGAAGAATGTTCATGATATCAATGTTTACATTATGTGACGCACTTCATCAGCTTCTGGTCATTGCTTAGGAAGTGAGAAGTTAAGCTATTAATTACAGTTCGTACTAGAGTAAACAATTATTAATAGTTACTTTATTAAAATAATTAGTATAGTCTAATTTCCATACGTACGCATATTGTTGACTAATGTAATTAGGGCAACCATAAAGCATCAAAACATTAACACAATAATGGAACTTTAGGTAGGCTTGTAAGTTTAGTAGGTCTACCTTCACTTTGATCATGACGGTTGCATGATTTGAACTATGTCATCCTTAAAATGACAATAAAGCATAATTTTCAGAAAAGAAACATAAAACATAGAGTTAAAGCTTTATTTTAAAAACCCTGTATTTTTATTATAAGTTTTATAATAATTACGCTTTCAAAGCAAAAATACCTCTAGACATAAATGCTCTTCAAAATTCAACGAATAAATAATCTACTAAAGCTTTCAATTCAACTGCTATCTGCAGGTGCATACCAATCCCAAAAAGTTATGTTGGCTATCTGGTTGCTCTAGTCATAATGAACAAATCAGAGTACAAGAGTTCTTACTAGTAATTTTAGGAATGCATGTTTTACGTGTCATATTCGCAATTACATACTCAAGAGTGTTTGCTCGAGAGAGACAGTCTAAGAAGTAAGAGACGGGGGAGAGAACTACAACCAATGGTGGTTCGTGCAATAACATTGATTTCATCAACCCCGCGAACAAAAATAGCAAGCAAATCGAGTTTCAGGTATAACTCCTTGTAGAGCTGATTTGAATAATTTCGAGGGAAAAATTGTTCCGGGGCCGGGCATCGAACCCGGGACTTTTGGTTAAACGTACCAACGCTCTACCAACTGAGCTACCCAGGAACTCTACCAGACACCGATCCAATTTTTCCCTCTATATCCACAGAACTCAAAGTGGGCTGACAGCCGTCAAGCAACCAACATCGGTAGTCCTGGGTAGCTCAGTTGGTAGGACGTAGGTACGTTTAACCAAAAGTTCCGGGTTCGGCCCCGGAACAATTTTTACCTCGAAATTATTCAAATCAGCTTTACAGGGAGTTATACCTGAAAGCTCGATTTGCATAATATACATCACTGTTCGTTAACAGAAAACCACAATTTAAGTCACACAGAGTTTGTGTGCACTCAATTTTGGTTGTTTGACGGTTGTCAGCACACTTTGAGTTCTGTGGATATAGAGGGAAAAATTGGATCGGTGTCTGGTAGAGATCCTGGATAGCTCAGTGGTAGAGCGTTGGTACATTTAACCAAAAATCCCGGGTTCGATGCCCGGCCCCGGAACAATTTTTCCTTCGAAATTATTCAAAAACAGCAAGTTTTGCTGTATCAGTAATGTCATTACTGTCATCAAGAACCAATAAAAATATATATACAAATTTTATTTTATTTTTTTTTATATTCCTCAATGAACACAATCAGAAATTTCCTGAATTCTCTTCTGGATATTTAGTCGAGAAATGCACAGTTTTTCAGAATTAATTAACAACTTTCATTGGACAAATTATTTCAGCCACCTTGATCATTACGCTTTTATAAAACTCTCTTTCGTTAGAAGGCTTAAAAGAACGAGCTATTTCGTTGGCCACTAGATAGCTGGCTTCCTTACATTTATTTATGTCATCTTTCTCTTCATGGTGATGATTGAAGACTGATTTCAGTTCTTGGAGTTCAATAGCTCACTTCATTAATACACTAGCACGTAATATTCAATCAGTTTCTCTATATTGTTACATTGTTACTATTATTATTATTATTATTATTATTATTATTATTATTATTATTACTACTACTACTACTACTACTACTACTACTACTACTACTACTACTGATAAAACTATCAGTATTATTATTATTATTATTATTATTATTATTATTATTATTATTATTATTATTAAATAACTGATAATAGTCATCAAAAATTAAAAAAAAAGAAATTAAAATGGAGATATTGCGTAGTAATTATTTTATCATTCAAAGGAAGATGTAGGCCTATATATTGAGGCATGTATATAAGAATTATGATAACACTTGCTGATAAATAATAATAATAATAATAATAATAATAATAATAATAATAATAATAATAATAATACCTGTTATGCCTATATATTCAGCGTAATACTCTGTAATATCGTTTCTATATACTACTACTAATTGAACCGTTGAGCAAAGCAACATGTTACATTTTCACCGACAGAACAGCGAATAAATTCCTCTTCCCGTTCTGAACGAAACCTTCTGTTCCTGCTCGTAGAGACAGAGGGTTTGTAGAGCGACATGGTACCGACACTGCTTACTATCAGTACGTGAGCGAGACAGAGAGACAGAAAACTCCCCTTACTAGTATGAATGTCTTTGATTACACGATGTAATCACCTTACCCAGTTTGGTCACCGCTGGTTTATAAGCTTGTTTTTCTTTAACTCACATGAGTATTAAAAATAAGTACCTGTACTTTCTTTGCAACTATGGCGCTTCATTACAGAAAATGTCTACTGAAAACAACAGCGCGACTAACACAGGAAAGCAAACAGCTCTCATCATTACCTTTCTATTGACAAATATAAAAGACTGGAACTTCTCGTGCCAATGAGGAAATGTTTGAAACGCGCTTATTTAGCCTAAATAGGCAGAACATGAAACAGCCACCATATAACTCGTATAAAAGCAGCAAAAGCCCAAACACGAAATTTCACATGGATGAACATTCATACCCTGCATTAGATTCGAGTCGAAGACCGTGGCTTTCACTCAACATTGATACATCGCGTACATAACCAACAACACTAATTCCAGGCAATATAATGCTAAAGTTACAATTACATTAAGAACACAGTGGAGGTCATTATTTGCTAGACTCTGCATAATGTTACATTTTTCAACGAGACTGGAAAATGCAACAAGTCTCATAGTTGCCAGTGCATCACTTGTATATTTCTGGCAGTGGACATGTCAGCCTTTACGCATTTTAGCAGTTTACTTGCTTTACATCATTTGCGCAGACCCGAGCCAAACAATTTTACCGCTTTGTAAAATTGCCAGTTCTTGCACTTTCCACTTAAACTTTTGCACTCTAATTAATTACCAGACGTGAAAGAGTTGGTACAGTCATTATTTCTATTCATGGAGTGCTCATCCTGGACGGTAATTACAGTATATGAGATGGCAAGGTATTCTCTGTGCCACTATTAAAGAATTCCGGTTTACATTAACGATCTATAGCTTTCAATAATGGCTTTGTGCCAGGATAGTTAGGGTTAAACAATCCTGGTTTACATCAACGATCTATAGTTTTCAATAACAACGGCTCTGTGCCAGGATTAAACGATCCTGGTGGGCAGTAACGATCTATAGCTTTCAATAACAACGGCTCTGTGCCAGGATTAAACAAACCCGGTTTACATCAACGATCTATAGCTTTCAAAAACAGCAGCTCTGTGCCAGGATTAAACGATCCTGGTTGACAGTAACGATCTATATCTTTCAATAACGACTCTGTGCCAGGATTAAACAATGCTGGTTTATAGTAACAATCTATTTTTTATTTTTATTTTATTAAGTTATTTTACGACGCTTTATCAACAGCTTTGGTTATTTAGCGTCTGAATGAGATGAAGGTGATAATGCCGGTGAAATGAGTCCGGGGTCCAACACCGTAAGTTACCCAGCATTTGCTCGTATTGGGTTGAGGGAAAATCCCCGGAAAAAACCTCAACCAGGTAACTTGCCCCGACCGGGAATCGAACCCGGGCCACCTGGTTTCGCAGCTAGACGTGCTAACCGTTACTCCACAGGCGTGGACGTAACAATCTATAGCTTTCAATAACGGCTCTGTGCAAGGATTAAACAATCCTGGTTTACAGTAACGATCTATATCTTTCAATAACAACGGCTCTGTGCCAGGATTAAATAATCCTGGTTTACAGTAACGATCTATATCTTTCAATAACAACGGCTCTGTGCAAGGATTAAACAATGCTGGTTTATAGTAACAATCTATAGCTTTCAATAACGGCTCTGTGCAAGGATTAAACAATCCTGGTTTACAGTAACGATCTATATCTTTCAATAACAACTGCTCTGTGCCAGGATTAAATAATCCTGGTTTACAGTAACGATCTACATCTTTCAATAACGGCTCTGTGCAAGGATTAAACAATGCTGGTTTATAGTAACAATCTATAGCTTTCAATAACGGCTCTGTGCAAGGATTAAACAATCCTGGTTTACAATAACGATCTATATCTTTCAATAACAACGGCTGTGCCAGGATTAAACAATCCTGGTTTACAGTAACGATCTATATCTTTCAATAACAACGGCTCTGTGCCAGGATTAAATAATCCTGGTTTACAGTAACGATCTATATCTTTCAATAACAACGGCTCTGTGCCAGGATTAAATAATCCTGGTTTACAGTAACGATCTATATCTTTCAATAACAACGGCTCTGTGCCAGGATTAAATAATCCTGGTTTACAGTAACGATCTATAGCTTTCAATAACAACGGCTCTATGCCAGGATTAAATAATCCTGGTTTAAAGTAACGATCTATAGCTTTCAATAACAATGGCTCTGTGCCAGGATTAAACAATCTGTGCAAGGATTAAACAAACCTGGTTTACATCAACGATCTATAGCTATCAGTAACAACGGCTTTGTGCCAGGATTGAACAATCAACAACGGCTCTGTGCAAGGATTAAACAAACCTGATTTACATCAACGATCTATAGCTATCAGTAACAACGGCTATGTGCCAGGATTAAACAATCAATAACGGCTCTGTGCAAGGATTAAACAAACCTGGTTTACATCAACGATCTATAGCTATCAGTAACAACGGCTCTGTGCAAGGATTAAACAAACCTGGTTTACATAAACGATCTATAGCTTTCAGTAACAACGGCTCTGTGCAAGGATTAAACAAACCTGGTTTACATCAACGATCTATAGCTTTCAGTAACAACGGTTCTGTGCAAGGATTAAACAAACCTGGTTTACAACAACGATCTATAGCTTTCAGTAACAACGGCTCTGTGCAAGGATTAAACAAACCTGGTTTACATCAGCGATCTATAGCTTTCATTAACAACGACTCTGTGCAAGGATTAAACAAACCTGGTTTACATCAACGATCTATAACTATCAGTAACAACGGCTCTGTGCAAGGATTAAACAAACCTGGTTTACATCAACGATCTATAGCTATCAGTAACAACGGCTCTGTGCCAGGATTAAACAATACTGGTCTCCAGTAACGATCTATAGCTTTCAATACGAACAGCTCTGTGCCAGGATTAAACAATCAACAACGGCTCTGTGCAAGTATTAAACAATCCTGATTAACTTAACGATCTATAGCTTTCAACATAGGATCCAAACAGTCTGTAAAGTACAATAGATTCTAGAGATCCTCGCAATAATGCCACAGAAATTGTTGCACCGATAGGTTGGTCGCACACTGAAACATTACTGTGAGTCAGAGAAGGATCTATATAACGAAAACTAATAATATAAACGAAATATCTGTATAATGGAGTGCTAGTCCTTAAAAAAGCTGAAGAACAAAGACAAAACTTCAATATATCGTGAAGCCTTCATTAGGCATCACGGACTATTGTACTCATAGGCCTATATCATATATTTTTTTTCAAAAGTAACGCCATACATGCAATTAAAATTGAATCATGGGATTCTGAACAAAATTTCAAACACGTCAAACGTTGTATTTAGAAAGAAATATTTTTATGGAAACAATATATTTTTGCGATTATTGTTGTGCGAGTTACAACGTCATCGCGAGCAATGTTCTCCTTCAAATCGTATACAGTTTGAGGACGTTTAGGGTAGATTCTTCCCTTCAGTTTCACCGATGATCTCGGTGGCACAAGTTCCTGGACATGATGCGGTCGTAAAAGAAACTTCGGTTCAGCGACATGGACTCACGTATGACAAGTGGTACCGTCCTGTTGAGCGTGCCCTTGATGCACCTCAGTATCATCCAGTTGAACAACGGACTCCATGAAAATGCTTTGATACTGTGTGGTGTACACTGTTCCGTGGAAATTGAACCCTCTATTGTCTAATTTCTCTGCTCATAATGCGCACCAAATTCCGAATTTCAATATGTGCATAGGATAGCGTTCCAGTATACCTATTATGAACAATGGAACCAACGACAATATTGCATTCTTTTAGCCTAATCTATTAGGTCCAGCAGCTCGTGATCAATCATCATCTTCAACGACTTTAGGTTAGCCTTCTTCGCAGCTCTCTCAAACATCAAGTAGATTATTACGGTACCCGGATTCCTGCGACAGACACCTCAATGACTGCTACAGTTGCACCCGAAAGTCCACAACAACCGCTGGCAGTGTAGACAAAGACGCTTGCTGGTTTCACCCTAGATCACATATATAACAAATTGCTCATTCCTATGTTAAAATCGGTAGCACTTTGAAGATAACAACTGCCAGGATCGCCACCCGTCCGCCGTAAACGAACACGAGATGTCAGTACAGTCGCTAATGCAATTCAAATGGGAGTTATCACGTGACTCCTTATGTAACAACTAGATGGCAGCATAGTAAACCTGACAAAAGTTGTTACCGTCAAAGCCTAAAAGGCCGAGCAATCTGGGTATATATGATCTAGGGCAGGAAACAGAACTGACGAGAGAGGGGTGGAAAGTATGGGGAAAGCGTTGGTTCCCCGTCCACAGTCCACCGGAGTTGAATGACGTATCTGTGGCCCGTACGCAATCACATAAGACCGATATATAACTACAACGTCTTTGCATAAGACAGCCACTGAATACAAATCCCATTCCCCTACCAAGTCAATGACGCGGGAGTGGAAGAAAGGGGTGAGTGACGTATTCCAATGATGACGTAATGCCACAATTGTCGCCCAGTTCTGCAAGCCTGATCTAGTGTTTCACTCACAAGACGTCAAGTCGGGTCCAAGTTGCGTACCAACGCCAGTACTGTGTACATGACTGGACGATCGCGAACACCAAATTTTTTCCTCACATGCCCTTTGCGTTGCTATGACAGAGTTTGTTATCCAGCAGCTTTTCACAAGAAAGAGTCGTTGACACTGCATGTTCAGTGACAATGATAGTGACTAGATTGCTATGGCACGTGAAAAGACACTGAGCTGCGTCTTTTAGCGCGCTGGTCTTCCATCCAGGCGGCCCGGGTTCGAACCCCGCCAGGTCGTGGTGGAATTTGTGGGCAAAGCAGACGATGCAGATTTTTCCCAAATTATTCCCGTCTCTCCACAAACATTCCACTTCCCTCCAATAGTAAACATGGACTGGGATGAAGTCTTTGGGGTAGTGCGGGTTTTCGAATCTGATATTAGATATCTGACGTGTCACAAGACAGTCTACAGAATGTCACACAATGCAGTGCTCCTGTACAGAAACATAAGTATCATTTACAGTATGGTGACTGCAAACAATACATCCAGCACTAACTGCGGAGTCAACGAAGCTTATTAATACCTGTGTTATAACTCTTCAATATAATCAATATTATAAGGACTTTTCTTAAAATAGGTTATTTTATTTAAATACAGTAGAGCGTCTCGTTTAGGCTTGTTTGTTAAAATGTGCATAAAATAACGTTATGGAATTTGTGTTCTTTTATTTTGTGTGTTTTTGGAAAATATAATTTCAATGAATGCTCCGCCATAAATGTTGTAACTAAAACCTTGTGCATCTCTAGTGTTTATCGTACGGCTCGTCCTCCCCTCACACGTTACCTGTACTTTGTTTACGTTTTCACTGTGCCTAAACGAGACGCTCCACTGTTATTAATTTATGTAATATAATATTTTATACTTGAAAAGTTCGAATATCAACAAAATAACAGAAATAAGTTCGAAGTACCAACAAAATAACAGCAATTTTTCAATAAACTAAAATAATAAACCGATACAGAACAAAATTTCCTAAAATAACAAAAATAAAGTGCCTGAAGAAGGATTATTGTTGTAGAAGAGAATAGGTTAAGAATTTTCGAATAGAAATTTGAGTTAATCCTCCAATGGACCAATAATAATTGACAATAAGATAGTCGAAGGCGACGACGATAATCCGAAGATCTACTGTATTCAGTCTGCCTTCACAATAGTGAGGAAAAAAATAACGTAACGGTTAAAAAGTAACAGCACCTTGGAATACTACGTTCCAAAATAAGTGCTGTTCTGAGCTAGTGCGAAATACTTGCTATTACAAAGTACTCGTTTCACTTTGGAACTACATTACGACAACGTCTGTTCCACAGAACGGAATATGTTTGGCACTGTTGAAAGCAGAAGTGGGAATCCTTTCATCGCACTGAAAGGAATGTTAGGAACTAAAATACAAAATAAATAGTAAAGATAAAAAAAAAAGTCTTTGAAAAACTATACAAATTATCTTGAAACTGATGCTACTGAGTACATAATTCTATCAAACAATTATTATCATAATGCCTGTATTACAGTATAAAGATGAAAATAGCCTATACATTAAGTTTTATTTACAAAAATGTTTTCCACATTTAGTTTCATTGTCAATTTTTGAAATTAAACTTTCTGTTCAAACATGACTGTTTTAGAACCTTACTGAGACAGCAGAGAATGTTGAAGATTTTTTTATATACAAAAATACAGAGGTTATACATTTTTCTGTTTCATTACAGTCAGATTATTACTCTTCATGATGGTATTATGAATTTTAGCACGGCCGAAATGATTATAGCTTCTTTTTAGTAATTTGCGGAGAAATTGAGCACCATTGTGAACTTGAGCTGGGCAGAAGAGGAAGATTAGGTTAGGTTTTATCTGTCATTGGGATCCACTTGATTACGTGATCAATTTACAAATAATTAAAAATTACATTACATTTCATGCTTCGAACAAACCTGATCTACGAATTCAGTTTTCTATTAGAAATTATTTCTTTTGCACGAATTCATATCTCCGTTCAGTCCGCCGAGTTAGCTCTGTGGTAGCGCGTCTGTCTCCAGACTAGCCAGCCTCGGTTCGATTCCCGGTAGGGTCAGAAATTTTCATGTAAAATTTCTACCTCGGGACTAGGAGAGACGGCGGTGCACAACTTATAGGGGCATTCCATGTCAAATCAACACAAAAGAGTGGACTTTTCAACCCGACCACCTCAGATTTTCATTAAATTTGGTGGGATGGTAAAGAACCTTAAGTTAAGTAATTATGTAAAATTTTAGCCCTCAATAATGCACGATATTCATACAGCAATTATGTCAATACGAGAAAAAATGTAAAAATGTCGCATACTATGTCAACAAAAATAATTCATAACTTCTCTTTAATTGAGGTATAATCTTAAACTTGGGCTTATTTTAAAGCTAAGGGATCATACGTTTCAATACAAGTAGGTTTGCATCAAAGTAATGAATTCTTTATTGAATGGTAACGTGAAACACATTTTAACATTAAATATCTATAAATGCGGGACATAAATTATTTCGCGAAAAATGTATGTTATAGAGGTAAGAGTATTCTCCCCTTGGTGTAAGTTTCATTTTGGAAACGTTTCAGGAATATCAGTAAAAAAAATATATCAATGTATTAGTTTGTAGCACTTAAACCCGCCTTACACCAACACTGCATACTCGCGAGTTCGTACTTGTCTGATAAGCTGCGTCGTAGGTCTGTCAGGCCGTCATGTGTGGCAGTTTATACAGTCTTCAATTTATACAAAACGTGCAATCTGTTTCAAGTGCAGTGTCGTTAGTTTTCGTAGTATGTGGTAGTTTTGTGCGATGTAATGCAGTCGCGTTTTAAGTTATAGATCTATGTTTGCTGCAATCCCTTCGAGAAATCAAGGCGTTGTAATTAGAGGAAAAATTTAAGAAGTGTTATATCGTGGATGCTTAATGTATTTCCTGATTTAAAACAGGAACAAAATGTGTGCGCTATGTGTCGCAAAGAAATAAAAATATAATATAATGCTATTACGCAGAATCCTCATAATGACTCTAGTAATGAAGAATACGTCGACTCGACAGCAAATGTAAGTTCATTAAATACAAGTCTTTTTGACCAAGGTGTGTTCCTTATTAAACAAGAAAGGCTACAACAAGAGAAATATAAGAAACAGAAATTTGAAAATATTGCAAAAGACAAAGTCTTCGATATTAAAGATGCCGAGGAACCAGGACCTTTCTGATTCTGAAATTTTGTCTCAGTTGCAGGAAAATTTTCAAAATTCAGGTAAAAGTGAGAAAATCACCATTTTAACACTACTACCTAAAAGCTGGAGCGTAAATAATATAAAAAAGAGTTTCTTTCAGCTTTCGAATACATAATTAGGAAAGCCAAAGTCCTGGCAAAGGGAAAGGGAATTTTGTGTTCACCAAATCCGAAACCTGGAAAATCCTTGCTCGCGGCTGTTGCCGGTAAAGTTAAAGAATTCTGTTGTTCTGACGAGAGAAGCAGAATGATGCCTGGTAAGAAATATTTGTTGTGATTAAAGAATCAGGGAGTAAATCACATGAGCAGAAATTAATTATATGCAGTGTTTAAAAATTCTAACCCTGACCAAGAAATTGTATTCTAGCTGGAGTTAGTGGACTATACTGTCTGTGTTTGTGTCCTCATCAGAATGTAAAACTTATGCCGGAAGCAATTTATTAAAGTTTCAGGTCTACGTGGATTTCAAGAAAATTTGTCTTTATACTTTCCAACTTAACATTTCTTGGCTACTATGGTGTGCAATCCTCCTCATATAAATTGCTTGTTCAGGAAATGTACAGGATGTCCTGAACCATTCAAAATAAGAGAGGGTTTAGAGAAATGTTTCATATAAAACTTCAGTGAATCAGTGACCTACAAGCAGTGGATGACGACTGACCGATCAACGCTTGAGACTATAATGAAACCCACAGATAAATTTTTCGACTGTCTCTTGGAGAAACTTGGTGATTTACTGACTCACTCATTTATATCATCTGGACAAAGTAAGTTTCTACGTGATATGAAATCATTTCTACAGCCATGCCTGCTTATTGTGTTATGCGACTTCGCTGAAAACTATTATTTCGTAATCCAAGATGAAATTCAGTCATACCACAGGACTAATGTGCAGACAACCATTCATACTTTCGTAACATATTATAACGAATCGTCATCCGATACAGTCTCTATTAAAAATCTGGTAATAATTTCACACTGCCCGAAATATGACACTACAGCTGTACATCTGTTTCAAAAATATTTAACGGAGTCATTAAAACAAACATCTGTAATTCACCACAAAAATTATATATTTCTCCGATGGATTCTCTGCTCAGTATAAAAATAGGAAAAAATTTCCTGAACCTCACATTACATGGAGAAGATTTTGGATTTCCAACAGAATTGCATTATTTTTGCATATCGCATGGCAAAAGACCTACGACGTTGTAGGTGGGACACTTAAAAGGTTTGCGGCTTGTGCTAGTTTGCAGAGACCATCCGATAAACAAATAACTACACCTAGGGAATTGTACGACTGGACAAGGGATCATCTCCCAAACATTAATACCGTTTATACGACTAAAAAAGGCTATACTGAAGAGGAAAAAATGCTTGCTCTTCGATTTGCAAAATCCACCGCAGTGCCTGGAACACATGTTTCATACAGTCCTGCTGTTTAGGATGGGTATTATACTTGCTAAGCAGTTATAAAATGCAGCTGAAACAACGCAGCATCCTGTCTGGAAAGATGATCAGGCTATTTCATCTCAGCAATGAAAGGTAAGCATTTCTTACAGAACTTCAGGTTTAACAAAATCCATGTGACAATAATTTATTTCAAGTAATAATTTAAAAAATTCGAATTATGTACTACATGTTAAATTACATAGTGCCATTCAAGAATATGATCAAATATAATTAAATACAACGAATGTGTGGGACATAATTATCGCGACTTATACGGTTAGCTTACGCTTGCTGTAACATAATAATTTTTATCTTTGTAACCTATGATGATTCCAAGTTGAAACTTATCAGTTCATTATATCACTAATTGAGGCGTACTATATATTTTTTTCATTAAAATAGAATCCCTGCATTTTTAAATATGAATATATGAAAATTGTTTCACCATGTTTTTTTAGTGTAATTGAATACAAGCAGAAAACAATATAAGCAATAAAAACTATCACATATTAAGAATGTATCACCCAATTTTTGTAAATTTATCTGGAGACGTTGTTGAGATATATAATTTTAATTGAAGCGGCGTGCTTACAAAAATATGATTTTTCTTCATGTTTGAAACGCCACTGACAGAAAACGAAAAGCACAGGAATATGAAACTCGGCAGTTTTAGTTAGCGCGGCAGGTAAAACAAACCCTCAAAATTTGAAAGAAATCTGAGTCGGTCGGCTTGAGTGCCTTGTTGATTTGATATGGAATGACCCTAATATAATCACTAAATTGTGCACCAATATGTCTACGTTAAATCCCAAATCTCTCCGCAGTGCATATGAAAAGAAGGCATATGTCAGTGTTGATAGTGATTCGTCCGTCGGATGGAGACGTTAAGCCTGGCTGCCCCCTTGATGCTATTCGACAGAAATAGGTTACGTGCCGGCATCGGGTTTCCCCTTGTCCCTCCCTTATTTTCATCATCATCCTCACCCATTCCCTACACTACACTTACATGAACATTTAGACCTACACATACACTCACCTTACTACACGACATAACTCTTCACAGATACACATCATGCATAAGTGGTGTGCAACTTGAAAATGGGTCACAGTCCTGCCGTCTATCCGCAGTATGCAGAACCCTCATCACGCAAAGTGAAGTGGGTAGGCATCAGTGGCGGCTCGTGGGTATTGAATTAAGGGGGGCTGCATACAAACATAAACCAAGCAACTTATTTTATTTAAAGATTAGTTCCATGCACCATGTCTTGTAGGTTGCAAACTTTTGAATCATCTTTTTATTAAAATCCGGTATGTCGTTTAACATAATCTTTACAGTGTAAAACATACGTAATGCGGTCACTTCTCTCATCGTATTTCTAAGATAGGATTTTACTCTCTTCAAACACAAAAAGCAACGTTCTGGTTCGGAAGTTTTCATTGGTATGGTGATAGGTGATAGCTATGCGTAGTAGTTTCACAACTTCTGAAAATGAGGCCTCAGATAGAAAAAACTGCAAGAGCTTCACTGCGTCACAGATATTTCTGAATTCTTGTCTCTGATACAACACAGTTCCGTTTTTAGTTTGTCTTTATCGAACATTGGACAAAGCTTCACACATACATTTAGGTTATTTTCAGGAAATGAGTTTTTGTAGCATTCAAATTTTTCACAACTTCTGAAAATGAGGCCTCAGATAGAAAAAATTGCAAGAGCTTGACTGCATCACTGATATTTCTGAATTCTCGTCTCTGATACAACACAGTTCCGTTTTTAGTTTGTCTTTATCGAACATTGGAAAAAGCTTCACACATACATTTAGGTCATTTTCAGGAAATGTTGTAGCATTCAAATTTTTCTTGACACAGAAGAGAAGATAATATCAGATGATCTATGAACTGGAATCAGGTGTTAGTTTGTGTGATAATGAGGTCACACACTTCCTTGGCTGCCGCAACCCTTGTCTGAATCCCTTCGACCTTACGGTGCCTTTTAGGGTTTTCATTTTCACAGATCTCGCTGCTCAACTGTGCACTGTTTCGTGTTTGCCTCATTTATTGTGATTTTGTTAGATGTTTCAGATTCCATTATGGTTTGAAAACATTCTAGCAATGGCTCCTTCTCATGAACAACATTTACTGTTCTTATTGTAAAACTACATCTTGTTGCCCCAGCTGATGGAATTGTCTTTGAAACACATTAATCTAATACAGACTGTGAGGAGATCAAGAGAAGAAAGCAGGAATACTGGATAAATTAGAAAAAAATATGCGGGCCTTTTTATTTTGTTTAGCGGCTCTTTCCATTATGAGATTCCACTGATGGGCACTTAATTTCACATTTCTCCTGAATTGTTAATGTTCTGAACTGAATAGACTGTAAATATTGTACAGAATTGAACACTGTTGCACTTGTTATACTCACAACATTAAAGAAAATGTATTTAAAACTGCGCGCTACTGACAAACCGCTGCAGATTTTGCAGCGCCTGGAAACTCTGGATTCTTGGCAAGGGGCAGCAGGGGGAAGGGTAAAACTAAAGCGCAAAGCATCAGAGACGAGACTGGCAGCTCCAGGGGAGGAAGTGGCTACATCCTTTAGTCCTTGTCTCTGGTTTCGCTCTGGCAGCACCAGGGGAGGAAGTGATTTCACTAACGCTTGCGTGCATTTCAATGAGAGCGAAATTTTATAAAAAAATTCGAGCCGCTAAATAGAGACTGTATAATAAATGTATTTCACAACATAAAACGTGACAAGAGCCACAAATGTCTGGGGGTACAGTAGCTCCGCAGCCCCCCTTCGAAAGCCGCCCCTGGTAGGCATTAAACACACACACACATCTCAGTTTATTATGACGTTATACTACATCACATGGCATACAGGGAAGTACTGTATGTGGTCATTTAGCGTCCAAAATACCACTGTTAATTACATAAGCCTACCAGTAGTACGCGTATGTTCCAAAAAAAACACTGTTCCATTAGATACTAGTCGTAACGTGCGTTCCAAAATACCACTGTTCACCTGTGTGGTACTGTTATTTCGAAACTGTTATTTTTAACATAGTATTTCAAGGAACTGGAACAACTATAACTGTTACGAGAAAATAACTTTTCCCATCTCTACTCCACAACACCTTCGAATGTCCACTCAGTCTTTTATAAAATGGAGTGCCGTGTATTCAGTGTTGCCAAGACAAATTGTATACCCGTCACTGTAACACCTGGAAATCCGTCAGAATTCGTCAAAATAAAAAAAAATCCACTCAATATATCTATATACACATAAAAACCAAATTTTAACACAACTCACTTACCAATTTTGATTAAAATAATAATTCGTCAATCTTTGACTTGATTAGGAGGAAATCTGAAACAGGGGATTCAATATGGTAGCCTACGGCACAGCCAGGATTCAAAGAATTAATTAAACAATTAAAAGAATTAATTAAACAATTAAAATGACAGCAGCTAAAAAAGTCAAAAGACGATGTAAATCGTAAATTCCGTCAGAAAATCCGTCACCCGTCAAAGCCATTCTTTTTCCGTCGGCTAAGTTGAAATTCCGTCCGTTTGACGGAATTTCCGTCCAGTTGGCAACACTGAGTGTATTTTCCGAGGTACGGCGCGGCGGTCGAAAGGGACGTCCACCACAGCACTTCCTTCGACGTAGGCGGACATTAATTTTTATCTTTACCTTTTACCCTTGCATGCTTCTCTTATTCGTCTTCGTATCTGTCTTCTTCTCCACCACCAATGCCACTGACAATGATACTGCCACCACCATCATCTAATATTTTAGGAAAAGTAATTATTGTACATAGACCGGCAGACAGATGGAATGCATTAAACCACTTCTTTTAAAATCAGGGAAAACATTTATTACACTGTGAATCCTGTACAATTTCTTCCGAAGAGAAACGGCTTCACA
Organism: Periplaneta americana; assembly: GCF_040183065.1. NCBI lineage: Eukaryota > Metazoa > Arthropoda > Insecta > Blattodea > Blattidae > Periplaneta > Periplaneta americana. Next base: position 88,278,743 of record NC_091122.1, on the reverse strand, counting down.
CTTCTGAAATATTTAAGCATTCGGTTACTTTTAATCGTAGCAATTAATTTCTTAGAAAGGCAACTTTCACAGAATACATCTTTTATTACTGAATGTAAATACACTCACTCTTCAAGCGTAAAATATTCAGCTTACTGACCCATTTGAGACGAGAGTAATTTCATTCTATATTAAAATCGACATAAACTGCATCTGGCAACATAAAATGGGATGTTCTAGAATGAACTTTCAAGGATGTAATAAGACTTATAAATGTGAAGAAATAATTGTATGGCCTACAAACGATATAAGAGTTAATTGCTTTACTCTAAAGTAAATACACATCAATTCTTGATTTATAACTGTACGTGCTCTTTACTATACATAGGTAAAGGTTTCCTTAACTGTATTTCTTATTGTACTGAATTAATTTCTTCGTTGTTAAAGTACAAGCGTCAAATATCAGACCTAAAAACTCAGATGTAGGCCTAGCACTTTTCAAACACCGGATAAGCATTAATTTTTAATCATATTTAAACTGAATGTGAATTAATTATACAGTCTCTTTTCTAATATCTTTTTGAATCTTTAAAAGTTTAAACTTCTGCAAAAAGAAATTTCTATGGTGTCTGTTTTATTATGTACTAGCTGTACCCGTGCGCTCCGCTGCACTTATTAGAAATAAATATAAAGTAATTACATAATTAAAATAGAACATTGGGTCCAGGGAACATTCGTGTTTGATAGAAGAATAAATCGTTTAATATGCTACTTCATTTAAATTGTATTTAAATAATTAAAAAGCTATCTTTTGATCCAGGGACCACTCATTTGGTGCAAATATAATTCGTTTAACATTTTTCTAAATAGTCTTGAATGCATCCTTTAATAAATCACTCCACATTAACAGAGTTGATTGTGTACGAAGATAATTTTTATGTTAACCTTACTGTGCATCTTTCTTTTTTTAAGTTTATTTTATTCACGCCTTAACATCTGTGGTCATGTCGCGTGTTTAGAATGTGTGAGTATATCAGCAGGCCGTTTTTACTCTTGTTGAGTTCCTGTTTCTATTGTGTGTTGTAGATGGCTTGTGTTCATGTAACTGATTATAGACTTTGATTAATGTTTTTGGTATTGGTAATTGAGGCGGTGATGAATAATGGCATGTATCTTTCCAATCCGGCATTTGCCTTTATGACTAAGGGAAATCATGAAAAACATCAGTCAGATTGGTCGGCCACGGGGTTTGAACCCGGGACCCCCAAATGCGTGTCTCAAATGCTACCACCTGAGCCAACTCGCTCGGTTGTATATCATTATATATGCAAATAAAAAAATTAGGTACCCCCACATAAATATTATTTTAAGAAACACAGGAAACGAATATGGGTAAATTATGAGCGCAGGTACGTCATTTCATGACATCTTTTAAAATAACTCAGCTCCAGTGATCTCTATGGTAAAATGAGTATATAAGATTAGAGTATTTTATGTGGACCAAATAAAGTTGCAATAATCAAGTTATACAATATTTCGACAGAATATCAAGTTTTCTGTGCGTACAGATTTCTTTTCATCTTACCTCAGTCCTCATTTGTAGCATTACACCCCTCTAGAGAAACTACAAATTTCAAATAGTGAAGGTTAATTAGCTTCTGAGATTACTTCATACAAACACACAAAATATTCTCTGTATATTAATATTGCTAAACGTCAAGGCCGCCTTAAATAGACGGAGTCATTTGTTTTGATTCATTGTAGCCATCGTCGTCGTTCCTGCAATAACTCCTATGTGACATCGATTTTCAGATTTTTGCTCTATTAAATAACTTAAATAGTGATGCAGCAAATAATACAATCTACTATAATATAACTTAATTACATTTCTTTCTTTCGAAAACGTAAGAATTCACGATCTCTTATGCACTATTGCCATAGAATGAATAAATTTGTTTTTCTTCCTACAAAAAATGTAATATTTTGCACATAGAAGTTGCATTATAATCTGAGGCGGCGGTGGAAATTTATTGTATTGTTATTTTAAAACTCTTGTATATCCTTAAATATCAGTCCTATCAAACTTTTGCCTGGAATAAACCTTATCGGAAATCATTTTTAAAGAAACTTTTGTTATGTAACATTTTTCACAAAAATCAATAATAAGCGAGATATTTCGGTTTATTTAATTCAGGCCCCCTTATAACCCCCCTTTTAAATAAAGTATTTTGAATGCTATATAGCCTAAAAATCTAAGTTATAACGAACTTAATTTATATTCCAATTTTCATCGAAATCCGTTCAGCCATTATCGCGTGAAAAGGTAACAAACATCCAGACAGACAGACAGACTTAAATATCAGTCCTATGAAACTTTTGCTTGGGATAAAACTTGTCGGAAATCATTTTTAAAGAAGCGTTTGTTATGTAATATTTTTCACAAAAATCAATAATAAGCGAGATATTTCGGTTTATTTAATTCAGACCCCCTTATAACCCCCCTTTTAAATAAAGTATTTTGAATGCCATATAGCCTAAAATCTAAGTTACAACGAACTTAATTTACGTTCCAATTTTCATCCAAATCCGTTTAGCCATTATCGCGTGAAAAGGTAACAAACATCCAGACAGACAGACAGACAGACATACAAACAAAAATTTCAAAAAAAGCGATTTTCGGTTTCAGGATGATTAATTATACATGTTAACACCAATTATTTTTGGAAAAGCGAAAATTACCAGAAAAATTTCGCTTACAGATTTATTATTAGTACTAGCCGTACCCGTGCGCTCCGCTGCACCCGTCACAAATAAATTTAAAGTAATTACATAATTAAAATAGGATATTTGATCCAACGAACATTCGTGTTTGATAGAAGGATAAATCGTTTATCATGTTACTTAAAATGTATTAAAAAAATTAAAATGCGATCATTTTGATCCAGAGACCACTCATTTCGTCATAAAAATTATTTTAGGAAATATAGGAAACGAATGCCTATCAAGTTTTCTGTGCATAAGAAGCTATTTTAATCTTACCTGTCCTCGATTCACTCAGAAGTTACTGTAATAACATTATAGTATTATGTCCACCTAGAGAAACTACACTTTCCAATGGTGAATTAATAATTACTTATACAAATCGGTTAATTTAGCTTCATATATTACTTCATACAAACACAGAAACATTCTCTGTAGGCTAAGTTTCATAGCTTTCGATTGTTGTTGTCCAAGGCCCCTTATAGACGAAGTCATTTGTTTTTTATTTCATTACTGCGCCTTAGATGGCGTTGTTATTGTAATTTTGAAACTCATTTATCTCATTAAATATCAGTCCTATCAAAATTTTGCATGGAATAAGACTTATCGGAAATTATTTTTAAAGAAACTTTTGTCATGTAATATTTTTCATGAAAATTAAAGGGAGATACTTCGATTTATTTAATTCATGCCCCCTTATAACGCCCCTTTTAAATAAAATATTTTGAATGCCATATAGCCTAAATTCTAAGTTACAACGAACTTAATTTATATTCCAATTTTCATATAAATCGGTTCTGCCATTATCACGTAAAAAGGTAACAAACATCCAGACAGACACATACAAACAAAAATTTCAAAAAAGCGATTTTCGGTTTCAGGGCGGTTAATTATATATGTTAGGATCAATTATTTTTGAAAAATCGAAAATTACCAGAAAAATTTCGGCTACAGATTTATTATTAGTATAGATAGATAAGTATTGACTGATCTTATGCATTGTATTCTTCACCTGACATAATTAGGGACATTAAATCCAGACGTAGCACGTATGGGCGAATCCAGAAATGCATATAGATTGTTAATTGGGAGGCGAAGGGAAAAATACCTTTTTGTAGGCAGAGACGTAGATAGGAGGATAATATTAAAATGAATTTGAGGGAGGTGGGATATGATTGTAGAGACTGGATTAATCTTGCTCAGGATGGGGACCGATGGCAGGCTTATGTGAGAGCGGCAATGAACCTCCGGGTTCCTTAAAAACCACAAGTACCAGCTTGATTCAGGGATTTTGGCTTCTGCAAAAAAAGCGATAGAATAAGAGCGAGTTACTCATCACTACACGTGAGCTGGGTCACACAGGTCAGGCCACACAGACATAACACCTAACACTTACTCCTTCCCATGTCGTTGAAAACACTCCGTCTTAAAACACAGAATTCTTCCACACGTCCCGTTACTACAACCACTACGTCTGTTGATTAAACAATGTTATGATGACATATTTTCTTCACATGTCCCTCAGCTCCGAACAGATATTATTTTAATTCTTCCTCTTCCCTCTTCCCCTCCTCTGCACACTTGTGATTAAATTTCTTTCTTATGACGCAACACACCCCGTTCATTAGCTAAACAACCAAGGACAAGGGCCAATAACTTTGAATCGAGCTGTATTGATTGATCTTAAGAATTGGTAGCATTATATTTTCGATTATATTTTAAATTGTGGTTACGAAGGAATATTCACAAAATACTATATATAAAAATAGATTTTTAAGAACAGCAAATATATCAGAACATATAGCCTATACAATAAATTAATAATTAGCCATTACAATAATTACATTATACATAAATATTTTTCAAAACAAATTAAAATACGGATTACGCTTTGAATACTGGGAGAGTAGATAATGAAACCTCAACGCGGCATTGGCTCTCCGCCGAGCCGCTCGCATACCCCGAGTAAGCTAGGTAGAGAGTGTGCTATCGGTTTTATGAGCATCGCGGTATTGGTTATTAAGACACACCACCATCTGCAAATGTAAACTATTACTAAACATAAGCAGTTAAAATATCACTTACTCACCCAAATTAAGAAAGAGATGCTGAAACCGTTAGCCTTCTTGTTTCAAACATTTGTAGCACCGGTTTAAGAAGTGACGCATCACTCGCTTTAGTTCCCTTGAGAAATATAGGCAACATTTTCGCAGATGCTACATTTCTGCTCTTCTAACGTATTTAGATTATTTCTGTACACTTTGCAGTACTTGTGCAATGCTATATTTGTCTGCCATTCATGCTACAATTTAATAACGATCACACGAGCACAACTATGTCGACTTGCTTCCACTAAAGATTCAATACTCACACAGATTGCCTTACTTACTTACAAATGGCTTTTAAGGAACCCGTAGATTCATTGCCGCCCTCACTTAAGCCCGCCATCGGTCTCTATCCTGAGCAAGATTAATCCAGTCTCTACCATCATATCCCACCTCCCTCAAATCCATTTTAATATTATCCTCCCATCTACGTCTCTGCCTCCCCAAAGGTCTTTTTCCCTCCGTCCTCCCAACTAATACTCTATAGGCTATGCATTTCTGGATTCGCCCATACGTGCTACATGCCCTGCCCATCTCAAATGTCTGGATTTGATGTTTGTAATTATGTCTGGTGAAGAATGCAATGCATGCAGTTCTGCGTTGTGTAACTTTCTCCATTCTCCTGTAACTTCATCGTTCTTAGCTCCAAATATTTTCCTAAGAACCTTATTCTCAAACACCCTTAATCTCTGTTCCTCTCTCAAAGTGAGAATCCAACTTTCACAACCATACAGAACAACCGGTAATATAACTGTTTCATAAATTCTAACTTTCAGATTTTTTGACAGCAGAATAGACGATAAAAGCTTCTCAACCGAATAATACCAGGTATTTCCCACATTTATTCTGCGTTTAATTTGCTCCCGAGTGTCCTTTATATTTCTTACTGTTGTTCCAAGATATTTGAATTTTTGTACGTCAACAAAAGTGATATTCCTCAAAAGTTACTACAGTTAGTCTTGTCCTCCTTCTTAAAGATAGGTACAATTATGGACTCCTTCCATTGTCCTGGACAATTTCCTTTTTCCGAATAGCAATACAAGCTTATAAATTTCGCTAGATAATTCGCTTCCACCCGTTGTTACTATTATACAACGGGAGGAAGCACAGTTATGTACTAATTGTTCTTGTATATTGGAACTGTGTGGTGACACACAAGATTAAAATACGATATGTAGTAATGTAAAAAACTGACAAAGTCTTTATTAATAATCATTCCGTTCAAAGCTCTTGTTGAAAAAAAATGAATTCCAGTACTGAATCGCTCTACGTATTCATAATTGAAATATTAAAGTAAACTCTAATGTCAGTAAAACAGAAAAAGAAATACTGAAATTGTTATGGCATTAACCTACGTAAGATAAACTGTACACTGGCATTAACAGACTAGGTCTATACTTGATTTCAGTTTTCTCTATTTTTTAAATCGAGTTCTCCGTTGACGTATCAGTAAAACATCTCTTAGATACATAACGATTTTGTCTGATCTAGACAGGAACAGTGGTTTCAATTTCATATGTATAACTTTTCATTTTATGTTTTATATACAGGCCTATTATATTTTACTAAGTGAAAATTCTGAAAACATAAAGTAAGACCACCCTAATAAAGATACGTGAACAATGCAATGCTTAATTTTTTTTATTGTATGGATGGTTCAGCCTTATTATTCCACTTTCAAAGATTCTTTGGGAAATACACGGAAATTTTCAAAAAATCTAAGGACATTATTTTTTTTCCATCTGGTAATCTGTGTGATTAATTTTTTTTTATTCTATGGATGTTTCAGCCTTATTATTCCACTTTCAAAGGTTCTTCGGGAAATACACGGAAATTTTCAAAAAATCTAAGGAAATTATTTTTTTTCCATCTGGCAATCTGTGTGATTAAATGCAGAATAAATATGGGAAAAGCTTGTTATTATGGGGTTGAGAAGCTTTTGTCATTAATCTGCTATCAAAAAATCTGAAAGTTACAATTTATAAAATAGTTATACTGTACTCCAACCACGAGAAAGTCTCTGCGGAATGAGACGCAGCGGGGTAATGCTGTGAATGAATGTTGATGCCATAAGATATCATAAGGTCACACACGTGGGTACTCGTATCTCTATTGGCTAGCTCTCACAGCACAAACCATAACATTGATACACACATCTTTATACTAACCTAGTTACAAAATTAGATCACTGTTAATCTCCTGGGACCATATTCATAGACATTCTTAGCGCGGACTTCCGGTGGATGATCAGCGAACTAACGTTTTTCGTATTCATAAACCAGTGTTAGCGATATGATATGATATGATATGATATGATATGATATGATATGATATGATATGATATGAATCCTGTACAAGTAATCAGTCGATAGCCGGGGCCAGTTTAGCACGCCTGTAGTGCGGGCTAGCGAAATGTCTATGCATAGCACCCTTAGTCGTTTAATCCCTCCATACAGGAAATAACATATGCAGGAGAGCGCATGGTTTTTAAACTGACGTTATAATGGTAATATTATCTATCTACTTCGCTCCAATAGATGACGCAATAGTAAGCACATTCTTTTCACGGTTGATCTCCTAGTTGGAGAACAGTATTACCACCTTAAAAACCTTACATGATACGAAGAAAAGAGATACATTTTCGTATTCAGCGCACACCAAACCATAAGGGATATACTGTTTTAAGTCGGAGCAAAATTCTTGTTGTTCAGTGCATCACAATTACCATTGAAATTAAGACGATTATAATCACTAACATCATGAACAGTATCGCAGAAAATCTGGTACAGTCTTCATTTGACATGCATATTGGTCCAGTGTCAACTTGCAGTCTCTCGCAATATAACAGTTGTCCAGTATTATTTACTTAAATAAGTATAGCGAGTAACTATGGTAGATTTTAGGACTACTGCATAGCTTTTGCTAAAATGATTATTAGAGTGGTTGGTGATTCCATTGATTTGTCAAAGTTTCTGAGTTCATGTCCTACATACTGCAATTTGCTCATTTTGATGTGTACATTCTGGAGATTATGGCTTACTGAAAATGTATAATAGCTATATTTCCTTCTTTATTTTGTTTTGTCAAGTAGCAGTAGTAGTAGTACTAGTAGCCGAGAGCAAATTAAATGCAGAATGAATATGGGAAATGCCTACTATTATTCGGTTGAGAAGCTTTTGTCAATTACTTTACTTAAAAAAAAAACTAAAAGTTATAATTTATAAAACAGTTATATTACCGGTTGTTCTGTATGATTGTGAAATTTGGATTCTCACTTTGAGAGACGAACAGGGGTTAAGAGTGTTTGAGAATAAGGCGCTTATAATTTGAGAATAAGGTGCTTGTAAAAGTATTTGGTGTTAAGAGGGATGATGTTACACGAGAATAGAGAAAGTTACATAACGCAGAACTGCACGCATTGTATTCGTCACCCAGCATAATTGGGAATATTAAATCCAAACGTTTGAGATGGACAGGACATGTAACACGTATGGGTGAATTCAGAAATGCGTAGACTATAACGTATTGTAGCTGGAGACGTGAGGGAAAAATACATTTGGGGAAGCCGAGACGTAGAAAAGAGGATAATATTAAAATGGATTTTAGGAAAGTGGGATATGATTGTAGGGACTGGATTAATCTTGCTCAGAATAGAGGCCGATGGCGGGGTTATGTGAGGGCGGCAATGAACCTGCGGATTCTTTAAAAGTCATTTGTAAATAAATGAGTACAGTAATAGTAGTAGTTGTAGTAACGATGACGGTAATTACGAACAGTGCAGCTGCGAGTCAATTGGCCCAAAGTAAATAAAAGTATGAGTGGTATTTGCTTTGGCTATTTCACGAATATAAGAACATTCATAAGCTAGACATATAAATAAATGTTTTAGACAATACATTATGTATAAAAACAAGCCCATTACATTCAATTTGCTTCAATGCAACTTGATCACGCCGACTTACGTGTTCGTGTCCCAGTGACGTCATACACCGTGAGATGTAAACAGACTTAATAACCTAGCTCAATATTTTGTTGTTACCCAAGAGTTTAAATGGCACTGTCACAAGCTGTTATACTATTAAATCATGATATTAAAAGTACTTATGTAATCATTCTATAGATCCTGACAATGAGATTAATTTGTCACGATTTCGGCTTACAAATTGCAGTTGATATTGATTCCTTGGCAGCAAAATACAAATAGAAAAATCAATATGTAATTTGTATTACATAACAACAATACACTCAAATTATGAATTTCATATAATATGAACTAGTGGTCGGCATTTCTTGACTTGCGAGTCAACCCTTTCATACACAAGCAGGGTGAAGGATTAAGGCAGGGATACAGAACTGGCGAGAGAGGGATGGAAAGCATGGGGACAACGTTAGTTCCCCGACCACAATCCACCGGCGTTGAATGACGTATCTGTGGCCCGTACGCAATCAAATACGACAGACACTGAATACAAATCCCCTCCCCTACAAAGTCAATGACGCGGAGATGAAAGCAAGGGGTGAGTGCCGTATCCGATTAGTGACGCAACGCCACAATTGTCGCCCAGTTCTTCAAGCCTGGATTAAGGCATGATCTCCTACCCCTTACCCCTTTCAAAGTTAAGCAGTTCGGGTATCCTCCCCTCCTTCCTTCCCATTTCCTGTGTATTACAGGTTATATTTTATATGATGTAATCTTTGCCGATCACTGCTGTAAAATTCTGAAATACAACTGCAGGAAGATTATTCATGAATAAACATTTTTTTAATCATTCATAAATAAGCAACAAAAGATAAACTCACAAGACTTTGCGCTTTATAATATTATGTTTTCCACATATTCCCCCGATCGTTCAGCCATATTTGTCTTATAAGGAAACACAATTTGCTGAGAGTTATGACTGATTTGTTTAATACTGGCTACTACATATACTACGTCATACTACTTTTGACCAATAAAACTGTACGAAAGGACGTGTTCCAACCAATCATGGCTGTTTATCCTACAATTTTATCACTTCCCTAGCATTTGTTTCTTTGTTTACTAACATTTCAAAATGCAAATTCTTTACGGTACTATAAAACATATTTGTGATCGTCATTTGTTTCCCGCATAGGCCTAGATAGTCAACTGAAAATTTTGTTCAAATGTTTTGGTGAAGCTAACATTAGTGAAACAGACTTTTAGTAAGTCAATTGATACCTATTTTATTGTATTAGATTACTTTATTTCTTCCAATCTTTACATACTTTGTTCTGTTTTATCACCTCCCTACTATTTGTTTCTTTGTTTGCCAATATTTCAAACAGCAAATTCTTTACGGTACCGTAAATCAGGCTTTGCGATCGTCATTTTTTTTTTACCGCATAGGTAGTCAAATGAAAATGGCGGCTCCGTTCAAGCGTTTTGGTGGAGCTAACATTAGTGAAATAAAGTTTCAGTAAGTCAATATTTTATTGTATTAGAGTACTTTTTTTCTTCAAATCTTTAAATACTTTCTTCAAATCGTGAAAAAGCCAATTAAATCCCACCCGAGTTTTGATTTTCTCTAGATAAATCAAAACCTCTAGTGAAATTACTGTTGATTAAGAAATCTGCCCCTAATTTGTATGCGATAAATGTATAGACTCTACGAAAATATTGCGTTGTTTGTACGGCTCAAATTGGCTGAAATTCAACGGATTCTTACAAATGATTTTACAAGTGAAATGGATTAGTATTGTAATAAATTGCTCACTGTAATTACACAGTGATATTAGGGATACAAAATTAAAGTAATATGCGTTGTCAAAGGTACAAAGGAAGAAATTCCCATTTTTAGAACAGCCGCAGGTAAACGTACGTCGAGAAATGCGCTCCGCAACGAGAGAGGAAATGTACCGGTTAATGAGGAATTTTCTTCGCAGACGTCAAGAATGTATGTAATTGATGTACGAGGTAGACATTTTAAACATCATCTCTATTCGTGAGTGCTTTGATATAAAGGTATGTATTTTATCCTTACTTATTTAATCGAATATTCATTAGCGGCAATCAAGAATGACTATCCAAAATATTTTGGGTCTATCTGGCAAGTCTCATAATGAAAGCCGGTAGCACAGCTGTGGACAGTGAAAGTGTACTCTGACGTAAAACAAAACAGGCTCACCGTGCTTTTTAACACTTTCTGCATAGTTGGTTTTCATGTTGTATTTCAGCGGCACTGCAATGTGTATGATGAAGATCTCTTCATTTAGTTTATTGACCAACAAGATATATAGATGAACTGCCTGAATTTCGGTTCCCGTTCTTATTTCTCTATTCCTTCACATTCTCAACAGGCTGTTTTCAATGACTACATGTGGTCCATATTTATAGCGTGGTATGCTTTATTTTAATAATGTGATATACAATTTTAACCACATTATTATATCGTTTGATATATCGTCTTTACTCGAATATAATGCGTACTTTTTCAGCTGAATTTAATCTCCAAAATTTGGGTGCGCATTAGAATCGATGACGCACTAGATTCGTATGCAAACTCGAAAATTCTGCTTAGGTTCTACGTGTGCTTCGGCTCTGTTTGGATTACTCGTTGCTCAACGTTCCTCGCTTCGCACACTTTCGTATTTTTTGTGTAAAAACTTCAAACTGAGTTGTACTTGATCAGGAGATGCAAGACAAAACGCAAAGGGTGTCGTATGAAGCACGCTTCAGGTTATATTTTATGCTGAAAACCATGGAAACAGGCAGGCTGTAAGAGAATTCGGTGTAGGAGAAAGCAACATTCCCTTATGGCGCCAACACAGGATGGCAATGTTTTCTTTTGCAAACATGGGCATCGTGCCTCACTTGAGAATTAGTGCCTCACTGACCTTCACCGAGCTTATCGCTCTGAGTGACATCATCTTCACAGTCCCCGTTCCTCCCTCATGTAGCTCCTAGGCGTGGGCAGGTTGTATATCAGTTTCATAAGCAATATCAGTGGTGGCATAATGGCATTATCAAAGCAGTGTGTACGCGTTAGAAAACGATTATTTCATGAGAAATGGGAGGAAGAGTTTTTTTGCTGTTTAGAAGGGGAGAACATACGATGTATGTTATGCTCGAAAATCCTTTTAGGCACTAATAAATTTAATATACAACGACATTACTCCTTATCTCATAGTCATAAAGAACATGCTGAATTAGAAGGTAAGAGAAACTAAATGTTATTTTTTCGTGCTATTCCGAAGAAAATTTATGATCTTAACATTTGCATAGTATACTAAATACGACATTCTACCTTAAACACGCTGCATTAAATGGTACTAGGAATTAAATGTTGTTTGTACGTATTATTTCCAAAAGAAATTTATAAAAAAAATATCAAATGTGCGTAGAAAACGAAATATGATTTTCTGAAATTATTTTAGGTCGAGAACGTGCAAATCTATTAAGTAATCTTGATAAACGCCAGAATATTCAAGAAAATAAACGTAGACAACGTGATGGAATATTATTGGCTAGTTACGCAATTTCTCGCCTGTGATTTAAATCAATTCAATGATGGAGAAATAGTAAAGAGGTTTATGATTAAAGCTGCCGAATTAATTTGCCAAATTGAATAAAAGTTTTCGAGTCTCTCACGTTAACCAAGCGCTTTCCTAATAATTCGCCACTGACCGCCTTAGCGATTACAATAAGGTGACGCAGGTCACAGCAGTTTATATTTCCCATCCTACTCTGCAGTCTCCTCTCCTAGTAAACAAACTATTTCAAATCGAGTGCCTCACGTAACCGAAAATTGTGCCATGTATGTAATTTAAAGCGACGAGGAAGAAGTTCACCGGCTCACGAAAAGCAAGATATCTTGAAGTAAACGAAGAGATTTTGAAATTCATACAGGAAAGGAGAAAAAATCGCTCCGTGTGACTATAATCTTTTCGCTGTAAGAAAAATGCTAATGTAAACAATAGCACGTGAGTGAAGTGAGGCTTCATTGGTCGCAGCTTGGCGCCCTAGATTCTCAGTACGTGATCCCGCCCAGTGTTGTACATTCTGTTACATGTTAAACATTTCCTGTTACTCTTCAAGTGGACCTAACCTCACTACTATCCGTTATTTTGCTTATGAAACTTTTACTTTATAATTACTGTAATTAAATTATTGTAAACTTACGTGTAAGGTCAATAGCTGCCGGACAAAGGAGTTATTCCTTCCACGATCCAGAAGCCATACTACAGTACCACGTGCTTACGTGAACAACTACAAGCTCAAGTGATGCCAGCTTGGCACAAGAACAGACTACCTCGGTATTACTGTTGGTATTCATCCGCGTTCAAAGTAAATAGCAAAATATAAAAGTAGCTTTCCTTTTACATAGCGTTTTACATATAAGTGAAGTTACATGTTTCATCGTATTTACCAACTAGAATTCAATTTTTATTTTCAAATAATAGGTACAAGATTATGGTTTCCAAATACGGAACTATATTGCCCTTCGTCGTGTGAGTATTTCGACTGGCAGCCAATCACGGGTATGACAGCAACGTGCTTATGTTTACATTAGGATTTTTCTTACAGCGAAAACAGTATAGTAACCTATTATTATATGCCGTAAAATTAAATTTCGCACCAGCTTCGCAGCTGCCCATTACATTCGCCAGTAAATATGTTTTCTATTCTAAGCCTTTAAAAATTGAGGTGCGCATTAGATTATAGAAATACGGTGGTCCACATTAAAGAGCGTTGTGTAGATGTCAGATAGCGATAGCTTTTTAAAAGGAATAAGAATCCTCAGAATGGCTTCCTTCGAAAGGTACACAAATTCGGGAATCCCTTATCGTTCATATATAAAGAATGTTCACATAAAATAAAAATGAGCTACAGGTACTTCACATTTGCTCATACAGATTTCCTTTTTGGAAGTAATGTCTCTGCAACTCATAAGTTTGTGGCTGCATCGGCCTTCGTATCGAATAAAGAGAAAAAGGTTGTTGAAACTTAAAAAAAAAAACATAACTGAGTTATCAGTCTAGTAAGAGTAAAGACATCCCAGTTTAGACACCATGAAAATGCATGGGGGACATAGAGATAGAGCTCAACGCTTTCATTATCCCGGCACTAGAATGAAGTGGTTTGGTCATCATAACGCTCAACTGCCTTTTACTCCAAGGAAAGACCGTTAAACCCAATTTGACAGGAGGCTGAGTGAACCTGGGGCCCTTCTGGAAGTTTCGGCAATGAGAAAATTCCATCACCACCGTCAAGACCTTTCAGCGCGTTGCCAGTTGCTAGTTGTCCCAAAAATGTTGCGAGATAGTCGCCGCCTGTCAAGTTGAACGTTGACCTATTCGCCCGAGGAAAGTATTGCCGTGGCAGTAGGTGACGAAAAATGATTGAGGTGCAACGTCTGTGGCGTCCCGGGTTGCTGTTTAGCGAACTCTATGTTGAAAGTGCCACGGAGAGACTTAATTTTCGCTTTGACCTCAACAGCACCGAATCCTTAAATGTTAATCTCTCCAACAATGTTAGACAATGCCTTTTCGGAGAGCATTTTTGTTCTTGTAAAGGTCGTGGTGCTGGTCCCACAAACATCACTTCTCTTTATACAGCTCAACGAATTTGATATTAATAGCGTCTCTCCACTTTGGGATCATTATTACAACGAAAAAAAAAAAAAAAAAAAAAAAAAAAAAAAACCTGAGACTCCGCTGACTCAAGCAGACTAGCCCCAAAAACAGCATAGCAACTAGCATGTCGCCAGTTGCCGGTCAACTGTGTGCTCCCGGTGGTGGTGGGGGGCATTGGACTGTCTTCAATCAATGATTGGGAACAATAGACTGGCTCGGCAATTACGTATCCAACTGGCTAGGCAGTTGGGCGAAGTGTTCACACAAAGCCAATAATGTTATGCCAGTCAACTGTCTTCCAACTATTGTCTCATTGACTGGCCTCGTGTAAATGCGGCTTAACTGTGCTAATCGGCTGTCAACAGTAGGCCTATCTAAACTTGAAAAGAAATAAGTACAAACGCTCCATTGTAATGAAGTATACTTGTGTTATTCTAATCCTCTTCTAGATATTACCTTACCTTCAATACTTTTTACCTTTTTCCACACATGTCAATAATCGATACCGGTAACATGACAAATTTCGATTACAACTTCATTAAAACTTTTCTAATCTTTCTTCCAGTGTGTACTTAATAAATTAGTATGAATTCGATGACTTGATTAAAAATAATTTACATAAACTAGAGGTTATTCATAGTTAAAAATATGTGTCGTTGGAATATTTTGCAGGAGGGGGGAAAAAGCAGAGGTTGAAGACAAAGCATTTCCACATTCAGTTTTTTTTTTTTGCAATAAAACTGTACAGTCCAATAGCTAGAACTGCTAATTATACTTCACAACACACTCATCGTAAACGCGTACAAACTGAAATAAATTACTGTCATATGCCGTATTAGTGTCCATGAATTGATTGTAGAACTGTGAATGGAAACATGTCATTCAGCAGTGTTGTGATTTGTGAGGAATGCTGCTGAAGCAATGTTTTCAGTAGGTAGGCCTATTACGTGACTCTCAGTGGTGGACAATAAAAATAAACATTTCCAGTATCCTCATCCACTAGAAGAGCACCAACATCAGATATTTCAGATGCGAGAAAATTTAATCTTTTCTCTTATCTCTTTTGCAACGATTTTATCAAAACCAGTCGTTCACAAGTAGGGGATCTTCCTGACTATTATGCAAAGTCACAACGAACATAAAACAAGAGACACTCCCAGTTCCTGCGAAAGAGAGATAAAATTTCACTTCCCTGATGGAAATCAGACTCGGGTCTATTGGACTGCATCCGGAAAAGCTACCGCTTCTGTCACTTTTAAAAAACAATAATTCTCGCAAATTTAGGATAATATACTGTATATTATTTTTTGCTTCCTTAAACAAATTCCAGTGTTAGAATGTGCTTAAGGTTACGAATTATGTATTTTTTAATTCGGTTATTAACGACGTTGTATCAACTACTAGGTTATTTAGTGTCGATGGACTTTGTAATAACGACATGATATCTGACAAAATGAGGTCGAAGATTAGACAGAAATTACCTGATATTTCCTTTACAACTGGGTAAAACCTTGGAAAAAAAAACCAAACGCGCTACCGTCCCAGCGATGCCGGTGGTACGTAAATTAATTATGTTACTGTTCATTTCAGTAAAGTACTTATATTACGTTCGCATATGCTTAGTTCATAACTTTTTATTTCTATTTTACGTTATTTAGCGTCGATGGAATTGGTGATGGCGAAATATTTGGCGAGATGAGGCCGAGGATTCGCCATAGATTACTTAAAATTTGTCTTATGGTTGGGGAAAACCTCCGAAAAAAAAAAACCCAACCAAGTAATCATCCCAAGCAGAAATCGAACCCGCGCCCGAATGCAACTCTGGATCGCCAGGCAAGCGCCTTAGCCGACTGGGCTACGCCGGTGGCTCTTAAATCCATAAATGAAGTACGGTACAGATAAAGTTGGAATACTTTGTATTTGCATATTCGGGAGGGAAAAAAAAGGTTCTAGCGGGCCAGGTAACCACTAGAAACTTCTTTAGTTGCATTCATGGTATCATACAGAACGAATAAAGAAGAAATGGGATAAACAATTGAAAGGTACCTAAGCGATCTCTCATCCTTGAAAGGGAATTGGGGGCTGTAGTGGAAGAATCTATGTACAGTAAGCTCCAAGTCATTAGGCCACCTATCTCCCTCCTTTTTTCTCCGTTCCGTTGACGGATCTCTGAGAAATTTTGAAGAGAAAAATTCGAAATTGGATGTAACCTGATAGTACGACGTAAGGGGGAAAAGATGTCACAGAGCAAAATTCGTAAAATGGGCGAACAGGAGCACGAAAGGGTCGAGGATGTTGATAATTTGGTCAGATCAATTACGAAGAGATGGACGTCGCTAACCTCGCTCTAGACTCTACATTGTTGAATGCGTCATTGTTTTCGAAATTGGAGACGTAATAAATGGACAGTGCTGTGAAAATAAATACCAAATTGTGTTGTCTCGTTAGGGTTTGATCCAGACGAATACTAAAGGGTAAAGTATCTACAATTAACATTTTTGAAATCTCTTGTTAGAATTTCATTTCTTAACCCCAGAAAGTATACCCGTGTCAATGATATATATATATATATATATATAAAATAGGCTATTCTCAGTTCGCAATGTTATCAGAAATATTAACACGATGTCCTGGCTTCAAAAATTGCACCAATCAAATTTCGCATAGTTTGCGGAAGATAATGCTATCGCAGCGGCCTCATACTTAACATGTCGGCATCATACAATAACATGCGGTGTGCTTTTAAAACATAATTTTGCCGACCGATTGTTGCTCTGTAGGTTTCACTCTAAGCGTCACGTTGTCACGTCTACTTTCTCGATAAGAATAAGCACTAGTTTCTGATATTGTTAATTGGCTATTATTATTATTATTATTATTATTATTATTATTATTATTATTATTATTATTATTTCATATACGAGTACGTTGACGTTCTAAACTCTTAATAATAACTTTTTAATAATAATTTTTAATCACATACCTTAAGGGAACCGGGTACTGATTAGGGGTCAAAAATCCGATTTTTTATTTTGTGTTTTAAAATAAATTACAAAACTGGTCTTTAAAACAATATAGATATTGTGGAAGGTATTTCTGCAGATAAACCTTTTAAATGATCTCTTTAAATTTGGCGGTGCATGTAATTCATACACTCTTTTTTTTACACAGTTTTCCAGAAGTTGACATTTTCAAACTTAAGTGCATTTTTCTCTGAAATTACTGAATCAATTTACATGAAATTTTTACAGTGTTTTCTGCAGCCTATCTTCTACATTGTAGACCTACGGTTTTAAGAATGTCACACACATAACACGAGAAAAAAATGTATATGCATTGAAAAAAATTGTAAAAAATTTTAAACAAAAATCAATATTTTTTTTCTCTTTCATAGGAGTGAAATATTTAACTAAATTTTGCTTTGGAATTTACAATACACAATACTGGATAACTTAAAAAAATACAAGATATATGAGTGAAGATAGTAGCAAGTAATGTGCACCTGAAGAATGAGGTACACCTAGCAAAGTTGGAAAACAGGTTATCAGTTAGGGCCTTTCTTTTGCACTTGGATACAAAGCTAATTAGTTGTCTTTTATACCACTGAATTCAGAATGATTGATTGCATAAACCTGGAAATTTTTATTCCTTTCTGAGCACTAGAAGCCTAGAAATATTCAACTAAACTTTTGTATTGAAATTTTTTAATCGCACAGTATCACTACCCAGTTCCCTTAATGTTCATCCTCAGCACAAGACATTGCAACCTCGGTTTTAGTCCACGTGGATTAGACAAGTAGGTGTCATTTTATAATGGAAGCAGCTTACTGGTTGCAACATTTAAATTGAGGCGAGTGATTGGAGCGGCGACACAAGAAACTGAAAACAATAATACAATTAAATTTCAAAGACTTGCCGAAGGTCACGCACGAGGCCGCTCAAAGACCTGCCGAATGTTAAGCATGAGACCGCGGCGATAAGTGTATTTAACATAATAAAACATTAAATAACGGTTATTCAGCATTAAAATTCAAATTCGGTAAGAAATCACTGACATATTTTACCTGGAGCCCTCAATCAATGGTAGGTTTTTTTTTATGGATTTAAATGTACAAGAACCCTTCTAACTTTAAAATACTTCCCTCCTGGAGGAAGCCATGTTAAAGATTTTATCACCC
Source organism: Periplaneta americana (assembly GCF_040183065.1). Lineage (NCBI taxonomy): Eukaryota > Metazoa > Arthropoda > Insecta > Blattodea > Blattidae > Periplaneta > Periplaneta americana. The sequence continues at coordinate 88,260,127 of NC_091122.1, read as the reverse complement.
ATCAAAATCCATCGTCCTCGGTCGGGTTTCTTTCTGCAAGTTTCGTAAACTTGTTTGGAAACCACCTGAGTGAAGACAATTCTGTGTACGTCCATTTAGCAAACGTTACGGCTCATTTAACTTCAACTTTGGAGTAACAGAGGTCTCCATTTTAGAAGCCCTTCTTCTTACAACATCCAGAAATGATATGTGTACAAGAATAAGTTCCGACTACTATTTACTATTCCCTGACAATTTAAACATTTTTCATGCAATCAAAATTATTGCTGACTCAATAGTTTCAGTGTGACATTGAAGCAATAGCAAAATGGTATGAAGAGAACGGCATGACAATTTTTCGAAGACTAATGTCAGAGTCTTTTCGTTAAATTCAACTATAATTTAAATGACAACCAAATTAACAGAACCGATTGTGTTAAAGATCTTACATTATTTGACAGCAAACTTTATTTTCGCTAGTATGCATATTTCACATACAGAGGACTGCTTTTAATTGGAACTTTAAGGAAAATATGGAAAAAAAATGGAAATATCCAAAATTACGATAAACTAGATTAGTCCTACCAAAGGCATGAGAAGTCACCATCTTTTCTAAAACAATGCTTCTAAATCTCTTTTCCCTGCTTCGAGTTGCATTAAAACTGTAGACTTGTACAGCAATAAATTTGATAAGTTTACTTTATAAGCTTAGTATTTTATATTGTAAAATATTTTCCATAATCTCATCTGCGAAAAGCATAGAATATTGATTCAGAGACTGTACCCTCCCCCCTCTACATCGCACAGATCTGTATCTACAGTACTACAACGGAGGGGAATAAACACATAAAGAAAGAAAGAAGACATGTTTACCACAAATACTAGAGTAATTCGAAAAGTAATGGCAACATAGTTACTTTTTCTCACTAAATTTATTTAGGTTGTCTTTGGCATTACATACTTCAATATAGACCCTTGCCATGTCAACAATACGTTGACAAATCTTTGGAAGACGGCGGACTCCATTTGCAGCATCATTTCTGGATCTCTTTTCACTGCTCGATCTAAAGCTGTTCGGATGTCAACTCTTAAGTCGACCTGGTTGGCGAGTTGGTATAGCGCTGGCCTTCTATGTCCAAGGTTGCGGGTTCGATCCCGGGCATTTAAGTGTACTTAAATGCGACAGGCTCATGTGAGTAGATTTACTGGCATGTAAAAGAACTCCTGCGGGACAAAATTCCGACACATCCGGCGACGCTGATATAACCTCTGGAGTTGCGAGCGTCGTTAAATAAAACATAACAAAAAATTAACTCTTGACTGAAAGTGAATGCCTCGCTTCCACCCATCTTGCAACAGTTCGGTATGGTTTGATTTCTCTCCCACAAGCTCCATTTAATACCGTAAAGCACTGGGTTGCATTTTTTCCTCTTGCAACTTGTATTATTATGATGCCTCTTTGTTCATACCTACTGAACATTTTTTGGGCGGTATTACTTAATACAGTCCCGTGCCGTGGCGTCGTGATCTAAGGTATCCTGCCTAGGACTTGCGTTGTGGAATCCGCGCTGGTTCGAGTCCTCATAGGGGAAAGAATTTTCTCATGAAATTTCGGCCAGTGTATGGGACCGGTGCCCACCTAGCATCGTGATGCATTTGGGGAGCTACGATAGGTAGCGAAATCCGGTTGCGAAAGCCAGCTTTAACGGCTGGGAGATCATCATGCTAACCACTCGATACCTCCATTCTGGTTGGATAATCGTCCACCTCTGCTTCGGCATGTGGGCGTGAGGCCAGCAGCCAGCTGGTCGGTCTGGGCCCTTCACGGACTGTAGCGCCACGGATTATTATTATTATTATTATTATTATTATTATTATTATCATCATCATCATCATTATTTAATACAAATCAGAAACAGTCCCTTATTCACAAAATATGGTTACATAAAGATTTTTAGTATTCCACATTTATGCAACAATCACTCCTCTATTACGTTCTAAAAGATTTTTATGTTCACCGCTATAAGCGTTCGTTCACAGTATTGTTGGCATTACTTATTGCATGCCCTATTATTATTAGCCTATCATTTAGTATTGTATTATTATAACAATTCTTGTGTTAGTATATTATTGGTTAATATTTGTTGACTAGCACATTAGTTAATAAATAAATAAATAAATAAATATTAATACCGCCTGTAATCATTCGTTGACGCTGACATGTTTATTAATTAGCCTATATTGTAGTTTCTGTAACAATGCATAACACAATAGTGAGGAACTATTGGATTGCACTGTGTCCTACATTGGTACCGTACACTGCAACATCCAACTATTAATTGTAATAGCAATCGGCTCCATTATCGGAAATAGGAGAAGGGGGGAATGGGGAACCCAACTGTTGGCTCCGTTACCAGTCCTGTAGAACAGCACTTGGTAACGGATCTAACAGATACTTCTTTCCGATACGTAACTGCCGAACTTTGGATTTTTAAGCATGAATGACACAGTGCAACCCAATAGTCTCTCACCACGTTAAAATTTGTAACCCAAGTTTGATTCTTAAGATGCATGGTTCACTGACTAGTATGCACAGTTATCAATTATTTTATTTTATTTATTTATATTAGAATAAATTCAAGAGAAGAGGTAACAGGAATGGCATGGTTGAGATAGGTATCTGGAGGCTCAAGAATAAAAGAAGAAACGTAGAGAAAGAGAAATGTCCATTATGCGGATAAGCGGAAGACGTAATACATATAGTTTTAAACTGTTCGGCAACAAATTTAATGATATGAGACAGTTTTGGCTGGATAGAAAGTTTTTGAACATCAACGCTATATTTGCATATAAAAATGAATGGTCCTCTAAATGCTAGCAAACAGAATTAATTACTGAAATTTCTCTTTAGAGTTAAAATTAGATGGAAAGAGAAGGTTAAAGCTCTGACTGAAGTGTGATTATTCATTCATTCATAGTGTTCTGCCTAAGGGCAGGTCTTTCACTGCAAACCCAGCATTCACCAGTCTCTCCTATTTACTGCCTTCCTCTTTGTCTCCTCACATGATCCTTATATCTTAATGTCGTCTATCATCTAATATCTTCTTCTGCCCTGAACTCATCTCCCTTTCACCATTCCTTCCAATGCATCCTTCAGAAGGCAGTTTCTTCTCAGCCAATGACCCAGCCAATTCCTTTTCCTCTTTCTGATTAGTTTCAGCATCATTCTTTCTTAATCCACTCTTTCCAACACAGCTTCGTTTCTTATTCTGTCTGTCCATTTCACACGCTCCTTCCTTCTCCATATTCACATTTCAAATGTTTCTAGTCGCCTCTTCACTTTGTCGTAATGTCCATGTTTCTGCCGCATATAATGCTACACTCCATACAAAGCTCTTCACCAATCTCTTCGTTAGTTCTTTCTCCAGAGGCCCGCAGAAGATGTTCCTTTTTCTATTAAGAGCTTCCTTTACCATTGCTATTCTTTTGACTTCTTCGCAGCAGCTCATGTTAGTACTTATACTATAGATCATACCTGCACAAACAGCGCTCAATGAGCGCGCGCGCTCCTTCGGAGCGGGAGAGCGGTGTTTACCGCTCGCCAAACGGAGAGGAGGATACGTCAGAATGATATAGACCTGCAATATAGACAGAGGAGAGGGAAATGACCACTCAGCTCTAGTGGAGTGCAGCGCGTATTCTCAGTAACTGTTTCACGTTGCTTACCTATTGCTACAGTACAGTATGGAGGAATCTAAAAGACGGAAAAGTGGTGATGAGGCAAATTCTTTCAATATTGCATGGGAAAATGGTTATTTTTCATAGCTTCTAGAGTAAATACTCAGTGCTTTATCTGCGACAACATTTTCAAAGGTAGAAAGAAACATAACATAATGCGTCATTACGAGTCCAGACATAAAGATACTAAAGATATTAATCTTCAACAATTTAAACTCTCTTCAGGGAAAAAGGCCAGTGTTGATATGTTGGATAAATTACGGGATTTCAGTCGTAAACTTACACTTTTCGTAAGTCAGTTTCGGGAAGGTAATATGGCTTACTTTCGAACGATAGAAACTGCTCGTGATGAAGCCATGTTAAACGATTATGTGCAAAAATTAATTGAAATTCAAAATAAATTTAATTCTAGGTTCCAAGATCTTGTCTTAAGGTCCACACCTGTGGAGTAACGGTTAGCGCGTCTAGCCGCGAAACCAGGTGGCCCATGTTCGATTCCCGGTCGGGGCAAGTTACCTGTTTGAGGTTTTTCCGGGGTTTTCCCTCAACTCAGTATGAGCAAACACAGTAATTTTCGGTGTTAGACCCCGAACTTATTTCACCGGCATTATCACCTTTTTCTCATTCAGACGCTAAATAACATAAGCTGTTGATAAAGCGTCGTTAAATAACCTACTAAAAATCTTGTCTTAATTGGAAAGAAGTTTAAAATTATCATAATAAATTCCTTCAACACCAGTTGAAACAGTGTCATATAAGTTACAGGTGGGCCTGGTTGGCGCAGTTGGTATAGCGCTGGCCTTCTATGCCCGAGATTGCGGGTTCGATTCCGGACCAGGTCGATTGCATTTAAGTGCTCATATAACCTCGGGAGTTGCAAGCGTCGTTAAATAAAACATAACATTTAACGATTTACAGCTCGGACTTATTGATCTTCAATGTGACCTAAGGGCTAAAGATAAAGATCGTTTGAATAATACTACTAGCCTGATTGAGTTTTACAAGACTAAACATTAGCAATAATATCCACGACTACACAGGCTGGTTATGAAAATGATTGCTATGTTTGGCTCAACATTTATATTTGTGCACAACTGTTTTCTATAATCAACATTAATAAAGGCAGGCATCGAACATCTGTAACTGATGTTTCATTACCTTCAGTAGGCTACTGTGCCTTTCAGCTGCCAACAGCATAAAATCTCGTTTTCATGTACTGATAAATTTTATTTAATTGGGTTATTTTACGACGCTGTATCAACATCTAAGGTTATTTAGCGTCTGAATGAAATGAAGGTGATAATGCCGGTGAAATGAGTCCGGGGTCCAGCACCGAAAGTTACCCAGCATTTGCTCGGAGTGGGTTGAGGGAAAACCCCGGAAAAACCTCAACCAGGTAACTTGCCCCGACCGGGATTCGAACCCAGGGCCACCTGGTTTCGCGGCCAGACGCGCTGACCGTTACCCCACAGGTGTAGGCCTGTACTGATAAATAAAAATATAACAAAATGATATTGTACATTTAAGTAGGTATAAAATTTCTATTATTTCTGCAAAATAAATATTTCTGTATTCATTAATAAGTCCAAGATAGTTTTGTAAACACTGAACGGGAATTCGTTTCATGAATACTCTTACTAGTACTTTCTTTTATGTATATTTTGTACGAGATCACTTCTTCCAGTCCACCCTATACAGAGCGCAGCTAATATCTGTATTCCGCTCTTGAGCTGTGAGCCGGCTCGGAGAGCGCAAAACTTGTGGAAGCCTGCTATAGATGTTGAATATTCAGTATCCGGTATAAATCTTGAAAAGTAAACAATAGAATGTCTAAAGGTAGGCTATCATTAAATTTTCACTATAAAAGTGATTTAACCCAGATATGCCGGAATATTTCACTGAATGGCAAATTTTATGTAGGGCCTACAACCGGAAGAATAATATAACACCAGTGGCGTGCGGATCATATTGCATAGGGTAGGCTCTTCATGTTTGCATGCTACATAGGTATACAACTTACAATATCTCGAACATATTGATAATTTGATATTTGATATAATTTTAGTGAGTTCTGACATCAAACCAGAGCAGCAGCCAGAAGGAGGGTAAGAAAACAGAAACCTTCGGAAACTAATGATAAAATAAATTAGTAATTAAATAAATCATACCTTATTTACTTGAAGGTGAACTCCATTCTGCGTTCCTTTTTAGAAAACTCCTCAATGACATCGCTGTGGAATATAAGGGATTTTCGGATTTCTTTCAGCTTTTTCTTCTCAATGGACATCAAGGCTAGACTGCTCAATCTTTCTTGCCCTTGAGTTGATCTTTGAAATGATTTAATCCGCTTAAGGGCAGAAAATGACCTCTCAGCAGATGCAGATGTGGTTGGTATGGTCAAAACCAGTAGGGTCAATTTGTATAATTCGACAAATGCTGTGTGGAGTTGTTTTGATTTTAAATGTGTTACCAGTTCATGAGGGTATTTTCCACGAAACTCCTCCATTGAATATAGGACTGTCAATTCATTTTTAGAGGGACTATGTCAAACGTACTGTACTTTACATTCAGCGCATCCAGGGCGGAATTAGGAAAATTTAAATTTTTTAGACTGAAATTTGGTTGGATCAAGCAATGAAATAAATTCCAACTGAGGGAGATTTCCAAACGTATCTGTAATATGATTTGTCACATTGTATATTATTTCAAAAAATATTCTCCTGTATTTTATGACATCATTTTCCAGGCATTTTCTTTTTCGCTGCACTTCTTCACATTCGGCTTCATTACAAACATCACTCCATAATGCATCAAATCTGTCTCTCTCATGTAGAACAATACGTTTTGTTTCATTAACCTTTTCTACACAATACAGAATATCCAAATGCTTCGTTTGAAGAATGTTGTACAGAATGTCAGTGTATGCAAAGATCTTTGATAACACATTTAGAAGTTTGGTCTCAAACTCTGAAAGGAAAGACAAATATCCATGCGCAAGAGCAACAGTTTCACTTTCCCAGTCTGATGAGTTGCTGAGTATATTTTTAAAAACGTCCACCAGCAATTCACGGTTCTCCTTTACAACATTGACTATTCTGGAAGAGAAATTCCATCTTGTGGGTGCATTTCTTGGAATTATTCTGTTGGAATATTCAGTAAGAGCATGCGCGCGTTTTGTAGACTTGGAGAAGAAGCTACTTAGTCCATTCAATGTTTGAAAAAAGATCCGGCACTCCTTAATATTCATAGCTGACTGAGATAAGACTAGATTTAGGACATGACTGAAACAATGAACAAATAGAGCTCTAGGATAAATGTCCTGAACTTTGGTTTTAAGTTAATTTATTTCTCCAGCCATCACTGCCGCACCGTCATATGTTTGACCAACTAATTTGTCTCTGATATCATAAGATGCCACTATGTCCATTACATGATTAAATAAACCATTAGCGGATCTATCTGCACTCACATCAACCAAGGAAATAAACGTTTCTTGAATCCGTGCTGTCTGGTCATAGACATACCTGAGAGTGGTGGATAGATGTGATTTGTTACTTACATCGGATGTTTCATCTAAAATAATTGCAACATGCTGGGCCATGGAAATGTCATTCTTAATAGATTCCATCAACACGCCACTGATAGCAGTTATCAGGTCATTTTGAATTCTGTTCGATGTGCCCTTAAATGTTGTAGACGACTCTAGATGTTCTCGAAGAGTAGTGTCGTAGTTGCTCAACAAATGTAAAAGTTCTATATAGTTGCCTTTGTTAAGTGAATCTTCACTTTCGCCATGCCCTCTGAACGGCAGTTCTTGCATGGCTAAGAAGCAAGTTGCGTCGATTAGGCGTTTCAATATTTCTCTGTTCTTCTTCACCATTTCATTGTGACGCGCCACATCCGATTTCAATTGTTGATAAGTTGGGTGTCAATACGAACACTTCCAAAACAAGAAAACTGAACAACCGAACGCAAATGACACTGCGATCGTTCGTGTTTGACAATGGCATTGCTGAGATTATTTAAATTATTATAACCCTCTTTGTTCCACACACTTTGTTCGTTACAAAATAATAAGCATGGCCAACAAAATAATTTATTAAGATGACAGCATCCGGTTAGCCAATTAGTTTTCACATATTGGTTCACACTGAAATAACGTAAATATTCTCTACTCTTTTCTTTATGTAAAAACTTTAAGTTCGGAAACGCCGGCACTGGTCTTCCCCCCATAGTTACAATTTCAACTTTTTCGCTAAATGATCTACAACCAAAAGGCTTTTTAAAAATCTGTTCAATTATACAGTGATCTTTTGCCATATTACAACAATATCGCACTAGTTATACCTCACTTTGTTCAAATAAACTCTATACACTCACTTTACCACCAGAAGTTCAAATAAACACTATAATACAATAATTTCATCACCAAAAGCGCTTTCAATAGCGCCTACCAGCCTAGCGTATTACGGCAATGGACAAGACACGTAAATCAGGGCGCATGCGCCAGCTGTTCTAATGTACTGACCGTGGTGGGAATATAATGGTGTAGCAGACGGTTGACTCAAACTCGTTTCCTATTGCGCATGTCGTCACTTGGGAAGCAGCAGCGGCACGCTAATTCGCACCGCAGTCCTCGAGGAACAAAACAAACAGCTGTTGTGTGTAAGTGCACGGGGTTAATTCTTTGTTTATATATATATATATATATATATATATATATAATATTGAATGTTATTCTTGTATCAGTAATGCTATTAATGTGACACATTTTTAAATCGATGAGGTACTTGGAATAACGCACAACACACAGTGACATTTGAGCATTACCACAGTATATTTAGCAAAACTACGTCTATGGGCCGGTTTCACCAACCTTCAGTAAATCAGTTCAAATGAAACAGTAACTACTGAACATTAAAATATTTAACGATTCACTAAAATGCGAGCTGCTCAGCAACCAAATTTTCTTAACTTTTAATGAACAGTAAATAATGGCTCATTAAGGATAAATAAATGCGATTTATGAATTTTTCATATATATATCAGAACTCTTTATACGAAACCACAGTCTACTATATTGCAAATCGTGTACAGTATTAGAAAACAGTTTTGTTATGTCTCTTGGTAGTGGAAATGTTGAAATTTTGGCCGCGATTTACATGAGTACGTTTATATGCGCTGTCTCCCTAGAAATCAAGCCAAGCACCTATTATATGCCTCGTAACGCTTATTGCGTCTCGGCTCTTTGGTGGAGCAGTCATTAGTATGCTGGCTTGCCAACCGTGGGACCCGAGTTCGACTCTCGGTGAGAATCTTTTTTTTTTTTATTAACGTAACTAATTTTTATACATGCTATCTTTCTTCAGTTTCTATTTTTTTTGTAGTGAAACGAATTATTTCGCAACTCTGGCTCCACTAGGAGAATTAAGAAAACTCTTGGGAGATCAATTTTCTTCCCGAAATACAACAAAAATAAAGAAACAAATTAAAGAAAAATAAAAAATACACATGTGAATCTTATACTTTGTCCACATGCCACTGGCGTCTATCACTGCCTGGCATCTTCGGGACATTGAGTCCATCAGATCGCGGAAATAGTTCTGGTCCTCAGCGAAATCTTCCCAGGTAGCCAGAACTTGATCCCACAACTGATCTGGATTTTGAGGTGGGTTGTCTCGATATTTGTCAATCCTCCTCTTTTTCATGCCTTTACGTGAACCGTCTTTGAACATTTATGGCGGTGTGCGCGGGGTGGTTATCCTGCTGGAAATGAAATATCCTTTGGAAAGAAAATGATATATAAATTCCATGAATCCAGTTCTTTTGCTTCTGTTTTAAAGCCAGTGCAAACATATCTTATCGCTAGCTATAATACAATTCTAATAAATGAAAGTTAATATACCAATTGAGTTTTGTTATGTTTGAATGAATATTATGTATTAATTTACTAATATTTCTTAGGTATAGTTATAATAACCACTTTCATGTGTCAAAATAAAACTCATTTGTATGTTACTGAGTTGGCTAGTTTCAGCTTTGTTTCAGCTGTTTTTATGACATTCTAACCCAGGCCTGCAGAACTCGTAAGGAGGGGAAATATGACGACAGCCTCACTCCACTTCTATTGGGGATGATCGATTTCCCCGTAGGGTTATTTACCTTCTCTTGTCGTCAAAGGTCCATTAGTAGCGGCATGTAATTTTCAAAAAGGATTGTAATAAATTCATTGTTTTTATAATGCGTTATCTCGTTTCAAGGTTTACAATTATGCTAGATTTCCTGTTGGTAGTTTCTTTGAGATTTCTTTGCACCTAACCTGTTTTAGATTTTCGAAAACTCTCCTCCTATCATCACCGACGGAAACATAAATTTATAGCTTTTAAGTAATGAACCTTGAAAGTCACTATTAATTTCAATTCAAAATGAACACAACGAGTGACGTCCTTAATTTTACAGTATATAAATAAATAATCAATATACAGTTCGTAATAATGAACTTACCCGAAAGTTTGTGCATTCTATAATTCTTAATATGGACTTTGTTGAAATGTAGTTTAATATTGAAATAACGAGTGGAAATAAATTTGATGGGACACAGTAAACAAGCAATTCTTTCGTCTTCAACAACAAACTAATCATATTCCCATTTCCTCTGGAAGTAGTATTCCTTCACGGGTTTAGATTTTGCCATGTTCCAGTTCTCTTTAAACTGCAGTACGCGTATTATTTGTTTACTTATTTTCTTATTAACTTACTTATTTAGGCCTACTTATTTACTTATGTATGTACTGTTTTATTTATCTATCTGTCTGTCTGTCTGTTTATTTATTTATTTGCTTGGAGTGCGTTACAATGTTCAATGACAGCATTGAAATCCCGTCATATAGCTATCTATCACTTACCAACGTACAATTATTTATCGTCATATTACTAGTAAAACCAGTTAAGACCAGTAATACAAGTTTTGTAAAAACAGGAATTAAAACTTTATTAATGCACGAAAAATCATAATAAATTCTTCAAATAAAGTAAATGGTTTGTTACCTGCAACCAGCATTTCGGACTTATTTCATTTTAGTAAAATACAGAGCACGGAAAGACATGTCGGGGACTGTACTTAACTTATTTTACACAAAAAGTGGATTTAATCGGCTTTACTAGTAATAGGACGATATAAGCTATACACAGGGAGACCTTTTTACATTATATGCACACATACATTTTAACATTTATTTTACATGTCTTTTAATTTATTTATTTCCCTCATTCATTTCTCTCTTATTTTCTAAAGGTATGTTTCTAAAAATTTTATTATCTGTTCATTTGTAATTCTTGATAGCGTATTGTATACCTGCCGCCGCGAATGAATGTTAATGCAGCCGAGCGTAACTAGAACGTCATGACCGCGCTGGTAGAAAAGGTGGGTACGGTAAGAAAGGGGAGTATACCAGTCGCTCTCAAGAGCTACAGTTCTGCAGGCCTGTTCTAACCTATGATCAATTTCTTCTAAAATTTTGAGTACCACGATGTTCGTGTTGCGGTATCTTTCGTGAATTTTTGTGTCATTCAAATTTTCAAAATGATCGTTACTTAAATGGTTAACATTATTTTCATCTGACTTAATTTTCGAGCAGTTCCCGATATAGGCCTAACAATTCTGCGTCAAAACGTTCCGCCATTTTATATTGCAACTAATGAACCATTAAAAATTTAAAATTCGGAAATTTCTATCACTAAATTTCATGATAGTTTTATTGGTTCGTTAGGCTAAAGATGGTTGGTGAGATATAAAAATGATTTAATGAACCAGTAAATAAATTAAAAAATCATTAAAACCTTAGTGAGGAAGTTGGTGAAACCGGCCCATATGTCATAAACTGAATGTGTAATGTAAATTTAATTTTAGTAAGTAGCTTTATAGTTATTTTTAGCTCACAAATTATACTGCTGTTTCAATAATTCAATTATTTACTGTTAAATAATTATAATATGTAGGTCTATTGTACACGAACTGAAGAATTGTTACATCTGAATTTTGGTGAACTTGTTTATTATTTTTTAAATTTAGATTCAGATTTTTTTTTTCGACCCGTGTTGTTATTTTAAATTCCGAATGGGATGACTGTATCCACCTCTTGTGCTTAAAATTGTTTTATGTTTTAAACATACAGAATTAATAAAAGTTAGTATATTTAATTAATAACAAGTAATATAAAATGCCATATTTGGTTCTGATTTCTTGGTATTCATAATCAATTAACCTACTCCACTTCCAAAACCTTACGGAGTTGAGCTAAGCTAGCAAGCTGCGAGAGAGTTCGCAATGCTTCCCGCGTGACGTCATCACGTAGTACGAGATCGGGCGAGACTGCGCACTGCTTCACCGTTATATTCCCATCACGGTACTGACTATGAAGGGAAACACTACGCTCACTGCAGGGCCGGGTAGGCTGTGGCGCCGGGAGCCCAACTCTCCAGTGACGAAAGATGACGCGAGGGCGCGCACACAGCGGACAATAATTATGCGATGTACAGTACCAGCCAAAAGGAAATGAAAATAGGATGCCAAGCCAAAGTTTGCTGAAATTAGTTAAGGACTCTGCAGACTTTCTTAAATTAACAGTATTACTTTTAAATACAAATTTAATAAATTTCTTCCTGTCTGGGTAGGCGCAGCAGACCTAGCCTACCCAGAATGCACGCCACTGTATGACACAATTCCGTAATGGATTGACCGATTATCATGAAACAAGTTCTGGGTGTATTTTATCATTGCAAGGATTTTTATGTTTGTCCTTGGCCTTGAAACTCAGTGTGAGAGACCTGCTATCTGTTATCTCATTCCAAACGTCATCCTAAGTTATGAGGAAATACGCAGCTGTTTAGCTTCGTTTATGTTTACGAATATGCCTGGGCCACATAGTACAGTCTCTGTTCAAATCGCTTTCAGACGTGTGCCCTATAGGAAGTTACGACAGTTTTAATTGCACAGTCGTGTGGTTTCTACTTACAACTATACGCCCTACTGGTTCAAAATTAAAACGTAATTACGTTATATTGCCACAGCAGGTAAATTTAATTTAATGTAGCGTTAAAAATTGTTTGGGACAAGCAGAAAACTTGCCTTGCTCCTTTAATTATATACGTACTTGAATTCACGAAAAAAAAAAAAAAAAAAAAAAAAAACCCAACGCAAGGAGCTAGCAAAAAGAATGGCGTCAAGTTAGCTCCATATGCAGAATATTAAACACGGGAAGAAAGTTTAAGCATAACGACCCCAAGAGAATGTTACCATTAAAACAGTTATTAGACGTCTTATTGAAAACAAGTACAGTATGTGTAAGACGATTCTGTACCGACCATAAACAGATTGTTAGGAAAATTGACAATAGGTCTATATTAACTACAAAGGTTAGTTTCACAAGTCTGAAAATATTCATCAGTTCTTACTGTACATATAACCCAAATGGAAAAATAAATTCAATAGACGAGTTCCTTTTGAGCGAGAGAAATGCTTGACTGTCTTTGGCGGTACAGGAATGAAAAATTACAATAATGACGCAGAAGAAAATGGTGAGATATCGGGAGGACTAATTATTATTTCTTTAAAATATTTGAGTCGGTTAGAATCATAACTCACTTGTTCCAAAAATGAAAATTTTCACAAATGACGGAAAACATTTTATAATACTTGGAGCCCATTTTCTTCACAATGAAGATTAAGAAATTAAAGAGCAAGGATTAAAAACTATTATTCAGATTTGTAACCGTATTTATTTATACAAGAGTAAAAGTTACTTAGCTTTAAATTATGGATCATACGAGATTTGACAATGACCTTTGGATCATGAGTGTTATGAAAGTGCTCAGTTTGGAACATGTCAGTTTAGAAAGTGACCAGATGGTATCATGTGGGATTTGACAGTAACAAATTAAAATATTACGCAATAACATTGCCTCAAGCATATTTTTAAATTCAATGTAAAAAAAAATAATGTCCAATTATTAAATTCTTTTGATGAGTACATTTTCAAAATAGCGTACAATATAAATTGAGTGGTCCAGTCAGAAAGAAGAATAAGTCACACATCTTGAAATAGAGAAATTAAGTATTCTGAGGACAGTCTGCGAATTTTTGGCGGAAATTTAAAACTCCAGTGCTGTAAGCTATAGCCAGATATGTTGCAATAATGACACAACAATCTAGAGGCAAAAAAACTCAATTTTCTTAGAAAAGTGGGTTCTTCCCTCATTTTAGTCTCTCAATTTACAACCTATAAAAGAAATAATGCTTAATAATGATTTTATCAAAACTCAAATTTTCCTTACTACGTTCCTTTATAGCACAAGATTAACATCTTGGTATTACAAAAATCCTTTCACCACTTCCCCATGTTTAAAGATTACAATTTTCATTAAAGAAACATTGAATATGACGTTCAGAGACGTTACAAACAGGTATTTGGAAATGTTTAATACAAATCGCTAAAATACCGGTTAACAATGTTAATACGTACATTATAATTCTAATAAAACATTTGGTCCTGCATAATTTACCAATACATCACTAGGACCCAAACAGTATCATAAAGTAATACTAACCTTGCTAATTTGGTTTGGCTTCTTTTAGTCATTTCTGGAGCTGCTATACATTTCCGTGGTCGTCCTCTCGCTTCAACCAGTGATACGTTCTCTTCCATAATATTACGTTCACAAAATGCTCAATTACAGCCGCTAACTTCACTGATATTTATAAAAAATAACACAGCACATGCAAGATACCCACCCGCAACCCCAGTCTACACAACAAGAAGTGGAGAAACGTGAGGGAAATACTGATCGGTGATTGGTCGAGAAGTGCTATACAACAGAACTCGCAAGCTCCAGTGGATCATGAGACTTTTGACAGAAACCCGTTTACACAAGCACCAAGTAAGAAATGTGATAAATTAACCTTTGAATCGTTTTCTACGCAGATAACAGCATGGGAATATAACGATATCTGAATTTTTTATTTTTTGGAGCATGTGAATTATGACTCTAACCGACTCATATATACAATTATTTATTATAGCCTACAAATACCGCCTACTGTAGAATTAATAGACACTGAAAATGATTAGTAAAAATACTAAATATATCGGATTTTATGGAAGGAATATATGCAAAGTGAAAATTGAAATTGAAGGGTTCATAATAGAACAAGTATCTGAATATGGTGTTATTAAAAGTAATTTTGATCAACAAATGTTAGTGATTATGACATCGAGCTTGCTCTTTTATAAGACTGAGAATTGGATCTTAAGTAAGAATGATAGAAGTAAGTTAGAAGCCGCTCTTATGAGATTTTGACAACTTCACTGGGTTTAACAAAATTAGATAGGCAGAGAAAGATAACTGTTAGGGAGAGAATAGATGCTAGCAACATTGTTGATGACAATTGCAATTAAAAGTTACATTGGAGGGAGTCCATCAACCGAATGGATACAGATCGTCTCCCCATTTTGGCTTTCCAGTATCGACCCAGAGACATGCGAGATTTAGGAAGACCAGGAACATATTTGTGATTTATAAGAAACAGAACAGAAGTCCTATTAACCTGGTTCATGATGATGATGATTAAAGTGATTACTGATGGCCGGACTGTACTATACAATCGACATAGAAACATTATCAGACAGTGCGTGATGTCACCCGGTAACCTACTGCAAGGAAACAAACATCCAAGATCTCAACAGAACAGATCCACACTGGTAATAAAAACCATTGGTCATAACTGTAGTATCGGGTTTTCCAATACTTTTCGTATCTCACAATAATTGTAATTTGTTAATAACTACATTTATAATATGGCTTCATTATCTATAATAAATAAAAATACAGGTTGCCAGACGACGATAGAAAACAAAAGATGCGAAAACAAATGAATGATGTGTACAAACAATAATTGAATTCTCTTTCATATTTAAGTACAAAAATATAGAGGTGCCATTTGATATTTAAAATTTGGGGTGGCTAGGGGTCGGGGGTGAAATCTAAAATGCAATTAAGCCTGGTTTCAGACTTCCCCCTCAATATCTAAATTGATATTTTTTTGTTTAAATTTAATTCAATTTAAATAATTAGTTATTTAGACGGGAAGTTTAGAATGAAAGACCTGTATTTTTCATTACACATGGCCACAGCCTTGCGAATTAACTTCCTTTGTCCTCTCACACGTTTTGAAATTATAACTTGTAATAACATAAAGAACAATATTTTTTCAATGTTAAATTAATTTAATATTGAGAAAACAGAACCTTCCTGGTCAACATCAACATAAAGAATGACAAAATTACAGAAAAGTGAATCCAATAATAGTTTGTATGTGCCCAGTTGCACGCTTTTCCTGTCGACAATGCATGCTAAACTCATGAATATGCCACATTCGTTTATTAGCTATGAGAAAATGTCCGTTCTTTACACGCCAAAGCAACGAATGTGCCGCGATCAGACATCTGTTCTAAATAAAACCGCTGTGGCGTAAGTTTGTATGGCAACTTTTTAGTTCAAACTCTTTTTATTTAGAATTAACATTGGTTAAATGACAACTTTCACTGTGTTACGAGAATAGAATAGATCACATTCAGTTTTAATAAACTTCGCGTGCTATTCCTTTTATTCATTATCATCAAGCCACCGTACGTGAATTATCTCTGTGGATATACTAAATAAAAAGTCTGAAAGTACAAAATTCATAAATGGCCACTGTGTGAATGAGTTTACGTTCACAACACTAGTGAGCGATTAAAATCCACGACTGAATTAAAATCACGCAAACCCCTAGACATTCTTAGCGCGGGCTTTCAGTGGATGATCAGCGAACTAACGTTTTTCGTATTCATAAACCAGTGTTACCGATATGATATGATATGAATCCTGTTTAGCACGCTCGTAGCCCGGGCTAGCGAAATGTCTATGAATGGCACCCTAAGCATTTAAAGACATAAAATTTCAAGATCATAATGCCCTCACTATCTGTGCAATTGTAAAATTTTCTGCGCAAATTTCGTTCCGATGTATGACTTACATGTAATCTCAATACATCATATCGTAAATTTATATCATTCTATACAACGTCCTAAATAGAAAATACAAGTTCGAAAGCGATTTTGAAGCTTGTGAGGCCTTTGGAAAAAAATTATATAGATCTTAGAAAAAAAAAAAGGCAACTGAGTCATCGACATGAATTGTAATATTATATTTGTTTAACACTTGTACTTTTAAATAATATTAATAGTTTTATTAAACATATGTGTAGGCTACAAGCGATAGATTTGGAAGTAAATCCCGAAAAGACAAAGTAAATGATTATGTCTCGTGACCAGAATATTGTACGAAATGGAAATATAAAAATTGGAGATTTATCCTTCAAAGAGGTGGAGAAATTCCAATATCTTGGAACAACAGTAACAAATATAAATGATACTCGGGAGGAAATTAAACGCAGAATAAATACTGTATGGGAAATGCCTCTTGTTATTCGGTTGAGAAGCTTTTGTCATCTAGTCTGCTGTCAAAAAATCTGAAAGTTAGAATTTATAGAACAGTTATATTACCGATTGTTCTGTATGGTTGTGAAACTTGGACTCTCACTTTGAGAGAGGAAGAGATATTAAGAGTATTTGAGAATAAGGTTCTTAGGAAAATATTTGAGGCTAAGAGAGATGAAATTACAGGAGAATGGAGAAAGTTACACAACGCAGAACTGCAAGCATTGTATTCTTCACCAGATAATTAGGAACATTAAATCCAGACGTTTGAGAGGGCAGGGCATGTAGCACGTATGGGCGAATCCAAAAATGCATATAGAGGGAAAAAGACCTTTGGGGAGACAGAGACGTAGATGGGAGGATAATATTAAAATGGATTTGAGGGAAGTGGGATATGATGATAGACTCTGGATTAATCTTACACAGGATAGGGACCGATGGCGGGCTTATGTGAGGGCGGCAATGAACCTGCGGGTTCCTTAAAAGCCATAAGTAGGCTACAACTTCCAGCCTTTTTTAAATTTGTTTTGATGGTCTAGCTTAGAACCTCACAGAATGAGGTTGATTATGTAGTACTGGTAAAAAAAAATTGTAACAGTGAAGGGAAACAGGAGAACCCCGAGAAAAACCCCCGCTTTGTCCACCACAAATTCCTTCGTGACCCAGACAGGGATTGAACCCGTGTCGCTACGGTTGAAGGTAGAGAGGCTAACTACTCGGCCATTTTTGAATAATATCAACTCAATTTCCTATATTTTGTAGCACTAAATTCAGTTAAAGAAAGAAAAGTGATTAATTCTGAGATCACATCGTGTTCAATACTGTAGTCACAATCATCGCTTTCGACAGAGTGAATTTATATAACTTTTTATTAAGCTCTAGCTCGAAAGAGCAGAGAATTTTACTTACGAGTAATTCGTACATTTGCTAATGCGTTTTGATATGCCCAAACCAAATTATTTTCCTTTTTGTATTTCAGCGAGTCATAAATACAGGAATACGTTAAGTCTCAAAAGTAATTAATCTCCATTTAAGTCAGATATGGACTAATCATCTTACTTTGTAAGCACCTCCTCCAGTTGCTTGTTAAACTCTAATAGTTCATCGTAAGTCTTCTTCATTAGAGGTGGATGAACAGTAAATAAATCAAAGACGTTTCACAAAATTCTCAAATTTATTATGTCTCAAAGGTAATGCTTTTTTTTTTTAAGTTTGGCGCATTATAAGATTTTAATCATTTTCTTTAGTAGGGCACTGCAATATTACAGGACGTCATGGTTATTATTGCGTATTTTGACTATGTGACAGTCACTGTTAAATATAGCTCTTGCGCCTTCAGATTATTATCTATTTAGTTCCATAGCCCACTTCCTCAGTGGAAGAAATTTCCAAAACTTGGAAGCCATTCAAACGGGTATCACCGAATTCTACGCACCAACATCCAGAAACTGGAACTGTCGCGGGATAACAAACCTCGCCGAAAGATTGCTTGAAACGAGAGAATCTAACGCCCTTTACTTTGAGGGTTGGGTTAATTTTTTGTCTCAACACACTTCAACTAAAACTTTGCTCCAAAACCGATATTACTATAGGGTTACCATCCGTCCGGCAAAAGGAGGACATGTCCTCTTTTCTAATCATTTTATCCTATCCGGTAGGCATTTACAAGAAATTGAAATGTCCGACATTTCCCATTTCAACTAGAATTAATATGACTATTGAATAATGTGCGATATTATGCATAGAATATCTACACAAATGGTGAAAATCTATGAAAGAATTTAACTGCTTTCAATGGTTGAATCTGGAGCACATAAAAAACATAAAATATGATGACTTATTGACATGTATTGAATTCTTACATTCTAAAAATGTCACTATTCATGATTATAAGCTATTTTATCAATTTTATTCTGCAATGTACAAAGATATGCCAGTCAAGTTAATTTGCACAAAGATTTAAGTTTAGATAAACAAAGGTGCAAATTCTTCAATCCCAGTAGTTCTGCGAGCACTGAAACTTTCTCCGAACTCTCAAAAATATGTCAATTCTATTTATTTATCCCAAGTTACAATGGAAGTGCTGAGAGAGTATTTTCCTTAACATCTGGACAATGGACAAAAGAACGAAATAGCATGCTAACGGAGAGTCATAGGTATCATCATGGTCAAATATAATTTCAAGGACATGTCCTGTGAACAGTTCCATAGTTATACGTATGTTACAAGATATAAGTTTGTCTCTTCAGGCTCTTGTGCACAAAGTGGACTTCACCGATAAGTAGAGTACAGATGTAATACTGATCCAGCAACTATTGAGAAAACTGATTAAGATGAGCCATTGTTTTTATCTTTAATTTTGTTCATACCAATTTTTAAAAAGTCTTCCTTTTTCAGCAATGTCATCTTATTTTAGATTCCATGTCCTTCTATAGAATTTCTTCTCATGGTAACCCTACATTACTATGATAATTATGATCCACAATTTGCAGCAATAACATTTTCTCCTCAGATATTGTCAAACCTGACACTATTCCAAGTTATATATATATATATATATATATATATATATATATATATATATATATATCTGTCATTTAGAATTACAAGAAAATTTATTACAGACAACTTGCACGTGGCCAAAATTTCGTAGATTCTTCTTCGTCTTAGAGACCTACTAGAAACCACCAATATAAGTTCCAACGCACTGTATATCGGAATGTTTATTTTCGT
Organism: Periplaneta americana; assembly: GCF_040183065.1. NCBI lineage: Eukaryota > Metazoa > Arthropoda > Insecta > Blattodea > Blattidae > Periplaneta > Periplaneta americana. The sequence continues at coordinate 88,240,142 of NC_091122.1, read as the reverse complement.
AGTGAAAAAGCCACAAGTTACTGTCATTTGTGGAACAGCAATTCGGGCCATCAATAACAGCTCAGAGTCTCGATTCCATACTCATCGTATTACAAGTAAACTATAAACCTCTCTGCTCTATACACTGTGTGCCACGCGCATTGTATACATTTTGAGCATACAATAGCTTCCTCGACATACGAGTAGGTACGTAATTTGCACTCAGGAGACGACAAAATATAGATCCTCCAAATGGCTACGTTCCACATTTTGGGAACTATTGCACATGTTTCACGTCAACAACACACGTGTTGTTGCAGTTCATTTAAAATTGTTACGATTTAACACTGAACAATTCTACAAAATTTATGTATGAATTCTGGCACCCATACAATTTTGTCCACTAGAATAATTGAGAAAAATTCAATAAGGAATCTTGGCGCTCTTACAAGTCAGTACAGTCCATTGTATAATTTGCCCTCACTCTATGCTTCATTTCTCAGGCAAAAATTGTGGATATTCTTCGTTTGCCCATTTTTAGGATCTTGTATGAATACTCGCCCGCGTATATTATGGGAACTCTTCTCTCGGTCCTCGCCATCGTCGCCCTCCTCTGACTTAATGTCAAGTGTTGAGCCTTCCTTCATACCAACATCTTCTTTATTTTATTCTTTTGATTCTCCTATGATTTTTCCTTAAGATATTCTACTTTCCTCCAATTCTATCTACAGGGTGTTCTAAAAAAGGTTCCCATATTTAGAGAGGAGGTTGTATGCATCACAACAAGAAATAAAAGTCCTACAAATATGGGTCCTAAAATTAATAGGTTCTAAGAAATGAACAAATATTTACCATCACTGTAAGAGCAGTATATCTTCCATTGTGAGCTCTTTGGCAAGAAATAAATGAGGAAAATAATTAATGCAGCCGTTTGTCACTGTGTACTTCACAGCATATCTTTGTTTATGTTTGTATCAAATGGACACTAAAGCAGACGACAGTACGCTAGAATTCGTAATCATCCTATTGTACGTAAATTGATTGTAAACGATATTTCATACAAGTTGAGAGGATGCGAAGGCATTTCTTTCCCCTTCTACTTGCCCTGAGTTTGTCAGTGACAGAGCCGGTAGCTGTTACCTCTTATACCTGCACCCCTCCAAACAGTATAAAAAAGAAAAAAAAATTAAATAAAGTACTTAAGTGAATATAAAATACAACCACACAGATATTTGAGAATTACTTATTTCAATACATTTTAGTGCCGTTCTTGCAATATTTTCAACTAATAATTAGTTACATTAAGAAATGTTAGTTTGTATTATAAACTCATGGGGGAGTAACACAATGAGGTTTGTCCCATTGTGTATGCTGTAGAGTAGCAACTAGCGGTGAAGAAAACATTTATCTTCTGCACTCAATAGCTTTTTAACGTGCCAGTTAATATAAACAGCAATATAAATAAGTTAAAACGCTTAGTTTAGACTTTCGACGGTAAAAATTTTCAATAATAAAATTTCTGACTATGTTGAAAGTCAAGAAGTCAAACGTTAGTAAGATGGGCAGTAGCATCTTCCCCTCCACTAATGCTAGAGAGAGTGAGTAGAGGTGAAAGGCCTATCAACCAAACTGAAATCGGGATTACAATGCAGTAGTTATTGCCGTACCATTCGGATAATTTAGTTTCGTAATATCTGTTAAACCGGACCACGTTTTGTTGTAACAGTAACATAAGTCCTATAATTAATATCTTCTGAGAAATGAGCAAATGTTTATCATCACTGTAAGAGAAGCATGTCTTCTACTGTGACCTCTTGGGCAAGAAACAAAACATGCTCCTATTCAACAGATACGAAACTAATATGTAGTGACAAACTGTTACATTCTGTTTCCTCATTTGTTTCTTGCCAAAGAGCTCATAGTGGAAGATATGCTGCTCTTACAGTGGTGGTAACCTTTTGCTTATTTCTAAGAAGATATTAGTTTCAGGACCCATGTTTGTAGGACTTTTATTCTTTTTTGATGTGCACTATATTATCTCTAAATATTGGAACCTTTTTCAGAACATCCTGTATAACAGTTTAATTTATATAAACATGTGAAAATATTTTCTTACATCTAAACTTCCTTGCTGCTGTAAATAGGTACTCCAACTATAGTTTTTTTTTTTTGTCACAGTCCATAAGATAATAGAGTAGAAGCTAGTACTTTGTAAAATTTCATTTATGTTTCTTATTCTTCTTCTTACGTGCTCAGATTTGACTTCTTCGATGTTTTGTGTTCCATGTATCCAAAAGTTTGTGAATTTATTTAGTAGGTTATTTAACGACGCTGTATCAACTACTAGGTTATTTAGCGTCGATGAGATTTGTGATAGCGAGATGATATTTGGCGAGATGAGGCCGAGGATTTGCCATAGATTACCTTGCATTCACATTACGGTTGAGGAAAACCTCAAAAAAAAAAAAAAACCAACCAGATAATCAACCCAAGAGGGGATCGAACCCACGCCCGAACGCAACTTCAGACCGGCAGGCAAGCGCCTTAACCGACTGTGCCACGCCGGTGGCTAAAAGTTTGTGAATGTTCCCGGTGGCTAAAAGTTTGTGAATGTTACTATGTTAAAGATTATGTCAAAATATTAAAGATTAAAATGAATAATTGTATTTAAAACATTTATTAAAATTATTATTGTTATAAATATAATTATAATCGGCGAGTCTGCCCTGCAGCTGTTCAGCCGCACTGAGGATTGTGCTTACGACATTCCTCCCTCTAGTGTGGTAGTTATTAGGTTCGGAACGGCAAAAACGGAGTGAAACAAATGGCCAACAGGCTTGGAGCTCACAAAGATTCTTCCTCATAGCTCCAAATTCCCTTGCGAGGACGAGCGATCGCATATGTTTTAACTGTTCCTTTCCCATCTGCCCCTTCTTTCATCACCAATAATAATAATAATAATAATAATAATAATAATAATAACAACTTACAAATGGCTTTTAAGGAACCCGGAGGTTCATTGCCGCCCTCACATAAGCCCGCCGTCGGTCCCTATCCTGTGTAAGATTAATCCAGTCTCTATCATCATATCCCACTTCCCTCAAATCCATTTTAATATTATCCTCCCATCTACGTCTCTGCCTCCCCAAAGGTATTTTTCCCTCCGGTCTCCCAACTAACACTCTATATGCATTTCTGGATTCGTCCATACGTGCTACATGCCCTGCTCGTCTCAAACGTCTGGATTTAACGTTCCTAATTATGTCAGGTAGAGAATACAATGTGTGCAGTTTTGCGTTGTGTAACTTGCTCCATTCTCCTGTAACTTCATCTCTCTTAGCCCAAATATTTTCCTAAGAACCTTATTCTCAAACACCCTTAATCTCTGTTCCTCTCTCAAAGTGAGAGTCCAAGTTTCACAACCATACAGAACAACCGGTAATATAACTGTTTTATAATTATCAGCTTTTTTGACAGCAGACTAGATTACAAAAGCTTCTGAACCGAATAATAACACGCATTTCCCATATTTATTCTGAGTTTAATTTCCTCCCGAGTGTCATTTATATTTGTTACTGTTGCTCCGAGATATTCGAATTTTTCCACCTCTTCGAAGGATAAATCTCCAAATTTTATATTTCCATTTCGTACAATATTCTGGTAACAAGACATAATCATGTACTTCGTTTTTCGGGATTTACTTCCAACCCTATCGCTTTACTTGCTTCAAGTAAAATTTCCGTGTTTTCCATAATAATAATAATAATAATAATAATAATAATAATAATAATAATGATAATGATAATCATTTCATATATATTTTCCGCGAGCCAGTTTTATTTTGCCCACCCCGTATTATACTGTATTGAATACCTTTAATTAGATAGGGCCTCCCATTCACTGAATCCCCATGGACTAATAAGTTTTCGTCCGGGAATAATAAATAAGCAGCTGAAAAAGACAGTTTGTTTAAAATCACAAATTTTAGTAAGAAGAAAGTGTTCTCTAATACGAAATAAATGGATGTAAATGGATGTTAAGATGTCTCTTCTTTCCACAATGCATACTGAAATCTGGATGGGCTTTTCGAGGTCCGGACCCGGTACGAATCTCTGCATTTAGGCTTATATTGAGATATTATGGACCTCTTACATGCGATGAGCGATGACTGTCTCCAAGTCCAAGTGGCCTGGATGACAGTCGTGAATCCCATGCTGATAGGCAGGGAATTCTATTTCAGCCACGGCAGATCGATTCCATTCCCCGCCGAGTATTCTATATCCATATCCCCGTCCCCCAAGACGATTTATTTATTTATTTATTTATTTATTCTGGTGTAGTTAAGGCCATGAGGCCTTCTCTTCCACAACACCAGAAATATAAATACAATAATAGAAATAAACAGAAAAAAATACACTATATACAAGAAATGGAGAGAGAGAGAGAGAGAGAGAGAGAGAGAGAAACATTATAAACAAAGTAAAGCCACACAAAAATATACGATGGATGAAATGAGAAGTTGAGAGCTTTTGGTGTTGACAGAAACGGGAGTACTCCGAGAAAAACAGATAGCAACGTGTACTTTGTTCACTACAACTTCCATTACGACCATGCCGGGGATCGAACCCGGGTTGTTTGGATCGAAGACAAGCGTGCTAGCGCCGAGTTACAGACGCAGCGCATTCGGCCCTAAAGATTTTTATTAAGAGTATTATTATTATTGACTTCTTTAAGCTTATCAATAGAAATTGAACAATCTTAATGCAAACATCATAATATACATAATTTCTTAGCAGCAAGAGCGGATTCTACTCTCTCACGGGGAGCCATATGACTTCTCTTCATCCCCTTTCTTCCCCGCCGAACACCGCGCAGCGTTGATTCCGTGACAGATGAATATTAAGCGTCCCCGTTTAGAGACTGGTTCCGCTCCCGATGCCCAGACGTTAAATTAAGAGGAGTGGTGGAGTATATAGGAATTGAATTAAATATGTAGTAATTGTTAGGAGTAGGACTAAGACAGGAGCAGTACGATTGTGAGTGGTATAAATCTTAGTGAAATTAATGGATACGTGAAGACATAATCAAGAGCATGCATTGGTCACTAAACGTCTAAATCAGGGATGCGTAACCGCAGTAAGAAGAGGAGAGGGTGGGTTTACCTCTTTCCACCAGCTGCGACGTTCTGTTGTGATCGTTTACTCTGTGTTTACAAACACAGAGTGCCTGCTGAGTTTCAGTGGTGGCTTGAATGCACTATGACATTCGTTAACGAAATTTAATGCAATTATCTGAATATGAAAGCTTAACATTGTAGATTTCGTGCCGTTTGTACTTCACATTTCTCTTAGTTACTTTTCTGGCAACTCTTATTTTTAACAAGTTTATCTATATTTGACACAGATGATGACATACAAAGTCTTAGAAGATATACGAAGTGATCATCGCGTATCGATACTACATGTAACAGTCGTTCGCGAAAGGCTTAACGACTGAAAATTATTTATTAAATTAGGGCAAATTTATTCAGCCACCGAAATCATATATCGACAAGTAGATTCTTTTACATCCTTCAGTCTTTGTAATCTATTTTCACCTACAAGTAAAAATTACAGAATTTTACAAACGCAATAGAAATCAAATTTTCCCGTGCTATTTCAGTATTGTCAAATGTCATACCTGAAAGAACGTGCTGTCCGTACTTTTATAAATGTCGTTTAATATTGTATTGACACATAAACTCCAAATATTTAGAACAAATGAGACATTTTACTTGGTCGTTCTTTTTGACACAGAAATATTACAATTCCCATTAATCGTGAAATAAAATCTGGACGTCTTTGGATAAGCCACTGAAAATTAGAATAATTCACAAGGCCGCCACCACTGCGAATGAACTAATATGAACGCCATATTAAGTGACGGATAGCTGGCAAGTTCTTTCCCCTCAAGTCAAGGAGGTGTGGGTGCTCATAGCTCAAATGCCACTAACACGAACTAATTAATTACGGTTGAACTTGGTTGGTCTAAATGTATAATGTTGTAAATAGTGTAAGGACGGGAATGCTGGCCCGAATACTGGAATGTGAAGGGCCAGCAGAACCAAACGGTTGAGTGACAAATCATTTTCATACACAATTTCTTAGTTTCTTAATATACAGAGGTTCACAAAAATCAATTTACCACCATTTTATGCTCAATATATAGGTATCGATGTAGATTTAGGTACAGGAATAAGGTATAGGCTATATATATTAGTCCACACCTGTGGAGTAACAGCTAGCGCGTCTGGCCGCGAAACCAGGTGGCCCGGGTTCGAATCCCGGTCGGGGCAAGTTACCTGGTTGAGGTTTTTTCCGGGGTTTCCCCCTCAACTCAACATGAGCAAATGCTGGGTAACTATCGGTGCTGGATCCCGGACTTATTTCATCGGCATTATCACCGTTCTCTTCATTCAGACGCTAAGTAACCTGAGATGTTGATACAGCGTCGTAAAATAACCTACTAATATATATATATATATATATATATATATATATATATAGAGTGAGGTTAGTTGGGGTCGCTCGGGTTTTGCAGGAGCCGTTCCCCGCCAAAAAATGGCACGATCACCGGGAATAGTGCGTCCGCATTCTCGGCGCGCAAGCAATGTTTGAGACTACAGTGTCACTTTGTGTTGTGTTGTGAGAAGTAAGTTGGCGGTGAAAGTTATAATCTTATAATTTAAAGTTAATGATAAAATACACGTTTTGGTCAATTTTATAACAGTGTTCATTAAAATTGATAAAATATAATAAAATTGAAGAAAATATATAACAGTTTATGACATAGTGCTCATACAACTGTTATATACTTTCTTCAATTTTATTATATTTTATCAGTTTAGGTTAAGTTTAAAGTGCTCCGTGTAGCCTACTGTTGTAATGACTTATTCATTACGTAAACATACTTATCTATACAATACATATATATAGAAACGAAAATCTTGTGCGGCGACAAGACGCAAATTTCGGGAAAACTTTCCAGAGAGACCTGTCCCAGCTGCAGTACAATTAGAAGTCTTTATAAGAAGTTCATGCGAACAGGTTCGGTAAACAATGAAAAACCGAAAAGAGAACGCCGTGTTCTGTCGGAAGAGAAATTAGATGAGATTGGTTAAAAACTGGACTTGCGTGAGTGACTGCAAATTTCATAAAAAGATGTCAAGTGTGTGTTGCAGTAAATGGAGGACATTTTTGAGTAACGAATATGAGCTTGGTAAGTACTGTAAATTTTAAGCATTGTAACAGCAGGATTGTAGGCCTAAAAGTGCCGGAGACATGCGCATGTTCCTCGCAATAACCAACACATTGATAGCCGGGCCGGCTCCAGACGAAAACCCGAGTGTCCGCAATTAACCTCACTGTATATATATGACAGACAGAATAAGAAACGAAGCTGTGTTGGGAAGAATGGGTGAAGAAAGAATGATGCTGAAATTGATCAGGAAGAGGAAAAGGAATTGGTTGGGTCAATGGATGAGAAGAAACTGCCTTCTGTAGGATGCACTGGAAGGAATGGTGAATGGGAGTAGAGTTCGGGGCAGAAGAAAATACCAGATGATAGACGATATTAAGATATTGGATCATATGCAGAGACTAAGAGAAAGGCAGAAAATAGTAAAGACTGGAGAATGCTGCGTTTGCAGTGAAAAATCTGCCCTTGGGCAGAACACTATGAATGAATGATAAAAAAAACACACACACACACACACACACACACACACACACACACACACACACACACACACACACACACACACACACACACACACACACACACACACACACACACACACACACACACACACACACACACACACACACACACACACACACACACACACACACACACACACACACACACACACACACACACACACACACACACACACACACACACACACACACACACACACACACACACACACACACACACACACACACACACACACACACACACACACACACACACACACACACACACACACACACACACACACACACACACACACACACACACACACACACACACACACACACACACACACACACACACACACACACACACGTAGGTATAGTTGAAGGTGTAGGTAGGTATAGGTATAAAATATAGTTACAGGTTAGAATTCATCTTGGATGGAAGTATGCATTTATTAAAAGGGTAGGCGGTTTGAATGCTGTCGAAATTATAGAGGCATTAATCTCATGGCCAGACTCTATGGGACGATATTAAAAAGTAGACCGGATAATACGTAATAATCAGAAACAAAACGGCTGCAGGGCGAGAATATCTTGGATAGATAGAATCTCTACGCGTTAAACAACTAACTAATCAAAAAGAGAGTGGATAGTCAGTTTATTTAGTATTCGTGGATTTATAAAAAGCGTATGAAACAGGCCCACTAAACAAGTTATATAGTGACAAAGTTCTCTGTCAATGATATTCACTCTCTCCAACTTAGTTTACAATCTATATGGTACAAGTTCTGAAATACCATGGAAAAAATGCTGCAAAATGGACATACACCCATTAACCGCTGATGAGCATTTGTTATATCTCAATATGAATTTTATGCCAGCTATATATCGAAGTCCCGCGTCGTGGCGTCGTGGTCTAAGACATCCTGCCTAGGACTCGCGTTACGGAATCCGCGCTGGTTCGAGTCCTCATCTCATGAAATATCAGCCAGTGTATGCCCACCTAGTATCGTGATGCATTTGGGGAGCTACGATAAGTAGCGAAATCCGCCTGAGGGGATCATCGTGCTAACCACACGATACCTCCATTCTAGTTGGATGATCGTCCACCTCTGCTTCGGTATGTGGACGCGAGACTAGCAGCCGGCTGGTCATGGGCTTTCGTCCCTTGGATTATTATTATTATTATTATTATTATTATTATTATTATTATTATTATTATTATTATTATTATTACTGTCGAAAAACGTGAAAGTTTAATTTAATAAGTGAGGCATGATAATTAATTAAAAGAAAAACGAATACCTTATGATAGGAGATGAAAGTGAAGAAGACTTCGAAACTAGAAGTGAAGCCATAAAAACTTATAGACCCTTCGTGTACAGACAGACCTAAGATTTCATTGGCAAAAATAGGAAAAAGATACGAAGAGATTCTTAACAGAAAAAGGTTGGGGGGGGGGGGGGAAAGTCCATTGAAATGCGGAATCCCAAGGTATGGAAGGACAAGATCATTAAGAAAACAAAGACCATAATCTTCAAGAGCATCGTCCAGAGTATTTGCATAAGTATAAATGGTTGGAAAACGTAAGATATATATATCCTCTCTAAAAATAACTACACTGAAATTACTCGTTTTGAAAATGGACTTATGGAGGAGCAGCAACATATCAAAGGAACGATTACCGAAAAGCAATGGTGGCGTTGCTGTCTGTTTTGACGTGTGTGTGTAGGCACGCCGAGGCGAGAGATGCGGGCCGATGGAAGTACTGTCTCTTCCAAGAAGACGAACAAATGAGGACATCGCTGTGTAAATAAATAACGTAGCAAGAGAAAAATTCGAAGATAATTAAACGCGCAACATATGTTTACGAATGAAATAATAATAGCGTGCGATACAAGACACGTATCCACATGCAATCGAACAAACTAAAGTCGTAATGTAACTATCACAACGTAAGACTGATTCTATCGATGTCATTTCTCTTCCGACTGTACTCTTGAATATCATTCAAGCTATCTCGTGACCTTTCCTGTCGCCCGCTCTTCCTTACCGCATTGTTTCATTCGCATTCCTTCCGTCGGTATACCCTGCTTGCGAGACCTATATCATACTAGTTGCGATAGAAACAAAAAGGTTCCTGTGACATAGTTATCTAACTAGGATGGATGAGGCCGATGGCCAAAGGAGATCTGGAGATAGTCGCCAGCAGAAAAGTGATGACGTGGAGTCATGAACCTGGAAAGAAAGTGCTGAGACCATGAATCATGATATTACAAGATAGGGATATTGCGTCATGAGGAATGGGTTCGCTCTGCGCATGACGTCATCAGGTGTCAACTGTAAATTGGAACTTTGGCAATCAAGTGTAGTCCGGTTAACAGGCATGTTCAACGCAGGCATTTCTAGCCTTTAAACGAGGTGCAACAGTGACGTAGATTATATATTTTAAGCGTTTGCTTGCATGCGATTCTGAGATTCTACGCCACTGTTGCACTTCGTTTAAATTTAAAGGATAGAATTGCCCGCATTTAGCTAAGTCGCAGTATTATGCAACATGTCACACGCAACCTCAGTTCTACTAGTTTGTAAATTCTTTATCTTCATATCTTCAGCCTGAATTGTGCATTTTTAATGGATATTTGTGGTGAATGAATTCAGAATGGTAATATGTGCTGTTTTCGGATGTAGGCTATCAGCAACAACAGTACAAAGCTTAAATGTAAGAGCACTGACGCGGATAAACTGACGGTTATGTTTCAGAAATTTCCAAAGGATAAAGAACTACGAAAAATCTGGGCCAAGAGATACTGTAGAAAATTATAATTTAATATTAATAACACGAGAATTTGATCATTACGTGCGGAACTTAAAAAGTTAACTTTTAAATATGAACCACATACAAAATGCCGGTAGTTAAAAATATACGTTATGTCTTTCGTACCCAGCACTTACCAATAATACCTAAGCTAGAAATCTGTTCCCTGCCAAGAGAATCGCTCAAAGTGAGAACAGAGAAAGGAAGAAATTGTAAGAGAAATGCTATCTGGTCATTCCATGTGAACTCAACCAATTTGAAAAAAAGGTATTGCATGGCTGTCATCAAAAATAATATGACATGTATAATTCTGAAAGGAAAATTGTGATATGTAGATAGTTTGCGTGTCAGGACTGCTCAAAGTTTCTAAAATCAACGCTGGAATACAAAAACGTGATGTTGAATATCTCTTATTAAAAGTAAATGACCAATGATAAATATTTTACTTATATATCATTTGAAAGATCTTTTTCTACAGTACAAACTAGGCAAACAGTTATGTCCCAAAACTTCAAGGGTCGTCCACAGGAGTGTTATATAGTATAACGAAAAATTGCTTAAAATTTGGTATTTTATAATTTTTTGTCAACAAGATAGATTTAAGATAGAGAGTTTTTCTTTTCAGGACAGTCATCTCTCCTATATATCTATCATGGCATATATCAGTTTGCAAAATAATTAATAAAGAAAATAAATATTCTGGTCTTAATTTTGGTCAATTTTTTTTTTTTTTTTTTTCAAGTTTTCATGACTATATTTGGCGATGTCTGGGAGAGATTTCAGATTGCATGCTTTTTCCTCATATTCAGTAGAGTTACAGTAGTTTGCGCCGTAAATTTCGTTTTCCAACTCTGGCTTGTTTATTTTTTATTATTTTTAAGAATTACACTCTTTTTAATTTCAAGAAAAATTCTAATACCAAATAAGAGCATAACATTTGTACATAGTACAGGCGGGGCGGAAAGTAACTCCCCATTGGAAACCGTTAATGAATGTTGTATATATCAATGTACTCATAAAACTTATAGATGTCTTCTTTACAACGGTAGAAAGTGACCCATAATGACACATCGTAAGACAATGCAGAAAAGAACTCCAGGTCAGAGGAAAACGTGCAACTGTTACGGAATATGTTCACCATTAGTCCAAGAAGCTCCACCAGACGGTCACAATCTTGCGCCGATGGTTCCTGATAGTAATGTGGCTTCCACGGACGAATATTTCAATCCTTCTTTAAAACATTTCGCATCGTGTAGCGGGATAAAATCACTTTCAAAAGGGGAATGTTATTTTGACGTTTTGGAGCTTCTGTGAACATATTCCGTACCAATTGCACATTTTCTTCTGACTTGGATTCGAAGGACAACCATTTCTGCGAATATACACCACAGATCATGTATTCATGATTTTGTAATGGCAATTCTTGATTTCCTTGCGATCCACTGTAGCGCGAGGTCCGTGCACTGTCCGCCATCATCTCTGCACCTGTACCTGTAATGGGCAGACAAGTGAGCTTTTTCCTGCAGTCTCGTGTGATGTGCCATTATGGATCACTTTCTACCACTGTAAAGAAAACATCCTCTAAGTTTCATGATGATACATTAATATAGTTTATACAAAATTCATTAAATATTTTCAATAGAGAGTTACTTCCCGCCCATACTGTACATAATAAAGGTTCCAAAGATCAAAATCACAGTAACAGCAGCCGGAGTAGTACTCGAGCATATTTCTCACGGCAATATACGGTACATTGTATTATCATATCATTCCTGATATAAAAAATTACTAGCGGTAGTCTGGAACTTGATCTTACCACAATTCAAATCTTTGAGTAGTGCAAAACAACTTTTTCAAGTGATGACGTGTGTGACTGATGACGACTCTCACGACTGCATCCTGGGCACTGTGTCAATATTGTCTAGTGATTGAAACTGTGAAGATGATGTTAGAAAACTTTGAAGAAACATGAGTTAGATCAGATAGTGTATAAACAGTGGGTCAGCACAGATAGATCTATATTTCTGACATGTGTGAACACGTGTGACGAATTTATTGAAAAATCAGCTGACAAACTCTGCCACCTCCGTAACCGGTATTACATTTCCAAACAACAATCCAGTTTTTAAGCGATTTTTCTGAGGGTCTTGGCCAACGTGCTGTTCAATATTTTCATTGGGGCAATGATCACTCTGCGTTGCACCCTTTTGTGGCTTACATTGAATACAATCATCCCGTATCTATGTGTATCATTAGTAATATGGATTGCAGCACTGTAACTGTCCATTACTTTCAACAAGTTGTAGGCATAATTGAGTACGGTATCTTAGGAGAAAGCATCCTGATCTACAAAAGATAGTGCTACTAGTACAAAAACAATAACAATTTCACAAGTACTCGTATGTTGATCCATAAAAATAGACTTTCTTAGTATAGAGGCTAAATGACATTTCTTTGCACCAGTTCATGGCAAGGGTGCATGTGATGGAATTGGTGGAACAGTCAAACGACTTTCAGCTAAAGCTAGTTTACAACGCCCATTTGAAAATTTCTAAACCTGCATTTGAATAGATAACAAACATCCAGTTTTTTAAAGGAGAAAATAGAACGTAGCTAATGTGTATGAGAGCAAATGGTCTTTTGGTATGGTCCTTGAAAAGTCGAAAAATCGCATAACACTCAGGATTATAGAATTACATTTCTCCATCAAAAAGTTTCAACTGTTTCTTTCTTCTGGCCCACCAGTGTAGATACGTGCTGAATTTAAAATAAATATTATCCTCTGTACAGTTCCAGAACCAAATGGTGGTACCTGGCAGAAAGACTTGGTGAAGGATATTTTAATGTTGTTTGCGAGTCAACATCATCTCTATTAAATTTCACCACGAAACATAACTTAGGGACATTTTTAGCAAATGTAGGCTAATTGTAATATACAGTATTGTATATGTTTTCTTATCAATAATGTAATTTTCAGAGTTTTAAAACATTCAGAATTTGAAGCTCTGAAGTTAGTTACAATAGACCTACATTAAAAAACACTGTCAGTAAAAAAATTGTAGCAAGCACCTAGGCCTACATCACTTGAGATGGAAGAAGAAACTTTGTACACAGACTATCGTAAGTGTGAGAATTATGTGAAAAACAAGATGATATTCGTGGAAGCTATGAGATATTGATTTTCAAACAGCTGAAAATTCCATTTTTACGATTTTTTGCCTACTTCTGAACTCTTATATCCATGTCTGGTTAGCTATATTAGGACAATTTTTTCACTGTAATACATGTGATTCCATTGCACTGGAAATAAAAACTAGAATTCATATTCGTACATGGAAAATAAATTTCTAAAATTCAATATTTTCACAAAATTTTGGAAAAGTTTCTTGCCTATAAGCAGTGTTAGGAACAAGTTTTTCAGTAATGGGCTACAACACTTATGTATAAAAATAAATCCAATGATTCATGACTCAGTTGTCATTAAAAATATTATATATTCGTTGAAAAATATAAGTTTGAACAGCTCTAGTTCCTGCAATGAATGTCTTTTCTGCAGGGTTTACAAATTCTTTAATGTGAACTAAGTTTTTTTTTTAAGAAAATGGGACAATTTGCTGTTGATACAACACCATTTGGTTGAGTTGATATGGAATGACTATCGGATGAACCTTCAACATTGATGAAAACAATTTTATCAATACTACGTATTCATTGCCACCTGAAGACATACAGTCTAGATAATGTGAAGAAGTTGACGAAATAGCATTATTACAATAGCAATGAAATGTAACAAAATTACAATGCGCTAATTTACTAAACGAGATGTCTCAACTCGAATATGAAAATTATTAACAAAAGCAGCAATTTTTAGTAGATAAATGGAAAAATATTTACGACTCGCCAAATATAAAAAAGCATTGAAACTAAACGAACCGAACGAGTAAAATGGTGTTTTGATTACATATCTGAATTACTGTCTTTATATTCTGCTGGGTCACGTCCACCAACAGCAGCTTCTACTTTAAAAAATCATCATAAACCAGACGTGTTAAACGTTGTAGCGAATGTTTTGAAGAATTGTGACATTTCTTCATTCGAAAATGTTAGTATCATCTTAGTCTATGAAATAAAGATGAACGGGAGATATGAATATGATGCAAAAAACGGCAGACTTCTGCAGTCTTCAAAATTTGTTCAGATAATTTGCGATAGACCTGTGTGGTTTATCTAAAAATTAAAAGCAGCCTTTTTACCAGTACGTCTACAAATTAATGAAAGATCTGATTTTTAACATAATAACTGAGTTGGAGAGTACTGATTATAATATTGTGGTCATGATTTGTGACCTAGGGGGTGGGAACAAAAGCTTGTGGAATCAATATAGGTTAATAAGAATAAAAATTGTTTTTCAAATCCTATTAGTGAAAAGATATATAAGTTTTCGGTAATGCTTCGCACCTCACTAAACTTCTAAGAAACCATTTCTTGAATTCTGGGTTTTTGACAGGAAAATGCTGACAAAATTTGCTCTTATGGAGATACCTAGGTCTTCGAACGTAAATATTGCTTGTAAAATTACTGAATTTCATTTGAACGTGAAAAATATTCACAGGCAAAAAAATTTAATCCTGTTATTCTCTCACACAAATGCATGTGCTTTAAGAGCAAGGAACTTGAGACTATTGAAATCTGAAAACTGAGAGGAGTGTTCTCTTTCATGAAGTTGGTGAAATAGGCCTATTGGTTCAATATTTGTAATTCTAAAGTGACAAGAATTTATGCTAGGGAGAGAATGGCAGCTGAAGGACTAGAACTGGAAACTCGAAATAAAATAGTTATCGATATGGAGTCAACAATGAAAGAGGTAACAGTACATCTAAAAACACATTTTGCCATTTTAAAACGGATACTCGTACGTAGAGACCGAATTTTAAAGGGAAAATTTTTCATCAAAAAAGGATAAAAAAAAAAGGGAAAGTTAAAGCAAAAAAAGGTCTTAAAAAAGGGCTATATTACTCCCCAAAACACACTTCAACACATTTATGAATATATATATGGCTCACACAATCTTACATTTATCTCTTCACAACATAATGAAAGTGTTATATTTGATATAGTCAAAAAGGACTATATTACTTCCTCAAAAGGGTGCTACATTAATTGAAAACACACTTCAGCACATTCACACAAGCTTATATTTATCGCTTCACAACATAAGAAAAGTGTTGTATTTGATCAAATTCAACATTTAAATATGTTTCTATATAATTATGCCTTTTTGAATGCAGAATGTCTTTATAAACAGAAAATTACCGCTCAACAGCAACTTAAACCAAGGTGAAAATTTTCTTTTTATCCTGAACTCTAAATCAGCACACTTTATTAGTTTTTCTATGTCTGGAATCAGAAAAAGAACGATATTTATTTTCGCTTGCTCAGGAAGTTATAGGCTTATCGGAAAAAATATAGGAAAATTATCTAAATATTTGCGATATTCTGTCAAAAAAGACCAAAATAAGAGATGTTTTTAAAAAATGGGCATAAAGGGAATATGAACTAAAAAAGAGTAAAAAAAAGGGGAAGTCAAAACCACATAATTTGGTCGGTGGAAGATAGTTTTGAACATCGTAATTAATTATTTCATATTTCGTGATGAAATAAAAAAAAGAGATTCCCTTTAAAATTCGGTCTCTACTCATAAGTAATAAATCTTTAAGGATGCTCTTCGAAAACATGCGTATTAAATAATATAAAATCAGTTATATAACAAAAAGACAGACTAAATCAAGTCATCTTAGAAGGGTTCTTCGGTGTCATAACTGAGATACAATGGAGGACTGCATAATCATCCATAGTCATTGTAATTTCAATATTGATTAAGAAATCCTACTACTTGGAAGAAATGGAGTTGTGTCTTCAGCAGAAAATATAGAAAATCCAAATGACAGCGGTACATCACGACTACAACTACTTACTAACAAATCAGTTCCCTACCTGACAATGACAGTAGTGAGGAAGAAGCGATAATCACTAGGGCCATATTTAGTGATTTAACAAGTGACACTATTTGAATAATTTCAAGGGAAAAATTGTTCCGGTGCTGGGTATCGATCCCGGGACCTTCTGGTTGAACGTACCAGCGATAGCCCCGGAACAATTTTTCCCTTGAAATTATTCAAATCTGCTTTACAGAAAGCTTCACCTGAAAGACTAGATTTGCATAAGTGACAGTATTATTTCAGAATACAACGAAATCATAGAAATTGAATACGATGGGTTGGAAAGTGTTGGCGGCTTTATCGTCAACAAATTTAGAAACTCATATGTACCCACAATTGGGTGCAATTACAGAAAATTTGGAGCATATTTATATCGATCAATTATCAGAAGGACGACTGTACAAACCATCCGTAGAATTTTTTTAACACCTCTCCCAATTGTTGAACATTTTTCAAAGAAATGATTTGACGCGAAAATACAATTTTATCAAGTCTCTACTTCAAGAGTCACGTAATGTTGATGTTCCTGAAGAAGTTAAAAAAAAAAAATTCAGAACACGTTTTGCGCCATTAAAAGACGTAACAGAGACATCAATTACATCAAAGGACGTAAAAGTAAATTTAAAAAACCTTAACTTGAAAGTCATAAACAATACTGCAAAATGTTATGTACAGTGTAATATATCTTCAAGCCCATGACATTGAAATTAAAACAAGTCACATTGTTAAATTAGATAGTTTTTATTTAAATCTTAGACAAAGATAAACTAAGTGAAGTGTGTAACTATATTCAAGTGAATAATAGACTAATTCAGTGGTTCTCAAATTTTTATTAACATATATTTATTTTGTATAATAATAAAAAATGTTCCAGTAGTTACAAATTAAAAAATAATTAATGTAATAATATGTATGTTTTTTTTAGAAAATAGCTTCTCAAATATGGACTCCATATACCATAGGCCTACACACAATGATAACATTATCAAATTCAAGGAAATTTCTCGCTTTTGTTTTGATGGTGATCATAGATAAGAAATTTATTTCGCATAAATACGAGTTTTCAAATATTACACAAAATTTAAGAACCAGGTAACTTACTTTTGCAAGCACGAGGTATTCTTGCATTCTTTTGATTCAAAACTCGCCTATACTGTTCGAAAAAGAACTTTCCAACAGTAGACACATGTTTCAATGCGTTTTTCCTTCATATTTTCTGAAATTTCACCCAGTTGAGTGAAAATGTCTAAAAACGTAATCGCTATTCATCTATCATTGTCGTAATTGTTTTGAGCTTTTTTTCGTAAAATACTCAAAAACTGTTGTTTAAAATTGTGAAAACTTAATACTTGTTGGAAAAAACTAACTCGATGGTTTTCTATCATACGTAGCTAAATTTTCAATAATTTCTTTAATACACAGGAATAGATCAATCTTCTCTTTGTCAGGTGATGTCGACCAGAAATCAAATTTTTTTATATATCCGCTGATTTTATCCCTGACTGTCATTATGTTAACATCTTGGTATTGCAAACTACTATTCAAAGTGTTTAAGTGTTCAAAAATATGAGCAAGGAAGACCAATCTAAGAAACCAACGAGAACTGGGAAATAGGTTTGCATATTCCGATTCTCGTTTTGCAGGTACCGGCACAATAAAAGTTCTGCTCTTAACTGTAAAACCCTTTCCAGCACGTTACTACACGAAAGTCGTATTTCGTATGATAAAGAATATTTTCATATAACGTAGCCATGTATCCACAAATTTTGCTAAAAAATACAAATTTTCGAAGCATTTCCTTTGTTGAAATTCACCACATTGTATTGAACTATTTTCGCAGTGCCGTGGTGGTAATAGTTTGAAGTATTACAAAATGATGTTTACTTATATTTCGTGTCATTGTTACGTCATTTATTTCTATCGATATTTGGGTGGTATCCAATGGTTTAGAGTAAATAATAATAATATTATTTGAAAGATAATAATAGTACATTTTTAGTTGGCACTCCCGATAAAGCAAAAGCTTGTAACCGGGAGGAGAGTTTACATTAAATAATAATAAAGTAATGTTACACGCTTAAGTCTACACTAAAATAATTATTTAATTTCATTAATCAAGTATAAGTAAGCAAAAGTAAAGTGAAAAATACCAAAATAATAATACAAGAAATACAATGAAATTATATCAGGTAATACACAGAAAAGTAGATTAACAAGGAAGCTCAAGTGGCGATGGCTCCTTTAAACAATATTAAATAATGCAATTGTAAAATATATACAAAATATTATGCAATAACATAATGAAATAATATAATGTATGCTAATCAGGATTTAATATCAGTTGAAGTGCTTGCTTTTTGAATAATTTATTATTGGAAGATGCTAATTTTGAATGTTTTTAATGAAGTTATTACACAATCTCGGGCCGAAATTTGAGCCATGCTTTAGTCCTGCTTCAGAATTGCATTTGGGTTCAAACAAAGAACATGATAGGCTATAATGTGTCCTCTTGTACTGTAACCATGGTCATAATAGTTTTTATTTTTATGGTAATATTTTAATGGGGTATGTACTGTATGTATATTTATTTAATATTCAGCATATTAAATTCCTTTTATATGAGGCGTGTATGATAATCCATTTTTCTTAATACATATTTTATTACTCTCCTCTGTAATAATATTAATGGCATGAATAAAGACTTCACTGCCCCACCGTATCCTATAATATCATATTGTAGTATGGAATGTACTAAACTCAAATATATTTGTCTTAATGTTATTTTTTGCATAAAATGTCTTAGTAAAACAAATTTATAAATTGTTTTACGTTGTTTAAGACAAAGATAGTTTATATGATAATCCCATCGTAAATGTTGATCTATAATAATACCTAGGTACTTTATTTGGTTTGATTTTTTTTTTGAGCATCTAAAAATTGCTGAGAGCAATTACTGTCATGGATAACTAAATTTTGATTTATACTCATCGAAGACAAACAAGTTTTATTTATAGTAAACGATAATAATGTAGTAGTATCAGTATTGAGCGAGAGCAGGTTTGTATCCAGCCATTTTTAATCGAGTTTGTGCCTATATTTGCAAGCTTGTAAACTTCCTCCCAATCATTACCGGTATATATAGTAACAGTATCATCTGCAAAGGAATAGTATATTTTTCCCCCTTTTAATATTAGTGCCTAAAAGCAGTAAATCATTAATGTATATAATGAATAAGAGATGTCCTAACAAAGTTCCTTAGGGAATATCAATATTAATTTCTACATCACTACTTATTGCGTTATTGATTTGTGTGCTAGTATCTATTTGACAGATATGACAAAACAGATCCAAAGCAATACCTCTTATAAATTATATAAAATTGTTATTTTCTATTTTACAAGGATTTGTATTTTTCGAATGGGGTTAAGTACCGGTACGATGGGGGGAGGGAGGCTGCAAAGGAAAGTCTCACCCAAAAGTGGGTCGCGCCTTCAAAAAGTTTGGGAACCACTGGACTAGTGAATTGAGTGTGAAGTAGAATATTTCGTGCATATATTGTATTATAGCATAATATATCGATTGTTTTAAGGTAAAATGTCGTAATACTCAAAAACTAAAAAATTGAGATTTCTACACCATACTATTACATTTCTTTTTGTCCACTCTATGTGGAAGTAAAAGAATTAACCCTCAGACAATTCATTTCCGTATAAGTAACAATTCTTAAAATTTGTGATCCTCACTCTTTTAATATGTAGCTTGGTGAAACTATATTTTCATCTTGGTATTGGGTTAGAATTTTACCGAATATTGATTTTTATTAATAATGACTAGGGGGCGGAATTCAGCATATTTGCATGTTTTATTCCTTAGTTGCAAACCGTATGTCACAATTTTATAAATGCATTTCAAGTTATTTCCAACAAAAAGTCAAGATTTTATAATGCATATACACTACCAGTTAAAAGTTTTCCATCAGTTATGAAAACTATATACTTTATTTCAATGTAAAAACACATCGGAAAAACTAAACAGACCAACAAAATAAATATTTTCTCCCTCTAGTATTATGATATGGCAGAAATATTCAAAACGAAATCCTTGTTTTAACCACAAATCCATAGTTGTGATAGGTGATCGAAAACTTTTCACTGGTAGTGTATATGCATATTTAAGAGTTAAATGCATATTTCAGCTTTAGATGCATCTGGAAAGCATGCTTTTTATTTTTAATGAATTTGGTACTTAAACCAAAGTTAAGAATACGGAAAATCGGAAAAATGGAATACAGGAGAAAACAGGCATTGAAACATAGCCTATTTACATTAGCGTTATATATTATTTATCGCACTGACAACATTCAGACAATGCACTGTTGTCGGTGAATCACTGTGGATAATTCCGCGGCAATCAACAAAGCACTCCAAAATTAAATGCACTGCTGACTTTGTACAAATGTATAGTATTGGGACTTCATGATGGATGAAAGTTGAAATTAAAAGATCAGTTAATCAAAACAAGGAGCCGCTTTATCGTCTACTTCGTCAAACATGCATTAGATTTTGACAATTTTCACGAGAACGCTGCAATAGACTATAAACGGTGGGAAGTTAGCCTACAGGAAGTGTCTGTAGACTTTTTTTCGCTCGCTAAACTCGAATTTCGTCGCCTGTCAACATCAGCTCTAACATAGACACGATAATACAATTTTCTGCTTTCTACTTGTCGACATGGCAAATCAGAATATTTAATTTTATTTATTGTGAGTAACTCAGAAAAGCTTTGCCAGTGTGTTAAGTGCATTATATTTTAGGAAATTATTACACCCCTGAATTTTTATTAGTTTTGTCAACGATGTCTAATGAAAAAAGTGCCAGAAATGTACTGCATAAACAGTGGGTTGAAGCGCAAACAACTTTAACAACTTATGGTGTTTCAACATTCTTATGTATGGCAGAAAAACCATTAGTAACAATAACGTGCTTAATATATATATATATATATATATATATATATATATATATATACACATACATAATTTTTTTCAAATTCTAATAGTGCATATTTCGTTATTTTTATTGCATATATCCTGGTTTTCAGATGCACACGAGCATGCATATTTTTTCGTTTTAGTGCATATATGAATCCGCTCCTAATAATGACAATAAGGTTATACTGTGAAGTCATGCGGATTACTCATAAAAATATATATAATACAATACCGGTACATAATTATCTTTTTAGCCCTCTTAAAAATTTGTTAAATTAGAGGTTACGACACTTAACACCGTCAATATAGTGCACACATTTCAAATTTCCACGCTCGCGGAGGTAAAGCTAAAGCGCCAGTGCACAGCGCAGCTGTCCAAATGCGAGCGTGGAAAAATAAAATGTATGCACTGTATTTGGATACTTGAACATCATAAATTTTATCAACTTCGACGTGGAATTCCTCTACATAACTGTTAAGTTGTCCTAATCATATTCATGCTACTTTACATATGACAGAAATGTACAATGTTAAGCTTCCATTTAATGTAGCTGATAAAGAAATGTATACAAAAAGTAATTTATTATACATGCTTATTAATGAATTAATATTTTATTCACATTTATCCAATGGAAGTCAGCTATGCTATCTCATACATTAAGATAAATGAATGAAAACAAATCTAGATTGTCAGCGTTGTCAGAGACATGCATGAGAAAATAACAATAACATCAGGACTTAGGCTATTTCGGCACGAAGACTTTAGGAAGGATATATAGAAAAGATAGACCCGAATGTAAACTACGAAGCAAGCAACCACGCCAGGCGTAGGAAACTCGCAAAATAATGATGATGATGTTTATGATGATGACGACGATGATGATGATGCTCTACAGTGCATCATACATCTAAAAGTCGTCATTTCTTCGTGAAAAAAGAATTGGAATTCTGGGGTTCTGCTTTTCCTCTTCTGTAGCTCTATGACTCTTACAGAATACACCACCATAGCAGCTATCAATCTTCGGACAAACAGCAAGAAACACCCACTACGGCGGAAGATTGATTTTGCGCCGTACGAACACAAGCGGTGTCCTGCTTTTTAAACATAACAATTAAAGAGAACTATGGAGAGTAGTGGTGCAATTACGAGGAAAAAGCGAAAGAACCCCTAAAAAAATCCCTTATATCTTAGTTTTATCCACTACAAATACAATTGAAGTCCGCTACCGTCGTAAGCCAGTGCTCTGCCAAATGAACTCCCAAAGCGATTGCAAATTTGTAGAAATGCGATACAAAAATATAACTTTTACATGAAATTTCCTCATTTGTAATCGGTCCTCACGCACTACTGGTTTGTCGTCAGTATCGATGACGATTGTTTTGTAGCACCTTCTTAACATGAAGATGAATTATGTTTTTATGTGGCACTGGCTGTCCAGGAAACTTCATTTCGAAATGTTAACCTTAGGATCATTATTTATTATGTAAAACCTGCTCACCTGAATTGTAACAAGGTAATATAATTAACATAAAATAAGGCCGTCATCCTGCGACACCATCGTATTATATACTAGGTCTAACTGAAAACCCATGGATCAGTAAGTCATTGGTCGAGAACTTTAGCAGAAGCTGACGGAGATCGGTGATCCAGTTACAAATGAGGAATACTGTGTCAAACGGAAACAAGAATATGCGAAAGCTGTAAAATGTTGAAGGGTTTCAAATATTTTACTTTTTTTTTTTTTTTTTTGGCACGACAAGATAATTTTCTGTAATAAATCTATGGCTTCAAGACAAACTGTGACGTCATTTCTTGCTGTTTTTCAGGAGCGAGCACTTAAAGTTTGAGCGACCGTATAAAACCATAGAAATCAATCATGTTTCATAACAACGGGTTAGAGAGAAAAATGCACGTCATCTTTTGCCACAATAACATATCATCAGAATGCACAATATAATATAAAAACATTTCATTTTCGCCAAAAATTTACATATCACCTTTTGCCTTTGAACCACAGATATACTGTCATAAATGCCCAAATAATGTCTAATGTAAATGATGTAAATGTTTATTTATGCGCTGATATATACCGTGTTACCGCGAGAGAACTTCACTGATGTTCATCAAGATCCAGATTTTATGAAACACTACAATAATCTGAAAGAAGTCATGTACCTATCAAAAACTCCGAACGTATTATATATATATATATATATATATATATATGTAATATATACTATAATTTAAAGAAACGTAATGCTGATTGATAATGAGTTTAGGGGGAAGTTCAATTAACGTCATTCAGTAAGAACGAATTAACCTACAACACAGTTACAAAGAAAACTGCAGTTGAATTTCAGTCTCAATGAAAACTACAATTAACTTGATTTTGCTATGGATTACAGTTAAGTACCCTACAAAAATCACTCCAATTGTGTATGACGATAATTTTATTAAAATGTAATATGAATGTAGAACAACGAAAGTGACCATGTTGGTTGTAATACTCCTGCGGGTTGTTGGTTCTTTTCTGCAGTATGTCAACCAAATGGTAGTAAAAAAGTCACAGTTTTCGTTCACACACAGATGCCAGTTGAGTTTTACTGTACCTAAAGTCTTTACTGTCTATCTGAAAAACGGATAATGCGTTTGGAACGCATATAATTTAAAACTGTAATGAAATTTCGTTCAATTTTAATTCTGAGAACGTAAAATGATAAAGTATAAATTATAAATGCGTGGATGGTGAACAATTGATTTGTCCATTTCCATAAACCGTTAAGACCACAAAAATTCAAATTTGAGTTTTGTACGTCACCTGATAGATGGCACTGTCTTACACTGTTTAAGTTACATTTACAGGTATTATTAACGTTATTGACTATTCAAATTCACGATTGAATACAGTATTGACTACAGTTTCAGAACACTTTAAGTCCTTGACTGTTGCAGGTCCATAAGCGTTTACAGGAGCAGAGCGTGTGAAGTTCAGTAGAAAAAAATACGTTATAGAAGATACAGTTTCAAACAACGTTATATTCACACTTTTCTGAATTAACATGGGAATAAATCGCCATAAAAAAAGGAATTAGGCCTACAGAAAAGCAAATTTAGAAACAAATGACATTTTTTCCCGATTTCTATAAAAATGTTGTTCGAAGGACTTAACAGGTATTGTAAATGGACGACTTAATTAATGGCAGCAAGAAAAGGCGTTTTTCTTCCACTAACTTTGTAATTCGAAAACACACAAACACAGCAGTACTGTATTTTACTGAATACCGACATACGAAATAGACGATTAGACTAAATTATATTATGTTACAACATATGAGTGCTACGTCAGTACTTAGCGGCCTACTGATTACCACTGAAGATGTTCCATTAAATCCAACTCCAGTTTTAATGAAAACTATCCTATTTTGTGTACTTAAATGATTCTGGCAAAGAAAAAAATCATTTCGACTAAGCATATTGAATATAAGCCTAGGTTGTATTAAATGCCAGCATTTTTTCCTTGATGTAACTTCATTTTACTTTTGAATTAATTTTGTGACATAGGCCTGCTGCACTTTTCAAAGTAAATGGAGATATTCGACAAAGGGCAGACGACCGCAAAATTGATTTTTTTGACGCTACTTCACTTTAGTAAGGCATTTGACACAGCAGACATAGACCTTCTATTTGCACAAATTAAAAACATCTTAATCTTTCTGAAACTGCCGTTTCTTGGTTCGACTCCTACCTTCGTGACCGTCAACACTTTATCGGTAGGATTCATTCTTCTGATTGACGCGTTGTGGGGCGGAAATCCCTCAAGGATCGGCACTTGGACCTCTACTACTAATATTTAGTATAACATATTAATGACGTAACAACAATAATAAAACACTGTGAATATCACATGTATGGTGACGACTTACAATAACTGAATGCCAATGTTTATCCTGACGAAATGAATGACGCAGCGCAAAGACTAAATAAGGAGTTGGATTGTATTTCGATGTGAGCTCAGGAATTTGGATTGAGGTTAAATCCAGAGAAATTGCAGGCAATAATAATGAGACATCATCGGGTACTAGCTCTCTAGAGCGTGCAATAATTTACCATCCGTATAGCTTAACGATAAAATGATTAAATACTGTTACTCTGTAAAAAGTCTAAGCATTTTTATGGATAACAACCTAAACTGGAATACTCAGGTTACCAACACATGCAAGAAAATATTTTCCACACTTCATTCTCTTAAGCACCAAAAAAAAAAGTCAATTAGGCCTACTTGTGATGCCCCATTTCGATTATTGTGATTCTTTGTTAACCAATCTAAACACCAACCCAACTAAAAGATTGCAACGTGTTCATAATGCGTGTATACGATTTGTCTGTAATACTAGGAAATTGGACCATGTAAATACTGTCTCTCAAACTACAACAGTATAGTGGGTTCGCCTGAGGAAAAGAAGAATCATACATTCCCTGTCACTTCTGTACAAAATTCTACATACATACTTCTACTCCAAATTATCTGGCATCACGGTTACGGTTTCAGTTTCTCGCAACATTTCGTAAACAGCATCGTTTATGAAACGATCCATTCTTTCTTTAAAGTGCATTCTTGTACATAATTCATGTGAATTGTAACCTTGACCACAATTTTGTATTATAATTTTATTATTGTTTATTGCTTATAAAATATGTATTTTGATACCAACTATAACCCTAATATACCTCAGGGTGAAATAGGGTTTATTAAATTGGATAAAAAAAACAGCATAAATCGCTTCTTTCCATTCCTCGTCACAGAACTATTTCATACTCATTTTCCTTCACCATAACATCTCGCCTCTGCAATTCTTTGCCTAGTGAAGTCAGAGATTGCCGGACGTTATCAAAATTTAAAACTAAATTGGAAAGGAGTGTTTCACTACATGAACTCGACTTTCAATAAGTTGCTAGATTGGATGCTTTGTACCTCACTCAATGTAATACATTTCCATAACAATTAAACTGTATTGCATATTATTTGTATCTCAATGTAATAAATTTCCTCAATAATTAAACTGTATTGCGTATTACTAATCATGTTGTTATCTTTGTTTTTATATAAGTAGACTGTGTTATATATTATGATGTTATTATCTTTGCTAGAATATAAGTATAACAGTTCTGACTGAGCTGTCATTATTAATGTAGATTGTGTCACTTAAATTCTGCCATTATTGTTCTAGATTAATAATTGTTCATTTATTTTCACTTTTCTTGTTTACATTTTACTTGTATTTGTATTTTTCGTGGTGTGGAATGGAAGGTCTATTGGCCTTAACTCCGCCAGAATAAAGTAAATACATAAACATAGGCCTATGTATTGACACATGCCGAGTAGGTACTTTTTAATATCCATAGCAATTCCTTTAAATCTATTAAGTTACCAAATAAAGCGTAACGCATACTGACAATTAGTAGAAAGAAGAACAAATTAATATCATCCTGCAAAACTTAAAAAAAAAATCCATACAACACCCGAACTCGAAACATTTTATTACCGTACATTTTAATTTCGTTAAGAATAACTTTTCACGACTCTCGTATGAAACATTCTTACAAATGGATTCCGCAAAGAAAAGTGGGTTCGATATCGGCATGGAATGAATGCAGATAGAAATAGGTACATGAGTATCTGAGTTTTAGCAACTAATTTAGCTAACTCTTCTTGAAAATGCCATGAACATGACAGAAAAGCGTAAATTCTTGTTTAATACATTATAATATCTACACTACGTATCTTTGATCAAACAATTCTATCTCTTAGAGGAATCCAGGCAAAGCTTTTATTCCAATTCTTATCTACATTAAATTTCGACGTTGCGGCAGTTGAAAACGTCATTGAATAAAATAATACTGAAGTTTACAACAAACAATTCAATCACGACGACGTGTACTGCATTTTCATGACATTTCCTTCAAATCTGTTACGTGACAACTTAGAAGTGTAATGCCTATAGGTGTTAAATTCACGGGGGGGGGGGGGGATTAATAACATAAATAATCTTTACCCAGCTCAGGTTACGTTAGGTTTAATTTCTTTTGGTTACGTTACGCCCGTTCAGGTCAAAGCTTAGGTTTGTAGAACGAATAATTAGCCTATATAAAAATTCCGACAGTAGTTTTTTTAGTAGGTTATTTTACGACGCTTTATCAACATCTTAGCTTATTTAGCGTCTGAATGAGATGAAGGTGATAATGCCGATGAAATGAGTCCGGGGTCCAGCACCAAAAGTTACCCAGCATTTGTTCATATTGGGTTGAGGGAAAACACCGGAAAAAACCTCAACCACGTAACTTGCACCTACCGGGAATCGAACCCGAGCTACCTCGTTTCGCGGCCAGACGCGCTAAACGTTACTCCACTAGCGTTAGCTTCAAAAAGAACATCAGCGTCCTTATCGACTGAAGAAGTTTTCACTGTTTACATAAACTGTTTGGCATGTTACAAATTTAATGCTTTAAATCAGGTGGTGCTCACTGTACAGTTCAGGAAACAACTTATGATCGTTAATAGCTAAATGTCTTAGCTTTTGTTATTGTATTATATTTTTCAAGTATCTCCGCGGAAAAGACTAACCACGTAATACTGTTTAATGTTAGCACAGTCTAGTATATACAGTCACGAAGCTTGAGTTGTGAGGGTGCTAGGAACAATAGACTGTGCCGGTGCTATTTCGCATTGTCTGTAATGAGGCGATATTAGCGACCCTAGTGGTTAGCAACTATCTATGGATGCATATTTACTACGTATTGAGCTTCGTGATTGTATATACTAGACTGTGATTTAGTATGTAATTCTTTTTGAGACTCGTAAATGACGTCTGAAGTGAAATTTATTTATTTAATTTTATTTAACTAGCTAGCTAGTGAGTACAAATTAAAATTATAAAAAAAAATGTTTCTAGCCAATACCGTAAGTCCCAGGCTCGTGTACGGTGTGATCTTAGCCAATAATATAACACAAAATAATTTAGAAAGACAGTTTACTTAATACAGTAATTAACTTAATTCAAAGCAATAAATAACACAGAAGAGAGAAAAAAAAAGAGAGAGAGGGGAAAAAGAGAGAAAAACACATTCAATGACATGAAAATGTTTAATATGAAAAATACTCTTCTGAGTGAGTGAAAGGTTTGTAATTGAGGGACATAAAGCCTACAGTACAGTACGGTACGGTCATGTGTTCGGTCTTCAGTGTTTCTTCACAAACAACGTTTCCTTTTTTACATGATGGAATGGCCACCGTAGTTACGTTTTATACAGGTGAATTAAAAAATCGCTGTCTGTACTGAAACATTGAACATATTTCAATGCCTGCCCATAATAAAACTTGTCTACAGGTCAGCTGGTGAAGTTTCTAGTTAAGTACATAAGATCGCTTTTAATTAATATTAATTTCGTTGCAAATCGCTGTTGTTTAAATCGATTAATTATACAAATCATACCGTCATTGATTCTTGTGATCATAATAAGGTCACTTGTAAATGAATGTCTGAAAATAACAAGTCAAATCGCGACAGATTGTCATCAAGGTGATCCACTAGTTAAATAAAGCCTGCGTAGAATATTTGTAACATTTCATTGTCTCCTACTTGTAAAGGAACATAGCACAAAATCGTATGTAACGCACTGTACGTGCGTGCGTGCGTGCGTGCGTGCATGCATGCATACATACATACATTTGTTTTAGTTGGTTATTTAATGACGCTGTATCAACTACAAGGTTATTTAGCGTCGATGAAAATGGTGATAGCGAGATGGTATTTAGCGAGATGAGGCCGAGGATTCGCCATAGATTACCTGACATTCACCTTACGATTGGGGAAAACCTCGGGGAAAAAACCACCAGGTAATCAGCCCAAGCGGGGATCGAACCCGCGCCCGAGCGCAACTTCAAACCGGCAGGCAAGCGCCTTAACCGACTGAGCCACCCAGTGGCCACATACATACATACATACATACATACATACGTACGTGCATACGTTACATAGAAGCATTAAATTGTCATTCAGTACAGGCCTACATATAACTGTAAATTTTACATGGAGTAGGCCTACATGGAAAACAAGTCACCCAGGAAAACCTCAAGATCTCAGAGAAATCGTACACGGAGCTTGACAAGAGGTTTCAGAAAGACCATACCATGTGGCTGCCATAATTGTATATAACTTCTGACGATGAATAATACTGAAAATAATGCAGGACATTGCTGGATACAATATTAAATCAAGCCATCTACGGCAGTCCTTCATAGAACTACACAATGCTGTACACTTCCCACACTAAAATTCAGAATCTCTCTTCACAAGACAATCGTTTCCAGTGGTCTAGCGATCACTATTGGAAATTCGAGAGTTCAATTACAGCAGAGGCCGACGGATTTCAAAGGCGATAATATAGTGCATACATTTTATCTTTCCACGCTCGCATGCACTGTGCTGTGTACTGCCGCGTCCGCCCTATACCTATGGTTCCGCTATAGCGATCATCGCCGAGCGAACGTCAGCTGAGCTGTTTTCTTTACAGCGAACATCGTCATCTTTCCTAACGAAAATATTGGGGACTATGCCATCAGATAATTAGATAGCACTAAGTTTGGAGGCAATAATTCTGCTGAATCATTTAGAATTGGGGGTGTAGACAAGTTTAAGGCTTATTTTTCTAGTGAAGAATGAGGAGCTAAATGGTATCAATAAGATACATTGTTGTATTTATGCCACTTTGAACAGAGACGTACCGTATATTTAAATTATTTTCCGAGCAAGCTATCCGTGTAAAAATTAATTACATCGTTTGTTCTAAATTATAGTGGTTACAATATTCAAGCTTCTGTCCAAGCTAAACTTGAAACTAATTCTAAAATACGCTTCATTAAGATTTTAAAATGATATCAAGTAATAGGTACGTTAATCGTAGTTATTAAAGGTTGGAATTTCAGGGAAGACAGCCTATTCCTTTAACACTCTATAATTCTATAAAGCTATACGTTCCTGCTCTAACAATCCTAAATTCAGTTTTTTTCTTATAAACACTGTCTTTAAAAATAGATAATATTTTAATTATTCTTTCTCTAATATACTGGAATATACATAGAATTAACCTGTGTTGAAATACATATACTTTACCAATTTTGCCCATAATTACACCAACTTCATTCCACATGGGTAGCTCTGTATTTTTTGAACTCATATCGTACAGGGCGAAATGACTGGAAACATGGTTAAATAAGTTTCGTCATTGATTTGTGAGAAATTGCTAAATACACGATGTTTTGCAGCCATATTTGTGATATCGTCATTCGTTTTTTATCTAAATGAACGACGATTATCGTTGTCATTTTGAATTTAAGTCAATCCAGAGCGATGAGCGCCAGCGCAGATCGCTGCAGCCCGCGCAGAACGTTGTAAACAAACCTGCTTCATTTGTTTACATGTAGAGCTAATCGAGCGGCGTTGTTCGCTCAGCGGAACCATAGCTTCCATCTGTGAGCGTCGAAAGATAAATGCATGCATTACATAATAGATAATATACTGCTAGGTTTCCTCCAGGAGGTAAATAGAGCCGTGGGTTACGTGTCGTAGATTTATGGTACCCGCTGAAGGTTTGTGTCGCTCACAGAGGGCTTTATTTCTCGTTTAATTCCGATGTAACTACCTTCTGCTGTTGAAAGAGTCGTTAAATAAAATATTAAATATTCGATCCTGCTACGTACCTGCCACATAATTTTATCTGATTTGTTTGCGTTTCTTAACTGATTGTATGAAATTGAGAGATGGAATAACTTTATAAATACACACATGACATAAATTAAGTAATACACTGCATTTCCACAATTAGAGTTAATAAACATCTCGAACATTTATAGTATCTCAGTCCTTTACATATCTCAGTTATATTTCCGAATAGGCCTATATCCAGCAGATGACTTTTGAAATCGGTGCCGCAGTGTTGCCAATACCTTGCAAGAAAAATGAGCGATCAGTGACAGGTTAGGTTAGGTTAGGTTTGTTCAGGCTTTCGGTATGTATTGCATAGGAAGGTATGTAGAAAGGCTTGTCCTGGACCATAGTGAAGGAAAATAATGCTTTCGTAAGGTACTATTATACTGAACAACAATAATTTTGCTCCGACTCAAAACAATGTGTCCCTTATGGTTTGATGTACGTTGAATCCGAAAATGCATCTCTTTCCTTCGTATCACGTAAGGTTTTTAAGATATACCATGATTTCACTTTTCGATAAGCGCTCCCCCAGGAAAATCTGGCACAGGTTGAGGATATAAATCAAAACAAAGGTAATGTATTTTATGAGTTTATGACTTATTTCCGGTTTCTTATGGTTGTTGGCATGTTATTTTGTACTTCTAATAAATAAACAGTTATCGGTCCCCTCTATTAAGTAAATTTCATAATAGTTCAAAGTGAGGTCTATGCAATGAACAAACAAGGGTGTGGTTTTCTGTATTTAAAGGAAATGTTTACCAGTTTGAGTGAAGGCAAATTAAAAGAGGGCATTTTCATCGGTCCACAATTTCACAAAGTTATGGCCGATCCTTTGTTTGAGGAAAAACTTTCTGTTACAGAAAGAATGGCATGTCGAGCTTTCAAAGACGTTTCCTCTAATTTCCTTGGAAATTCTAGGGCAGAGAACTACATAGAACTTGTTTGGAAAACACGTATGAAAAAATGGAGCGTAATATGTCTCTCAAAGTACACTTTTACATTCTCATTTGGATATCTTTCCTCCTAACTTTGGACCGGTAAGCATGGGGAAAGATTTCATCAAGAAATATCTGAAATGGAAAGGCGATATAAAGGAAGATCGTCATCCAGCATGCTTTTAGACTATTGTTGGTTCCTTGTAAAATACTGTCCCGGGTCTATTTATAAACAGAAGTGATGCAGAAAATTATTTTAAATTTAAGTTCAAATTCCAAATTTTTTTCTCATTATACGCATGAAATATTTTTATTGTTGTTGTGTTTTAAACTATATAACATCATGTTTGTATCCAATACAGATTTTTCAAGTATTATGAGGAATTTTGAATCCCTAGTCTATTGTAATTTTATCAGTAGCAGTGTAAAATTAAAAACAAAATTGTTTTGTCATAAAAAATTCAATTCATTTTCCCCGGAAAATGAATGGCACGTGATGGGACAATTTGGATTTCAAATTCAGACTTAGGACACACATATTAGTAATATCCACCTATTTTTATTTCGGAGCAAGACAAAAAGGAAAAATTTGTTGTTCAGTGTTATCAAAGATCGTACAATGTTGTTGTTTAGTCAACTGTCCGAAGACAGGTCTGAACCTCACAAGCGATTCCAATAAGACACCACTTATGAGGCAATAGGCCAAGAGATAATGGGCTAAGGTGGCCAGGCCCTTTCCCCCTCCATTGTATACATCGGCGATTAGCTACATGTACACTAATCAGACTTCAGAGTACAATTATTTTGATAACATCCGTTTTCCCGCGTAGTGTAAAGCAATAGTTGTACCACTGGTTGATGAGATAATTTCCTGTGAAAATATCGGAGAAAATAATCCGACGGGTATATAAGGAAGAAAGATATTTGGGGCGGGTTGGTGGGTTTTACATCTTTTGTAGTGATTACATCATGTCTCTAGAGAGTGTGCTACTACAAGTTTGTGGTTATTTTCAATTATTTAACAAGTATTTTTTTTTGCCGTGTGTTGTACGTAGCGGGATCGAAGATTCACCAATAAGACATTAGGCCTATAACTTTTTAGAATTCGGAGACAAAGTACCTAATTGTTCCACATTTTAAACCAAAAATCATTGTAGTATGTCACAAGTACCGCTCTACCATCTGAGATAACGGCTTGTTTGTCTCAGTTGTCTTTTTGAGAACACTCATCTCGAAAGAAATCAAACACATTACTTACTATGGCTATAACCACTGCATTATAATGCACCTTGAGGAGACATAATAGTTGGCATGGACCACGTTTCTGACTTCTATATTTGTGGAAAGCTTAGAAGATAAGTTGGTGCCAGCTGAACAGCTGTTGGGACATGCAGATATGAGTACTTCCCCATTATACGAATCACTTATACACTAAGAATTGTAATGCTGAAGATATCAATTTCCAAAATTTCGCAGAAATACACATTTTCTGAATCCATGACACGAAAAGTGTTTCTGACATGCCATCTGTTTCTCAACAGTGATTTCACCTAATCTTATCGATTGCATGCATTTTGTTCGTGTTCAACATGAGTGTTTATTTGAAATCTAAAAAAAAAAAAAACAATGTGGATCGCGTTCATTATGTGGAATAAACTGGCGATGATACGGGCGATTTAGTGTCGACGAGGAAAATGTTTTGGTAAGACAAATTACTGTATACAGAATTAGTAGTAGTAGTATTTATATATAGTAGTATTTATTTACTTGTAATAATAACAGAGAATTTATTTAATGACACAGGCCATGAGGATGCTGTGACCACGTACAGTCCCTTGTTGTAGGTATACCGCTAAAGCAAGGCCTTACATTTTGTGGGTGAAAAGGAAGTCATTTCTAAACGGCTTATTTACTACCGCCATATGAATAACGTCTAAATATCTACTCCTATTTTAATTAATAAAAAATTACATTACGAAATGCTGCTACATTTGTGGTTGTTTGTGAAAATTATATTAGGCTATCTAGTTCATAAATGAAGTGAAATGGGTTAATTTGCGGATATAAATATATATCTTTTTCTGTACTTTCTTTCGGAGCATAATAAAAGACCTGACTTATCTATGCCATAATTTCATAAATTACAACTGAAAATGAAGCTGTGAATAGTGATGTCATTGGCATGGTGATAGGAGTTGATGTGTTTCGGAACGCATGGAACTTGTAATGAGAAAGTATGTGTCAGGGTCGTGACTCATGTCTGTGTATGTGTTTTGCTTCCGAAAGTATACGTATTCCATTTTTTTATTTTTATCGTCAAATCCGTTATGTCACAGCATAGAAACGAGAAGAGAAGTGCATAATGAAGCAAAAAAAAACCAAGTAAGATATGAGAGCCTAGGTGTTTGTAAACACTGCCGACTTACCGACTGGAGTAGCGGAGTTGGTGTGCGGGGGATTCACCCTGGCGCGTAGGGCGGCGCCGCCCGCGCTGGTGACGGAGGACAGCGCTCTGCCGCCGGTGGAGCAGGGCGACGAGGACGACGAATCGCAGCTGCCTTCCATGGAACGGGACACGATGGCGGCGGCGCTGGTGCCGGGGGCGGGTGGCTCCCCGGGGGCGGACGTTTGGGTGACGGGCACGCCGTTCTCGATGCTGAGGCCTCCGACCTGGCCGGCCAGGCGGGCCTCGTCCTGCGCCTGGGCGCGTCGCAGCGCCGTCTGCAGCGCCATGACCCGCTGGCGCTCCGCCGTCAGACAGCACTTGTCGCAGTTGCAGTACCGGTACTTGCAGTAGCGCTTGTGGCCCTTGAGGCCTATCTTGAGGCGGTGGTTCCTACAGCGGGCGCAATTGGGGGGCGTACGAGGACTCTGCGAACTGCTGCTAGTGGCCGCAACGTCCGGCCGGGCGCCTTCCTGCCCTGGCTCGCCACCGTTCTCAGACATGTTCAGCGCCCGCCCATCAACCTCAACGACTTGACATTCACACACTCACTGCAACACTAACGTCACGACCAAAGTGCATGGCCGCTCCCGCTGCAAGCGAATGCACCGCGTGGCGATCCCAGCGCCCTATCTCGGCCGGTGCACCAATCAACTCTCACGCCGACAAACACTCATCCATCTAGCACAGTTATCTCGCAATAAGGGACTGGAATGCCGGGGTTCACAGTCCAAGCAGCCCCGCGAAACTTAGGTGAGGAGTGAGTGCAGGCGACCCGGTAGGGGGGGCTCGCAAGGGGGGCCCGGAGGGGGAGACCGAGTTGTAACTTTTACGACTTTTGGCTGCTCCTTGCTTGGTGGTTGTGTTCGTTGCAGCGGGATACGAGTCGAACGGAAGGGGGCGGGGGGACGTGCGACGGAGGGGGGGGGGGGCGCGGGACGGAACGCTCATTCCAACTTGCATCGTAAAACCCTGCCTGATGCATACACACATGCTGCTGTCTGGATGACTCGACGGACTCTCTCTCTCTCTTTCTCTCTCTCTGTCCTTGCCTGTGTTATTGTAGTGAAGAGGCGTCTACTTCACTTAAATTAGATAAGGGTATAGGTACCGATATCAGGCTCCGGGGACTGTCTGCACCTCCGGGCTCGTGAAGTAAACCAGACCTCTTAATCGACGGACTAATCCATAGTGTCGACGTCCTCTACCGTGACGCTTTTTACACCTTCATTGTTTCACTATTTACAACCTCCTCTTGCAACTTGCAGCCGTTTTTTAGTTCCCGAGTTGTTGCCGATAATCGCCACGCCGGGCCGGGCCAGTGGCGCACGTCTCGTTCTCTCTTCCCTACTGATGTGTCAGGAGGGTCGTAAATCGGGGCACCCAAATCACACTCCGTCCGCGTACAGCATCTGCCACTTCACAGGCATTTTAGTAGTGCAGATGTAACTAAATTGCTCATCATCATCATCATCATCATCATCATCATCATCATCATCATCATCATCATCACTTATTTTTGATAGGCCTTCTCTCTTGCGAGGACTCAAGTATTAAACAGCGATACTCTCCGGTCATAATATTATGATAGCTCATACTTTAACCTAGGCCAGAATCGCCCAAACTACAGACCGCGGCCACATCCGGCCCGCCATGGTTTTTTTTATGCGGTCCGCTTTTATTTTTGTAAAAATAAATGGCCTATATTAAATTACTAGCGATTTTAGAGGTTTATTTATTGAACATGATCGTTTCAGAGTGTCTCGACAGTAAAACCTAGTCCGGTTGCGCAACGGGTTATTAATTAGTTCATATCAGTAACTATGGTGGTGTAATAACATGTAACAAAAAGCTGATTGAAGAATTGGAGGTTTCACAATCTCCAAATCGAGACTGTACCTTAATACAGAAATTCCTTCTGTTGAAATATTAGTAAAAAGTCTTTAATAATTTTCATTTATAAAATAATAAATAATCTTTTTGAAGTTCCAGCTCAACACTGAAATTGATAATCACTGTACTAGAGAAAAAATCATAAACACCAAATTCTGCTAAATATGGCATTAGATCAGTATTATACAACTAACTCAAAATATTACAACTCCTTACCATTGGAAATAAAAACAATATCAAAATTATTTCAGTTTAAAAAGAAAGTAATATATGTAGGGTGTGTTTCGAAGTAGATTTGCTGATTTTTTTATTAATTAAACTTTAATATAATATGATAAGAATGTATAGACTAAATTTAGGTTCAGGCTTGCTCAGTTCCCATTAAATTAAGTAGATATACATATATGAATTGTACAAGTAGTAGGCCTATTTAAGGGGTCAAGTACAGCATACAACAGTAAAATTTTTGGAAATATTCAACATTTTTTCCTCCATTACTGTATCTTGTACAATAATGAAAAACACTGTCCTTCTGCTATATGAAAAAAAAATTACGATTTAAAAAAAGTTATTTATATATATATATATATATATATATATATATATATATATATATATATATATTTTAATTCAAAATGTTGGCAGTTCACTCTGCAGTAATGAAGCATTTCCCTCATAACACAAAAACTTGTTAACTTTTTCATGTTCTCTCTTTTCTATATTATTGCTGAAACTCATGTTTACAATATCATGCTCTCTGAACTACAGTCCTTAATAAATAATATTTTTATTATTTTGTGTAATAGAAAATACTGATATGTGACCATTTTTTTTAATTAATTTATTTTTTATCAGACAATCTATCAAAGGTAGAGAAGTGATCTTGCATCATATTGTAGATATGACATGCATAAATACATACAAAAAATTTCATCACAGAATGTTGGATAGTTTTTGAGTTATGTGGGAAACGTTTCATCACTGCACAGTGAACTGAATTTAAAAAAAGAAATGTAGATAATTTTTTTAAATCGTAAAAATACTTTTTTAATATAGCAGAAGGACAGTGTTTTACACATACTAGTTTTTATTATTGTACAAAATACAGTAATGGAAAAAAAAAGTTGAATATTTCCAAAATTTTACTGCTGTAAACTGTACCTAACCCCTTAAACTAGACTTAGGTGTAAGGTTATTAAATTCATTTTAATAATTCTACAATCTTACGTAATTCAGGATTATAATCATTTGTAATGGTTACCACCACAAAACAAAACATATTTTTATGTATTGCCTAGATATAGCAATAACTCAATAAGGGCTATTTCGAAATAAGTAAATAAATAAATAAATAAATAAATAAATACACACATAAATAAACAAGTAAATAAATAAATAATAAATTTTCCGCACAGAAGTAAGGTGGCTGAGTCGCGGTTACAAGATTCCTTCCTTTACTAGAGGACATCGCAGATTTCCTGAAGAAAAAAGTCGCCTATGTAAATTGTTAAGTGGCCTCAGTTGGTTATCCTGCTTAGTATGTATTCTTGATTTTCTTTAACAAAAGATTTAAGTGATTTCAACACCGTATTACAGGGTAAAGATAAATCAGTTATGCATTCAGAGTGCAGTGATATTATTTCATCTAAAGTTAAATTTATTCAAGACACAAATTTCTGTGAAAAATTTGGGGGAATTTTCCTATGGTCATTGATCTACAAATCCAATATTCCGAAACATTTTTCAGAAATGGTTTTATAGTTGAAGTTACTGAGGGAATTGAAGAACAATTTATTAAAATATTTGTCGATTTTATGAAAATGGAATATAAAATTGCTTTGTTTTCTTCTCTATATGTCTGTGATGTTGACACTGCACCGAAACAACTTCAATAATAATTTATAACTGTTATATTTTCAGTGTGATGATGCAGTGAAAGGAGTCTTCGATCTTTAACCTCTGATAAAATTCTAGAAATCAGTACCAGATGAAAAGCATCCAGTTTTGAAGAATCAAGCATAGCGTATGCCCTCCATATTTTCGTCGATACATACTGAGTGAACTGTTTAGAGCAGAACAGGTTTCACGGCCGGCCGACTATGCGCGCGGAGGTGGGGGACTCAAGGCCGCGCGAGGCCGTGAAACCTGTTCTGTTCTACACTTTTCACTCAGTATTATGTGAAAAAACATTTTCAAAAATTAAAATTGAGATCGAGCTAGACTGACAAGATCTTCAAGACGTATTACTTCTCTGCATCACTGAACAGAAATCAGACATCAACATCAACAATCTACTACAGATCGATTATTTAGTCCTGACAGCTCAGCGACGCGAAAGAGGAGAAGTAATAGGAGTAGTGGGGAGAGCTCCGGAGTAGAGATAAGGGCGAGCGGTCGGTAAAGGAATGCAGTACAGCTTAATTGTACTAGAAACATATCGCTCTACCGCACACATGACACCATATCGCTTCGAAAGCAAGCGAGTGACTAACCAAACACCCCTTGGCGTAACTAAATGGACTCGCCTGACTCAAGCGCACATCTCCGGCGACTGTCAGGACTAAATAATCGTACTGTAGCCTACTTATCTTCTAAATGCTAGTTCCACACTTCTCATTAGATAATTAAGCATGCCCTAGCATATCAAAATTTGCATTTTAGCTAGTACCGGAAGTAAAATTAAATACATGATAATAGCTTTTCCTTGCAAAATATTTACTGAAAATTATTGTATATCTAAATTTTTTTGTATCTCGACGAATTATTTCTAGCTCTTCAGCCGTGAAGAGTGGGTCCTTAGGACCTAGTCGCACAATAAAAAGTTTCACATTTTTTTGCGTTAGTAGCAGTGGATTCGAACCCTTTAACGTAAATTCATTTTAAATTATGACCACTATTGTGCAGTAGTTTGCATGTGTTCAGCTCATGCAGTTTAGTTACTGCAACTTGCTAGGGTCCTCAGGACCCATAGCTCAAGTGTAAAGTTACAATTTTTATTAATCCCTTTTGTGAGACTTAGTGTCGATTAAAAGAAAAAATATGTCGATAGTCGTCGTGGAGATGCTGATGATCTACATCCGTTCGTTTTAATTACTTTCGACGAATTATTCGAAGAAAGTGGATGTAGAAACGATGCGTGTTTCCCAGCTTTTGAGTCCTCAAGTTCATCTGAACAAAGTGAGATAGAAGAAACAAATATTGTAAGGCAAAAAGCATGTAAAGAAAGTGTATTAGATGAAATAGATAACAGGCAAGATGTTGGTGAAGTAGATGTGGAAATAGATACCAGACAAAAATTGAAGTAGACGTGGAAATAGAAACCAGGTAAAAAGTTGGTAAAGTAGACGTTGAAATGCAAAGATACAGTAATTGCAAACCACCACATACAACTCTAAATACATTGTTGATATATTTTATTGTTAACCTAAGTCGGATATGCTAATAATTTTGAATTCTGGGCATTTAATTATTTACACAATTAATTTTTATGTTAATGGCGTGAAAAGTTGTTCTTAAATTGTACACAATTTGCTAACACATACGCGGAGTTATGGGGGGGGGCATGGGGCACTGCTCCCCACCCAAACTTGGCCGAACACTATTTTTTTTTCTATTAACATTAGAAAATATTGAATTCAAAAGATTTTTCTTGTTTTTGTTTATGATTAAGTTTCTGTGCTTAAACTGACGAATTGTCTAGACCATGTGTCTGGACTATAATATTTATTTTAAATTTCTGAATGTATAAGAATTTCTATACCTCATCTGAGGAACGGAAGCACAATAATGATTTTTATAACACCTGTACTTATATGTTAGAACTCTCCAGGTATTCAAGCAGCCACTTGAAAAAATATGAATATCATACTGCACAACAATGCAGAAAAAATAAAAGTGATCCCGGTTAAACATAAAGACGAGATTAAATAAAATAGTTAGAATTCACATTTCATACGATAAGTAAATGTAAACTTGGACCACCGCTGTGGAGTAATGGTTAGCACATCTGACCATGAAACAAGCGGTTTGAAAAAGTTACTTGGTTGGAGTTTTTCCTCAACCAATTGAAACAGAATTTCTGGGTAATTTTCGATGTTGGACCTTGGACTCATTTCGCCATCATTAATTCACATATCATCATCTATACAATAGCCCGGGTTAAGTTCACGGTGCAGCGTGCTATACTTGTACAAGAGTACGGCCGTTCGGCTACCCAATAAGCACAATAAGCCTGAGACTGCAGTGCAAGCCTTCGGGTCCTTCTTCCTTACAAGAGAAAAAAGAAAGTATAATAGTCTGTATAGTTTGTTACAATTTTATTTTATTTTACAATACCTTTATTAAATGATCATATTCCGATATACTGTACCAAAGTCAAGCTATAATGGGAGGAAAAGATAAATGATGTCCCCCATAATCTCGTTATATCGGGATTCTATGGT
Organism: Periplaneta americana; assembly: GCF_040183065.1. NCBI lineage: Eukaryota > Metazoa > Arthropoda > Insecta > Blattodea > Blattidae > Periplaneta > Periplaneta americana. Next base: position 88,199,136 of record NC_091122.1, on the reverse strand, counting down.
TTTGCTTTGCCCCCTAAGACAACAGTTCTCTCTCCACCTATGTGCTGACATAATGTAATTATAAAAAATCAACAAAAAATGAAAATTTCAGCCTTCCTTACTTTATGAGGAACTTAAATAAATGTCTAACAATAAAGTATTTTAAAGAATTTTACCATTGTTGTTATTGATGAAAACAAGTTCGGGTTCTTGAGACCCATAGATCACTACTAAAGTCTCACAAAATGAGGGTAACTATTAGAGGGCTAGTATAACATGAGTCCCGCTACCCAGGGCAAGATTCAACTGATTCATAACTTTATACATTTAAACAGGCATATCGACGGCCCCAAGGAAGAGCATTGCAACTGACATTTTGAAGAATTTGAGTTTTGATCGTAGACCTGAAGGTTTTATGTCTGTGATATAAATATGATTAAAATCGGCTGGATGGTTGGGCAGTAATCGCGCAATATTTAAATATTGTAACGAACATTGATACATTTTATACGTAGAATAATATTGTATCTGCTTAAGAATTTGTCGACTGTGTATTTTCGCAATAGTGTCCTGTTAAAATTATTGTAAGTGGCATATCATAGTCTTTTCTGTAGGAAGTGAATGAATAATTGAATCAGTGTAAGTAATTTGAAAGTATTGTATCTGTATTCTGCAACAACATGTAGACCTATAGTCGTCTTATTTTATCTTAAATTGTCAGCTTTGTGTGATCTCAGGGAGAGCAATACAAGTGAGACAAATGGGACCGGGTTGCTACTTAGTATGTAGATATGGTTGCATGAACAAGGTCACTCATGAAGTCAGAGAAAAAGTTTTCAGAAAGTTTTGGAGTCTCCCAGAACACACTAGAAAATGGATTATAATATATAAGAAACAACATACGAAAAATTGAAAGAAAAAGAACCATACCTGCATCGCCTAAGCTCTCTAGAAGACAGTCCACTTTTGTTTACAATTTACCTTTTGGTAATACAGAAAATAGTGTGCAGGTCAGCACAACGACAACCCCGCAATTTCCTTAGCATAAATTATATGTGGGTAATGACACGCAGAGACTTGATAAAAGGACATTCATTCATTCATTCATTCATTCATTCATTCATTCATTCATTCATTCATTCATTCATTCATTCATTCATTCATTTTATTCCATAGATCTTACATGAGCAATGAAGCTTTAAGATGTGGAACAAGTCAAAATTTTGCAATATTACAATTACAATTTTTACAAATTTTTACAGTTTTACAATTTAATAATTTTCTACAATTTTTACAATTTTGTGCAATTTTTTACAATATTTTGGCGAGATGTAGTGAGATGAGGCGAGGTCCGAGGATTCGCAAAAAAAGATTACCCGGCATTTGCCTTTTGGTTGGAGAAAACCTCGGAAAAACCCAACCAGGTAATCAAATCAAAGGGAGGGGTAATCAAATCAAAGGGGGGTAATCAAATCAAAGGGGTTGATGCCGAGGACTCGCCATAGACCATCCGCCTTCAGTCCCATGGCTGGGGAAAACCTCGGAAGAAACCACCAAAGGGGGATCCAACTCAAGCTCGAACGCAGCTCCAGATCAGCAGCCCAGCGAGTCTGCCTACTGAGCTACATCGATGGCTCTACTAAAAGTATACAATACATAGCCAATCAGATTATTAAATTTACAGACGCAAACGATCATTTATCAGTTCAGCTATATGTATAATACAAAACAAGTAAGTTAATTAAATTTAAGGCATAAACAATTCAATCAGTAGTGATATACAGAAATTGATAATACATATCATGCAAACTACTTCAAATTACAAACACAAACAATTTATCAATAGATACAGATTACTATTCAATTTAAAGCATATAAAATTCATAAGAAATAGATTCTTCAGATAAACGAGGAAAACACAGAAACCGTGGAAATGTGTCGGAGAGAGTGAAGGATTTCTTACGTCGGCACATTTGTTCTTGTCCAGCTGTAGACTACCACTATATAGGAAAGAAATTCTACAAGGTAATATTTGGATGGTGATTTATCCAAAGCAAAAAATGTATAGACTATACCAAGAATGAATAAACGAAAATTGTGGAGTATGCGAGGCTGAGAGATAATACAGAGATGTGTTTGTTAAGAAATGTAACATTGGCTTCTTTCTGCCAAAGAAAAATCAATGTGAAAAGTGCAATACTTATATGAAAAGTTTTTCAAACCTCTTTTTCTGATGTTAGCATCTTTTCCAATTTATAGTTTGGGAGAAAATAGAGAGTAGTCTTTCATGTGGCATGAGTCCGTAGCAAAAAGGGGCTGTAATGAAATTGGTGGTTGCATATTGAAGTCGATAAAAAATTATAAATATAAAGGAATTTATATTTATCTCCAAGACTGTTCCGGACAGAATAGAAACAGGTAGGCCTATATTTTTGCTCCTTATTTATATATAAGTAAGAAATAAATTTTGAAAGAAAAAATCAAGAATATTATCTAAAGGCGAGGTTAGTGACACAAGTGTGGTGAGTGTACGCGAGTCAATTTTAAACGTATCAAACTCAGCGAAAATTTCCGGAAAGCAGGCAGTGACGTCAACTGAAGAAGAAACAGGAGTGACGCGAACTGGTATTCAGCCAGTTCAGCAAGCTCAGCAGAACAAGACCGCAATGCAAGCGAATGGAAATAGTGGACATCAGATGGGAGCAATTCCGAAGCGGGTGAAAGAACTAAGACTTAAATCGAGGCTGACTAGAAGTAGAGTAACGCAAGTAGGAGATAGTTCAGGGAGCAGTGATGAAGAGGGTAAAACAAGGTGAAAAAACAGTATGACTTAAGGAAATGGTGTGGAGAGGAAATAAATCGTGAGAGAAGAAAACTAAGACCTAAAAAAAGCAATGTGGAAAAGGGAGTAGTGAAAAGTGCAAATAATTAGAGATGTAGAGTGAGGGGGTTAGAGTATTTTTGGTATAATGATGGGTTAGGAGAAAAGTAGAGGAAGAATTGATCAAAGACAAGAAAAGACTAGTGGAAGAATTGCAATAATAAATTAAAAATAAGTAATGTCCCAATTGACTTGTACGAGAGGCGTGTAAAACGGTGAGACGACACTGTATACTAATAATGTGAAGTGCCGCCTCACCGAAAGGTATATTGCTTAAAGACAAACATATACATTCATACATTCATTCATATAAGTAAGAAATTCATTGTTAAAGCTACACATAAATTCCTGAAAAAAAGAACACACATGGAAAAAATCAGATTCAATCCTTGCCTTAATTGAACGAAGAGAAAAGGGACAAACAATATTCACTCCTGAATAATGGATAATGCTAGTATAAATTACTAAAGCAAGTGGAAACCCTGTGAGGTAAATTAAATGGCACAAAATAATTTTTAAAAACTTAGAAGTCTTTAATCGCCGACGAGAATGACAACTGAAATTTGACAGAAGAAAATGAAAAAGTTTTTTTTTATGAAAGTTAAGCAAATTAAAATTGATCCTGAATTAGGAAGAAGATATTCATTAAATACAATTATATGAACGAACAAGAACATTCTGCAGTATTGACATAAAACGCAAAGTCAGACCCAGGACTTGGAAGGATATAAATCTGAAATGTGCGTACACTGCTCCACTACCCATCGCCGAAGGTAAAGTCAACGATCTGCTATCACTGTCACGAAATAGGCTATACCCCCACATTCCTGGCATTTATCACGGATTCTACAAAGGACTTACAGCCAGCGAAATTGTTGAAAATTTTGACAATGATGAATAACATTAAATTCGGTGGCATTGTAAAACAAATTACTACAGTATGTATTTATGTACATCTCTGTTTATAGTTATGTAGTTACAATACTATTAATGTAAACGGTGACATTATTGCTCTTTTTCCACAAGTAATACTACTGTATGTCACATACAATATTCTTACTGGAAATTTATGTTAACTTTTTAATATTTAGTAATATTACGCATATCAGAAATGATTTCAGAGAACGTGTTATCTCTACAGTGGAGGGATATCCATTTCAATAATGGTAATGCAAAGAAAAAGAGTGACAACCATCCGAAGTTGTTTTTAATTCTACTGTAAAGTTCATTTTGTCACTTACAAAGGTCTTCCTTGCGGCCGTCGATATGTAACCATTAAAATTAGAAACCTGCAACTTCCTCATTTTTGGCATTCTCGGTACTCCGAAGGTTGTCAAGCTAGCGGGCTCAAACCTGGCTGACAGTGATGGATTTTAAAGGGCGATAAAATCCTTAGTATGGCTTCTTCAGGAAGGGAAATAAAACTGTGGGGCCCAGGTTCTAGATTTAAAGCAATTAAAGGAACCTCATTCCTCTTATAGGGCTCCAAGCATATCTGTCAGCTATTTCTCGTCTACTTTGAATTTTGACACTCAATAATCTCTGTAGTTAGAAGAATCATTAAATAAAATACTATTACTTCCTCCAATACTACTATTACTACCATTACTTCCTAATTATTGAAGTATTTAGACATGTAATAAGAAATAATGATAGTACATTCACAACATCAATACTGTATTGGCCTTAACTCCGCTACGATAAATAAATAAATAAATAAATAAATAAATAAATAAATAAAGTAAATAAATAAATAAAATAAATAAATAAATAAATATCACCACCAAGAACATGTGTCGTTTAATATCTTGTACCACTAAATTTCAATTTGATCACAATTTTGTACTTTTTGTTATATTGACAGTAAATTAAAATATAATTAATTCACAATAACCACAACAGTTAAACAAAATTACAGGTTAAAATAATGTCATAAGAGTTTACATACATACGTACATACATACATACATACATACATACATACATACATACATACATACATACAGTCCACACCTGTGGAGTAATGGTCAGCGCGTCTGGCCGCGAAACCAGGTAGCCCGGGTTCGAATCCCGGTCGGGGCAAGTTACCTGGTTGAGGTTTTTTCCGGAGTTTTCCGTCAACTCAATACGAGCAAATGGGTAACTTTCGGTGCTGGACCCCGGACTCATTTCAACGGCATTATCACCTTCATATCATTCAGACGCTAAATAACCTAGATGTTGATACAGTGTCGTAAAATAACCCAAGAAAAACACATACATACATACATACATAAGTGCTCTTCCCATGGGCAGGTCCTTCACTGCAAACCCAGTATTCTCCAATCTTTCCTATTTTCTGCCTTCCTCTTAGTCTCTGCATATGATCCACATGTCTTAATGTCGTTTATCATCTGATATCTTCTTCTGCCCCGAACTGTTCTCCCGTTCACCATTCCTTCCAGTGCATCTTTCAGTAGGCAGTTTCTTCTCATCCAGTGACCCAACCAATTCCTTTCTCTCTTTCTGATCAGTTTCAGCACCATTCTTTCTTCACCCACTCTTTCCAACACAACTTCATTTCTTATTCTGTCTGTCCACTTCACACTCTCCATTCTTCTCCATATCCACATTTCAAATGCTTCTATTCGTTTCTCTTCATTTCGTCATAATGTCTATGTTTCTGACCCATACAATGCCACACACCACACAAAGCACTTCACTAGTCTCTTCTTTGTTCTTTTTACAGAAGATGCTCCTTTTTCTATTAAAAGCTTCCTTTGCCATTGCTATCCTCCTTTTGACTTCCTGGCAGCGGCTCATGTTATTGCTTATAGTACATCCGAAGTATTTGAAGCTGTTCACTTGCTTTACCGACTCATTTAGAATTCGCAAGTTTATCTTCTTTATTTTTCTTTATCTTCGTCTTGTCTGCATTTGTGGAGTTTTAATTTTAACAGATGATTTCTACCATTTCACACTCCACAACAGAACTTGTTTCATTACAATAGACAAATAAATTAAAAGAAGTCATTGAAGATATGTAATGGGAACTTAATTTCCGTCCACTCTGTATACTGAAAACTGTGTAATATCCATGTATCTAGATACTAAAATTGTTAATACACTCACGAATATAAGTTATTAAAATATATGTTATAGTTATTCCTGTTGTAGGCCATAGAGGGCGACTAATGGCTCATGTAGTGGCCTTTACCCTCAAGGATACACCCCTAGTACTCATTTATGTTAGGCAGTGAGTCCCAGGGCCATAGTGTAGACCAGCGATGGCGAAAATGTAATCGTGCGCCGAGCCACTGTGTAACCTGCAACGTGCATAGCACCTATGGAGGGAGGCGGACACCCGAAGGGGAAGTGAAGCAACTGTCTCACTTATTATCGGATTTTCTTTTTCCTTAAATATAATTTTATACTGTACAAGCTTACAAACTAATGTTTAGTACGTGTAACGAAGAAAGAAATGAACAATAAATGAACAATATCTCAACCTAAAATTAACTGTCTTCAGAATGTCTCTGCGACAAAGTTTCAAAATCAGGAATTATGTCACTTATTGCCAGTCGTAGTTGATCACAAAGGTATTTGTCTGTCAGTCGTGATCTAAATTTGGTTTTTACTATTTTAATTGTTGAAAATAATTTTTCAAAAACGTAAGTTATAGCGAACATGGCTTCAACAGAGCAAGCGAAAGAACGAAGCTTCGGATATTTATGTTTTGGCAAAGATTTTAAAGTTCAACATTTGTCAAGTCCTTACATATAGCTTTCATTTAACATCACATAGTAAATCAGTGAGTTCAAATTGAAAACCTAATCGCATTATTCGTACATTTGCTGAAAAAGGATCGACGTACAGAGATGATGATGATGATGATGATGATGATGATGATGATGATAACAATAACACTTAACCTTTTGATGTTTCATCAGTAATATGTAATATAATGCCGTTTTATGTTATACAACCGTTTTCCTCGTAATACTTGTGAACAAATCGTACATTTAATATTCTCATCATATTGACAGCAAAAAAATGCGTCCTCCCATCCTACTTGGAACTTTCGTACATGGTTTCGAGAGAGACATATGCCACTCACAGGTCAGAGACAAATACAAATGGAACGGAGTTTGACTCCAGTGAGTGAGAGGGTGGGGGTTGGCGGAGGTTAGAAGCAAGCGAAATGCACAGCTATCACTGCGAGCCACAATGTCTCGAGAGTCACGTTCTCGCCACGGCTGGTGTAGACGGAAAGATTAGATCAATGAGTAAATCCATGACTCCATTGGGAATCGAACCCGCGACCTTCCAGCTTGCAACGCAATTCCTTAACCGAGTCGCTTCCGGGCATCCCCGCAAATATACCTACATATAAAACGTAGACACATATAATGAAGTTGTAAACAATGAATAAAAATTTCTTGCTGCTTATTTTGCTCCTGAGGACTCTTCTGCTTTTCTCTTAGTTTATCTTGCTGTTAGGCTGACCAGACGTCCCCGGTTTTGAGTTGCTGTCCCCGGGGAGCAAATGTCCCCGTTTTTGTTCCCAGAAGTTTTGATTTTATTTCAATGACTTTACCCGTGAACATGTAAGTATCGTGATGAAACTGCTGCGATTCATGCACATTTCTGAACGTTTTTCAGAGACAGAAAAACCAGCGAGCACAGTATGAGATATTCTGCACTCTTTGAGAAGAACATACGTACCATCTTTGTCTTCATTCGCGTTGCGCGGAAGCGTTAGAACTGCCGCAGCGTCCATTTTTAAGTAGTTAAAAAAATTAGAAGTTTTGTGACAAACCAACAGGAGAAAATTAGTATGGTGTTTTTCAACATTTCAAAAAAAAAATATTCTATTCTATTTGAAAATCTTCTCAAAATAATATCACTAATCATGTGTCTTTCACTCAGTAATTCGTCAGTTGAAAGGCTTTTCTCCACAATGAACTCAATCTGGACTGAGGAAATGTCAAAAATGAAAATTGAAACAGCTTTGTTACAAGTGAAAACAAAATTTCATTTCTCATGTGAAGAACTTAGTGTGAAGTTGTATGGGAATGAACAGATCCTTAAAAAAAGATACATTCTTCAGCAAGCACTTGTAAACTGTGTGTGTTAGGGTTCAGTGTGTACAATATTATGTGAAAGTCTTCTATGCATGCGTCAGTACTGAAGTTGAATTATTCTTAGTGACTATAGGCCTAATTATGTGTTTATTCATTTAATTCAAAACGTTAAGATACTCTATAAATTTAGTGTGCAAAGTTCTATAGTTGTATCTACTGTTACATGTATTTCCTGCAACATTTCAACGGATAGTGACTAATAAGTGACTGTGGTTTTTCTTGAAATTGCCGATGTCCCCAGCTGAACCATAAAAAATCTGGTCAGCCTATGTAGAGGAGAAAACAATACTTATTTCCAAGTAACCTGAAATACATTTTTAGCGTTTGTCTGTATGGGAATGAAGTAACGGGACACTACTTGAATACACCGAGATAGAATGAACAGATAACTCTTGAAACACCAATAAATATGTGTTAAAAGAGTGTATCCAAGAATGAACAAATATTATTTTATTTACGGCAGTTATGTATTCCCAGGCGAATTTCTATTAATTCATTATAAAACATTTCACAATTTATCATATATATCGTATTCAGAATAAAAGAACGGTAATTCATTTTCCCATCGACTTTATTTAGAAAGGTCGCGGTGTTTTGACCGTGCAGGAATAGTATAATCATTATTCCCTTTATTTATTTGTAGAGATACCTTAATGTTTAAGCTACCTCTTGTCCAATATAACATTACCCTCACTCAGAAGCACATCACATTTTTAACTGATTGAGTTAAAGTTTTATTGTGTCATAGAATATGTGTTCTATTTCACCGCCAAACATCTCTTGTTCTGCCCGGATTGCCACAGCATCACCTGATTAACACAAGTACTCGCAAACTATTTTGTGACATTAGTACTCGCAAGGGGGTCAAAGTGACCCATAAGTAAAAATACGAATTAAAATATAAAATTCATAGTCCACATAAATTTTCTAGCTCATATGGGTCATTACTTGCCAAAATGTTCTTAAGTAATAATTTGCGTGTATATACACCACAAAAGTAACACTGTAATGCTTGTGGACTGATTTGTAACATTAGTAGTCGCGTAGGGGTTAGAGTGACCCCCAATCAAAAACCCGAATTAAAATATGAAATATCCTGGTTCTATGTAAATCTTCTAGCTCATATGCATCATTACTTGCCATAATCTTCTAGAGTAAGAGATTTTACGTATAAAATCACAAAAATAACACTATACTACTTGTAGACTAATTTATGACGTTAGTAGTCGTGTGGGGGTCAACAGAACCCCCAGCCTAGAAAATTTAAATTAACGCAACAAATGACGGTGATAAACTGGAAGTTATCATGTAGTACAGTGATAACTGGTAGTTATCGTGTGGTCGTATTGCCGACATCCTTTCAGGAAGGTAAACCTACTGATAAGCTGGGCAATGTAGTCAACGGCGTAAAAATAATAGAAACCAACATATAACACTGGGAGTCAACATGACCCCCACGCGACTACTTAAATGTTAAAACTGCTTCAAAGAAATAAAATGTTCAGAATTACAGAAATCTTCATCAATATACCCGTAAGTACCTTTTAGAATGAGGATGAGTTATGACGGGAACGGAATATTTCATAGGTTTTCATTCCAGGCATGAATCCAATATTAAATAAATTTATTGTCGGAAATTGTGGTATAATTGCTCTTACTACTCTGTTATGTCCGTGCACTATACTGTATACACAATTACAAGTAAATAACTTAGTCGAAGACGCCACCCACAGCAAACACAAAGATAATTGGTATTCCATGTCTCTTTTGGGCCACAGAGCATCATTCAAATGGTTAGTTTATTTGTTTTCTCTCATATGTTGCAGGCAATCAAGTATGGTATGCTTGATTCGTCTTCACTTAGTTTCCCGACGAAGAACATCGTTGCGTGCATAACGCAAACGCCCTTCATTTTGTCTCCAAATTGGGTATGGTATTTTAACTTTCTCTAACCTCCAGAAGTACGGGAGGACAGCATTCAACTAAGTACTTTTTTCTGACCATCGATTCACTTTGTTCAGTGCTGTTGCGAGGTTTTTCAAAGAAACTATAAAATTGCGGGTTGTAAATTGATTTTACGGTACTATAGTAGATATTATTTTACAAAGATGACCAAAGAAATGTTTTTACAAGAAGGTTACATATTTTTTTGTGAGCAAAGTTTGAATAGAGGAGGAATCTAAGTCTACTCTTTCTTGCCTCATTGCCGTATGCCTTCTTGTAGGCTACTTAAGGTCAGAGCTATTGATTTTGCATGCCAAATTCGTTTAGAAAACAATTTTTTCCAACAGCAGATATTTCGAACTTCGACGATCTTGAACTATTTCAATAAATCACTTCTGCAAGCCTATTATTTAGACATTAGAGTATTTAACCAGAACACATTACTAACTGTCTAAATACAGCTAAACTAAATTTCTAATTCAAAATGGTTCGAAACAGCGTTATTAAACTAAATCCATCCTTTTTCCCACCCCTTTCTTTGTTGAACTCTCACAAATCACCCGTAAAAGCGATTGGGCCCCAAATATAATTCTTAGCCAGTATTTTGCCACGCTGATTTTCATAGAATTGCAATTCTGAAGTCCAAACTCCTTTAACACCCTGCAATTAGCTGTGCTTCTTCCAATGCCAAGTTAGTATTCTTCGTTTTAGGAAATCCGTTTGTACATAAAGTATGTAAATTACTTGTGTGTTTATATGTATGACACGATATAAAAGACAAAATTCTCGTACTAAGTTGAATACCGTGAAAGGCTCAAATCATTACTTTTCATATTCATCATTCACCATTGAATTAATTTCTAAGAAATAAATGTGAACAAAATCCATCCGATAGTTGGGAGAAATCGCTGCATATAGACAGACTACTATCTGGATCGCAAGATTAGGGCATATTTATCAAAATTATTACGCGAAACTAAGTTTCAGTAAGATTTACGCATAGCCTATTACAAATTCACCAATTAAATTACCTTAGCTTTGCATGATGACACGTGGTATCTGATTTATGTGGCATGCGATAATCAATATTTTCTTTATTTTTCAGCTGGCTAGCTGGCTTTTCGAGGTTGGACCAGGGATGGATCCACGCAGTCAGCTTTACTTTGGCCTTTGATGATTGTCCCAGTTCGATAGGTATCCCGAGTGACATTAGTGAATATGATATTGATAGACGTGCCATCCTGCCTCAGCTCTAATAGAGCCAGATCCCAACCCCTATCAGTACCTCATAAACCCCATTGCCCGAAGTCCTAAGCTCTCACATTCTACATCAGCATCAGAAACCCGTACTACCCTCAAAATGTGAATATGGATGCAAGTCCTTTTTCGAAGGATTGCAGAACTATGGCTATTTTAATATAATTAGCTACGCATTCACAGCCTTAAATCACATTTAGAGACTCATAGCCAGGAAATATACACTTTATGTTCACAACTACATACGTAGACCTACCTAGTCTTAAGGCAGGCCTGCAGAACTCGTAAGGAGGGGAAATATGACGTCAGCCTCACTCCACTTCTATTGGGGATGATCGACTTCCGCGTAGGGTTATTTACCTTCTCTTGTCGTCAAAGGTCCATCAGTGGCGGCATGTAATTTTCAAAAAGGAATGTAATAAATGCATTGTATTTATAATGCGTTATCTCGTTTCAAGGTTTACAATTATACTAGATTTCCTGTCGGTGTTTCTTTGAGATTTCTTTGCACCTAACCTGTTTTAGATTTTCGAAAACTCTCCTCCTATCATCACCGACGGAAACATAAATTTATAGCATTTAAGTAATGAACATTGAAAGTCACAATTAATTTCAATTCAAAATGAACATAACGAGTGACGTCCTTAATTTTACAGTAGCCTATATAATTAAATATCAATATACAGTTCGTAATAATGAACTTACCCGAAAGTTTGTGCATTCCATAATTCTTAATATGGACTTTGTTGAAATGTGGTTTAATATTGAAATGACGAGTGGAAATAAATTGGATGGGACACAGTAAACAAGCAATTCTTTCGTCTTCAAGAACAAAATAATCATATTACCATTTCTTTTGGAAGTAGTATTCCTTCACGGGTTTAGATTTTGCCATGTTCCAGTTCTCTTTAAACTGCAGTACGCGTATTATTTGTTTGTTTACTTATTTACTTACTTACTTATTTACTTATTTTCTTATGTACTTACTTATTTAGGCCTACTTATTTATTTATTTACTTTCTTACTTACTTATTTACTTATGTATTTATTTATTTATTTGGCAGGAGTGCGTTACAATGTTGAATGGCAGCATTGACATCCGGTCATATACCTATCACTCACTTATCAACATACAATTTATTTATCGTCCTATTACTAGTAAAACCAGTTAAGACCAGTAATACAAGTTTTGTAAAAAAGGAATTAAAACTTTATTAATGCACGAAAAATCATAATAAATTCTTCAAATAAAGTAATTGGTTTGTTACCTGCAAGCAACATTTCGAACTTATTTCATTTTAGTAAAATACAGAGCACGGAAATACATGTCGGGGACTGTACTTAACTTATTTTACACAAAAAGTGGGTTTAATCGGCTTTACTAGTAATAGGACGATATATACATAGAGAGACCTGTTTACATTATATGCACACATACATTTTAAAATTTATTTTACATGTCTTTTAATTTATTTATTTCCCCTCATTCATTTTTCTCTTATTTTTTAAAGGTATGTTCCTAAAAATTTTATTATCTGTTCATTTGTAATTCTTGATAGCATATTGTATACCTGCCTGCCGCGAATGAATGTTAATGCAGCCAAGTGTAACTAGAACGTCATGACCGCACTGGTAGAAAAAGTGGGTGGGGTAAGAAAGGGGAGTATAGCAGCCGCTCTCAAGAGCTATAGTTCTGCAGGCCTGTCTTAAGGGGTTAGGTACAGCTTACAGTAGTAAAATTTTTGGAAATAATCAACATTTTTTCCTCCATTACTGTCTCTTGTACAATAATGAAAATTGGTATATGTAAAACACTGTCCTTCTCCTATATGATAAGAATATTTTTATGATTAAAAAAATGAAATTAAATTAAAAATGGTGGCAGTTTACTGTGCAGTGATGAAGCGTTTCCCTTATAACTCATAAACTTGTTAACTTTTTCATGTTCTCTCTCTCTCTCTCTCTCTTTATTTTATTGCTGAAACTCATGTTTACAATATCATGCTCTTTCAACTACATTTCTTAATAAATAATATTTGTTTTATTTTGTGTTAAAAGAAAATAATGATATTTCACTATTTTTTAAATTAATTTATTTTTTATCAGACAATCTATCAAAGGTAGAGAATTTCATCACAGAATATTGGATAGTTTTTTTGAGTTATGTGGGAAACGCTTCATCACTGGACAGTGAACTGAATTAAAAAAAAAAATGTAAATAATTTTGTTTTTTAATCGTAAAAATATTTTTTTTTCACACAGCAGAAGGACAGTGTTTTACACATACTAATTTTCATTATTGTACAAGATACAGTAATGGAAAGAAAAAATGTTGAATATTTCCAAAATTTTATTGCTGTAAGCTGTACCTAACCCCTTAAGGTATGTATTAACGTTTTGGAGGAAATCTACATTTTTTAACCAACCTTTTTAAGATATTTTTCAGACAACATATGAAAGTAGACTAACATAACCATATATCAGAAACTTCAATTTCACTTTTTGATTCCTTAAAAAAAATGATTAATTAAAAATTATTCTATTTCTTCAAAATGCCATATCTTTTCTAAAAATTACTCAATTTTGAAATTTCTTTCACTGAGTTATTACTGTTTATGCGTACAATGCTCTGTACTAGGATTTTGCAGCTAACATTATTACAAAGAAAATTTTAGTCATAAAAACGCCATTTCAAACGTTAATACATACCTTAATGCAATCGAAGTCGATACAGCCGATTTTCAAATGTATGGCCCTCTGCATCAACACACTTTTGCGCTCACGTGTGAATCGAGCTTGTAGCTCGAACCAGCTCTTCATGACTGTCTCTTATGCGTTCTGCGACGTCCAAAATTCGTTGAAAGAATGCGTCCTTTGTTTTCATCTTCGTCTGATAATTCAGTTCTTTCATAAACAAAAATATAAGGGGCGTAGATTTTGGAACCTAGACGGCCAATTTTGTGGATCATTACGATCAACCGGTCCCCATTGAAACATTAGTTCAGATAAGTTCGAACTGCACGGGAAGAATGAGGAGCACCGCCATGTTGGAAGTAATACCACGTAGTGTTTCTAAAGATACATTTTCCAAAATTTGCAGCAACTCGTCCTGCAAAAATTGTAGGTAACTATGTCTTGTAAAACGACCACCGAAAATAAATGGGCCAATCAGTTCATCATGCACATAGCACACATTCGCGCTAAAACAATGTTTATAATAATTATTTCCCACAGTTACAGGACAATTTAACTGTGACCACAACAATTAATGTAAGTTTGGCCTAATACTCTTAACACCGTCGTTGATGAATTGGACTTCACCAGTAAACAGGAGGTAATGATACAACTGCTGATCAACATTTAGTCACAGAGTTCTACACGATGGGCAGAATCTCCAGATTAGAGTTGCTGAACACATTGTACGTGGTATAATATGAATACATTCCTTCTTTGTCGCGCGTGGGGAACACTAGGATGCCTAGATATTCTTCGGGGAGCAGTATAAGAACAACTATGAACCGCGAGAGCATTTGAAGCGGTTATTTGAGAAACCACACATGTCCTTAGTTGTAAGTTTTGAGAAAACTGCAAGAAACTCTCTGCAGCTTATAAATATTAGATGTACATTCTTATCTCTTCAGAGTGAATTTTTTATTTCGATTGCAATATTTCTAAATGTTTTAAAGCAACTTTTAATTGAGGCAGTTAGAAGCAAAGGGGTGTAAGTGAAATTTCTAAAAATTTGATTTAAGTGCAACCAGGGTAAACTGAAGCCTTTAAAATTTCAGTGGTAAAGGGATCATCATCATCCATAGCGCTACAGCCCGGATCGGGCCTTGGCTTCCTTAAGAATTCTTCTCCATCGGTCTCGATCTTTAGCCACCGTCCACCAGTTCTTCACTCCAAGCCTCTTAATATCGTCCGTAACACAGTCCATCCATCGTAGCTTTGGCCTTCCAACTCTTCTTCCTCCAGCAATCCCATATTCCATCACCTTCCTAGGTATTTCACATTCATCCATTCTCTTAACATGCCCTGCCCATCTCAGACGAGCAGGTAAAGGGAACTACATCACATATTAACATTTAAAATGAAATCTTCGCGGAATTTACGAAAGCTTAGTAACTTTTAATCACATTTTCTCGAAAACAACTTAAGTGCACTTCTACTCCTTTGCTTCTGACCGCCTCAATTATATTTGAGAGCGCCAGGGCGCCCTGAAGTTCGTGGACATGGGTTGTTTCTCAAATGCATGATATATTAGCTGCAAAAATTATAATAGTTTGCATTTATTTTATATGTAAGCTAATGAGAATGAAAATTATTTTAATACAAATGTAGTATATAACGCATTCTGTCCTTCTCAATACAAAATGAAAAGAAAAATTCTAAAACGTTTGAAAATGGAAACACAGTATCTTAATGAAGCCCCACATTACAGCTCCTCAGGTGCGTCATCTCTTGTTACGACTAGACCAGGAAAACATATCTTCTTAAAAAGCGTTTGTTTCCATCCCCTTCAGGGAAGTACTGTCATGATATCATCACTTAAAATAAGGGGGACATGTCCATGCTCTCCTGCAGACGTGCAAATAAATGTATTAATGTCATAAAAAGAAACACATTTCGGCTATAAATACACCTGTGTGGTTTCTCAAAAAAACCGATTCAGATTTATTATCCGCATTTTGTTGAGCTCCAAGTTCAGTTTACTGATTAACACTAGGAAGTGAATCTATATTACTCAAAATCTGAAAGGTCCTTATAAACACACTTCGACCTTGAATCTCATTCTCTTGTTCGAGAAACATTCGTTGATATTCAGCGACGATAGCAACCGAATTTCCATCGCAAAATCCATAAAAAAAATACCACATCAGCGTATTCAGGACTAGAGTATTAGAAAGGCATCTTGGGAGTGGAACACTCAGCTTCTAATCACTTTATATTACGTTAATCAAGTGATACGTTTTGCGAATTTATAGCGTCACCTATATTGACATTAATTTGTTCTTGACCTTGACATCCATAGCGCGAGCATAGCTCCTATTATCTTAATTTATATAAAACGCCCTCCCACATAGTTATGACTACTGAGTAATGTTTGAACAAGGTCACGGCATAGGAAATCATATGGTATCTGGGTTCATAGTGATGCGTTCGTTTTTACAAAATAAAATTAATGTTTATAACTCCTTAACTTTTCCAAAACAGACCCATGACAGGATTACCATGAGAAGAAATTCTATAGGAGGACATGGAAACTAAAATAAGAGGACATTGCTGAAAAAAGGAGGCCTTTCTAAAACTTGGATGAACAAAATTAAGTAAAGATAAAAACAATAACTCACTTTAGTTAGTTTTTTCACTAGTTGCTGGATCAGTATTACATCTGTACCCTACTTATCGGTGGACAAGAGCCTGAAGAGACAAACTTATATCTTGTAACATATAACTATGGAACTGTTCACAGGACATCTGTTTGAAATTATATTTCACTATGACGTTACCTCTGACTGTCTCCGTTAGCATGCTATTTCGTTCTTTTGTCCATTGAGCAGATATCAGGAAAAATACTCTCTCAGCACTTCCATTGTGTCTTGGGATAAATAAATAGAACAGACATATTTTTAAGAGTTCTGAGAAAGTTTCAGTGCTCGCAGAACTATTGGAATTGAAGAATTTCCACCACTGTTTATCTAAACTTAAATCTTTGTCCAAATTAACTTGATTGGCATATCTTTGTACATTGAAGAATACAATTGATAAAATAGCTTAGAATAATGAATAGTGATGTTTCAGAGTGTAAGAATTCAATACATGTCAATAGGTCATCATATTTTATGTTTTTTATGTGCTCCAGCTTCAACCATTGAAAGCAGTTAAATTCTTTCATAGGTTTTCACCATTTGTTTAGATATTCTATGCATAATATCGCACATTATTCAATATTCATATTAATTCTAGTTGAAATGCGAAATGCTGGACATTTCAAATTTTTTGTAAATGCCTGCCGGACAGGATAAAATGATTAAAAGAGAAGACATGTCCTCTTTTTGCCGGACGGACGGTAACTCTAACCCATGTTAACATCAACGTTTTTCACTCGCATCCGTTTCAAGAACCATAGGCCTACCCTAAAGTTATATCTTTCTTTGTGAGCTACAGTTTATGTTGCTGACGCGAAACAGGGCCTATTATGAAAAGGGTAGCAAATAAACCTTTGACTCTGCATCTACTTTAATTCGCATTTCTTGGTGTACTCGTGATATGTAAAAATGAATTAGAAATTTCATATCACTCTTTATATTTTGGTTTAATCGAAAACGAAAAGGTGTCAGTTTCAATTCTATCCTCGTTAATAATTATACCATAATTAAAAATTACACCAGGCACCTTGTAGAGCATGGCGAATCCTCAGCCTCATCTTGCCAAATACCATCTGGCTATCACCAATTCCATAACCCAGTAGTTGATACAGTCTCGTTAAATAACCAAGTAAAAAATTCATAGAGAATCTGTAACTCCTGTAAGGTCCACCGGAGTGGCTGAGAGTTTAGCGAGTCTAAATCCGAACCCAGCGAACCCGGGTTCGATTCCCGGTCGGGACGAGTTGCCTGGGTGAGTTTTTTTGGGGGTTTTTCCCCTCACTCCTATGGATGAATATCAGGCGACTTTATCAGGCGATTGGAACTCCACTCATCTTCGCCACTTCCTTTCCTCTCCTATCATCCTTTCATTCGTCATCCCGTTACTTCTTCTGGTTTTCAGATTGCCCTACACGCGGCCCTCCGAAGCTGCTGGCTCTCTCGACCGGCCTCCGTGGATTGTATTCAAGTGATGACGGATAGCGTCTGCAACGGAACCCGGGGCAGACCTTCTCGGGGGAGGACTTCCGCCTCGGACCATTAAGGGAGCCTTGGGGTGTTGCCGAAGCAGGAATGGTACATGGACTCTGTTGGCTGTAGGAACGGGTCGTTAAGGGGGTCAAGTGGTTAGGTTGGTGCGCGTAGAGGATCGGTGGGCACGCAACTCATCCCTTATGGGGGGGAGTGTACAATAGACCTCAGATCATAGTGCGTGGGATGTTCCCTCCCAACAAGGAAAAAAACTCCTATAAGGGTTCGTCCCTTGTGTGACGGATAGGGGATCCCTCCAGATATGAAGGGATGGTCTGATTACCCAATAAAGACTTGTGGACCAACAGATAGCCCAATTTCTGCAAGCTTTAAAATGCCGTTACGTCCTCTCTCCAGAAGGCACAAAGTATGGAAAACATATTCTCAGGGTAGCAAGGGTGAAGACTTACTGGATCCTACTAAAGGAAAGTGAATGAGGCAGATCCTTCTATGAGGTTTAATTGAATCAAATTTCAGGAGGGGCCACTACGACTAAGCACTGCGACCTAGATGATTTATAGAGCGAACCCTCGAACTGGGCGCAATCCCAAACCACACCGGTTGACTACACTGCGTACCCCAGATTTCAAGAAGTGCCAGCCTCCTCCTTAAATCGCCAGCAGGTATTCGTGGATTGCGTATGAATGATATATTTGCCGCTGAACGGTTGCGCTCTTGTACGAATACAGCACGCTCCACACTGAACTTAACTCTGGTTATGGTAACGATACGATGAATTCAGAATAATGATGTCGAAATCGAGGTCCAACGCCGAAAGTTAATATGCAGTTTCAGTTCATTAGATTGAGGGAAAACCTCAACCTGGTAATTTGACCCAACCAGGAACTTGATATAATAACACATTAAACGAAAGACATAATAAAATTTTAGTCATTACAGAGACAAAAATAAATTAAAAGGATCATTTGAAACAAATAATTATAGGCTAAATTCTTATATAGTTCTGAAAACAAAAATATACGGGCACCGTTAGGTGTCATGACTTGGGTTCATAAATCAATTAAAAAATCAATACGAAATCACACTTAGTGGAGTGAAAGGTTTGCAGTAGCTTTTTTACTTGGTTATTTAACGACACTCTGTTAACTACTAAATTCTGCCCGCATGTGGCAGTGACCTCAAGACATTCTACTCACAAGGCAGAACCATAATACTGTGTCTTATGACAAACCATGAAATGCAAGTTGTTTAAATAAATAAATGATTGCTTATTTTAGTTATAGTGTGTACACTGTACAGGGAATCACTTAAAGCCTTAGTTTTTCTGAACCGACGCATGCGAGTTGCGAGGTGCGACGCAGACCTCGCACTTCGCAGTTACAGAAACCACTCACTGTCTCTCGTCTAGTCCGGATTTGTGCGAGGCGGACCTTACACCTCGCAACTCGCATGCGTCGGTTCAGAAAACCCAAGGCTTAAGCCTTTCATTTTTGCTTAGGTAGCCCAAATAATGTCGAGATATGTGGAGGTATTTAATGGTTTCGTAGGCGAAATCAGGGGTGGGTATAACGTTCACTGACATCATCACGTAAATGTTACGAATTTTAATCTTCGTATGATAATTTGATGTTAAACACGTGCTGTCAATCTGTTATTTTATTTATTTATTTTCTTTCTTCTTTCCAACGATTATTCCAATCTTGTATAATGTTTATTGAGTCATTTGCTCTTCGGAATAAGCAACATATCTGTAAAGAATAGACAGTGCAGAATTTTAACAAAATTTACTAATTTATTTCAATATGTTTTGAATATGTCACTTCTGTTGTCACTACTATGAGAACGATAAAAAACCTGGGCAGCTGCTAACACAGTGCTTTGGCAGACGGAGACGTAAGAAAAGTCCAAGAAAAGACTGTGTCTAAATCCATAGACATGATCCGCGCTGAATCGCCTACTTTGGGTAAATTTTTTAATATGTTCTTACGTAGGGTTGTATCAAATCATATACAATGCCTAGTAAGCAAACATTACTTTTTTATGAGAAAGTACAATATAAAACTACATTACGAGTTGAAACACCAAGCGGATTATGAAGGATTTGATGGAGAAGAACGAGTTGTTCTAGTAAAATATCTGAAAGTGGATAAATGTGATGTAAGTAGTTCGCTGACATTGTGAGATATTACAATTATTTGTGTAACAAGTTAAATGCTATTTACCGTAGTTCCGTAGTTGCACAGGTTTAAGGCTTATGGAATGTGCTGATAGTACATGTAGGCTTATTTATTGTTGTACAATCCTAAGAGAAAACTAAAAATCTGTTTCATAGAATCATAGTTGATGTATATGTAAAAAAAAGTCGTATCAGTAATAGATAGGTAATATTAATGACTGGAACCTGCAATTCGATGACCCGAGGAAATATAAAACTGATGATTAAATTTATATTAGAGTTTGAAGGAAATGACCACAAATTTAAAGAGAGTATAATACAGCGTCTTGTTTAGGCACAGTGAAAACGTAAACAAAGTGCAGGTAACGTGTGAGGGAAGGACAAGCCGTACGATAAACACGAGGGATGCACATGGTTTTAGTTATAACATTTATGACGGAGCATTAATTGAAATTGTATTTTCCAAAAACACACAAAACAAAAGAACACAAATTGCATAACGTTATCATTTACACATTTTAATAAACAAGCAATTGTAGCGTTGAAATAATTCAATATAAGAAATCAAACTTGCTACTTATATGATGTTTCTTTCAAGGAGCAATTTTACGGTCATGAATTTAATTCTCTCTATGACTAACATAATATCACCGTCTTCTGTGGTTGTTTGTTAAAATGTGTAAATGATAACGTTATGCAATTTGTGTTCTTTTGTTTTGTGTGTTTTTGGAAAATATAACTTCAATTAATGCTCCGTCATAAATGTTGTAACTAAAACCTTGTGCATCCCTCGTGTTTATCGTACGGCTCGTCCTCCCACCACACTTCACCTGCACTTTGTTTACGTTTTCACTGTGCCTAAACGAGACGCTCTACTGTAATATAAATAAACATTAATTATTCCGTAAGGTACAATTTTTTATTATAATTACTTGTGTATACTATTAATGTTTATTATACAGTACATTCCTCGCTGTGTACCATATTTTCGGGGCATAAGACGCACTTTTTTCTTTGAAAATAGGTTTGAAAAGCATAGTGCATCTTAAGCGTCGATAATAATTTTGGGAATGGGCGAAAGCTTCATGGGATTCTGTGAAAACTGAGATAATAACTTGTCGATTTGCGCACTATTCTCAAAATGTGTGTTTTTGATATATTTTTTCGTAGAACATGAAGGTGTATAGTGTTGATGCTGTGAGAACAAGCTATGAACTAGAGCGTATGATTTTCGCAAGACACGGAACTTATTCAGACGGACAATATTTATTAAGAGCTGGATTTTAACAACAGCAAACAATGTATATCCCAATGCATTTTCGAAGTTCAAGACCATAAGCTTGTCGCTAAATATTGTAGCCAATCGTGCACAACAAATGTTACGTCATGAGACAACAACAACAACAACAACAATAATAATAATAATAATAATAATAATAATAATAATAACAATGACAACTGAGCCTGTTATAATAATAATAATAATAATAATAATAACAACAACAACAAAATATTACACAGCAACAAACTTATCGCTGTTTGTCTGGCTGTTTTTAATTTCTGAAGCAAAGCACAACTTTAATTTCCAAGAACATGTCCATATGCAGATGTATGATAGGGTAAACTAGGGTCTGTTGGACAGTCGGGCATGTTGGACACTCTGTACTTTAACGTGTTACCTCGCCACTTGTGGGCACTACATTCTGCTAGAAGTCAATGACGGAAGTAGCCACGAGTGGGACTACTTCCGTCATTGACTTCTAGCAGAATGTGGTGCCCACAAATGGCGAGGTAACACGTTAAAGTACAGAGTGTCCAACATGCCCGACTGTCAAACAGACCCCAGTTTACCCTATATTACATAATGTCAACCCTGATACTTGAAAACGATTTCAGGCATAGAACACATAATGGATCATCATTCTCCTCTATAAACAAATACTTTTCCTCTCACTAATACTTTTCTTTATACACTTTCGCCTGTTTTGTAAGCGGTCTTTACATCTCCCCTTTACAGTATTTCATCCACCATCTTCAATAGTTAAAATCGCTCTGGGGACAGATCTTGTGGGTACGGACCTTCTGTACTGAGATATTATTAAGGATTTGGAGCTCAGGAAAATGGAATTTATGAAAACACACTGCCTTTGAAATAACATATATTTACAGAGTGTATCGTAATATGTGGGACCCACGACACCAGATGATAGGAGACGCCAAAACAAAGAGAAAACTGTATATCGTCGTTGTTCCTGCAATAACTCCTATGTGCAAAATATAAAATTTTTCAGTAGGAAGGGAAAACACAATTATTCATCCTATGGCAGCCGTACATAAGAGACTGTAAATTCTTACATTTTCCAAACAAAGAAATATAATTACATACATGAGATTTTATTATTTGCTGTATTACTATTTAAGGTATTTAATAGAGCAAAAATCTGAAAATCGGTAAGTATGTCACATAGGAGTTATTGCAGGAACAACGACGATATGAAGTTTCTTCTTACTGTACCGCGTTTTCAGTTATAATTCCAATTCTGTTGCAGTAATGGTAGAGATATTTATCCTCACAGGAAGTACTTAAAACGGCCAACCGCGACTCTGATATTTACAAAATTATTAGCCTAATTAATGCCATAAGGTACCCAGGTTCCCAAATATTCAAAATCCTCTATAGAACATCTTCTTTGGTATTCTCCTGTTGTTCACTCGGAGAACATGTTTTTCCAGGATTTCTTATACCTTCTAATGTACTGCATTCATGTGATGAACGACTAATTATTACCTCAATGATAACTCTAACATGGAATTGGCGTACGTTTTTATTAATTTTATTATTGTTTTATGGGTCCTGAATCCGGCAATGGCTTAATTTCCGAAATTATTATTATGAAACACTATATTTGGTATTAACAACACACATCTCTTTGAAATCACCGGAATTTGAGCCTAAATTTCCGACCTAGGAAAGGGATGCATTAGTTACTGGTCTAACGGTATACCCGAGGAATATTTTCATCTATAAATGTCTATACTAGTTGAATCGTGAATGGCAGAAACCACACGTCACATTTTTTTCTCAAATTCAGTTTTTCATATATGATTGTAATGTTCATGCAGAGGCCTTTTACGTTGTACAGAAATCCCATACGACCAGCTTCCAGTGCTCAGTGTACCGGTACATTTCACAACGGCAGATTATAGGTAGTTACAATGAATTACAGGAACCTCACACGTCCAGTGCATGTGTAATTCGTGGGTGTGCGAATAAAAGGGGATAAGTCACTTTTCGGACAAAATTGAGTTAAGTCAGCATTTCGATAGAGAAATGTGAGAAGAACATTGTGTAGAATGCGCTAAGACATAGCTCTGAAATTAAATATGAAAGATAATTGTACGTATGGAGTAAAAAAAATTATTTCAGATATTCTACAATTTTTTTTTTTTGCAATTATCTCAAAACTTAGTTTTGGTGACTTATCTCCTTTTGTCAGCGCACTCACGAATTTTTTAGAAACTAAAAAAATGTCAGTTTGGTTTTCTTTATTTTTATAGGATTAAAAGAATTCTAAGAATTGAATATGGTATTCACATAATTTTGCATTTTTGCATGTTTGTGTACAGTAGTGGCAAAAAAAACCGGACCGACCCATGTAGCTGATTTCAGAGCCTTGTTCACTCCAGAGCACGATAGATTGGTAACTAAGACTTTCGTGGTTCGAATCCTGCCTGGGAAGGAAACTATGTTTTGTTCCTTATTCAAATTTATTCCCAATATTTTTCGATTGCTGGTAAAATTCATGTTATGGGAATAATAAGTTAATTAAGTAGTAAAATATCGCTGCAATCGAAAAGTATTGGGAATAAATTTGAATAAGGAACAAAAAAAAAAAAAAAAAAAAAGTTTCCTTCCCAGGAAGGATTCGAACCACGAAAGTCTTAGTTACCATTCTATCGTGCTCTGGAGAGAACAAGGCTCTGAAATCAGCTACAAGGGCCGGTCCGGTTTTTTTGCCACTACTATACTTTTCAAGTTCTTGACTTAAATATACATTTAAAGTTCTTATTAGATTAAAATAAATTGTCCCTATCCGTCTTCTTCACCTAAAAATTGTCTTCAAGAAATGAAATGATTGTTTCTAGTCGTGGATTGTAGAAACCCCACGTGTTCAGGTAATTCCGATTTTTTCCAGAAAATACTAAAGAAAAAAATTGAAGTTCGTCTATGTCAAGTACTAGAACTTCTTATTATGCTTTAATACAAAATGGTAACTTTAAAATGCCAGATGCTTTTGAAGACATTCATTTTTGTGACTCCTGAAATATTTACTCAAATCGACATGAGCGGTTTCTGCAATTCAGGATACAGTTATATTGAATATACTTTTCAAACTGTCAACCATTTTGTCACAATGTGCATTAGTTTGCGTTTGTGCTCACAGCTGTAGCATGTTATCAACGTGTTTAATATGCAAGGAAGTTTCAAATTTTAAGAGTCGACCGAAATACTATGATAGCTATTTTCTGGAACGATTTAAGCCATAGTCTATGTATTGATTTTGGTTATACTCTGTAGTGAACGTTGCCACGTACATATAAGTTTGTAAGCCACTCTACGTCAGTCAGCAACTGGACTTCTTAAGTACGATAAATTATTGCACTGGTACATAAGTAAAAACATTCCCTATTCCGTGAAATGAATTTAAAATTGGAGAAACTTGTCTTTCAGTTATACAAATTTCCCCTGAACTAGATATTACAATCACAAATCCACTTGCAATTGTCATTCGCATTATGAGCTGAATGATTAACAAGAGTGATAACACGTTATGACAGACTGAAGCCAATTTTGTATATCTCCTAACATTTCCTTCCTGTTAAAAAATGGACCAACTACAGTTGATATCTAATAGGCCTATTTATCAATCACAAAACTACATTCATCCTCTGTTCCTGTTTTTAATTTCGTTTCTGTAGGAACCCTAATTCCTTGGTTTTTCCAAATATTTTTAAGCCTTTTGCTTTTATGCTTTTCAGTGTCCTTCCTTTTCTCAGAAAGATAATACTGCAGGAATGCAGTGTCTATGTTATAATGAACTGCTTTGTTTATATTGATTATATGCAATCCTATTAATTTCAAATTGCTCATAAAGTACTATTTAAGATAATGCTCGTAAATTTCAATGAAAATAGTGCTTTGCATCGCTTCATTATATAGTACGTATTAATGGTTATATACAGGTTGATTCACGAGAATTTACCGCCACTTATGGAGCTTATTTCCGAAGACATACTGAGCAAAAAATGTCATATAATCATGTATCATAATCTCAATATTTTCAGAGTTACATTAATTTGAAGTTGTTAGTAAAATACTTTTTCTTTAGTTTTAAGGATAAAAGAATATTACAAATAGCGAATGAAATATTCAGAAGTATCATTTCTTTAATTGGCTAATATTCTGAAGCTAAAAATTTGCTGTTAATAGCTTTTTACAGATTTTGTTTTTCAATTTTCAATTAAAAATTACATTATTCTTGGACTCTCACTTTGAGAGAGGAACATAGGTTAAGAGTGTTTGAGAATAAGGTGCTTAGGAAAATATTTGGGGCTAAGAGGAATGAAGTTACAGGAGAATGGAGAAAGTTACACAACACAGAACTACACGCATTCTATTCTTCACCTGACATAATTAGGAACATTGAATTCCAGACGTTTGAGATGGGCAGGGCATGTAGCACGTATGAGCGAATCCAGAAATGCATATAGAGTGTTAGTTGGGAGGTCGGAGGGAAAAAGACCTCCAGGGAGGCCGAGACGTAGATGGGAAGATAATATTAAAATGGATTTGAGGGAGGTGGGATATGATGATAGAGAATAGATTAATCTTGCTCAGGATAGGGACCAATGGCGGGCTTATGTGAGGGCAGCAATGAACCTCCGGGTTCCTTAAAAGCCAGTAAGTAAGTATTAGGCCTATTCTTATGCACTTAACACAAAAATTGTTACAAATCATACGACTTAGGAACTTGATTCTTTACAGTTTAATTATGTATCCTAATACACAGTCTTGAAGAATGTACAAGAGTTGCGTGATTTGTAAAAATTGTGTGATAAATGCATAATAAAAATGTAATTTTGTTGAGTTAAAAATCGAAAAAAAAAAAAAAAAATCTGTACGAAGCAACTATGGAATTCACAACACATTTTTAGCTTCAGAATCCTAGCCAATTAAAGAAATGGTACTTCTGAATAGTTCACCCTTAAAACTAAATAATAATGGTATTTTACAAACAATTTCAAATTAATGTAACTCTGAAAATATTGAGATTAGGACACATGTTTATATGACTTTTTTGCTCCGAATGTCTTCGAAAATAAGCCCCGTAAGTGACGGTAAATCCTCGTGAATCACCCTGTATTACATTGTCCACATTCTTCCTTTGCTCTATCTTGTCTTTGTCTTTGAATGCCGGATGTGGCTTCGAGACTGGTCGCTTTTACGGATTGGAATTGGTAACCTCACGCCTAACACCCAACCTGGAGAATAGTTCTCTGAATTTATAACCCCAAATCTTTGGTGACATATTTATTAGAGCTGTCGATTGACGAATATTTTTATCGGCTAACGGGATGCCTTTAATCGATTAATCGACTGGTTAATCGAGTTTTAATAAATTTTAAACAGTGTTCGTAAGTTTGAACAAAAACATAGACCAGTGATGTCAAAGCAAGCGCATTTTTCTGACCTTGACGTCGTGCGCGGACATCAAGCGCTAGGTATGGAAGGAGGAAGAATTATGTATATGAATAAGCCTGTTGGATTAATAAAACAGTGGTGCATAACATTCAAATTTTATGTCGTTATTTCTATATGGCTTCTTTCTGTTTTATATTTTATTTATTGTCTGTAAAACAAAAGTACTAACACCAATTTCTTAATATTGCACTTGTGTCTCAAATGTTAATAACATAATAAAGAGTTAAGGAGGAATATTCACATAAATGCTATAGTAGTATAATTATACTATACTAAGTGGATGAAACACATCATTCATAAAGAAAGAAAGATATTGAGTATGACATGGTAAGTTGGAATTGATCTTGATGGTATCTTTAGCCTTATAAAAGTAATCAATAAACTAAACAAAAGAATATTATAGTACAAAGTAAAGATACCTAGGTATATTGTAACTAATATTATATAACAAAACTCTTATCGCATTATGCTTTTAAGGTGATATTGGTGCGCAACTTCCTATCATGAGAATATTAAATTATTTTCTCGAAATCTGTTGAAGCTATAGAGCTGACATTTTTACAAAACATGGGCACATATCTTTTGTTTATGATGTATAGGTCTTGCAAGCAGGGAAAACCGACGGAAGGAATGCGAATGAAACAATGCGATAAGAAAGAGAGGGCGACAAGAAAGGTCACGAGATAGCTTGAATGATATTCAAGAGTAGAGTCGGAAGAGAAATGATATCGATAGAATCAGACTTGCATTGTGATAGTTATATACATTACGACTTTAGTTTGTTCCATTGCATGTGAATACGTGTCTTGTATCGCACGCTATTATTATTTCATTCGTAAACATATGTTGTGCGTTTAATTAGCTTCGAATTTTTCTCTTGCTACGTTCTTTATTTACACAGCGATGTCCTCATCTGTTTATCTTCTTGGAAGAGAGAGTACTTCCATCGGCCCGTACCTCTCGCTCTCTCGGCGTGCCTACATACACACGTCAAAACAGATAGTAACGCCACCATTGCTTTTCGATAATCCTTTCTTGCGCGAGCTATAACAGTACGAGTAGTTGCTTTATTAATTCATTCCCTTACAAACATTTTCCATACGAATATTTTCAAAAATTTAAATACACTATCTTCAATAATACCTATTTACGATACATTAAATTTACGAAAACATTTTTTCAGTGTCTGTAAAGCTACTAAATAAACATATCTGAAAATTTGACTTTTCTGTAAAGAAATTGAGAAAATATTCATTTTGAATAAAAAAGCAAACTTGTGAAAAATGAGCATTAAAATTATAACTTACGTTCTTATAATGCACTTATACTTCTCAGATAAATCTAAAAATTAACATGGATACAGTTTTCACAAGTTATCTTCCCCATTATCTATTGAATCAATGTTGGCCATCCCTGTGTATAGCTCGACCAAGCGGCATATACTACCCTCTTTCGTCTGTCTATTTCCTTTCCGCTGTAAAGCGCTCAGGCTCTTCTGAGATCTGAAGTACGCGCTTGCGCCTATGGGCATCAGTTGACATGACTGACATAGACTAATATCATTTTATAATAATATTATATTATGCTATAAAGAACACACATGTTTTTACAAGTATTTTTAATTTTATTTATGTATTTTGCAAATAATTATTAAGAATCAAACACTGATGATACATGCAAATATTTTTAAAAGCAAAACTTTGTTATTTCATTTTCTTTAACACAGGAGACAGGCTTCGCTATTAGGTGCTCAAGCATTCATTGATAAGACGAACTGGGAGCAGCAACGTTAGTAGATGTAGATCCACCTTGGAAAGAATGAACGTGTTTAAGATGGTATTGGAGACTACTTATGCTCCCACTGTAAGTGAATGATTTTTCGCACTTCATAAAAGACATTGTTCTTCTATCCCTCACTTTTCCACAATCGTTTAATTTAAATCCGAAACCTTCACTAGTTTCCAAGCAACGATTCATATGCCATATTTACTGAATATGCTGACCTCTGAAAAACCTTCAATCACACACAACCTTTGAAAGTGCAATTGATAATGTAGAATCAACGAAAGCTGAATTTTGACAATTTCATAAACAACTAATGGACAAAACAGAAGCATTCAATTCCAAGAAATACAGGGTTGTTTCCAATCTCTGATAACGAATTTGAATTACATGCGCGTCAGGAGTCGCACGACAGCTGAACTGTGGCGCGAGGTGACAGATGAGTAGTGAGTGATCTCATAGTCAGAGTGCACGGCGACTCACAGCAGAAATTCCCAAGAAAATCGAGTCTTTTCGGGAGGAGTACATTACGACCCTTTCCAATGCCAAGTAGTCTATAGTTAAGTGAAAATAAAGGAAGCTTTCAATAAACGAGGATTCGTAATTTCCAAGAGAGGCATCTTCTGTGTACTTAATAAGATTGGTAAAGCTCGAATGCAATTAATGTGTATCATCTCGTGGGGTGCGGCGACTT
The DNA here is from genome assembly GCF_040183065.1 of Periplaneta americana. Classification (NCBI taxonomy): domain Eukaryota; kingdom Metazoa; phylum Arthropoda; class Insecta; order Blattodea; family Blattidae; genus Periplaneta; species Periplaneta americana. The sequence continues at coordinate 88,169,677 of NC_091122.1, read as the reverse complement.
GTGACAGAGGGTGGATTTGCTTACTTTTTCCACTCTGGACTTAATCCCATCCGAGCTTTGCCAGTTTTATTAGGCACACACAAGATGCCTTTCTTGGAAATAACGAAACCACGTTTTTGGCAGGCTCCTATGATTTTCACGTAACTGTACTTTGCATCGGAAAGGTTCGTTACGTATCCCTCCCAAAAAGGCTTGATTTTCTTGGGCATTGCTACTGCGATACACCGTGCGCTCTGATTATGAAATCACTCACTACTGGTCTGTCACCTCTCGCCGCAATTCAGCTGTCTGTGTGATTCCTGACGCACATGACGTCATTCAAATTCATTATCAGAGGTCGGAAATAACCCTCTGTCGCATTACTCAGATCTTCAACCCTCTTCCAATTGCAAAGTTCTAGCTACCTTAGATTGGTTATTTTGACAAAGGACAACATGTCCGCAAATATAATAAAATATATGGAACGTCCTTTCCATACTGTAGTTTGTGAAAGTTTTTAAATAAAAGCTATTAAGGAGAAATTTGTTCGTATTTGTACTTAAAGTATTACTGCTTTTAGCTTTCTAAAGCAGGACAACATCAATTTATACTAATTACCAGTCAATCGTAACTTAAGAATATACCGCACTAAATGATATACCGGCACAAATTTTGTGTGACACAGACTTCAAAAAGCAGTCATGTTTCATTCACCACACGAATAATTTTAATCAGTTCGATTAATAGATTAAAACATATTTGATCGATAATCTATTTTAAAATGGACACGTTAATCGGCTCCATTAATTGATTAAATTGATAGCTATAGACTACGATTTAGCCTATAGAACTACCTCTAAACACTGGATACCCATTTTGGAGTCCTCTTACGATGAGATATTGTGTTGTTATTCTTTTTCATGTCACCTTAACCCTCCTGCTACCAAGGTTTATAACTTACTTACTAATACTAAGGGGGGGGGGATACAATTACAAAATCATATATCGATCTTTGTTAAGAATTTGTAATATTTAAGAATTTATCTGTATATCTCCAGAAAATATAAACATGTAATTAAAATGTATCTAATGTATTAAAAATTGACTTACAACAATACAGTGGTCTTCATTATTATGATGCAGATGACACAGTTTTACTTTTTCGTGGAAAAACCTGGTATGATGCATATAATAATTCAAATAATGGACTTGAATTAATAAAAAAAATGGTTTGACATAAATTAACTTTCTATCGACGAAAAAGAACCATAATTATTCCATTCTCATTATCTAAAAAATGTAACAAACCTCCTACGTCTATATTAAGTATTAAATTACAGAACTCTAATTGTTGCTTTATATAGTGTAAATGTCCGATTAATTATTAAGGACTCCTCTGAAGTTAAGTATTTAGGCATAATTTTCGACAATCATTTAAAATGGAACCAACACATTAATTACCTTTGCAATAAATTACGTAAAATAATATATTATTTTGTTTAACTTTATTTCAATCGGTAATTATGTATGGAATTATAGGATGGGGTAGCTTATTTAAATCCAATTTTAATCCACTTTATTTATTTCAGAAGAAAATAATTAAAAATGACTTCATAAACCTATTGATTTTCCATGTCAAAAATTGATTTTAGACTTTAATGCTCTTAAAATAAGACAAATGTATTATATTGTATTAATAAAATTCATACATAAAAATCTAAATAATTTTGAATTGTATTCTCATAGTTATGAAACAAAAGGTATGAATTCTTTAAGACTGTTTGAACCAAAATGCAACACTGCTACAGTATTTAATCATAGTAGTAATTTAGACCAAGAATATATAACAAATTTATATTTAAATATCCTAATCTTGTCAATTCTAATATTTATAATATTAAATTTAAAAGTTATGTATGGATTTTATAAAAATTGAAAAATTGTAAATTTAAATTTATATATTCTTATTGCGTAGTAGACATAAGACAAATTGTATTATATTCTTCTTAATTTCAATTCAGGAATCCGCCCCTGAGCACGAGTTCTACTCTTTAAGGGTTGAGCTAAAGTTTTTCTGTTTATATTATATTTTATGTTACAATTAAATTAGCAAAATAAATAAAAAAATAAAAAAAACATATAAATAATCGTCATATTTTTTTAAAATACACAGTAGTTCAGAAGTCCCGTTCCAAATTGCTGAAAACGTATACAAAAAAAAAAAAACTTTATATAGGCCTATGCTACTGGTGACACTGCAAGAGAACATATCGGTACATACTAAATTTAAACTTGCCTCACTTTCATTTCAAGACAAACTCCTCAAAGCTGTATAGTTTTAACATAGTGGAGAACGCTATAAGCTATGAATGCCACAGTACTATAACATAAACTGGAAATCATTTCAGTTATTTGTTAAAATTTAAATATTGGAATACAATCTTTACACCATCTTCAAAATTTGTTTATAATAAAATAAAATTGTAAGAAATCTATAAAAACGTCTAAAAATAAATAAATAAAAATATAAATCCAATAAAACAAAATTTATACTACAATGGTCATCTTGAAAAAAAATGGTCCACTAATAATTATTTCTAACAAAATCGCTTTTAGAATAACCATAACACGCAGGAATAAAAAAAATTGGAAACCAAAGGTCATGATAATAAAAATAACAATATGAATAATGACATAAATAACACGAAAGAAAATATTTTGAAACCAGACTCATAAATGAAGAAAATTAACCTAAAGATTGAATTTCAAATCCTGGAATTTTTATGACAGAGACTACCAAGGGTGTTACGAGATCACCCCACATGAATAAAATGAATTACTTCTTAAAGTAGATGATTTATTTATGTTATTATTATTTCAAAATGTTAGTAGACATATAACAGACGAATACAAGAAATTTAAAAAATAAATGTGAACGAAAATAGAAACAATACTCAAAAATCATCAGTAGGCTAATCCTATTACCCCACTTGGTAGCAGGAGGGTTAAGATATATTCGGGCTTATTTCTCGAGCCAACATTAACAATCGACAAAACATCGATCAGGGTTGACTCATGGCAGCGTTGAGGTTGTCAGAATGGGAGGAGGTTACTCTCAAATTTTCGCGATATCATTTTGCTGTGATGAGATCAGCTTTATGGGACTTTAGTTAAAACTCTATTGTACACTATATGACAGCCGTTTTACTAATAGTCCTTTCAAATTACAGCCCATTCGGACTCAACCTTAGCTCAATATGAGACAATGAAGCACGTTGTAGCTGAAAACTGCTTTTCTCAGAGTTAACTGCATCCGAGAATTAAGAAGAACGTTAACATTGTGAAAAAGAAGAGGAAAATACCTATCGTAAACCTGTACTAAACACGATCTTTGTTCTTTATGAATTTCACTTTGACTAGCCAGGATACAGACTCCTATCTCCTACATGGAAAGCAGAAGCTTTGGCCGTTGAGCTGAGGATGCGCCCATGAATTTTATTATAATATAATTTTGAAAATTAAAGACGTGGCAGATTTATCACTCCTCTTATACTTTACTTAACATTTAAAGATACTGGTTCCGGACGATGAGATTGTAATTGCTGTCAGTTTCTCGCGATACGCTCATGTTTTCCAACCGATATCCTACCATTTTTCTGTTAATGACAATCATTATCTTTATACAGGGTTGTTTCCGATCTCTGATAACGAATTTTAATGACATCATGTGCGTCAGGAATCACACCGACAGCTGAATTGCGGCGAAAGGTGACATACCAATAGTGAATGATTTCATAATCATAGTGCACGGTGTATCACAGTAGCAATGCCCAAGAAAATCGAGTCTTTTAGGAGGAGTACATAACAACCCTTTCCGATGCAAAGTACAGTTACGTGAAAATCATAGGAGCCTCCCAAAAACGTGGTTTCGTTATTTCCAAGAAAGGCATCTTGTGTGTACCTAATAAGACTGGCAAAGCCCGGATGGGATTAATTCCAGAGTGGAAAAAGCAAGCAAATCCATCACCCGTCACATGTCGCCGGAACCCCACGAGATGATACAAATTAATTCCATTCGAGCTTTACCAATCTTATTAAGTACACAGAAGATGCCTTTCTTGGAAATAACGAAACCTCGTTTATTGCAGGCTTCTTTTATTTTCACTTAACTGCTCTTGGCATTGGAAAGGGTCATAATATACCCCTCCCAAAAAGGCTCGATTTTCTTGGGAATTTCTGCTGTGAGTTGCCGTGCACTCCGACTATGAAATCACTCACTACTGGTCTGTCACCTCGCGCCACAGTTCAGCTGTCGTGTGACTCCTGACGCACATGACGTCATTCAAATTCGTTATCAGAGATCGGAAACAATCCTGTAATGTTGCGCACAGATCCACTTTCCATGATCTAAACAGTATGGGAAGAAGAATTATGAAGTAAGCCATGGAAGTACGAGGGCTGAAAAAAAAAAAGACAGACTGATTTTTTTTCATAGATTTTTAGTGCTATACTTAAATGTTTAGCCTACATGATCTTTTTCAAAGTAGCTCCCTTTCTACGTGAATGTAGCCTACTTGTTATAGCGTTTGTTCTAGTAAGTATCATTATTGACTATTTGGTCCCATCTATCGATTCAGCTTTGTTGCGACGAATACCACTTTAACGCCCCACCGCTCTGCAGCCTCTCATAAATCTGTTATCTGTGTGCAAATCAATGGTACTACATCCTGCTACATCCTTTGTTGATCTGAATCTATTGAATGATGGAAAAAGAAATTGAAATTAATGATGGCTATGTGAGCAAGCATGTCCAACGCCGAAAATTTTGTAGCATTTGCGTCGAATTGGTTGAAAAAAAAAATCCCGGAAAATCCCAATCAGGTAATTTCTCCCAATCAAAATTTGAACCCAGGCTCGCTGGTTTCGTAGTCATGCTAGACATGCTAATCACTACACCATAGCTGCGGACGAGCCGTTATTAGACATTCGGATTCGACAGTACTTCCTGGTTATGTGATCAAAACCGCTTAAGGTAGCGCACGACAAAACACAAAGAACGAAAACATTTTTTAGACAAGGGTAATAGTTATTCACTTCCTGTTGGGAAACTAACCATTTTCGCTGCATAGTCGGATATACAAACACAATGTGCACGTTGTTAATGAAAACGAATAAATACAGATGAACAATAGACAAAATTAAGCAGAATACAATGTGCTAAAAAACAGAGACGAAATATTGGACTGCACAATTACACAATGGCACATGACTTGATAATTTGGAAAAAAATATATTTGTAACAATTAAAAATACGAAATTCAGAAGCTAACTCTTGGGTATTCCACCAGTACTGAAATACCATCACCTTAAAAACCTAATGTGTCATAACGCAATGAACGATAAAATACACCAGGATTTAACCCTTAAATTCGCAAAGTATCCAATAGGATACAACAGGTTAATAGGCTATTATATGCTATAATTTTAATAGAACAATAGAAAAAATTGGTAGGAAAATTAAAATTTCACAATACTATAATATTGTACAACATATAAAATATGGACATTGCGATAGTTGTTTTCTTTACAGTCCGACACGGTTTAATAAACTAGTGTGAGAAATGAAGTTTTAGCACAATCTATATCAAGATTTTGTATCAGTTTCATTCATCGTTTCCATATCGATCTTTTGGAACTTCAAGATATAGCCATTAATGTTTTAAGATATTCCTTGTTAATTGTAAATAACCATCTGTACAATTCTATATATGAAAAAGAAATTATTCCTGTTGAGGATAGCTGCCCCCCAAAAAATAAATTAAAATAAAATAAAATAAAATAAAAATAAAATTTAAATTTAAAATAGAATATTGTTGATCTACAATTAATTTAGGTGATGTTACCACTCGGTACCCCTTTTTCAAGGGCAGCTTTCCTTTTTGGACTCTCTCTCTCTCTCTCACACACTCTCTCTCTCTCCCTCCCTCCCTCTCAGTCACGAAGCTTGAGTTGTTGAGGTTGCTAGGAATAGACTGTGCAGGTACTATTTCGCATTGTCTGTAATGAGGCGATAGTAGCGATCCTAGTGGTTAGCAACTATCTATGAATGCATATTTATTACATATTGAACTTCGTGACTGTATATGCTAAACTGTGATTTTAGGGTTAAAATAGCATTCTAATGGAAAATAGCCAAATTGACACAATGTGCAATACAATTATTCATTACAAGTCCTCAATATTTTCACTTTCATTATTGTGTAATTTCAAGTAGTATTTTCAAAGGAAAAGGTGCTCTTAAGATCCTAAAAATGCCGTAGATGCATCAGAAATAAAAATACTTCTACCTTCTACCTTTGCCTTGCTTTACTTTACTTGGTTCTGAAAGAAGCCACGTGAGTAGCGAGTTCGCCTACTGATTCGGAGCTGCGCTAAGGCGTGGATTCGATTCCCACTTGGGTTGACTACCTGGTTGGTTTATATTTTCTGAGATTTCCTCTATCTATAAGACTAATAACGGGTAATCCCATGGTAAATCCTCGGCCTCATTTCGCCAAATACCATCTCGCTATCATTAATGCTAAATAATCTAGTAATTAACACAGCATCGTTAAAACCGGCTAAAATATAATATGATACATATGAACACACAATGAGAATGAACGGATACCATAGGTCGACAGGATAGAAAAGACCTATGGCTGTTTTGATATACCAACGTGACCAAAAAGGGAGAGGACAACGTCACAGGAAAGTAGTCCGTTAGGCCGGGTTACAGTAGTAGATGTCGGAGTTCGATCCTTACTGCGAGTCCCATAGAGTCGTCGATGTAGCGTTTATCTGCATACTCTGATAGTTCGCAGTGTCCATCACAGCGACTGATATATAAGGCATCTGTTTCTAGCCATTTCGTGAAATTGGAGCGTTCATGTCGTTTTGATAGTCGCCCGTCTTCTGCTTTGATCAGAACATTAGCAGAACATTTTTTACAAAGCCATTTTCTCATCCTGCATCAGCTATAATCAGTTTTGATCCTTTACCTATAGACATTATGACTCCCGCTTTATCATCAAATTGCCAAAATGAACTAACATGTGGCCAGCAATTACATAATATCTACATACAGTATATTCGTATAATGTTCCTTTTCTGTTGACGGTATTTTTGAATTGCACGGAGGTAATTATCTCGCCAGGAAACGATTTCGGATTTTTCAATAAAAAGCTTTTTTGTTGACATGTATTTCTTCCATTTCAAGGCTAATTAGAGAATGAGTTTCCTCAGGTACTCCCTGCTGTATTTTAAATGTTCATTGTTCTGTAAATCAGCATTCAGTGTTGCCACAGTTGGCACAGTTCCCTCTGTAGTATAACACTTGTGTCTTTTCCTTCTAACAACTCCTCGGCAAAGTACTTTCTTCTCTCTCTTCAGACTTCCCCTTGGGAGTTAAAATTTTTACCTGAACAATAGTGGTTCCTTTAATATTCTCTTCACTCAAATTACACAAACTCTCGAAGCTTTCTTTGTCGATTGAATAATATAAGCTTATTTCAGATTAAACCATTTTATTCTTGCAAGTATTTCCCAACATTATAAATATATAAATAATTGCCCTAGCATCACTTTCCAATAGTCTGCCAGCAACACTACGCTTATGATTCATTCTCACACCTTAATTGAGATTTTAAATACAAATAAGAAAGCATTACAACAACTATTTTTAACAAAATAATCTGCCCTCAATGAGGGTGACCATAAAGATCCAGAATAAAAGCACTACAGAATAATTTAGAAAGACAAAAAGATTAAATACAGGAATTGTTTAGTAAAACATCCAAAGAAATGCAAACCGAATAGAATCATCAATGGCCAAAATGTAAATGGTAGGCCTAATGTAATATTTTGATTGAATCTTTAAGAATATCCAATAAAATTTTTTAAATTTCAAAAAATCGGAGACCGAGTGCTTTTAAAATATTCCATGTGAATATAGGAAGTGTGCCACGCGCACCAAACAAAAGACCAGAAACACTCCACTGACTAGTCGGAAGGTTATATTTCTCACTTAGGTATGGGATGCAGATAATATGTTTTCTGAACTTTTGTTTCAAAAAAAGTAAAAAAAAATTAACAAATTGAACAAAAAATAGGACAGAAAATAATTTAAGATAAGACGTCCAAAGGAAGTAGGGAAATGAAAATACTAAACAGATACGAAGATGGATAAGAGGTAGATTAATAGCAAATGAAAAATTTGGCTTAAACCTGTAATTTATTAATATACAGAATCACAACATACGTATTGTGTAAAACGTATTTGATGGGAGACGATCCGTTACAGAGCGGCTATAAAACACAATTGATCCCCACCACCATATACTGCGCAGTACCCCAGATCACATATTACAGATTGATCAGCTTATGGGTTTTGAAGGCAGCAACTTTTACCAGTTTCACTATGCTGCCATCTAGCAACTGCAGAAGAATTCTCGTTTGAATTGCATGGAGCAACTGTACTTTCATCTAGCGGTCGTTACAAATCGACAGTGGCGATCCTGGTGGTTGTTTAACATGGGGATGGCCAATCTGTTATATATGTCGTCAGGGGCAGTAGCCTACTGATAAGTGGTCTGTGGCGCAGGTTCTTTTCTGTCTTGTATATCTATAAATATAATTTTAAAGTAGGCTTATAGGAACAATTACAATCAAAACAGACCAATTGAATATTGGGAGACAGGAAGAACGTTGGGGAGAACAATTTTAAACTATTGTGGTCGCGGAGAAAGAAGCAACTTCTGACATCTCTAGTAAAGAATGTGGAATGTACAGAGCCAAAAAGCGACATTGTAACTAAACAGCATTCCCCCTTGCCTCACCCCGATGGCAAACAATCATCTTGAGGAAGTGTGGGTGTACGGACAGACAGATAAGCGTGAAAGGAAAGTTAGGGAATGTACTGTATCTGAATGGTAACATGGTGTCCACTTCGTGTGAGGTGCTAGAATGGCGAGAGATGTATCCAGTTCCCACTGGCTCACGGATTCGAGGAGAGGATGGGAGTTAAAAATATATGTTACGGAGCTGTCAAAAGTTTCTTCTTAAGTTAACTTGTGAGAGCTTTACTCTAAACTTTGAGAAGACGGAACAGGCCAGTGCGCCTAAGTTGTATGTATTTGAGTGATGATGATGATGATGATGATGATGATGATGATGATGATGATGATGATGATGTTGATGATGATGATGATGATGATTTGCAGAACCTTATATTCTAACGATAAAAGATGTCACCATAGTATCAATTGTGAAGACCTTTCATAAACAAGAGCGGGTTTACATCGATTCTTAATCTCCTCATCACTATTTGTATAGTGAATCCTTGAAGTACATGCTCGAAATACATGAATTTAAAATAGACACGAGGAGAGGGTAGAATGACTTAGTTGCCAGTGCTCGGCAACCAACTATGAAGAAAGTATTCGGGCAAGACCTACTCCTACCCAAATATGGAGGGATCTGTCCTAGTTTATGTCCGTGGTGAGAAACCGCCAGCTGACCGATCAACCACTTCTCTATCTACACCAACTATTCTCGCAGTTGACAGCATCTTTAAATAAACGATAATACAAAACAAAGAGTTTCGCTTATTAGAGTGCAGACAAAGAAAATCAATCTATATGAATATTCCATGTTACCAATGCAATGCTCGCAGTAACGCTAGACGCCGCGAGTTTTGTAGAAATAAAAACAATGAAATGGAAAAACTTTAAACGGACACATGACCTCCATGTGCGTCCAACTAGTAGTTTTAACTAGAGGGGCTCTTAAAGTACGGATGTTGTTGAAAGCAGGTGATTTGATTACGTTATAATAACAGAGCATGGCTTGGTTTGGCTTTACGAGGGCTGGGCCAGGCACGGGTCCGTACACTTCACCACGATTTGGCCCTTTATGCGTGCTTATATGCGATGATTGTCCAAGTCCGATAGATGGTCCGAGTGGAATTCGTGAATCCGACGCTGACAGGTGGGCCATCCTGTCTCAGTCTCTGATACAGCCAGATACCGTTTTGCGGACGATTGGCCTGATAAGTCCAGGGGCCCGGAGACCCAAGCCCTTCTTGTCATCGTCGGCTGACAGGTGAGCCATCCTGCCTCAGTCCCTGTGAGAGTCAGATCCCACGAGCAGCCTGATAATCTCCAGGAGCTCGGAGCTTCAAGCTCTTTCTGTATAAGCGTCGGAAACCCATACTACCCCCAAGACTTCTCCCCAGCCTATTTTCACTGTGGCGAATGATTGATGAAATGAGGGGTATGGAGAGTATTGATTGAATGAGAGAACGAAACTGGAGTATCACGAGAAAAATCCCCTGCAACGTCTGCTTTGTCCACCAAAAATTATATTACGACCTGGCAGTGGATCGAACCCATCCCACCAGGATGGAAACCCACGCGTTAGCACTTGAATCACAGACACGGCATAATAACGGAGCAATGCTGAAATAAGAGGGGTGCAAATGCTCGTACAAAACTCCTCACTATAATCGGTCTACAAAATTCCCACAATATCTATATTATCTGGTATAGAAAAGTAAATTACAGTATCTTATTACGGTGCTCTCATAATATACAATTCAGTGTTACATAATTTATGGTACGTTTATCAAATTCACTTCCTTATTATTGAAATGTATATTAATTTTGTAGTTTCTGCATATACTCGTATTATTATTGATTTAAATTGACATTCATTCTACTTTCCTCAATATTGCGTTTTTAACTTCATATAAAATTTATATGTATATTAATAAGTAAAAGGTGTGGCATATTACTCTTAACTTTATAATGTTAAGTTCTACCATAGAATGTAATGTATAGAAGTTACGTGAAATAAATGAAATAGCATTATGCCAATATTTTATAAAACTTTATATTCAAGTATACAAATGGCACGTTTTATTAATATTTACATATCGCCGTTGTTCCTGCAATAACTCCTATGAAATTTTTCAGTAGGAGGAAAAAAACACATTTATTCATCCTATGACAGCCGTACTTAGGGGATTGTGAATTCTTACATTTTCGAAAGAAAGAAATATAATTACATATAGGAGATTTTATTATTTGCTGTATCACTTTTTGAGTTATTTAATAGAGCAAAAATCTGAAAATTGTTAATATGTCACATAGGAGTTATTGCAGGAACAACGACTATGTACAGAGTGGCCCTCTTAACTCTTTCACCTCCAATAGCGTGTGAAATATTTCAGATATACACAAACCGATATTTACAAGTTAAATTACATCTGATACTACTACTACTACTTACTGGCTTTTAAGAAACCCGGAGGTTCATTGCCGCCCTCATATAAGCCCGCCATTGGTCCCTATTCTGAGCAAGATTAATCCAGTCACTACACATCTGATACACGTAATGAAATTTTTCTACATTAAATAATTTTCAAGACATTAGAGTCAACTTCCTTGTTTTAAATGGAAACCAACTATGTTTTGTATTTAAAATGATGCGTTAGCCCTGTCTAATAACAACTGGCTACTTTACAGACTGTTTGAATGTCACCAGTAAGCGTAAACATAAACAATGTCTAACCAAGGATCGAACAGAGGGAGGACAATAATTCTGGTTAGAATTGTGCTCAATTAAATCACAATTACAATGTACTGAACATTTTAATACTATAGAAATGTTGCACATGGTGAAGTGACACATAACAATAGTACAAAATAAACAATTATTCTCAAAAAACAAAACATAAAATCTCCGGTGTGCAATCAGAAACCATGTGTGCAGTCAAATGGCTAGAAATGATTGACAGATTAAATTCATTTCGCGTTTAAAACATTCATATCGATTAGTTGTACAATCCACTAGTGAAATATAGCATAATGTAGCTCCACACACGTAAAACTTCTAGAGCCGTTTCGAAACACTTCGCCGATATCTTCAATTGTCCATTACAGAACCGAAGAAATAAGGGTTGTATTGGGTAATGGACAGTACTATGGGTGTGTTCGATCTTCAATTACGTCAACATGATGAACTAGACATAAGGAAGTGTGCGTCAGACATTGTTTATGTTTACTCTTCCCGGTGACATTCAAACAGTCGGTAAAGTAGCCAGTTGTTATTAGACATAACTAACGCAACATTTGCAATACAAAACACAGTTGATTCCTATTTAAAAAAAGAGAAAGTTGACTGTGACATCTTGAAAATTATTTCATGCACAAAAAATACATTACGTGTATCAGATGTCCCTCTTCAACGTAATTTAACTTGTAATTATCGGTTGTGTACACCTGAAATTTACACGCTATCGGAAGTGAAAGAGTTAAGTGGGCTACCCTTATTTAAAATGCAATAAATTGTATTTATGAAAAGGAACATTTTAAAAATGTGTGCCAATTTTGAGCCGATCTTGTTAGGTGCATATTTACAAATTATTATAACTTACAGTCATAGAAGTAAAGAACTCTTTACCTACAATCCTTGCAAAAGTTTCTCAACGTGAGAATAATGTCCCACTAAAACTGTTGTTTCTTCAATAGTCACAGGACTGCTCTGTAGCATTTTATAACTAATTCCATCTTCCAGGTCTTCATCTTTTTCTTTTTTTTGTTTATTCCGATACACACTGGTCCTGAACGAAATATTTCCTTGAAAATGTATCGAAATAAAAAGGACACAATGAGTGACCGGTTAAATCACCTGACCTAAACCTGCGGATATCTTTCTGTGAGGTTACCTACAGATAAGCAGTCTAACTTGTATCATATATAAACAATACGATCTGAGAATAGAGTAAGACAGGCTATAGAAGTTTCTCATACAGATTGCTACACTACAAACGAGTTTCAGGAAATAGAAATAGTGGATGATCCAGGGGAGAGTGGTACATTCGGTCAAATATTTTAAAATAATATCCATTTTTGTGAGATCAGATCATGCTTAGCCGTGCTGTATATGAGGATAACAATGGAACAGTGCAGTTGTGGCACAGAGAAAATAAGGCACAAGGAGAAAATTTGCTACACAAAAGCTTTCCTCACCGAAAGTGTAAATACCTTTGATTCGAATCTTCATCTTTCACCAGAAAATTCATTTCAACGATGAAATAATTATAGTAGCAAAACAAGGCAAGAAGACGACTTTATTATTGAAGGTGATGAACCAGATATTAAGATTTTAAGATAAAATAGGAATAGATAGGATTGATTTCACTGTACGTAATAATGCAACTACTTGTATTAGTAAAATTATCTTAATTGCTATTATCACTTCTTCAAAGAGGATGCTGCTTAGTCCTGGCGGTCTAGTGAACGCCATGCTAGCTAGCTGTTGAATCCAAGGCTCGCAGGTTCAAACCCGGCAGAGAACGACGGACCTTAAAGGATAGCAAAATTCTTAACATGGCTTCCTTCGTGAGGAAAGTAGAGCTACAGGTTCCGTGCCACATTAAAGAACCTGCCTGTCTCTGAGATAGAGTTCCAGGTCAAATTTGTCGGCCATTTCTTATCCACTTCGAATTTCAACACTGAATAACCTCTACAGATGTAAGCGTCGTACACCAAATACTGCCACTACCTTAATCTTGCATCGATTATCATCATAGCTCCCAACCACTATCATGCAGTACGATCTGGACCTTATGGTAAAAAAGTTCCGTTGCCTAGAAATGTTGATTATACCAATGAAAGGGACTAAATTAATTAGATCGTCATTGAAATTTGTGATTTAATGAAGGTATCACAATCATAGGCGCTGACTTGTAAAATTTGTTGGGGATGTTCACTCAGAAAAGGAAAACGACATTTAAGTTTAATATAATTTATGTTGAAACTGTTGAAAGTCCTTCTTCATTACAACAAACAATATTGTTAATTGGTAAACATAAACACTCTGTTCATAGTCTGTTTAATCAACAATTATTTCATTATTAACAACACTACCATTTTTCATGAGGATTAATAAAATCTTAACATGTACTACAGAAGGGTGGCTCTTTTGAGAATTACGTTTTCATAGCAAATATCGTCTGACTGCGAATTTCATTTCTAGTGATGAAATCATTTGCTATTTCATCCAAATCTAAATGCAAAGCTTCTTCTCTGTGAGAATGAATAATAGCTACATCATTCATTTGCTGTTGACCCATGGTAGACCTAGTGTAGGATTTAAGTCTATGGAGAGAGGCGAATGATCGTTCAGCAGTAGTGGTAGACACTGGTATTGTAAGAACTAGTCTCATGAACTTAATAAATTTTGGTAGCATGTCACAAAGAAAAGCTTCTTTCTGTGATGTGGTGCAGTTTTGATCTTGCAATATCTAATAACTAGGGCCGTGACATCGCTATATTTGTATTAGTTTGAAGGTGAACATACGACGCCGGACAGAATGTAGTCGACGTGTTTCAAGTACAGGCAGAGGAAGCGAATTTGACACACGCCTAAGCGAGCACGTTCCATGTTTTGTATACGATTATTGCGTATTATACGCGGCACTGTCTGTAAGGATCAACGAAAAGTTGTCATATTTCACACCACTGACAATAGTAGATACATAGCTTCATTGACGAAGCATAGTAAATGAAGATATTATTTGCTGCAGACAGTTCTTTACACATGTTGTTTGAAAGCATTTACTTCAATTTTCAACACGTCAACAACGTGTCCTATTTTTCTTAGTGTCGATTTATCAGCAGAATTAAAGTGATTGTAGTTACTTAAAAATCTGTTTAACGTCCCTGTTATTAAATATTTAATTAGATAAGTATTTGCTGTAACAAATAATTTTCGCAAATCTAAATAATATTGGAAATGCCCTAATGGGCGTTTGAAGAAGATAATTCACCAATTAGAACTTAGCTCCAACTCACACGTGAAACAGCAGTAGTAAGTTATACTTGTTTCCAGCCACATGTTGGATCGTCTATGACTGTTTTACTCGTACTACACGGTTGGTAAAATAACATCTTCTCATCAGTGGAAAATACGTTTTTAATCTCACTAACATAATTATTGGTAAACTCGCGAACTTGTACTCTATTTTGAACGTCTACAACAGAGTCCCCTTCACTGACTGTTTCATGCTACGCAAGCTACTGACCACAGGTACCACAGCTCACAGCTAGCAGGAACAACTATCACATATGTATATATACTCACACTATATGAAGTAGTAAATGATTTAGCAGTATTGCTAATTAAACATTTTTTTACATTGAAAGACACATGGAGGGGACTTGAGCCTTCTATTTCGAATAGGCTATAATAATAATTTTAATAATTTATTTATTTAATTTGGCAGAGCTAAGTTCAGTAGGCCTTCTCTTCCGCCCAGCCAGCCTATACAATAACTTTTTTAAATAACTTAGGCTATATAAAACTAATAACTTTTTGTGATGTGTTAATGGGAAAGAAATAAGCATTATGGAAAAAAAAATGTGAGTTATGTGTTTATGACCAAGTATTTATGTAAATATAAAAAAATTCCAGAATTTTTAATTAATTCAGGGGCGCCTATGTTCATATAAAAGAAAGTATGTATTTACATCAGAATTCGCTCCCTAACTGTGATTTTTAGGCGGTGGTCTTCTATCAATGAATATATATTTATATCTGAAACAAGCGCATACAAAATTTTATCAAAGAATATTAATATTTAGAGGTCATCCTAGGGAGCAGAATTTACAATTTAGACGATTTTAGTAACTATTATAAGAAAGCATATCGTATCCGATTATTTTTCTTCACGAGTCTCCTGTAATTGACTTTGGGTCTAAAAATACGCGCAGAACAATTTAAATGATAAAACAGAATTGTCCAAACATCATTCCCATAGCTAATGTCCAACACAATTTTGAAAATGGTGGCCGTTCTTTTCGATACAGGCTTAAGTTCCTCTTTGCATATTATCGCAATATAGACTATTGTACCTAATTCCAATTACCAGCTTCGTCCTTCTTACTAGTAACTCATGTTGAAATAATTCTGTACCTACTCTATAAAAGAGTACCTTACGTACTGTAAATTCAATCTTCACTTCTGCCCAGGTTGGAACAGGAAACTTCTTTCGATGATTTGTAATAGGATTGTTTCTGCTCTTCGTCTTTCGTCAAAATATTATAATATTGTGAAATTAAATTAATCCCACGTTCAGCAGCTCATTTGCAACTTCATTCGAAGACACTTCTGTTCCAGTTCTTGAAATAAAGTATCATTAAGTTTCGTCCATTACTCTATCGTCAAAAAATGCTAGATCCTCTAGGCTAGGTCTAGGTGTTCGGAAAGGAACCAAAAGTGTCTACAAAGAACTGATTAAGTTGCACGTGACAATCACTCTCTTGGATAAATACTCACTGTTTATGGAACTCAGATACGCAAAGTTGCTTCATTCCATTTTTTTACATATATACCAGACTAACAAACAGTGACAAATCCGTTATTATTTTTTAATCCTTTGCCGACAAATTTAAACTGAGACCTAAACAGATATATCTTCAACGCATAATTCCTTTTCCCATCTATGGAGCATGATTAGCTGGTCCAAATGCTCGAAATGACTCATTGCCAATATGCCCTACCTCCACTTTGGAAAATAAACACGACGTAAATAACTTTTGATAATCTTCACTTGGTCTTGATCTTCGAGGGCTCGAAGAAGATAATCTAACATTTCTGTTAGTAATCTTATGAACTCAGAGTCCTGGAAGAATTTAATAGGAGCTGTATATAAGCCTTTGATTGCCAATCCTTCTTAAACCTTTTAAAAAGTTCATTTCCTAGACTACCTATTACAATTCTTCAACTATCTTCAACTATCTTCAACTCAACTATTAAAAGAGATTCTAAAAATCACGGAACAAAAAATAAAAAAACTGAAACATCGACCTTCAGTGTATAATAAAATTCTCCCTTTGTTTTAATAGTAACAGTATAACTACAACCAAAGAGACTGGAGAATGTGCGGGATAGAATACCTTCCACAATATGGTGACACCAAGTTATCCAAATCAGCTCATTATCCTGAGATGCTTCTACAGGGACATCATTTTATTTTTACTTCAATTTTTATTTTACCTGAGCTTTTTAATGTACTTCACTCCCACCCCATCTATCAGTAAACTTCCAACCGTTCTCAACACAGAACCAAGCGTATACAGTCAAAGTCGCCTTACGATCATAGTAAACACACACAGTACTGAGTTAGTGAGTATAGTACGTTCCAGAAATATGTTCGCGTTTTCCAGTAACAAAGAGCTTTTAATATTGAATCATATTCTCGCACAGGTACTGTCATCCGTTTGCCTATGTCGCATCCCGGTTCCCCCCACCCGCTTCTGCTCGCCCCTTTGTAAAGATTAGTGGCTGGGCTGTCTTAGCTCTTTTCTGAAAACATTAATTTCTGTTAGGAATTGGACGTCTACGTAATATTATACAACTATTTAAAATAACTTAAATAAAAGGCCCTCGTTATTTAATTGTCACGTGATTTCTCTCCTTTCTACAGCCCTGCGACAAAACCACTTGCACGGACAGTAGATAGCATCTCTGAGTAATTTTATCTTTTCTGATCGGGCAGAAGTGAAGATCGAATTTACAGTACGTAAGGTACTCTTTTATAGAGTAGGTACAGAATTATTTCAACATGAGTTACTAGTAAGAAGGACGAAACTGGTAATTGGAATTAGGTACAATAGTCTACATTGCGATAATATGCAAAGAGGAACTTAAGCCTGTATCGAAATGAACGGCCACCATTTTCAAAATTGTGTTTAAATATCCATATTATGATTATTTTTCAATTTAACTTCATTCTCTATATTGTAGATTAATGTACTGTAGACAGTATAACATACACTGCATAATGAATACGTCCGAACTGATAGCTCAGTTCGTGAGTGAAAACACTTACTGTTAATACAGTAATGTATTTTGATTAAGGAAAAACCTAGTGAAAATTATCAAACTCAAAATCGCGATATTTCCTAGTTTACGTAAATGGATGAACTACTTTTCTTCCCTCCTATACTTAGTAGAGTGATTTGTTTGTATATTACGCCAGTATCATCGAACTCCAGTCGTGGAGGGGGGTAGGGAACGGTGTTTCCGGTTCTCAATCATTAATCCAAAGGTATAGCCAGGTTAATATTAAAAATGTTAGTAAGAATAAAATGATGTCCCTATATAAATTTTAAGTACAGAATTGCTAGCACTATTATCAAATACAAGTCCTTTAATTTCTTTTCCAAGATTTCACTTTTTTCCTGTGTCGACACATGCTTTCGTCTGAGATTTTCTCGTAGCTACCTCTATCGATCTTGGGAATTCCAAATAGCTTTCCCTGTTTATTACCAGTAACAACTGCAATATGTTCGACATTCTCCATGGAATTATGGATACATGGCAACATTTATTTTCAATCCCTATGTAAAAAAAGAAACAGTCTATTGTTCCTCCATCTCGGAAGCTCCTTTTCTAGCTGCTTTCTTGGAACGATTTCGTGAACTCCTAGAGAGAGTCATGTTTGATATATTATGTTCAACAGCCTTGGCAACTGATCCAGCAATAAACACAACTGCACGATCTGGTGGATTGACTCGATCTAAAGCGGAAACTACTCGGAGAGTTTTGAGTATATTCTTAGGTGTCTTTATAATTGCTGTAGGTGTTGATACGCCAGGTTGATATTTCGCTTCGCTTTCACTTGAATAGAAATCCTAGCACGATTCCACACAACCGCTATTTTCTCACATGCTGAATTGCAAGAAAATTGCAATGGTTTTCCTTCTTCTATATGGTGAAATTGAACAAATCGGAATACTTCCAGTCTCCTTGGCAGCCTTACTGTACATAAATGTTGTGTTGGCTTTCCTAACTGCCAAAGAGTAAGTGCATACCTCATCAAACTATCATAAGAAGTTATATGCGCCAGCCGCAAATAGCGCTCTTATGAGTAATATAAAAATAAATTCTGCTGCCTGGGACGACCTCTAAATATTAATATTCTTTGCTAAAATTTTGTGTTTGTTTTAAATATAAACGAATAGAATTAGTGTTGTGGAGATAAATATTTCCAATTTTCACTTTTTTGGAACACCCTAATGTACATACATAATTAGTATATTATATACTTACTTACAAATGACTTTTAAGGAATCCGGAGGTTCATTGCCGCCCTCACATAAGCCCGCCATCGGTTCCTATCCTGAGCAAGATTAATCCGGCCACCGGCATGGCTCGGTCGGTTAAGGCGCTTGCCTGCCGGCCTGAAGTTGCGCTCGGGGGTGGGGTCGATCCCCGCTTGGGCTGATTACCTGGTTGGGTTTTTTCCGCGGTTTTCCCCAACTGTAAGGTGAAATCCAGGTAATCTATGGCGAATCCTCGGCCTCATCTCGCCGAATACCATTTCGCTATCACCAATCTCATCGACGCTAAATAACCTAGTAGTTGATACAGCGTCGTTAAATAACCAACTAAAAAAAAAAAAAAAGAAATTAATCCAGTCTGTACCATCATATCCTACCTCCCTCACATCCATTTTATATTATCCTCCTATCCACGTCTCGGTCTCCCGAAAGGTCTTTTCCCCTCCAGCCTCTCAACTAACACTCTATATGCATTTTTGCTACATACGTGCTACATGACCTGCCATCTCAAACGTCTTAATTTAATATTCCTAATTATGTCAGGTGAAGGATACAACTTATGTAACTTTCTCCACTCTCCTGTAACTTCATCCCTCTTAGCTCCAAATATTTTCCTAAGCATCTTATTTGCGAACATCCTTAACCTCTGTTCCTCTCTCAAAGTGAGAATCAAAGTTTCACAACCATACTGAAGAACGGGTAATATAACTGTTTTATAAAAACTTCTCAACCGAATAATAACATGCATATCCCATATTTATTCTGCGTTTAATTTCCTCCCGAGTGCCATTTATATTTGTTACTGTTGCTCCAAGATATTTGAATTTTTCCACCTCTTCGAAGGATAAATCTCCAATTTTTATATTTCCATTTCATACTATGTTCTGACCACGAGACATAATAATATACTTCCAAACAATTAGTATATATACACACAATTATATATATATATATATATATATATAATTTTTACAAGGTAGACGATGATCATTAGGATTAAATACTTACATAGAACTGCAATTATAATTTTATATGAAAATATCACTATCCTGAGATCGTGCGCATCACAGAAATAGATACTGCAGGGTTTCTTATTAGGGCTGCATCAATTTGCAAGACCAGTTCTTTTCAAAGGCGTAAAAACCGGAATTTAATTACATAGAATTCGTGACAACTTTGTTACATTTTAAATGCAACAGAGTTGAACCTTAAGTTAAAGGCACATTAGTTACATAAGCCATATTAATATTCCGGTTTGAGTACATGAAATGCAACGAATTTCGCTGAAAGAACACCTCAAGGACAGCAAGTTCAACAAATCAACTTTCTTCATCCACACATTGTAACAAGGGTGACAGGTATCTTATCAACTTCTTGTTCTGACGTTTGCTGTTTTCCCTCCCTGCATGCAGTGCAAAGTACAGTTAGTGCAGTAATTTGAAGCCTGTTCGGAATGCGTCTGGTTGAAAACTTTCCAGATTCCAACTGTCTGGTTTAGTCAAACTAAACTAAAGTAACATTGGTAAATCTTCAGTCAGAATCTCTTGGAATGTATTAAAAATAAAGGTCAGAACTAAGAAATATTTAATGCGCTGGGAGTGGACTAAAACGTCAGTATATGCATGAATTAATGAACATGAATAATGAAGTGTGCATTGAAAACACAAAAGCAGGACTGTACAAATTAACGTAAGTATCCTCATGCTATTATTATTAAAAGAATTGTAGGTAACTTATTATTTATACTGTAGTGAGATAGCCATTGTCTCAAGTGCTCAGGTCTATTAACCTGTTATTCCCTATTATACTGAACTTCAAACTAAAATCTAATAGGTACCACTTATTACGCAAAGCATAAACTTAATGACACTTACATTAGGCTGACCAGACGTCCCAGGTTTCCGAGGACAGTCCCCGGTTTTGAGTTACTGTGCCCGGGGAGAAAATGTCCCCGTTTTTGTCCCCGGAAATTAATTTTGTCCCCAGAAACTTTGATTTTGTTTCAATAATAATTTACTGGAACTGCGGCGATTCATGAATATTTCTGAACGGTTCTCAGTATCAGACAGAAGAACCAGCGAGCACAGTATGAGATATTCTGCACTCTTCGAGAAGAACATAGCATCTTTGTCTTTGGTCATTTTAGCATTCGCGTTGCGCGGAAGCGTTAGAACAGCAGCAGCGTCCATTTTTAAGTAGTTCAAAACGTGAGAAATTTTGTGACAAACCAACAGGTGAAAAGTGGTATGATGTTTTTCAAGATTTCAAAAAAAATCCACCCCATTTCAAAATCTTCTTAAAATAGTGTCATTAATCATGTGTCTTCCAGTCAGTGATTCATCAGTTGAAAGACTTTTCCCCACAATGAACTCAATCTGAACTGATGAAAAGTCAAGAATGAAAGTTGAAACAGTTAAAGCTTTTTTTAGAAGTGAAAACAAACTTTCATTTCTCATGTGAAGAACTTGGTGTGAAGCTATATGGAAATGGACAGATCCTTAAAAATATACATTCTTCACACAAGTACTTGTAAAATGTGTGTGTTAGAGTTCAATGTGTACAATATTATGTGAAAGACTTCCATGCATGCGTCAGTACTGAAGTTGACTTCTATAATTATGTTTAAGAGTTTATGCATTTAATTAAAATAAGTTAAGATACTCTACAAATGTAGTGTGCAAAGGTCTATCACTGTATCTACTGTTACATGTATTTTCTGCAACATTTTAACGGAGAGTGACTAGGTAAGCGTTTGTGGTTTTTCTTGAAATTGGCCGATGTCCCCTGCTGGACCATAAAAAATCTGGTCAGCCTAACTTACATGTTCGTTGCACACTTGAAGACGCAGTACCTTTCCGTCACTAGTCAGAACTGGTCTGCTCTTTATCCACCGCTGAAATAGTGCGTACTGCTTGTGAGCAGTTCTTCTCTAAAGCACTTAATGTCAACCGGTCTGAAGTCGAGTGGGGAAGACGAATGAAGTCCGATACTATGCAAATGTCACTTTAAATTTGTGAGAAATCACAGCTACTGTCGTAGTCAAATATCAGCACACAGTACAGACTATTTCATTTTCAAACAACTGAATCTGGAAAATTGACACCTTTGAAAGCTATAGGCCTATAAAGGATTGCTTAACTTTTACATGACATTTTCTTCATAATGAGATAGTTGCGTTGAGAAATGCACATCTACAGAATTTAGTTGTGCGCTACTTAAAAACTTTGTACATGCAGAATAAGTGAGAATTTTTCAACGTCAATCAATTCCAATTTGGACACAATATTTAATCAGCTAGTTGCTGGTAATCTTGCCTGTAGTCTATGTCCTTATAAATCGCTAAAAGAAAAGAAACAGACCAAACCGACAACAAAAGTTTGGTCAGTGATTCAGTGTGAAATTAGTAAGCGAAAAGTAATACTGCAGATGAGGATTGAAAAACAAAGCAAAAACAAAGCCACTAGTTTCACACTAGCTAATATTTTATAATCAGTTACGCAACTGGGTTTTAAAGACAATGTATCCAAGATTGATTATTATTACTATTGCCATTATTATTATTATTATTATTATTATTATTATTATTATTATTATTATTATTATTATAATTACTGTTATTATTATTATCATCATCACTATTATTATCATTATTATTATTGTTTTGTACCAGAATTATGGAAGGAGTCCATAATTGTACCTATTTTTAAGAAGGGGACAAGACTAATTGTGGTAACTTTCGAGCAATATCATTTTGCCGATGTCCTACAAAATTTTGTCCAACATTCTTCGGAGAAGATTTACTCCGTACGTAGATGAAATTATTGGGGGTCATCAGTG
The DNA here is from genome assembly GCF_040183065.1 of Periplaneta americana. NCBI lineage: Eukaryota > Metazoa > Arthropoda > Insecta > Blattodea > Blattidae > Periplaneta > Periplaneta americana. The sequence continues at coordinate 88,146,692 of NC_091122.1, read as the reverse complement.
TGGTTTTAGGCGTAATAGATCGACTATTGATCAGATTTTGTTTATATTCGACAGATATTGGAGAAAAAATGGGAGTATAAGGGTGCAGAACATCAGTTATTCATAGAATTCAAAAAGGCATATGACTCGGCCAAGAGAGAAGTTTTATAGAATATTCTTATTGACTTTGGTATTCCCAAGATACTAGTTCGATTAATTAAAATGTGTTTCACTGAAACTTACAGCAGAATCCGTATAGGCCAGTTTCTATCTGATGCTTTTCCAATTCACTGCGGGCTAAAGCAAGGAGATGCACTATCACTTTTACTTTTTAACTTCCCTCTAGAATATGTCATTAGGAAAGTTCAGGATAACAGACAGGGTTTGGAATTGAACGGGTTACATCAGCTTCTTGTCTATGCGGATAACGTGAATAAGATAGGAGAAAATCCACAAACGATTAGGGGAAAAAAGGGAAAGTTTACTTGAACCAAGTAAAGCGATAGGTTTGGAAGTAAATCCCAAAAAAAAACAAAGTATTTGATTATGTCTCGTGACCAAAATATTGTACGAAATAGAAACATAAAAATTGGAGTCTTATCCTTCGAAGATGTGGAAAAATTAAAATATCTTGGAGCAACAGTAACAAATATAAATGATACTCGGTAGGAAATTAAACGCAGAATAAATAGGGAAATGCCTGTTATTATTCGGTTGTGAAGCTTTTGTCATCTACTGTGCTGTCAAAAAATCTGAAAGTTAGAATTCATACAACAATTATATTACCGGCTGTTCTCTATGGTTGTGAAACTTGGACAGTCATTTTGGGAGAGGAACAGAGATTACGGGTGTTTGAGAATAAGGTTCTTATGAAAATATTAGGGGCTAAGAGGGATGAAGTTACAGGAGAATGTAGAACGTTACACAATGCAGAACTGCACGCATTGTATTCTTTATCTGACATAATTAGGAACATTAAATCCAGACGTTTGAGATGGGCAGGGCATGTAGCACGTATATGGGAGAATCCAGAAATGCATATAGAGTGTTAGTTGGGAGGCCGGAGGGGAAAATACCTTTGGGGAGGCCGAGACGTAGATGGGAGGATAATATTAAAATGGATTTGATGGAGGTGGGATATGATGATACGGACTGCATTAATCTTGCACAGGATAGGAAACGATGGCGGGCTTATGTGAGGGCGGCAATGAACCTGCGGGTTCCTTAAAAACCATTTGTAAATATTATTATTATTATTATTATTATTATTATTATTATTATTATTATTATTATTATTATTATTATTACTTTGTGTATGATCATTACTCAGTGAATCCTTTGGAAGATAAAATATAAGTGTTACGAATGAGGTACATAATTGACTCATTAGAAATGTTGCATATAATCATAGCATTTTATTTCCTTCGTCATGTTCCGAATTATTTTACCGTTTGTAATTTATTTTCTTGAACTAAATTACAAAATTCATACCTAAATTATATAATTTAATATACACCAAAATTGAATGATTAATTTTTCATTTCACCCATTACACACAAAGTATTCTCATACTTCAATTTTAGAATCTTTTCCACTTGGCAGCTGTTGACTTTATCGACTGATTTAAAGTTTTCTTACAATTCCAAAATTAAAGCATTTCACTTCATTTATAAATTTTATTTCAGACCTACAATTTAAACAAGTATATCAGTTAATGTTTCGTAATTTACATAAAATAGTCATACCTACATAATGTTAATACTATATGACTTGTTCTAGTAAAGATGTATGGGAATAGACCTAGGAAGTTATTAAATATAATCATTGAAAATAAAGAGATGAAGATAAATGAAGCTCCTTTATAAGTGTTTTTTGTTCCGAGCAATTCCATATTTAGGGATTGATTTAGTACAATGAGTATGAGGTGGTTTTGCCGAATTTCTAATAGAATTTTATATTTTCTAAAATATCCATTTAAAAGTGGCAATATCTAAAAATATTACGCTTTACTGCATTAATCATAACCAACAAGCGACCTTATGACAAAGGGTATGCCTACTACTTGTGACCCTGTAAGGCTCTGTTGACTGAGTTTAGTGTCTGTAGGCTACCAGGCTGAACCTGGAAACTGTTGTAACTTAGAAAACTTGCAGAGAAAATACAAATAATACAGTATTATACATAGGATATTAATATAATTCTAAAAAAAAACTTAGAGGTCTGGAAACATAGCCTAATCGCTCCTTGTTTCATCTTTTTCTTCTCCTTACGAATAAACAACACTAAACAATATCGTTGAAGCCCATCTCGAGTTCATTGCGGTTTTGTGCTTTTAAATTCCAAATAAAGACCTGTTAAGTTCACTGAACAAGAATTTTGCTCCGACTTAAAACAATGCGTCTCTTATGGTTTGGTGTGCGCTGAGTCCGAAAATGTATCTCTTTTCTTCATATCACGTAAGGTTTTTAAGATAGGCCTGTACTATGACTTCACTTTTTGATAAGCGCTCCCCCCAGGAAACATTCGGCGCGAGATGGGTGTTGTAAACCAAAACAAAAGCTAATGCATTTTATGAGTTTATGACCTATTTCCGGTTTCTTATAGGTTGTTTACATATTTTTTCCTACTTCTAATAAACATGTATTGGTCCCTTCTATTCAGTAAATTTCATAACGGTTCAAAGTGAGGTCTACGCAATGAAAAAAGAAGGGTGTGGTTTTCAGTATTTAAAAGTAAAGTTTACCAGTTTGAGTGAAGGCGAAGTAAAAGAGGGGATTTTCATCGATCAACAAATTCACAAAATTATGCTGTCTCTTTTGCTTGAGGAAAAACTTTCCGTTACAGAAAAAAAACATGGCGCGCTTTCAAAGTGGTTTCCTTAAATTTCCTTGGAAATTCTAGGGCAGACAATTACATCGAACTTGTGGAAATCATGTTAAATGCATGTGAAGAATGGGGTGTAATATGTCTTTCAAAATACACTTTTTAGATTCTCATTTGGATTTTTTTCCTTCTAACCTTGGAGCGGTAAGCGACGAGCGTGGGGGAAAAAATTTCATCAAGAAATATCTGAACTGGAAAGGCGATATAAAGGAAGGTCATCGTCTAGCATGCTTGCAGACTACTGTATTGTTGGTTCCTTGTAAAAGATAGTCCCGGGTTTAGTTATAAACGGAAGTCATCCAGAAAATCCTTTTAAATGATAAGTTCAAATTCCGATATTTTTTCTCATTATACGCAACAAATGTTTTTATTTTTATTGTGTTTCTTGTGTTTTAAACTATGTAATATCATTTTTGTATCCAGTACACATTTTTCAAGTATTATGAGGCATTTTTAATCCCTAGTGTGCTGTAATTTTTATCAGTAGTAGTGAAAAATTAAAAGAAAGAGAAGTTTTTTTCATAAAAAATTCAATTCACTTTCCCCGGAAAATGGTACGTGATAGGGTAATTTGGATTTAAAATTCAGATTTAGGGCACACATATTAGTGATATTCACCTATTTTTATTTCGGAGCAAGACAAAAAGTAAAAATTTGTTGTTCAGTGTTATTAATTAAGAATTATTATATTCCAAATGCAACATTCGTGGGTAAATTGATTTGGGGATACTGAATCTGAACAAATTTCCATCATGCTTTCTAAGTTAATGAACAAATTTCGCCTATTAGTTTATAAGAGAATTCTGTAAACAAACTAAGAGACAGATAGACAGACAGGATGTCTAAAACCAATTTTCTGAAGTGAATACGTCTTTAAAATCACTTCCTTGCTTGGTGCCATGTAGTGGTCGTGTAGATAGTTCAGCTTAGCGGGCCTGTAGATAATCTTGTTTAGAAATATGCATATAAACAACGTTGAACATAATAAAAAATTTTTTTCAAGAATTATTATGAAGTAAATAAAATAATTAATACAGTAAATGTTCCTGTTTTTCAGAAAGTGGTTTCTAGACAAGAAATATATTTTGCATAAATACCAAGTTTCAAGTGTTATAAAAAATGTGAGAACTTCTTTCGCAAATCGAGATATTCTTGCATTCATTTGATCCAAAACTGGTCTATGCTTTGCGAAAAAAAATATAAATTGTAGTTTCAACTCTCTATCCGTGTCTTTCAATGAGTCTTTCCTTAATATCTTTTTTTTTTTTTTAACTAGTTGAACGCAACTGCCTAAAACGGATTCGTATCCATCTGTGACTGTAGTACTAAAACTATTTTGAGTTTCTTCATGAACATACTCGAAAAGCTTTTGTTTAAAACTTTGCAAACTTAACTGCAAGTTAGCAAAAACAAACTCAGTATTTGTTGTATGATACGGCACGTAGCTAAATTTTCAATGAATTCTTTAATACACTGGAATGAATCAACTTTCATTTTGTCAAGTGATGTCGACGAGAAATCAAGTTTCCTTATAAATCCGTCGAGTTTATCTCTGGCTGTTATGTTAACATTTTGGCCTTGCAAACCGGTACGGTAGTGGGAGGGTCACGAACAAAAACCTCGCCAAAGAATGGATCGCGCCTTCAAAAAGTATGGGAACCACGGTTATATAGTAAACTGGCGCATGACGTCACTCGGGGTAGGGAGGAGGCTGCTACCTTTCCCAAGCTAGCGAGCGAGTGACAGTTCACATATAATATTTTCGCTATAAGAAAAATCCTAATGTAAACAATAGCACGTGACTGAAGTGAGGCTTCATTGGCCACAGCTTTGCGCCATAGATTCTCAGTACATAATCCCGCCCAGTGTTGTACATTCTATTCCATGTTAAACATTTCCCGTTACTCGTCAAATGGACCTAACCTCACTAGTATGCATTAGTTTGCTTAGGAAACTTTTATTTTATAATTATTGTAATTGAATTATTTTAAACTTACGTGTAAGGTCAATCGTTGCCGGACAAAGGAGTTATTCCTTCCAGGATGCAGAAGCCATACTTCAGTACCACGTGCTTACGTGAACAACTACGAGCTCGTGACGCCAGGTTGTTATGAGAACAGACTACCTCGGTATTACTATTGGTATTCATCCGCGTTCATAGTAAATAAAATATAAAAGTAGCTTTTCTTTTATATAGTGTTTTACATAAAAGTGAAGTTATATGTTTCATCGTATTTAACAACAAGTATTCATTTTTTCATTTTTAAATAATACAAGATTATGGTTTCCAAATACGGAACTATATTTTCCTGCGTCGTTTGAGCGTTTCAACTGGCAACCAATCACGGGTATAACAGCAACGTGCTTGTGTTTACATTATGATTTTTCTTACAGCGAAAAAAGTATAGATAGTGTTTTGTGTCCCTGAATACTCATTTAACCAACCAGCTATGACGTCAGTTGCACAGAAGGCTTGTTGTATGTGACTAACACTCTACAGATTCGACGGACGGACTATAGCTAGAGGACTAAAGTTTGCTATGCATCACTCCTCACTCCTTTTCTCCACCACTGAGTCACTGCGTGCCTTTGCAAAATGATCTTGTAGCGCAATGTTATGCTAGGTTTACACGGCGACAGTTTAGAGCGAGAGAAGATCTAAAGTATCAGGAGAGCTCTCTAACGGAATGTTTACACGGTGACAGAATATAGCTGCTCTAAACCCATTAGCGAGCTCTCATGATATTTATATAACTCTAAACTCTAATGTTACTCTCCGGACCGTTTATATGGTGCAGACAGTTTAGAGTGAGAGAAAGTGTTGCGAGCATATAGAAAAGAACAGGCTGGTCAGTGCGTTTACAACTATGGCAGAAACACAACGTTTTTCGGCCGCTGTAGTGTGCAATTCTTCTGAATTGAAGAAGGCAGAGGAGAAATAGATCTACGTGGGAAAAACCCTGGATATCTCGCCGGAACACGCATGGAGTTTGGCAAAAAAGACACAACTATGAGGATTGTCATTAGTATAAAGGAAAGGCTGTTGGTCACATTATGCTTCCTAGCAACAGATTTATACCCTAAACACATTATTTTATTGTTCTTTACAGAAAAAATTATGAATAATAATAATAATAATAATAATAATAATAACAATAAATAAACATATGAAAATGGTAGACTAAATTGCTCATGTAAAATGTATTAAGTTTCTTTCATTATGTTCGAAAAGATATGGTGTATGAATTGAACAACAGGAAGGTAGTGCCTAAGTTTATAATATGTAATATCTTTTCATATAAAAAATGACAACCATTTATTTTAATATAATTGATATGTAGAAGTTTTGAACTTACGTCTATTGACCATAAAATATTGTACGAAGCATTTAATACGCAACGATGAGTCCTTTAAATGCCCCAAATGTCAATGTCAATAAGTGTTCTGCTACAAATATCTAGAACCGAACAGCGCTCTGAGCGGCGGAATTGCGTCTCTACACTTACACGGCGAGAGTTTAGAGAAGAGAGGGCTAGAGATTATAGCTAAGTATAGCTCGTGCGGAACCTGATGCTGGTGAAACTTGGAGGGAGAGAACAGTATTGTGGTGTGGGATCGACCGATGTTATGTGACGAGATGCAAGGGAGATTGAACAAGCGTTACCCCTTCCACTCTTAACCGCACGTAGAACTAGTTTCTCCATAAGGTCAAGCTTCACCAGGTTCCGTTCGAGCTATATCACCGTGTAAACGGTTTTGAGAGTAGGTATCTCGTTTGCTCTAATTAGATATTAGAGAGACTAAATAGAGCTGCCTTGAAAACTGCTCTCGCCGTGTAAACACCCTGGACAAAGAACTCGCATATGCTCTCAACTCTCATTATAGCTACTCTAAATTATTCAACTCAGTTGAGCTTTTTCACCCAAACTCTCGCGACAGAAGCATTATAAATGACGGCCAAATACAATGGAGTGTCGAAGACACGAATATTGATTGAAGCATATGAATTGGAAAGTTGTTTGTGGAATGTGTTTAACAAGTATTACAAGAATAAGGACCTTGAGAAATCAGGCATTGTCAAAATTAGCTGAGACTGTTGAGGCGTCTGAATTTGGCTTTTAGTTTTGTTAATTTATTGTAATTTGGCCGTAATTTTAGTAATTTAATTATTTTGTGGGTTTTATTCTTGCTTATTTATTTGCTGGAGGAGGTACAGCGAAAGCCCCATAATAATAATAATAATAATAATAATAATAATAATAATAATAATAATAATAATAATAATAATAATAATAATAATAATAATAATATCACTATTTTATTGTTATTATTATTATTATCAATATTGTGATATTATTATCACTATTCTTTTATTATTATTATTATTATTATTATTATTATTATTATTACTGTGCAATCATCACAATTCACTTGATGTGGAATATTTTCTATATTCCTTTAATACTATTGATAATGCATCATATTAATAATAATAATAATAATAATAATAATAATAATAATAATAACGCTCACCTAGTACATTACAAACAAATCACATAACTGGTACAGTGGGGTCTGTACCGGTATCTGTTAACAAGAATATAGTTATGCAGTAATTTAACAAAACGAAATAGGCACAACTATTACACTGTATTAGTAGAACCATTATAAACACAATATTATAATGAACGAAGATGAACAATGTTATGTGAAAAATTGTTTTTTTTTTTTCTTTGAACACTCGGTCTCTTTTGAGGAGCTTAAACGCAATCAGTCATTTTCATCGCAAATTCTCCATACTTTTTTTTTTTTAACATTGGAGGTAAATTTGACTTCGGCCCTTGTAGCAAGAATATTTTTTTTTTCCTCTTTCATTTTGGGGGGCACAAAGCACATCTTCTTCTTCTTCTTCTTCTTCTTCTTTTTCTTCTTCTCAAGAACCACTTCTTCAGCTGCATCCGTTGCCTTTCTTTCATCAGGAAGCCTGAAAATTGTCTTTATACAGGGTTCTTACAAAAGACCTTTCCGGTTTTGAACACATGTAATTTACGTGCTATGAATCTGAGGTGCATGAAAATAGTACCAATGGAAAGAGAAACTCCAAACGTTTAGTTTCTTGACTTAAAGATGTTCAATGTCCCCCCCCCCCTAGTAACACGGCACACATCAAGCCTATAGTCAAGTTCCACGTAGGTACGCGGATTTTCTAACCCCCCGATTCTGAGGTTATGTCTGTTCACCTTACCAGAAAGTTGAAAAATGACGTCGTCAGAAAACACCACGGAACGAATAAATTCATCATCGATTTCAATTAAAATCTACATACTTGTGCAAAAATTTCTTCGTAGCACTTTGTCCTCTGGTATTAGGGCTTGCAGCAACTGTAGTAGGTATGGATGGAGTCGCATCCACTTGCGAAGAATCATGCCTTTAAATCTGTCTACCATTAACGGATTTTAGGCCCACTGGGTGGATCTGCACCAAACTTTGTTCGGTAATGCTTTTGCACATTAATAACCGACTGGTTCACATGAAAATTAAGCTCTTCTGTCTATAGCAGCCATTTCGCCTCAACAATGAATAAATTTGTTTATATGCACTATTATGAGGCGTGTTTTCAAGTAGCGAAACAATGTTAACACAACTAAACTTTTTGAGTTTCTCTTACCATTGGTACTAATTTCATCCACCTCTGATTCATAGAATGTAAATTACATGTGTGCCGACTTGAGCTATAATTTGCACATTTTTATCAAGACTATCAACTCCGTCCTTCGTGCAATTATAGTATTCTATACGAATAAATAATGACTCACCCAACAATATTAGTAACGCAAGTGCTATGCGCGATCAGGTTACACAACTGTTGACACACTGCTCAGAAGTTAGATGGGTGATGATGTCATAAAAACGCACTGACCAGCCTATTCTTCTCTAAATGCTCTCTCTCAACACTTACTCTCACTCTAAACTGTCTGCACCATGTAAACGGTCCGGAGAGTAACTTAGAGTTTAGAATTATATAAATCTCATGAGAGCTCGCTAATGAGTTTAGAGAAGCTATATTCTGTCACCGTGTAAACACTCCGTTAGAGTGCTCTCATGATTCTTCAGAACTTCGCTCTGAACTGTCGCCGTGCAAACGTAGCATGATTATTACTTTAGACCTGTATTTCAAGAGTTATGCGCAAGCTTGTATAATCTCGTACGCAACAGTCGCGAGAGTTAATGAAAAAGTTCAACTTAGCTGACTAATTTAGAGTAGCTATAATGAGAGCTGACAGTATATGCGAGTTCTCTGTTCAGGGTGTTTACACGGCGAGAGCAGTTTTCAAGACCGCTCTATTTAGACTCTATTTAGATATTAGAGTCAACGAGATACCTGCTCTCACAACCGTTTACACGGTGATATTCAGCTATAATCTCTAGCTCTCTTCTCTAAACTGTCGCCGTGTAAACGTAGCATTACGCGAGTTCCAGGAGCCCTCGTCAGTAGTTGGTCTGGTCGTACATGTACAGTTTCCCTGAAAAGGAATGCGACAATTGAATATTCCTAAGTCTCAGATGTAAAACACTGCGCATGATCAGAGACCAGAGCACTGGTACACAAGATAACGAATATTGAGTTACTTAGATTCAAGCTATTTGGTTTGTTACTAGCATCGTTCCGGAATTCACTTCAAAAACTGCAAAAAAATATGATAATATTACGTAAATAAAAGATAAATATATACGTAAATCGTGTAGTTAAATCGATAATGGACCTTCATGACTAGATCGACACTCCGCACAGAAAGGAAAGCTTTCGTGTCGTTGCAATAGCTCAGACGCTAAGATCTCTGCGTGTTGTGTAGAAGAGAGCGAGTTCGATTCTTAGTCTATATCAACGATTTTTTTTTCTAAATAACGTTGAAATAGAGTTTTAGAAAGTCCTCAGATTAAGTGTTAATGATCACAGACATTATAAAATTACAAGTTATAATATTATAAACGTTAATCTAATGAATGCATTTATACACACAAACACACACATACAATGTAAATGCATATATATATATATATATATATATATATATATATATATTAAAAACTAACAATTAAAATGAAATTAAGAAAATATTCCTAAGCCACACAGCCAAACGTTTACAAAGGTTTAGAGTCCTTAGGCTATGTCATTTGTTGAGTAATTATTACAATATTTTATTAATAGCTTCCCCATGTGTGTACTAAATGCACTCGCACAAAAATTTTTTCTTAAAGTGTGGCTTTGGATTATTTCAATCTCACCCCTTCAGTTGATTTTAACTATTTTATCTACGTGTTTTCAATAGTGTTTAATTTAATGTGCATTCAATTACATTCATGTTATGATTGAATGGATAAGCACTGTTGCAGTTATTGATTAATTACATATATTAATACTAACTATTAAATGCATGTGTTAAATAACTAATTGCAGTATCTTTTGCAAAATCTTGAATGTTTAAGTTGTCAATAATATTTCTGTACGTTAAAAGAATTTTCAATAGATTTCGGATCCTCTACTTTATAATCACTAATTTTAATGAAAAAATATTTTCTTTCTTAGGACATCTAGAAGTTTAACTTTAATAATATTCCGAATAGCTTTAATTTCATTATGTGGATTTTGTGCTTTTCCATTTAAATGTGTTCTATTTCCCTCTTTCATAAATTTTGATAAATTATACTGTACTTCTTGTAGTATTTAAGAATATGAGGATAGTTACATTGCAGCTCATTACATATAGATTCTTCTTTTTAATACATGAGATTTTTAAGTCCCTGCATTATCTACATGTTTTTACTTTTGAATTTTTTCACAACATTGAGTGGAGAACATTCACTGAAGTGATTCTGAAATGAAGTGAAAAATACAATACATTTACTCTTAATATCAGTAGTACCAGTAACATATACGTTTTTCCAATATTCATTTTGTAGACATAAATGTAAATAATCACTAAATACAGCATTTACGACCCTTTTTTAGTTTTTAAATTAATATTTTGAAATTGTTCAGTAACATTCGAAACCGGATTTGTTTATCATGTTCATACAAGACATTGATTATAAGTGCTGTCGAATAGGAATTCAGTCTAATTAAGTGTACAAAACTTTTATCAATGGCTGTGCTAATTCAGCTTGTATGCTGGTGCGAAAATTACTCTACGACTAAGGTTTCCAGTTTCAAGGAGTGAATTTAATTTACTTTTACGGAAAAGTTCGAGAGATAATTTATGTTTATGTCACTACAGACCACAAATTACATATGAGATTTCTAAAGTAGTTTCTTTACAAATTCAATGTTGGCTATAAATATTAATAAATATGAATGATTGTAGTTAGAAGTCTGATTTACATTATGAAAAGCAAGAAGTTACATTCCTCGGCAAGATTCGAACTTTTCGATGTTTGGTTTTGTCGTCCAACGCATAAGCACGGACCTATTCAATGCTTATGTTAATAACCTACAATTTACCTCTAGCAATGTGGTGTCATAACTTTGAGTTTGTTTACTTTATGTAATTAGATTTAATTTGATTAGCTTCGCAGCTATTGGACTTACTGTTATATCCTGTTATTTAAATATTTAAGTTAGACTTGATTTATTAAATCTTACTGAGCAAGATGACCCTTATTTCAATAATTCTATATCACGTTAAATAGTCATTGTCTACACTAAAGTATTATCGTCATCCCTCATTTCTCATCTTAATGGCGAACCGACGTGACATGAGACAGCGAGTTATAGCTCTAGTTGAGGCTGGATATGGGGCTAGCTCTGCTGGCCGTTTGGTCTGTGTTCCTGGAAGTACAGCCGAGAGGTGGGTTCATCGTTACCAAAATTCAGGGGAGGTCGAAAATCGCCCTATTCCTGGGCGTCCCCGGATTTCTTCATTGGAAGAGGATGCTCTCTTATTCGAGGCAGTTCGACAGGATCCCTTTCGGACTGCTAACGAAATAAGAGCAGCATCTAACTTTCCCGGTTCTTCACAGACTGTGATCAGCAGGTTGAGGAACCGCGGTATTAGGAGCCGGAGGGCTGCGCAAATGGAAATATTGGGGGAAGCACAAGCTTTTGACCGTCTTGCCTTCGCTACCAATCGAGTGGATTTCGATTGGAGAAATGTAATTTTCTCCGACGAAACAACCATCTCGAGTGATTACGAAAGTCCTGTCCGTGTCTATTGTGAGGATGGTCTCCGACATGATCAGCGCTATGTGCACAGACGTGAAAGATCGGGGCGCTTTAGCATATCGTTACAGTCTAGTATATACAGTCGCGAAGCTCAATACGTAGTAAAAATGCAAACATTAGATAGTTGCTCACCACTAGGATCGCTAATGTCGCCTCATTACAGGCAATGCAAAATAAGTACCTTCACAGTCTATTATTTCTAGCACCCTCAAAACTCAAGCTTCGTGACTGTATATAGTAGACTGTGATATCGTGTTGGGGTGGATGTCTTAGGATGGACCTGGCGTTATAGAACGCATCGATGGCCGGTTTAATGCAGGAACTTACGAGCACATTCTGGAAATTATATTCCTTCCTTCTGCCCCTAGAACGTTTTCCCGAAGGAACATTGCTGTTCCAACAGGATAACCAACCCGTGCACTATGCCGCAAGCATTCAAAGATGGTTTCAAAGGAGACCCGAGATCGAAATCATTAATTGGCCTCCGAAGTCACCTGATTTGAATGTCATCGAAAATGTATGGGCGGAATTGAAAAAGAGAAGGATAGCCACCTATGCCCACCGACGCCCTCGAAATCGAGACGAATTGTGGGATCAAGTTGTTGAAACCTGGGAAGATCTCGCCGGGGATTAGAATTTATTCCACAATCTCGTGACATCCATGGCGGACCGACTTAGAGCTGTAATAGAAGCTGATGGCATGTGGACAAGATTTTAAGTTGACAGGTCTCTTTTTGTTTCTTATGATTTTTGTTTGAGGAAGAATACTCTTAACTTCCAAGTAAGATTTTTTTTTTTGACAAGGTTCAACCCACTTGTAAGATCCAGAAATTGAGCATAAATTATTCATATTTTTCGACAAATTAGACAGTCTAGGAACTCTGAAGAAATTAATTACACCTCAATAAAAAAAGTTTTACCTGGGATCGAACACGAGACGTTTCGGTTAAGCAATGGAACCGACACGCTCTACATAAGCTACCGAGACAAGACAGTGACAACAGCAGTCTAGAATGTAGATCCCATAGCAGGCATTTGCCATTCGGTACAGAGAAGCAATTATAGTTTGTGACCCGAGCTATGTTGTGAAATCGTGGCCTTAAATGGCTGTCTTCTTTGTGATTCTTATTTTGGTCCTTGTCCTTGTTGTGGTCCTCGTAACAATTCTTGCTGTATTTGTCATGTTACGTATCGTTACGTCGATATCGAGTGAACCGCGGTGTAGAATTTTAACTTCCGACGACCAAGAGTCGTCTCATTCCTTTTAAGGGTAACTGTATGTCTCCCAAACCGGTTTGCCGGATTCATCTAGTCGACATCTATCCGAAATAGTGCACTTAATTTATTTTCAACTTCTTTTGTTTCAATGAATGAATGAGAGAGGGGAAATGGGATGAGAAACTTTAAAGGTACATAAAAACATGTCCTTACAAGTGATTGGGACTGTGAAACACTGAATATGTGAGCTCCAAGCCTGTTCGCCACTTGTCTCACTTCAGGTTTCGTCGCTCCACTGAAGGAGCGCTAGAAAATTTCGAGGGGGAAAGCCGAAAATAGACGTACGAGTAACTTATTAGCTACAACATACGTGGGGGGGGGGGGGAGAAGTACAGCGAACTGACCCAGAGGAGTTAGGAACGCGATGGTACCAACTAGGAGGATAAGTGGTAGATGTCTAGGCAACGAAAAGGTAATAGCCAATTTGGCTGTTTGAAAATTCGAACGCGTAGGAATTAATCATCTTAATGGTAAGTCAAATGGCTCTTTGATGATTTTTCTCTGATCAGGACACCAGGCAATCGGCTCTTTGATGATTCCATTGATCTGTAGAAGGGGACGATTAGATTCTGTTAGAGCCCGAATTAGATGTGAATTAATTTTTCTTTAAGGTCTAAACAGAAAAAAAAAATTGACTCACTTTGGAAAATGTCGGACTATATGAAGCGACAATAGACGAAGAGAGTAGAGCCTGAGGAATCTAAGAATATCCCATTGATCTCGGCCGAGAGACAGGTTCGGCAGAAAATGTCGAAATCTGATCGATGCAATGGGTGATGTGAATAAAAACGTGAGTAAACCAAGGAGTCAGAGATAGTGAGTGGACTGAGTGCAGCATCGGTCCTATTCCTAATCTTTCGCTCAAGTTTCGTGTGGTTAAAACTTTTGTTGAGTGAAAGATACGGTCACATACTGATTGGAGCGTCTTCCACCTCTGACCTTGCCTCCGATCTTGCGTTATATAAACAGTCTGGATATCATCGGGAATTAAAACCCTAGACATGCCGCATGCCACATGCTCGAAGCCATGTATGAAGCGTGTAATGAATGAATGAATGAAAAGGGGAAATGAAATGACAAACATTAGACGATACGCGAAAACGCATCCTTGGAAGAAAGTTCGGGGGTAAGAAAAACTGAATATGTGAGCTCCAAGCCAGTTTGTCACTTGTCTCAGAGTTTCGCTGTTTCACTGAAGGGATTCTAAGAGAATTTTGAAGGGGAAGGCCGAAAATGTACGTTACCTAATGGGTCTAGGACGTTTCGTCACAAATGTTTCTTCACCGGCTAGTTTAATCACTGGCAGTTCATCACAATGAAAATTTGGTCACAATACCTGTTGATCACAATGATAAGTTGGTCACAATACCTTTTCGTCACAATGATAAGTTGGTTACAATTATTTTTTTCGTAACATGTGACACATTTGTTACATTGACAACTTGGTCACGGTACTACTTGTTGCCAATATGAATGAATGAATATTGTAATATTAAAAATTGTATTAATTTTATTATGTGTTTAATATATAAAAGTAAAAAATTTCCTGCTACGTTATGTCCAAGAGACCGTACGTATCATAGTATATTATCGTTATCTTTGTACTCCCCATATTTTTCAATAATTCTCTCAATTCTTTTATCTAAGTCAAGGCATTCTTGCTATTTCCATGCTGATTTCTGCCGTCTCTCTCTGAAGGAGTGCCAGAAGATGATATAGTGAGGGGTGAACTTTTCTCATTTAAAAGTTAAGTGGCCTATATAAAGCTCCACAGGTGTTTGTTGTTCTTGGTAATTTCATTAAGATCCTATCATAGCAGTTCCATATGTTCGGTGGGAAAAGGGGTTGTTGTCTCCCACCTCTAATGACCTCTAATGAAATTGTCATCCTCATTGTCGAAAATTGGGATCAGTTCTTCCTCAGCCACTCT
Source organism: Periplaneta americana (assembly GCF_040183065.1). Lineage (NCBI taxonomy): Eukaryota > Metazoa > Arthropoda > Insecta > Blattodea > Blattidae > Periplaneta > Periplaneta americana. The sequence goes on along the minus strand of NC_091122.1, from coordinate 88,131,402 downwards.
CGCAGCTGGTCAAATGCAAATGTCACATCGCCTACTGGAACAAATGTTAAAGCAATAAATAAATGAAAATGAAATCGAAGTTCATTGTTTTCTTCCCTCATGTAGTCTTCATTGTATTTAGATATTTATTGTGTTACTGTTATTATTATTTGAGAGAGGAACATAGGTTAAGGGTGTTTGAGAATAAGGTGCTTAAGAAAATATTTGGGGCTAAGAGGGATGAAGTTACAGGAGAATGGAGGAAGTTACACAACACAGAACTGCACGCATTGTATTCTTCATCTGACATAATTGGGAACATTAAATCCAGACGTTTGAGAAGGGCAGGGCATGTAGCACGTATGGGCGAATCCAGAAATGCATATAGAGTGTTAGTTGGGAGGCCGGAGGGAACAAGACCTTTGGGGAGGCCGAGACGTAGATGGGTAGATAATATTAAAATGGATTTGAGGGAGGTGGGATATGATGATAGAGACTGGATTAATCTTGCTCAGGATAGGGAGCAATGGCGGGCTTATGTGAAGGCGGCAATGAACCTCCGGGTTCCTTAAAAGCCAGTAAGTAAGTACGTACAGTAAAATGATAATTATAAGGAAGAGAGAAGGAAAATGATCATTGTGAAAGGAAGAAGGGAAAGAGCTGAACAAGGTTTATGTTGATAATGATGATCGTGGTCATGAATTTGAAAAAATATTATAATGCGAATATTAAATGTACAATAAATACTGCGCGAGAAGAGGCCATAAATTACCCGACATTCGCTTTTCGGTTGGGGAAAACCTCGGAAAAAACCAACCAGGTAATCAGCCCAAGCGGGAATTGAACCCAAGATCGTGCGCAACTCCGAATCAGCATACAAACGCGCTACTGTCTGAGCTACGCCAGTGGCTCGCTCTTACTTTAAATATTAATCTCTATAAAGGAACTTTTAGACTCTTTGAGGAAGTAAAACCGTGAACTGTGTCTTCAAAATCAATCTCCAGTAACATTTCATGCTCATTATTCATCGAAGTTAAATTACTTAAGAGTGATTGTGTCATGTGATTTCTTAATTCATCTTTTATTAATTTTAGCTTAGAAAATGAATCTCGAGATGAATTGGTCACAAACAAGCCCAGAAATAGTCTCATAGTAATTTTCATATTGATGAATTCTGACAAAATATTATCATTTTCATGTACCGGTAATTGTAAGATATTAAGATCTTTATAATCCTAATCGTCTCCAGTATTTTCTTGCAAAGACTTCATATTCAGTTTCAGATATATTATGCAGCAAAGTATTAACATTCAGATATCAGCTCTTCAGAAATAAGATTTCCGTTATAAAAACTTGCAAGGTTTTCACAATACTTAAAGATGTCTTAACTGTCCAACACATGTAGATTTTCAGAAAAACCAAATCTCTCTACGCAAGCTTTACTTTGGAGTTTCGGAATTTTCTTAATGCTTTCTTCTCGTTCTTTAGCTATCTTTCGCTTACAAGCAGAGCCATCTATATTGAGTCTGCAACACTGTAATTAACTGTCAAGCGGAGGCCTACGGTACAAAAGCATGTGTTTGTGTTAATGTCGATTTTCAGTGTAAATGAATGTTATAACAAGAGTGTGTCGATGAAATTATGTTCGCGGTCGTTACCAAAAGTTTATTGTTTATGTGTTATAAACTAAATGCGTATTGGTGATAATAGCAAGACAACAAATAAAAATAAAATGGTTGCAGTCTCTGACAATTTTACGGTTAATGATGACAAAGATTTTCACTTTCATAATTTACATTCTGAATATTAAGTATTGTATAAACTACATTTTTATAGTCTTACTGTGGTTTGTGGTGTATCATAATTCTAGCCAAATTGTTAAGTCTCGCCTGCTAGATACGCCGTTGATTTTCAAGTTCATTCTAAACAACTGTTTTGTGAACCCATAAATGTTATAGTTTTGTTGTAGATTCGGAATGCCTGCTATACGTCAGAACTACCTATAATTAATTTTGTAGATGCGTGCACTCACTTTGTTGGTTTTCAACGTTTGTTTATTAATATTATTTTTGTAATAAATTAGTTATAAACATGTTTCTTCTCACTTAGTATTTACAGGATTTAAAATTCACTGAGTTTAAGCTAATTGCCACATACGTATTAGATAATGTGTTTTGTTACGTATTATGTTTTAAAGGTATGTTTCTGCAATTTTTCATAGATCTTTATACTTTGCCTAACTGTATTTACATCCTCATACGTTATTATAATATGTCAATAGTTTCCTCTGTTTATATTTTTATTTTGTTTTCATAATTTACATTCTGCAGTTATATTTTTTTTAATTATATTTTAAAAAGCTTATAACAAATAATTCAGGATAACAGTATTGTTATGGTGACTGGCCAAGTTCAAACTGAAACTGGCTTTATAGGCATCTGAAATATTTATAGAAAAGCACGACAGATAATCACATGAGATTAAAATGTATATGATATCCTAGATCTTTCACATCAGAGGTGAAGCAACATAAAGCGGCAAAACTTGTCAATTTACTAGCTATATAATGGTTAATTGATTGGAATAGAGTATTGCGATAGTACGTCATTATTTTATTTATTTTTGGTACAAGTAACATTTCTTTAAGTATTTATTTATTTTCCCTTGTATAATCAATAAAAAACACGTATGCTTTTAATTTTTTTAAAGTTACAAGTGGCTGTATGCAAATACTTACGCGGTATTTTGAACCTCAAATAAAATACCATTTCGGATTCCGTGATAAATTACGAACATCAATTACGAATCTTGATCATATGCACTCACTTTTCTAAAAATTAATGTCGAAAATGTACACGTGACAACGAAACCAAAGCTCTAAAACGTCAAACATCATGCTTATTTCGCCTCCTTCCGCCTCCACTCAGCGTTGCCAAACCTACCCATGCTCCGGCTTGCAACTGAAGATGGCTCTGTTTACAAGGGAACATTCTCTACCTATAAAATGCGATTTCAATAAAAATTCTCACAATTGCTAAGTTTGAGTCAGTAAATAATCTGGTAATAGTCACTCATGTAGCTTTTCCCTCATTAAAGAAATATAACGTGTTTACACGTCTTATACGCCGCTCTTACACGCAACTAACACCGCCACTGCACTGTACTGCCTGATCAGCTGCCTAGCAACGCAGCGTCACTCGAAAACTTATTACTGTACTTGCTAGAAACAGTATCGGAATAATTACTATGATTTTAAGAAACGTTGTTTGTTAATTACATTTGTAATAAATTACGTAAAATAGTATATTATTTTGTTTTATTGAGGAATTACTTGTCAATAAGTTTATTACGCACAATATATTTAACTCTATTTCAATCGGTAATTATGTATGGAATTATAGGATGGAGTAGCTCATTTAAATCCAATTTTAATCCACTTTATTTATTACAGAAGAAAATAATTAAAATATGTCTTCATAAACCTATTGATTTTCCATCTCAAAATTTGTTTTTAGACTTTAATGTACTTAACGTAAGACAAATTTATTATATTGTATTAATAAAATTCATACATAAAAATCGAAATAATTTTGAATTGTATTCTCATAGTTATGAAACAAAAGGTATGAATTCTTTAAGATTCTTTGAACCAAAATGCAACACTGTTAGAGTATTTAATCATAGTAGTAATTTAGGCCCAAGAATATATAACAAATGTATATTTAAATATCCTAATCTTGTCAATTCTAATAGTTCTAGTATTAAATTAAAAAAGTTATGTATGGATTTTATAAAAATTGAAAAATTGTAAATTTAAATTTATATACTATAATTGCATAGTAGACATAAGACAAATTGTATTGTATAATTATTAATTTCAATTCAGAAATCCGCCCCTGAGCACGAGTTCTACTCTTTCGGGGGCAAGCTAAAGTTTTTCTGTATATATTATATTTTATGTTACAATTATTAGCAAAATAATAAATAAATAAATAAATAAATAAATAAATAAATAAATAAATATACACACATCAATCCCTATACAATAGTATGACTTTATTATCTACACATACCTGAATCATTATCCTCTGTGATAATGTGGCTATGTTACGAAATGGTCAGGGCAGAGGGTCCTTTTGCAGTACAAACATGTCACAACAGCTGGTTCCTCACATCCAGGTGTTTCACAAATACTATTTCCACTACGCAGAATTGTTTGGAGAATATTACGAAATTGTTTATGTCCTTTTCTGGCACATATCCACATTTCTGCCAAGTATATACCAGCATGTCTCGGAGTCCGGGTGAACAGAACTGATGATGCACAACAGAATGCTTTTGTAATATACCTAAAGATTCTATCACGTAAATTTTCTGCCGATTCCTGAGTAATTAATTTGGTCCTGAAATAGTCTTCTACTCTACGAATCACATGCTTATACTATCTAAAAGAATATACATCTAATGGCTGTATAAACCGCGTTGTTTTAGGTGGGGTAATTTCCATATAGTTTTTCCATCCAGCAAGCAAATTATTTCCTTATTTGTAAATATATTTATATCTGTTTGTCCACTCCAGGAATCTAAAAGTGGTAACGTATCTTTCCGTACATCAGGAATGAAAACTTCCTTCAACCAGTTCAGAGAGTTTACCTGATGAGATAGCACTTACTACAATATTAAAAGGAGTTTCCTTCTCTATCAATTGTTTTACTCTAGGACCAAATTCCCCCTTCGGTTCATGAAAACATATAAACAATCGCGAACCTAACACACCAACAGAGGACATACGAATTTGGATAGTACAAAAATGTGTTGTGGATGCTATGGACTGCACTACTGCAAACGTGTTTTTTTTTTACCTTGATAGAGTGTCCTGTCTTTGTTAATGAATTCGGATTCATTTTCAATTTCTTTACAAGAACTAAATTTAGTAATTTTACGTTTGGTGATATGATGAGTTTTCTTAAATCGATAAATAAATATTTGTGAGGCACCAAGAGAATAATTGTGGTTTTTTGCGGACATCACTGTTTTAGATTATAGTCATGCACCGGAAGACCTCGTTGGCACGAAGTTTTAAATGCATCCACCATTTCTTTTTTTTATTGTTCACAACACATGATGTTTAGGAGGCTTTTTAAATTAATCTACGGCCTTATATACAAAACCAAAGGTGCATCTGAATTTTTTTGCGGTTGATAATATTATATGCTTGTTACTTCCTTTTGTGATCAGTGTTTCCACGTGATCATTCATTTTTCGGTATTTATTGATTATATCATCGGTTAAAGTGGCTGCCTGTGCCTTAACTGGAGATAACATTTCATATTCACTTGTTGATGGAGATGTATCTGTGTCATTGGGATTCACAAGTTCATCACTGTCTTCACTATCAGATGCACTATCTACATCTAATGAGTCATACATCACAACTGGACCTCTATATTGATATTTATCCTGAATCAGGTCAAATAGCTCATAAATGAAAGACTGATCATCAATACCGTCTGCCTGTAGTTCACTGTATTTTGAATCGACTAGATTCTTTAGAATGTATATGACATTAACGGGATATTAGATTTAATTTTAGAAACTAAAATAGTGAAAATAAAAGCAAATACTCTCAAATACCCCAGTTATAACTGCGCATAAACATAATTCTTGTAGACGCTTTCAAATTAAATTGTATGTCTTAACACTGTTGTTATTCTTCAAAACTTCTATACTATACAACACTTCTTTTCATAACACCACTTTCACAGAAGACACTAACATACAACTCACAGTACAGCAACTGCAACCCCCTCTGAAATACACAGGGTTACAGACATGATTTGAAGGTCAAGAGCGTGGTCGCAAACCAGTACGTACAGTACGAATTCATATCATGTTGCGTTGCGTGTTGTGGTTGCGTGTAAGAGCGGCGTATAAGACGTGTAATTAAACACGCTATATTTCTGTAATGAGGGAAAAGCTAGGTGAATGATTATTATCAGATTATTTATTGACTCAGACTTAGCAATTGTGAGAATATTTACTGAAAACGCAGTTCATAGGTAGAGGATGTTCCCTTGTTAGCACAGGCACTTTCAGAACGCTTCATTACTAATTATTAATTAACAATAAATAGCGTTAAAATATAAAATAAAATTTAATAACTTACTAGACACACTAACATGATCTCTTGCATGAAGAATACTGTCGGATGTTGTGTAATACAGGTGGGGAAAAAATAACGTAACGGTTATTTTGGAACAGTTCCTTGTTTGGGACTGTTCCAAAAAGTAACAGCACCTTAGAATACTATGTTCCAAAATAACAGTGCTGTTCTGAGCTAGTACGAAATACTTGATGTTACAAAATACTCGTTTCACTTTGGAACTACAATATGAAAAAGCCTTTTCCGCAGAACGGAACATGTTTGGCACTATTGGAAGCAGTGGCAACAACTTTTGGAAAACACTGGGTGGGCTCAACACTTGAGGTATAATAATTTTAAGATAAATAAATCTCATAAGTATAATCTGATTACCTGGTTGGGTTTTTTCCGAGATTTTTCCCAACCATAAGGCAAATGCCTGATAATCTTTTGGCGAATCCTCGGGCCTCACCTCATCTCACTACATCTCGCCAAAATATTGTAGAAAACTGTAAAAAATTGTAGTAAATTGAAAAATTGTAAAAATTTGTGAAAATTGTAATTGTAATCTTGTAAAATTTTAACTTGTTCCACATCTTAAAGCTTCATTGCTAATGTAAGATCTATGGAATATAATAAATGAAAAGAATGAATAATTATTGGGTGGGCTCTGACCCATTGGCGTGCCTGGCTTAAAAATGGGGGAGGGGGGTCATGACATTTTCAAAACTCGAGTATAGGGAAAATGAATGTCCTTACTTTACATTTAATGTTTAATACATAGTATACTAGGATTTATCATCATCCTTGCATGTTTTGGACCTAGGGATCCGTTACGGTCTCTATCCAACGTTTGAAGTGTCGACCTAAGATCCTCTTGGCCGCTGGTCGGTAATTTAGAATCTGACTAGGTACTCTGGTACGGTTCATTCTTCTTATATGAGATTTCCAATTATTCTATAGTTTTCAAAATAATCTATGAATCGTTTAATTTGTAGTTATTTCATGATGTCGGAGTTTCTCTTATGATCTGTTCTGGAGCAGCCTGCTGTACGTTCTGCCGCAGTGAATCTTTGTATATGCCTACTAGGCTTTACTGTTTTTCAATAATAGAGAATATACTTTATAACTTATTACTGGTAATCCTTTACTGAGACATGGTTGCAAATTTATTTTAATTTACACCTTTCCAAGTATTTGTTTCCTCCTTTTATTAGTACTTATAAAAATGTTCACAACATAGCGAGTTTCTAACTTGTCAACTTCTGTTTTGTGAGTTTGACAAACAGCAACATGGTTCAGTCTCTTTTGTGTCATTGTATTTCTCAAATAGGTTTTCAGTCTTCTGAGAGTACTGAATGACCGTTCTGTCTCATGTAAAGAACTTGGCAAAACAAGCATAAGTCTCAACAAAATTTCCTTGTTGAATAATTTCGAGGGAAAAATTGTTCCGGGGCCGGGTATCGAACCCGGGACCTTTGGTTAAACGTACCAACGCTCTCCCAACTGAGATACCCGGGAACTCTACCAGACACCGATCCAATTTTTCCTTCTAGATCCACAGACCTCAAAGTGGGCTGACAACCGTCATGCAACTAACATTGAGTGCACACTAACTCTGTGTGACTTAAATTGTGGTTTTCTGTTAACGAACAGTGACGTGTATTATGCAAATCAAGATTTCAGATACAACTCCCTGTAAAGTTGATTTGAATAATTTCGAGGGAAAAGTTATACCTGAAATCTTGATTTGCATAATACACGTCACTGTTCGTTAACAGAAAACCACAATTTAAGTTACACAGAGTTAGTGTGCACTCAATGTTGGTTGCTTGACGGTTGTCAGCCCACTTTGAGATCTGTGGATATAGAAGCAAAAATTGGATCGGTGTCTGGTAGAGTTCCCGGGTAGCTCAGTTGGGAGAGCGTTGGTACGTTTAACCAAAGGTCCCGGGTTCGATACCCGGCCCCGGAACAATTTTTCCCTCGAAATTATTCAAATCAACTTTACAGGGAGTTATACCTGAAATCTTGATTTGCAAAATTTCCTTGTTATTGAACAATTTCCTGCAATAAAATATAAAAATTACTGTAGGTCAATTTTCTAATACAGTGCGGTATTTTAGGCTTACCATTAATTTTAATTTGTAGTATTTTGTATATCTTCTAAATTTGATAACAAAATAAATAAATAATTATAATTTTAACCACTTTAGATAAAACTCAGGCAACAGCTAAATAGGCTGCACCAGTAATTTATACATTATCACCATTACTACCACTACCAAATGAGACATTTTTATTACGGGTAGGGCGTAATTTTAAGATCATATACATTGTAAAATATTATATTATGTACAATTTGGCGTACCTCATATTAGGAGACAACCCTTTCAAAACGTCGAGTAGAGCATTGAAGGAATCATAACAGAATTTCTTCTTATATATCTTAAGTTTCACACTGACTCTAAAAAGAAGCTCAGGGTAGATATTTGAGTAGCTGAGAATTTCAATTTTGTCTCTCCCTGTTAGAATTCTTTCCATATATTCCACTTTTTTTAAGTCTATCTTGATCAAAACATGTTTTCAGTCCTGTCGATGTAGAATCAATGATTTTAAAGTACTGAAGACAATAGTATTCTTCAGTGTTTTTTGGTGAATACGGATCAGCTGGATCACAGTATCTTTCTGGTGTGTTTCTTCTCTGGAGAGTTTCACTGGTTGCAGGTCTTCAATTCTATCCATGACTTGTTTGAAAAGTTCATGAAATTTATCTTCACTTCTATTGTCTGAAACTATACATTCTACAATCTCACTGCTGACATCAGTCCACTAGCAGTCTACTGGCGACCCTTAAGGGTCAAAGTTTGAAGATCATGGATTATACCATTGACGATCGGAAGTCCTAGAAGTGTTGAGCCATCTTCAAACAGTTTCAAAAGTGCAGCTGCTTGCCCTTGAGCTGTGGACGTCTCTTGTAATTCTTCCAAGCAGGCCATAATGTTTTTATAGTGCTTTAACACATCCTTTATCTGCTTTTCACGGTAAATCCACCACAAAAGTTTAATTTGTTCTATGTTGGATACTGGATACTGGACCACAAATATCACTCTACATTATATCCTTAAATGCGGTTTTTGCAGAGAGTGACTGAGAAAACAGAACGTCCATTGTAAACAATTCCTAAAATCTTTGGATACATCAGAGGCTCCCCTTATAATTAGATTAACACAGTGGGCTTCACAAAGAACGAGCAACACCAGGGGGGTTGTCTCTGCATTATTAGAGACTGAGCACCTTTATTCTTTCCGCTCATGTTTGAAGCTCCATCATAGGCTTGTCCTTGTAGTTATGGTATAGGTAGCTGAAGCCTAGTCATAACATCAAAAAGTATGTTACATATATGCTCACCTGTGGTAGAGGGTATACTATATAAACCCACAAAATTTTCATGTGGATAAAGATCTTTGGCCACCCATTTAAAACAAACATTCTACTGTTCTTCAACGCTACTATCCCTAGTTCCATCACAGATTGTGGAGAATATGGGAGAACATTGGGTTTTAACATCATTACATATATTATGAATTATTTTATTAGCCAAAATGGCAAGAATTTCATTTTGTATTTTCCCATCCACATTGTTTTCCCGTTGTTTCAGGATCCAGGATGCTAGTTCAGGAACATCTTGAGATTGAAGTCGTAATAGTCCCATGAAATTGCCAGTTTGATAATCATAGCTTCTAAATGCAAGGCCTTGTTTGCTAACAGAGCTAACGATTTTCTCGAGGCATATCTTAGCCTTGGTTTGTTTTCTTTCAAGAGATCTATTCAGTTGGTTTTCTGTAGGTGATTTTTCTTGGTAATATGATAAAACAGCTATTTCATGTGATAGACAACATTAATGTTTTCTGAACTTTTCAATGGCATTTCTCCAATTCATAAAACCAGTTCTGGAAAAGAAGTCCTCCATTTTCTTTATCAGTCTCTGGATTTTTTCTTCTCAATTTCAAGCAGTACACAGAAACAAAGTACACCGGATGCTTGTGGCTCTATATGCAACCAACAAAAGTTATCATATTATCAACTTAGGCCTATCTGGAATACAAGAGTTGTGTCTTTATTTTTAAGTAGTTCTTGGGAAATTTTCTGGTAAAATATCATGCTAGTTAGAAACACAGTAAATCACATCATCATTTGACACAGACAGTGAAGATGATAGAAAATCTCTATTTTTATAATTAGGCTTGATACCGAGGTCTTTCACTCCACTTTCATTATCTGATTTCATTGGTAAGCTTCGTACTTCATGTCTATTTCTTTCAAGATTAATTAGCTTGCTTTTGCCTTCTGTTAGTTCTTCGTATTCAGCAGTAAATTTCCTCTTGAAATAGCGAAGCTGCAATTAAAATGTTCTTGTAAAATCGTAGGTAAATCTTACCATTGTAGAAAATTCAATATAGTATATCGCAGTCAAACACAGCGTTCTATATTAATTAAATAGCCTTTACCTATCCGAAACAACGCTTAAGACACAGAAATCACATATATTTGTTTCACAGAATAATATTACTTGTACGTATGGTATTTACGACACTAACAAGACTTGATTAAGAGCCATTACCACCAATTTATCGGCACCATAAAAGGACGAACGAACGTGATTCGTGTCGTGTTCATTAAGCAGTGTTGCCAAGACCCAGTAACTACTATAATATCATATCAAGTGTCACGTCTTTCTTGAATCGTTCAAATGCGTATCAAACAGTATCAAACATTCAAATGACACCTTTCGATATTTGTTACTATCATCGTTAACTTCGATATAGCATAGGCGTCGATTTGTCGAAGACTTATTATAGGTTAGCATTCTAACTTCCCGGTAGAGGCGCGGAGTTCAAATAATAATACGTGCCTGGTGAGGGAGATCCAGACCCCCAACCTCCCCCATCAGGCACGCCATTGCTCGGACCCCACGAGCCCATATAATTTGGCGCCACTGATTAGAAGCAGAAGTGGGAATCCTTTCATCACCCCGAAAGAAATGTTGGAAACTAAAGTAAAAGATAAATAGTAAAGATACGAAGAGCTTCTTCGAAAAAATGGACAAATTATCTTGAAACTGATGTTACTGAGTATAGGATTCTATCAAACATTATTAATGTAATACCTGTATTAGAGTATAGTAACTGTATTGTGAATTTTATCAAAAGAGATGAAAATATATAGGTTAAGTTTTATCTACAAAATGTTTTTCAATTTTAGTTTTGTTACCAATTATTAAAATTGAACTAAAAAGAGAAACGAACGTTGAGGTAGTTCCGCTGATTCTGGTACTGAAAATGGTTGAATTTGTAAGGGATTTTTTTAGATGGATTTCAAAAGTTAAAGGTTTTATAGGGAAATATTTCAAGAAAAGGAAATTGATCGGAAATGTAGTAAATTACATGTGAAATAAGAGGTGTGTGGTAATGGAAGTGCAAGCGTTGTGGTTTCTAGTGAAGGAAAGGAACGTAGGTACGTGAAACAATGATACGATAGGTAATGTGAAGAACGCAAAACTTGTATTAATGCAATAACTACTGGAATATAGTGAAGCATAACAAGTAATAATAAAATATACACAAAGTTTCGATATTGTTACTTCGTTTCAAAGTCTGCCATTACGCTGACCCGTACTGACAACATCACTAAACAAAAATCACCATACTATGAAAATTTTGCGGAGATTATTACCTGTTACAGAATCGTATAGTGGCCACGTTCAATTAGTAGGCGAGCGGTGTCAAAGAGGATGGAAGTTTTGTAGTTTCAATAATTTTAATTATGTCGCGCTGTCCATTGTCGTCAAGTCTTTTGAAGGCCGCTCCAATACTCCACACGGAGTGTATAAACCAGAGTTGCAAATTTGAGCAGTGTGTCTTGTTCTAGTTCACAGTGAAAATTAATTATATTACAGTTCAGTGTATAATAAAAATGTGGAGGCCGTGGGAAGCGAGTGAAGTGTCGGAACCGATACCCATGAACGTCAATAACGACGATGGTAATAATAATAATAATAATAATAATAATAATAATAATAATAATAATAATAATAATATATCAGAGTTAAATAACAATTCAAATTCAAAAGCTAGACCAAAATTATGTAAGCAGTGGCAAACGTTTGTGTGCAATGCTCACACGTATGTTCTGAAAAACAATTTTGGTCAAGGAAAAATTTCGGAGACATCTAAAATTCTTAAATTAAATAGAAATACTGTAAGTAAAATTGTAAAAAAGGGATCTAAGACACCTAAAAAGCGTGGACACAAAGTCACAAAATTTAATAAAGTAGATGGTTTTACGTGTGATTACATTCGCCGTGAAATATATCGTTCTTACAATAAGAGCCAATCCTTAACAATAAAAGAATTATTACAAAAAGTCAAACTTTCCGGTTTTCCTTATGGAGAAACAACCTTAAGAGAATTGGTTAAAAAAACTTGGGTTTCGTTTTCGTATCCTGAAAAGGAAACAAGCTATTATGGAATCCGCAAGAATTGTGGCATGGCCTAAATAAACTGCGGTCTGAAGGATCCCAAATTGTATTTCTTGATGAAACATGGTACGATACGCACGATGTTGTTCGGAAAGGATGGGATGATGGCACATGCAATTGTATTTTGAAATCTCCATCTTCAAGAGGGAAGCGTATCATGGTGCTTCATGTTGGGGGAAGAGAGGGATGGGTTCCCAATTGTCTTTATTTATCTGCAAGAAACATACAAGATTCTAAAGCGGATAGTCACGATGAAATGACAGGTGAAGTTTTCAAAAATTGGTTCAAAACTAGATTACTCCAAAATTTACCAAGAGACAAAAAATGTGTTATTGTTATGGATAATGCGAGTTATCACTCCAGGCAAGCTATCAAATTTCCCATTCTTAGATCATCTGTAAAAGACATAAATTTTATGCAATATCACAAAATTCCAGTGCCTCATCCCATTCCTATTAAAGCAGCCATGATGCAAACAATTAGGAAAGCCAATATTAATAAAACATACATAGTGGACGAATTAGCTACCTCTTATGGACATGAAGTTCTTCGTCTCCCCCCTTATCATTGTGTTCTTAACTCGAAAGAGTTAGTATGGGCTCGCCTTAAGTCCCATGTGAGGAAAAACAATACAACCCCAACCCTCAGTGTTAGTGTGTGTGAGCATTTAAGATAAGGAGTTGAAAACATAAATTCTAACCTCTGGTCGTCCTGTGTTGACCACACAATCAAGGTCTGAGAACGGTACTGGATTTTTTTTATTTTATTTTTTATTTTAGTTGGTTATTTAACGACGCTGTATCAACTACTAGGTTATTTAGCATCGATGAGATTGGTGATAGCGAGATGATATTTGGCGAGATGAGGCCGAGGATTCGCCAGAGATTACCTTGTATTCACATTACGGTTGGGGAAAACCTCGGAAAAAACCCAACCAGGTAATCAGCCCAAGCGGGGATCGAACCCGCGCCCGAACGCAACTTCAGACCGGCAGGCAAGCGCCTTAACCGACTGAGCCACGCCGGTGGCTACGGTACTGGATACAAGACACAACAGGAAATGGGGAACGTTTCATTGTGGATTTAAGAGAAAGTGACACGAATGATGAATAGATATTAAAAAGTAAGTACGCCTATTTTAATTAATTATTTACATTTAAAATAAAATTACATAATTTTTACTTATATTACTTTATTTTATTATTCATTTATTCTACTTAATTATTTCTTTAAATAATTAATTTAAAATAAATAATCTAAATAATATAAATAATCTTCAAATTAACTCATGCTTTGAGCAATTAAGCCTAGCCCATATCCATGTTATATTAATATATGGCAGCAACAAACAAGACGTGACAACGTCGCATTTTCATTTTATTATCGGTGCATGCAATAAAGACCTACAAATCTTAAAAGGAATGCCGCTGTCCAATAATTAAACGAGGCTACTATACATACAAGGCATCAGAAAAGCCGAGACTATCCTCACCTAACATGTCACAGATGGATATATGCAGAGCATAGTGTGAGTGTACACTAGCGTGAAACTTTCGTATTGTCAAAGTTATGTTAGTGTGAGACGTAAAACACGTGAAGGTGCATAAGCGAAGTGGGAAGGAAACTATGTACCTCAGCGCTAGTTTAACCAAAATCAATTCTGTCCAAACATGATTGTATTGTAGAATTTTTTTATTTACAATAATATAAACGTTATAAATTTTCCTATTTCATTAAAATGAGATTATCGCTCTTCATGGCGGTATTATGAATTTTAGCACGACTGAAATGATTGCTTTTTATTTACTAATTTTTGGAGAAATTGAACATCACTGTGAAGAGTAAGAATAGGTTAGGTTTTATTTTTCATTGGGATCGACTTCGATCTCGTGACGAATTTACAAATAATTTAAAATTGCATTAAATTTTCTGCTTCTAACAAACCTAATCCACGAATTCAGTTTGGTATTAGAAAACGTTTCCACGAATTCACATCTCGCTCATTATGACATCATACTGCATCACATGGCATACATGGAAGTATGTGGTAATTTAGCATCCAAAATACCACTGTTCCATTAGATACTAGTAGTACGTACTCTGACGTTCAAAGATATCTCACCCTACTAATTGATAATTCATTGGTGTAAGTGTGGCTTCTGTAGTCATTATTTTTATGAATGGATGGCGAAGATAATAGTCACTGTCGCCAACCGTAGATAAATATATTTGCATTATAGAATTCAATTTTTCATCCCACTCTACTGATTGTAAAACGACACTGGGTCTAGCTGGAAACCGCTGATATTGTCAATTATGAGAATAATTTATGCTTGATCTACATAATCACTTCCCTGACATTTTCTAACGGTTCCAATAACGGTGCCACCTATTGAGAACTAGCGGAACTCTTTCAAAGTTTGTCAATATTAAATTTGTATATATATTTGATTCTGACTTATCCCGTGGTTGGAAATTTCTCTTACACGATCATAAAATTGCAGATCGGATATCTTTGAACGTCAGTGTACATGTTTCAAGATACCACTGTGCACTTGTGTAATTATATTCATTCATAGTGTTCTGCCCAAGGGCAAGTCTTTCACTGCAAACGCAGCATTCTCCAGTCTTTCCTATTTCTGCCTTTCTCTTTGTCTCCTCATCTGATTTACATATCTTAATGTCGTCTATCGTCTGATATCTGCTTATGTCCCGAACTCTTCTCCCGTTCACCAATCCTTCCAGTGCATCCTTTTGTAGGCAGTTTCTTCTCAGCCAGTGACCCAACCAATTCCTTTTTCTCTTTCTGATCAGTTTCAGCATCATTCTTTCTTCACTGACTCTACCAACACAACTTCATTTCTTATTCTGTCTGTTCACTTCACACACTCCATTCTTCTCCATATCCACATTTCAAGTGCGTCTATTCGTTTCTCTTCATTTCGTTGTAATGTCCATGTTTCTGCCTCATACAATGCTACATTCCACACAAAGCACTTAAAGCCTTGGTTTTTCTAAACCGACGCATGCGATGTGCGAGGTGCGAGGCCCGCCTCGCACAAATCCGGACTACAAGAGAGATAGTGAGTGGTTTCTATGGCTGCGAGGTGCACAGACCTCGCATCTCGCAGTTATAGAAACCACTCACTATCTCTCTTGTAGTCCGGATTTGTGCGAGGCGGGCCTCGCACCTCGCACGTCACATTCGTCGGTTCAGAAAAACCAAGGCTTTACTAATATCTTTCTCAGTCCTTTTTCCAGAGTTCCGCAGAAGATGCTCCTTTTTCTATTAAAAGCTTCCTTTGCCATTGCTATATAGTACTGTTATTTAGGAACTATTATTTGGAACCTAGTATTTTCAAGGAACCGAAACAGTTGGAATTGTTACAAGAAAATAACAACTTCTCCCATCTCTACTTTGTAACAATAACATCTTGATCGTAAAATTCCATTGTTGTAATAATTCCCCGAGGAAATTATTCGTCAACTATTCTACATTTTGCCTATTGAACCTATACAAAGATCAACGCTATTTGCTGTACGTATTTTAAACTCTTTTCTTCTTCATTCATGAACCCACATCACTATACTGAGCGACTGAGTCACCTACTGAGGTGACTTAGAAAACGCCGAGTTAGAGCTCAATAAAGTGAGTGCGAGTTGAACTTCATTCACGCGAAGTAGACTCAGTCGACTGCCGACCGAGCGTCTCTGCCTCTGACTTAGGATGAAAGTTAATAATTAATATTAGAGGAGAAAAATTCAATCCGGCGCCGGGGATCGAACCCGGAACCTTGCTTCTACGTACCAAGCACTCTAACCATTGGGCTACGCCGAAGTTCAATCCACAACACAGGATCGAATCCCCATCCTCTATTGTTTTTCCCTTTGTGGCCTGACTCCAAGTTCGACATGTATGTTGACATTTTTATATTAAGTCAACTGCCTTTATACAAGGAGTGCACTCAGTTGAGTGACTTGGTGGTCGGGATTCCACAGTAATGTGCACTGTTGCTCGAAGAATCTACATAAAGTTTAATTGTTTGATCCTACAGAATACGTCTGTTACGGTAACAATTAATATTAGAAGATAATAATTCGCTCCGCCGCCGGGGATCGAACCCGGGTCCTTGGTTCTACGTACCAAGCGCTCTAACCATTGAGGAGGAGGATTCGATCCGGTGCTGTGGATTCAACTTCGGCGAAGCTCAATGGTTATAGCGCTTGGTACGTAGAACCCAAGGACCCGGATTCGATCTCCGTCGCCGGAGTGAATTTTTCTCCTCTAATATTAACTGTTACCGTAACAGACGTATTCTGTAAGATCAAAAAATTAATGTTTACATAGATTAGAGTGAAAGGTTCAACAGTGAGTCGAAGATATCAGATAACATTTTTATTCACACCAAATTGAGCAGATCTCCACAATATAAGAGTTTTGTGAGCAGACTCAACTTTATTCACGTCACCCAATGAGGCGGAGCGCGAGACTGACGCAGAGCCCTCTGCCACGCATAGTGAGGCCGCGGTGAGTGTGGCGGAGCAGATACGGCTATAATCATAGGGAGTACGAGTTCAGCCAGATGCACCGTGGGGTTAAGAGCCAAATGAACATAACTGAGTTTGTGCAAGTCGATGCAAACGTCGTTCGTCGGACCCAGATGTATTCACGCTAAAATCTTGCGATTGTGCACAACACAACCTGCACATATGTTTTTACCAGAATAATGAAAACGTGTTGCGCGAAAATCTCGAAATCGGTATTTGCAGCATCACAAATTCATCACCGACCATACTGTTGGTCATTACTAGAGGCCGGATTTTAAAGGGAAAATTTTTCATCAAAAAAGGACAAAAAAGGGAAAGTTATAGGGGGGGGGGGACTTGAAAAGGACTATATTATTCCCCAAAACACACTTCAGCACATTCGTGGATATACAGTACATGGCACACACAATTTTACATTTATCTCTTCACAACATTAGGAAAGTTGTTGTAGTCAAAAAAGGACTTCAAAGAAGACTATATTACTCCCTCAAAAGGTGCTATTTTAATTGAAAACACACTTCAGCACATTCATGGATACACATAGCACACGCAAGCTTATATTTATCGCTTCACAAAATAAAGAACGTGTTGTATTTGATCACATTCAACATTTCAATATGATTCTGCCTCTTTGAATGCAGAATGTCTGTAAACAGAAAATGACCGCTCAACATCAACTGAAACCAGAGGTGAAAATTTTCTTTTTACCCTGAACTCTAAATCAGCACACTTCATTCATTTTTCAATGTCTGGAATCAGAAGAAGAACGATATTTATTTTCGCTTGTTCAGGAAGTTACAGGCCTATCAGAAAAAATATGGGAAAATTATCTAAATGTTTGTGATATTCTGTCAAAAAAGGACCAAAATAAGATGTTTTTAAAAGGTGGGAAAAAGGGAATATGGACAAAAAGTGGAAATTTGGTCGGCGGAAGATAGTTTTGAACATCGTGATTAATTATTCCATGTTTCGTGTTGAAATAAAAAAAAGGATTCCCTTTACAATCCGGTCTCTAGTCATCTGAAAAACAAATGTGTTGCGCACGTCGGGAGCAGCAATAAGCTGATGTAGCGAGATTTGGAGAATAAAGGAAATATCGATTACGATGAGATTGATCAGAAATTAGATTGTGTGGAAACAACAATATAAATAAATTGTGTGCCACATAAAATAAGGGGTGCACGACATCGAGCTACTATTTCCAAAGTCAACCTGCTATTGTAAGGGTGGTAACAATTCAGTTCCAAGCAATCCTCAAAATGATTCGACAGGAAGCTGGAGTCAGTTGTTCCATTGAAACAATAAGTCGTCGCCTACTGTAGAAGGGTTACTAATCATCAGTAGCAGGCCACAAATCGCTCTTAACACAAGCAAATTGCTCTCCACGATTGCAATAAAGCAAGTACCATCTCAGCTGGACTACAGAGAAATAAAGCTAATGAGTCGTCCTTCCACCTGTACTCCAATCGTCCTCTGCGAGTTAGCAGTCGAAGCGAAGGAAAGTATCATCGTGAATGTGTAGCGCCAAATCAGTGGCGTGCCGTCAGTGGACTAGTCTAGTCCTCTAAGTATCATCAGCTTATAAAATGTATTACATTCCATGTCTGAATTTTTAAAAGTTTCAAGGTAATTGACAACTTCAGTCTGTTTCCTTCCCTCAGCGTCTGTAGAATTGGACTCGTCCAGCCCGCGGGAACCAGTCAGCTCACACTGGATTTAAAGCTATTCCCTTGCCTACATTGGTCGTTCCCTGCTAAACAATTTCCGTGTCTCAGTTCTTTTAGAAAGAATATATTAGTACGTTTATTGTTTTTGTGCATTATCAGTTAAGTACGTACTGAAAGTGTGCCTGTGAAGTGTAGCATGGATTAAAACAATATTGTGTGTTTTACGCTGTTTAGTAAACATGGAAAGGGATTCGTTTCGAAATGCAAGTCCCTTGCAGCTCTTACCAACTGCATCGTCTGAATCGTCGCCATCCGGCAGCGATACCAGTCACGACTGCTAACAGTCACATTGTTGTGTTTTGGACCGTTTGTTAAGCATCGGTTTGATACTTTGTTTGGAAGTTTAAGTTTTCAGAAAAAGCAAAATATTATAGTATAAGGTAGGCCTACTCCAGACGTTTCCATGACTACAAAAATTAAAAACTACGTGCGCCACTTCAAAATTGAATACTGCGAATCTTCAAAATGACTAACTGCATGTAAATCGAAAAATAAATTATTTTGCTGACTTTGTGTTCTTCTTGAAACCGATAGAGAATTATGGAATAGTACAGGTTTCTCTGATATCAGTAATATTCACAAAGCAATGATTCGCCATAAGAAGACGCAATCACATTTATCTGCAATAACGAAATGTAAAACTTTCGGTAAAACAAGGATAGACTTTCAATTAAGTGAACAAAGCAGGACGGAGGTTTTGAAACACAATGTCAAAGTTGACTCTAATAGAGAAATAATGAAGCGATTAATCGATGTAACTTGCTTACTGGCGAAGCAAGAGCTAGCTCTCAGAGGTTATAACGAACACCGTGAATCAATTAATAGGGAAAACTATATTGAGTTCTTGCACGTGCTATCCAAGTATGATATCAAATTATAAACACACTTACAAAGCACTGAAGTTTTCAAGTAGACCTACTTTTCCCTGTTTAAAACGCGTAAAGAGTTACGTACAGAACACTCAGTGCGAAGACAGTCTTTCGCGACTTTCACTATTATCGATCGAAAAGGCTCTATTGAACAAAATTCAAAGCCAAAGACATTTTTACGATAACGTCATAGAAAAATTTACCCGAAAAGGAGAGAGGAGGATTCCGTTGAAGTACACATGAAGGTGGTAAATGATAAGTCTTGTTTTCGTTGTAATACGTATTAGCTAACATATTTTTTTTATATTTCTCCTGTTTATTGTTTAATAGTGTCATGGCAGTTTCATTACTGCTGGTCCCACCTGAAAAATGTCACTGCTCGCCACTGCGCCAAATGTATAGGAAGATGCTTGTTTCGGTGATGGTCTGTTAACAGTGCTAAATATTTTGAGATCATGGAGGAATACGTGACTCCTACAAAGAGGAAACTGCTACGACCATGGAAGTATTATTTGTCACCTGGCCTACTAAAAATGAAGTTATTTGGTGTCGCTATGTATAAATTTTAATTAAACACAACTGTACTGATTTTTCTTTAAAAAAAAGTCACTTGAAATATACTTTTAACTTGTGTTCCACTTTCCTACACAAACACCATTCTCACCTTCACGCGGTGCAACCTGTTTTCAAGAACGACGCTCTGGATACCGAGTCATGGCGGTATAACTATTACATTTATAGGCCTACTAAGGAATAATGCAGTATATATTACCTTGTCCCATCATTGGACTTAGCTCTCTCCTCAATGCTAGCAACTAGTAGGAGAGAAACTCATATACTGTACCTGCAAGTCTACAGAAAGGGGCGGACAATTCCTTATAGACCGTGATAGTACGTACATGAATATAACTTGACAGGAAGATGATGATAATGATGATTATTAGTAAGTACGACGCTCTGGATACCGATCGTGTATGATCATGTTTCCTCGTCTTTCCAAACTCTGCCTTGGTTAAAACTAAGCTATAGACGAGTCCTGCATTCTCTTAATCTCTTATTTGAAATTCTATGCACTGCTACCCCAATCTACTTGGTTTCTCGTTTTCAAAATTTATCTGCACGTCATCAGATAAGTACCAGGCCTCATTACAACAACTTGCTCATTATATTCTGCCGCAAGAAATTTTTATCTTCTTCATCCTATCTAGTATCAGTTGCTATAAATTATAAATAGCTTCCTTATGAAGTAAGGAGTTGTCGGACAACGACTTCATTTAGAGCAAAATTACATAAATAGTTGCTTAATAGATTAATTATTGTTTAATATATGCTACTTATAATAAAACTAGCATCTGGCTATTATTATTATTATTATTATTATTATTATTATTATTATTATTATTATTGTTATTGTTGTACTTATTGAAATAGAATACAAGGAGAGACAAGACAATTGGGGTGGAGTAACATCATCTGTACTTAATCCATTAATTTCATTACACAGAAGATTAATAAAAATTTGTCTAACCAAAAGTATGGATTACCCAACAAATTTAATTTATACAGATTTTAAGGTATTAATTATTGAAGAAATTTATAAATATAGTTTACAAACTTACAACCACAGAAATCAAATAAAACATAAATCTAATCGACATGAATATCGTACTCGAACACAAAAGTCTACTTTCCCATTAATTGATCCTAATTGTCATACAAGTGCAGCTCTTAAACATGGTGCTAGTTTCGGCTCAAGACTTTATGATAAAATTACAAACCATTTTCCAAATTTGAAATTGAAGCTTTAAAAAAATAAATTTATAAAATTATTCATGATACATCACATATTCATTTTGTATGAGGTCTCACCCACCTCATTGAATACTACACGGCTACTATGAAGTAGCCAATATGTATTATTACTATTTAATACGAGAAAAAATGAATATGTGATGTATTAACTGTTAGCAGTTGTCACAAACTGATGTTGAATATGGCCACAAAGTCATTTAAATATGCGCTCCTGCATATATGACTTGCATCGTCTCAAATGCAGGTAGTAAGGCCGTAAAAGCATTACGAGAGGGGTTCGGCCGGCGTCGTGGATCGAGTCCCGGCATAGCTCAGTTGGAAAGAGTGCTCAGCGCGCAGAGCTGAGAGGGCCTGGGTTCGATTCCCGGTGCCGGTACGAATGTTTCTCGTATTAAATAGTAATAATTATTCATGATATATAATATTAACAAATGTGTGTATTTTTCTTTTTTTTTACCTTTTATTTCTGTCGACTATAGGCTATTCATGTTTTTATTGAATATCACTGGCTTCTCTCTGATTGTCAATTTATATTAAATGTGTTTTTCTCTCTTTTTCCTTTTTTTTTTTTTTTTTTTGCTCTTTTGTGTTATTTATTGGTTTTAATTAAATTACTTACTGTATTTAGTAAACTGTCCTTGTAAATTTTATGTTATATTATTGACTAAGACCACACCGTACACGAGCCTGGCTCTTACGGTAGTGGCTAGAAACATTTTTGTTCTATAATATTAATTTGTACTCACTAGCTAGCTAGTTAGTTAGTTAAATAAAAAAGTTAAATAAATTAAATAAATAAACCTCTAATGAATAAATCCCGTTACATTCCTATTATTCCAATTATATCGATATAACTTATATATACATATATAATCTCTATAGCATAATTGCAATAAACTACTATTAAATACATTTTCATCATTTAACTAACGAGCTAATTCAACTTAATTAGAGTAGGTATAATTATTTACATATTGTATAGGCTATAGATTGAATTGAATCTTACTACTTGTAACTCATAAATTATTACTTTTTCGCAAAGAATTTGTCTCTTAAATGTATCTAGTTGCAGACATACTGCTAGTTGAATTTTTTACTCAAGGCTGTTGCTCTAGAATCTTTAGTGTATTGTAAATATTCGTAATTGAAATAGCCTATGTATTATTTGGCTTATGTACTACTGTATTGAGTAAGGCTGGATGAGTGAAAGAGACGGCCTTACGGTCTTCACTCTGCGTGCGAAAATAAAACATTCTACATTCTACACATAAAATAAAATTATCTATTAAAATTGTACAGTTGGTGTGTCCGAAAATGTTTCCAAGTTTGAGGAATTAATAATTGTTTAATATTTTCTCGAATCTAAAACTTCTTTTAATACGATTTTCGTATTTCGGGCTTAAAGAAACCCTACTTATCTCAATTACTTTGTAAAATTAACATAACCTTAAGCGTTATGGAAATACGCCACTATAAACACTTCAATTTCCTCTATATTTCAAGAATTGTACCACAAACTGAAAGCTGTCTGCCGTCTCTCAGATCATATATGAACTAGAGCTTTTCTAACATCTAAGTACTAACTACAAAATTATACTTCTAATTTTAAATTAGATAAAACATTTACGGTATGAAGATATCGACAAGATTTAATTTAAAAAACTAGAATAATCCAGGCATTATAGAAATAGAGCACCGATAAAGGGGCTTAAGTGACATAAAATACAATTGGTACGTATGTCCCCGTTCTCTTATATCCTAATTGAAGGGTTAAGAACCATAGTGGGCCAAGCGCTATTTACTCAAACCGTAGAAAACAAGGGTTAAAGTGAAGTTATTACCATAATTCAATGGAAACATATAAGAAGTAATATAAAGTATACACATTAAAACTAAATGATATGTCACTCTTCATTAAACTATGGTATTCACTTAACTTCATCCCTTCCTTTCTCCGTTTTTAATAAATGGCGCTTGGCCCACTATGGCTCTGAACCCTTCAATTCTCAAAATATGTAGACAGAATTCGTTCTTGGCCACAACTAATTAGAATGTTATGCATAAATGTCTGCTGCAGACCCTAAACATTTGTTTTGTATAAGACAGATTTGTCTACATGTTGGTGTTCACCTCTGTGGTTATCCTTCAAAAATAGTACTGAACCTCGTTAAGAACCTTTCCATATTGCTATCAATTCAAAATAGTGATTTTCGTGGAAAGAGAAGTCAATGCAACATGAGAAGAACTTTGCAATGGACTTTCTTTCAAAATTAGCTCTTAAGCCACTAATTTGTAAATCAAATAAAAATGTAACCTTTTGTAATTTAAAGAATACCTTTTTTTCTTTACAATCCATAAAATAAATATTCATATTCTAATTAAAGAAAAAAATATTTTTTTTACTAATGGCGGGTGCTTGACTATTCGTCATGACCCAAATGAAGCCAGTTGTGTAGACAAATTTACCGACAGGGTGCGCCATAGGAGGCTGGTTAACTCTACATTCGCGATGAGATAAGATGATGATGGATATTTATTTATTGGAATGCCACAGGAGAATAAGAGCTCTCGGAAATACCTTGTTACATGGACCACGGGCTTGAACAACACAAGCCATAAATCAGAAGCACGCCTGGGGGGGGGGGTCGAACCCGGGTCCACAGGATTGTGAATACAGCGCTCGTCTCTGAACTGCAGTGGCGGCTCTCGGGAAAAAGTAAATAAGTTCATATTAACTGAATGTTCAAGAAAATAAAATCAAAAACAACATTCGCAACATGATAAAGGAACTGAAACGTTGAGACACACATAAAACTTCCTCTTCTCCTTCTCCTCTTCCTCCTCCTCTCTCTATACCGATTAGGTAATGAAAACCTGTTTCACCCACATTCGTTTCATCTTTTTCCAGGTTGACCTTGATATCTTCTTCGTGTATTAGAAATAAACTTATAACAATAAAATATTATGTGTCACATCCGTGACACTCTCGCCTTGAATTCGTATCATCAGAAACATCATAGCCGAGTAAAGGAGCTGTGGAAAACAACATATTGAATTGTTGCGAGATAGAGTGATTGAAGGGTTTGAAGTCGAATCTGACGAAACAGAAGTATACACATCGGCGGATTTAGCCTATCAATTTCAGGGTGGACGGGCCCTGAGTTTGTTTTGCGTGTACGTTAGACGATTTCTCAATATTCTTTTATAATTTTCTAAAGTCGCTGTATCTTTCCCTTCTACAGTGATATTATTTGAAAAATAAGTAAATTAACAATATGGCAACAAATAAAATTATATACTCACAAACAATATCACTAGCAACCTTTATTCCCTGAGAAAATCTACTGCCAACATCGTCAATTGTGATGGTGTTATTAAGTATCTGATTTATTTACCATTACAAGAAGGGTCAGATTAGTAAATCTATCATGGATCATTCAAGTTTTCAGTCATGTCTTGATTTTTCTTATTGCAGAAAACTCTTTTCATAAGCTGCCGACCTTATGAGAATGGTAGCAGCAGTTCTTAGAATTATTATGCAAATTCGGGTGTCAGCTTTTCTTCACTACTTTGTTCAAATGACTGAAGCCAGAGCTTTTAAAGTGAACTGCTCTGTTTCTAATACCTAATACCTAATTGGCATTCTTGATTTGAGAAGAGCAGTCATTTACATGAGGGGCTCACAACCAGAGTGGACCAAGTCCAACAGTGATCAGTTTGTGGATTAATACAATCTCGGCTGAAGAAAACTTAGATTTATTCATTGCCATAACAAACAAAGTCCATAACTCATTTGTTACTCCACAGAGGGCAGCATTTCATATGGAAGGTGAAGGTTGCTAAGCGTGAGCTAGGAACTTTAAGACTCAATATCTCAGAACTATTCCAGATGGACTTCGCCCACTCTGGTTGCGAACCCCTCACATAATACAGAGTTGTTTCCGATCTCTTATAACGAATTTGAATGACGTCATGTGCGTCAGGAATCACACCGACAGCTGAATTGCGACGAGAGGTGACAGACCAGTAGTGAGTGATTTCATAATCAGAGTGCACGGTGTATTACAGTAGCAATGCCCAAGAAAAGCGAGCCGTTTGGGAGGGGTACATAACAACCCTTTCCGATACCAAGTGCAGTTACGTGAAAATCATGGGAGCCTGCAAAAAAACGTGGTTTCGTTATTTCCAAGAAAGGCAGCTTGTGTGCACCTAATAAGACTGGCAAAACTCGGATGGGATTAATTCCAGAATGGAAAATGCAAGAAAATCCACCCCCTGTCACAAGTCGCCGCACCCCACGAGATGATACAAATTAATTCCATTCGAGCTTTACCAATCTTATTAAGTACACAGAAGATGCCTTTCTTGGAAATAACGAAACCTCGTTTATTGCAGGCTTCTTTTATTTTCACTTAACTGTACTTGGCATCGGAAAGGATTGTTATGTACCCCTCCCAAAAAGGCTCGATTTTCTTGGGAATTTCTGCTGTCAGTCGCCGTGCACTCTGATTATGAAATCACTCACTACTGGTCTGTCACCTGCGCCACAGTTCAGCTGTCGTGTGACTCCTGACGCACATGATGCCATTCATATTTGTTATCAGATATCGGATACAACCCTGTATAATATGAAAAACACTTTATCTTCAGTATTAACACCGTTATAACACTAAAGCATTCTGCATTAGGTATTGATAATGTGACGCTGCTTAGTTAGTAGCCTATCAAATTTTTCAGAAGTGTAATAACTGAAAATCTGAGGATGTTGCTAAAAATGGATTATATTTTCGGATTCAGCATGGTAAAATATGGATAATCACAATGTTTCAATTCTGTATAATTTTCAAAGTTGAAATTTGTAGACTAGTGTTTTAATCAGTTGTAAAATATACGTAACTGGTAATAGGAATATAAATAACTATCCTCAACTTCGGATTCCTCGCTATGTATAGAGGATTCCACTTTAAGAAAATAGCATTGAACATATGGAGGCTGTTCCATTAACTATTTATGAGTATTTTTCTTGAGAACTGGGAATTAATTAGTTTTCTTTAATTCATAGAATATAATTTCATTGAGAATTAGATCGATTTCGTATGCTAAAATTGTATTACACCACTAAAATTACCATATATTTAATTTACGAATAACGGGGTAACAGCTAAATTGATGGAATAGTCTTCCGCTGAAAAACTTAACAGACAAGTAGGGGTGGTACAGTTAAGGTTAAGATTTTACACTGTTAAAACACGTACCACAACATTGTCTGCTTATTTTAAGAAGTATAGAAAATTCAATTGTCAGCTAAACAACAAAGACATTAGGTATAGGTTCTTGTTTTATAGTAGTGTAACGAAAAAAGTGTACTGTACATAATCCTAAATTTGTATTATAAGCACTTCATACCATTTTAATAACGGAAAAAGTGTGCTGCACATAATCTTAAATTTGTATTATAACGCTTCTTAACATTTTATAACGGTAAACGTGTGCTGCACATAATCTTAAGTCTGTATTATAAGAACTTCTTAACGCAATAAAATAACAGTTTTACCACCACCACCACCACCACCACCACCTCTGGAGAAAGAACTAAGGAAGAGACTAGTGAAGTGCTTTGTGTGGAGTGTAGCATTGTATGTGGCAGAAACATGGACATTATGACGAAGCGAATAGAATCATTTGAAATATGGATGTGGAGAAGGATGGAGCGTGAGAAATGGACATACAGAGTAAGAAACGAAGCTGTGTTGGAAAAAGTGGATGAAGAAAGAATGATGCTGAAACTGATCAGAAAGAGGGAAAGGAATTGACTGTGTCACTGGTTGAGAAGAAACTGTCTTCTGAAGGATGCACTGGAAGGAATGGTGAACGGGAGAAGAATTCGGAGCAGAAGAAGATATCAGATGATAGACGACATTAAGATATAGGAATGGATCATATGCGGAGACAAAGAGGAAGGCAGAAAATAGGAAAGACTGGAGAATGCTGGAACTACTGCAACTGAAAGATGCATCTCGCAAGAAATTGCAAATATTCCAAGACATTATCTGCAAAATGCTGTGCATGGTGTCGCAGTCCGAATGCTGTACGTTGAACAAGAGAACGGCGGACATCTTCCCAATATTTTGTAAACCTGGTTGTTTGCCCAACACTGTGATGTTTTTATATTTTCCCTATCTCAAATATTATAATATTTTTGGCGGTTTAATGTTTGAACTGACTTTTGAAATACCCTATACACTAGCTATATAATGAATGAATGAATGAATGAATGAATGACTACGTGACCACTATACAATTGCAATAAATTATTATTATTATTATTATTATTATTATTATTATTATTATTATGTTGTTATTATTATTATTACTTTGGGACGTCCCCTGAAAAGATGGACGGAGACCGTAACAGGCCACTAGGCCTAATACCTGCAAGGACGATGATGATGATGATGATGATGATGATTATTATTATTATTATTATTATTCTCCATACAAAATTTACAACAAATTACACTGACTTAAATAAGTTTAAAATTTATCAGACATGTTAAGCGGGTTATTTATACACTATAATTTGAAGTTTTTAAAATGCTATTAAATATTTCCTAATATTAAGAATGATCGAACATTCGTTTATGTGATATGTAATATTTATTATATTATAGTTCACAGACAAAGTACATACAAGTAATCATTTAAACCCTTACATTACACACTTTATAATTTTACACATAGGTATTATTATTTAAATCCAATTTCTACACTTTAAATATTTAATATACAAAAAAGTTTTGTTTTATCTTGCAATTGCATTTAGTTTTGTGCAAGACTCAACTCATTTTAGTATGTTGTTACAATCAGTATTTGTTCACCTTCCTAAGTTGTACTTCACGTTTCAATCTGCAATGTGCAGCTAGCATATCTAAGTCGTCTCTTATTCTAGTATTTTCCATAATTTTACATCTATAACACCAAAACAAGCGTTAAACATATTTGTTTAATAATCATTATTCTTATTTATTTATTTATTTATTTATTTATTCATTCAATTCTAGCTATAACATTCGTTTATGAAGAAGACTTTTCTGTATTTTAAGGCATAAGATGTCTGGTAAATTTAATCTCTTCAAATGTTTGTTTAACGTGTTTTTGATGTTGTAACTCTGTTAACTGAGATAACTGTTAGTATTATCGTAACTTGCATCCAAATTCGTTTAATTACCGTTGGGAGTGGGTTGTATATAGATATGTTACTGTTGTTATTATTGCTATAAGTACAGTAAAATGATAATTATAAGGAAGAGAGGAGGAAAATTATTATTGTGAGAAGGAAGACGGGGAAGAGCAGAAAAAGGTTTATGTTGATAATGATGATCATGATTATGACGAAGAAAAAATATTATAATGCATACATTAAATGAACAATAAATACTGCGCAAGTCCCAACAAAGAAACGAACGACCTCGCGAAATTATTTTTCTAATTGAGTGATCGGTAGGATGCAACCCGCAAGGCGCCGGCAATCTCATACAGCTTAATCTCCTAGTGCGAAGTCTTCTACTTGCATCAAATCTAATTTTCTAGAAAGCATGAAGACTTCCTGCTGAAAGATTGGATAGAGTCTCGAAACTTTGAGAATCTGATGCAGTTTATTTCATAGTCACACCAAGTTGTGAAGTAAACTCAATGACCACAGTCGACTATTTCGGAAGACACACTAACAACAAACAGGAGGGTCTTAAAAGTGTACAAGTAATGTTAGGGAGCAGTTGGGTGTTTTAACGATCAGTAGATATGAATAACATGTCTGAAATAACAAGGAGTCCGGAGTGCAGTGTCGACCTTCTAGTCTTTGAATAATCTTTTTCTTTTCCATATGAAATACGTGGGAAAAAGCTATTTGCCAGAGGAATAGTAGGCAATATTGGTTACTTTTTTTTGGGGTCTGCGGTAATAAATATATTAAGGATAATTAGTGGAGTAATGGCAAAAGAACGGGATGTGCCAAGAAAACAAACCCCAATACGACCAATTCCAGTTTGACCTCCTGGAATTTCAAAAGAGATCTTTGACGTGGAAAACGTTATAATCACTGAGATGATATTATTATTATTATTATTATTATTATTATTATTATTATATTATTACTCACTCACAAATGGCTTTTAAGGAACCCGCAGGTTCATTGCCGTCCTCACATAAGTCCACCATCATTCCCTATCCTGTGCAAGATTAATCCAGTCTCTATCATCATCATCATCATCATCATATCCCACCTACCTCAAATCCATTTTAATATTATCCTCCCATCTAAGTCTCGACCTCCCCAAAGGTCTTTTTCCCTCCGGCCTCCCAACTAATACTCTATATGCATTTCTGGATTCGCCCATACGTGCTATATGCCCTGGATTTAATGTTCCTAATTATGTCAGGTAAATAATACAATGAGTGCAGTTCTGCGTTGTGTAACTTTCTCCATTCTCCTGTAACTTTATTCCTCTCAGCTCCAAATATTTTCCTAAGAACCTTATACTCAAACACCTTTAATCTCTGTTCCTGTCTCAAAGTGAGAGTCCACGTTTCACAACTATACAGAACAACCGGTAATATAATTGTTTTATAAATTCTATCAGATTTTTTGACAGCAGAGTCGATGACGAAAGCTTCTCAACCGAATAATAACAGACATTTCCCATATTTATTCTGCGTTTAATTTCATTCCGAGTGTCATTTATATTTGTTACTGTTGCTGCAAGATATTTGAATTTTTCCACTTCTTCGAAGGATAAATTTCCGAGTTTTATATTTCCATTTCGTACAATATTCTGGTCACGAGACATAATCATATACTTTGTCTTTTCGGTATTTAATTCCAAACCTACCGCTTTAGTTGCTTCAAGTAAAATTTCCTTGTTTTCCCTAATCGTTTGTGGATTTTATCCTAACATATTCACGTCATCCGTATAGTCAAGAAGCTGATGTAACCCGTTCAATTTAAAACCCTCTGTGTTATCCTGAACTTTCCTAATGGCATATTCTAGAGCGAAGTTAAAAAGTAAAAGTGATAGTGCATCTCCTTGCTTTAGCGCGCAGTGAATTGGAAAAGCATCAGATAGAAGCTGATCTATACGGACTCTGCTGTAAGTTTCACTGAGACACATTTTAATTAATCGAATTAGTTTCTTAGGAATACCAAATTCAATAAGAATGTTATATAGAATTTCTCTCTTAACCGAGTCATATTCCTTTTTGAAATCTATGAATAACTGATGTACTGTACACTTATACTCCCATTTTTTTCTCCAATGTCTGTCGAATACAAAAAATCTGATCAATAGTCGATCTATTACGCCTAAAACCGCATTGATGATCCCCAATAATTTTATCTGCATACGAAGTTCATCATCATCATCATCATCATCATCATCATCATCATCATCATCATCATCATCATCAACATTTCACGGCTTAAGCCATTTAGGCTCGTTTCGGTCTCATAGATTTCAATTAAAAAGTTGTATCCATCTCTTCTTTGGCCTACGAACACTTCTTCTACCCTCTGGATTATAATCTAAAATAATTTTTGGTATTCGGCCTGGTTTCATACTCTGAACATGCTCCTTCCAATTGTTCATATATTGCTCTATTTTATCCATCAGTTTAAAAATATTTAATTCATTCCTGATATCCTCACTTTTTCTTTTATCCAAATGTGTGCAACCGGCTACACTACGTAAAAACCTCATTTCAGCTGCTTCTATAGTTTTTTCTTCTTTCTTGGTTAAAGTCCAAAATTCACTACCATAGAGCAATATAGGCACAGCCATAACCTTATAGAATTTTAGTTTGGTTACTCTTCTAGTGTATTTCAGGGTTCTCTTTATTGTGCCACATATAAAATTAAATTTACTAAGTTTATTAAAAAGATCTTCCTTCTTAAAATAGGAGATATTACAACCTAGATAGTTAAAATTATTTACTTGCTCAATAGGTTTCCCATCCAAAATAATTTTTGCTCGTAAGGTATCTGGCCCTTTAAAAGCTAAAACTTTAGTTTTCTTTGTTGATATATTAAGATTATAATTTTTAAGAATATTACTTAGTTGAAATGTGGCCTTCTGTAAATCATTTTCTGAGCTAGAAATGAGAACCTGGTCGTCAACAAAAAGTAACGTATCTAATATTTGTTCTTGTATTATAAATTTGAGAATCTAAATTTGTCTGCCAATGGAATATGGCATCGTCAATATAAACATTAAAGAGAGAAGGCGAAAGTGGACATCCCTGTCTTATACCTCTATTTATGGTTGCCGTTATATCATTTTTATGTCTCGTTCCAGTTTCAACCAATATCTTGTTTTCTACATACAAACTTCTTATTACAGTATGAAATGTTGAGGTACTCCTTTCTGTTTCATGATATTCCATAATTTATTTCTATTAACTTTATCAAAGGCCTTTTCAAGGTCTACAAACAGTATAAAAGTTGGTATATTATATTCTCTATGTTTCTCAAATATCTGGTTAATAGTAAAAATACAATCGGAACAGGATCTGCCTTTCCTAAATCCATTTTGGGGTTCTAGAATAATATTTTCCATTATTACATTAAAACGAGATTTTAGTATCGATGCATAAATTTTATAACAAATCCCCAAAACACTTATACCTCTGTAATT
Source organism: Periplaneta americana (assembly GCF_040183065.1). Taxonomy (NCBI): domain Eukaryota; kingdom Metazoa; phylum Arthropoda; class Insecta; order Blattodea; family Blattidae; genus Periplaneta; species Periplaneta americana. Next base: position 88,099,100 of record NC_091122.1, on the reverse strand, counting down.
TTCACAGTTTTGACGGTCTCCTTTTTTATAAACTGGATAAATTTTTGCCATTCTCCATTCTTCTGGGATATGACCAGATCCCCAACACATGTTTAACAAATCTAAAAGACGATATTTTAATTGAATTGATGCATATTTAATTAATTCATTATTAATATTATCAACACCCGGAGTTTTCTTATTCTTACTATTATTAATAGTGGTTTCTATTTCTTCAAAGGAAATTGGATCTACATTTTCATCTATTAATGTCGAAACTATTTCTTCATCTGTTACTTCTGTCCAGAGATCTTTAAAATAGGATGTCCATTCTTCTTGTGGTATTAAGTTTAGTTTCAGGTTGTCTCTAGTCTGATTATTTAGGTGTTTTAAAATCTTATAAGCTTTGTCTTGTCGACTATGTACATCGTGTTCAATGTCGCTGATATATTTTTCCCACGAAGTTCTTTTTATTTTACGTACTTCTCGGCGTACAATGGCACTTAGTTTCTTATATTCAATTACATTTTCATCCGTTTTCAGATTCAAGTATTTTAGATATGCATCTTTCTTATCTTTGACAAGTTTTGCTATATCGTCATTCCAGACTTTTAATCTTTTTTATTGTAATTTTTATTTCTTGTACCAAGTGACTCCGAGGCAGCCTGCGATATTGTACCTTTTAATTCTTCCCATTCTTCATTAATATTTCTACTAATAGGTTTCTGTTTTAAATATAAATTTAATCGTTGCTGATATAGATCTCTAATAGAATCGTCTTGTAGTAGGTGTACCTTAAAGGTTTCAATAGTAGTTATACCTGTCACCTTTCTTGTTTTATTTCTTTTCCATTTAGCTGGAATTGCTATCTTGGTAATTAGAAGATAGTGATCTGAACCAATATCACAGCCTCTATATACCCTTGTATCAAGTATTAGATTAGAGCACTTCTCGTTAGCTATAGTGTAATCTATTATGCTTCTTTGACTTCTTGCAGACCAGGTATATTTATGTATGTCTCGGTGAGGAAAGAATGTATTTGTTATGCTCAAGTTATTAAAATTACAGAAATCTATTAGGAGTTTTCCATTTTTGTTCTGCGTTATTTCTCCGTGATTACCCATTACATGTTTTATAGGTTTATTGCCTACTCTGGCATTTAAATCTCCAGCTACTATTAAATAGTAGTTGGGATTGACTTTATTGATTTGGTTCTGTAGATTTTCGTAAATTTCTATACACTCCTCTAATTTACCTTCTCCTGGATTATAAACGCCTACTATTGTGATGTAATTTCTTTCTGTTCTTAGTCGTATTTTTATTATTCTTTCATTAATATATTCATAACTTTGTATTCTATTTTTCCAATTTCTTCTTATTAAAATTGCTATTCCAGCCGCTGCTCTTTTATCTCGCGGTACACCCTCATATATCATTATATACTTTTCTAATTCAGTTGATCCCTTAAATTTCTTTTTGGTTTCTGGAATTACGGCAACATCTACATTCATTTTTTCTAGTTCGTCTTCTATCTCAGTTTCTTTATTTGTGATACCTCTGGGGTTCCAAACTCCTATTTTAATTATTTCGTTTCTACCTAAATCTTTATTCCTGTTTCTTGCTGTGGTCGTCAACGTTTGATCAATCCTGTTTCCATCTATGAGACTTTTAGTAATAAAATGTCCTATGGGTACGTTACTGGCGTTCCGCAGAGTAAGACGAGTGATGGGATAGCCATCTTAAGGCTAGTCATCATAGCCTTCAATTGTACTAACCCCAATTGAAGGGCTGCCTCATCCGCTCTCTTACAGATCGTTAAGGACTTTCTCCTTGTTACCCCGGAGATGGAGTTAATCTTCATAATTTTTTATTTATTATTATTATTATTATTATTATTATTATTATTATTATTATTATTATTATTCCATGCATTGTGGCTCCCTATCACCACGGCATGGCGCGTCCTCAGGTTGCGGATAGAGGAGACGGCCTCCAGATATGGAGGGTAGCTGCGAATATATTGAATAAGTAGTCGTGGACAGCCGATAAGGGGTGGTCCTCCAGCTTGGGGGTAGGGCGAAGGGCTAACAACCCATCACCGTAAAAAATAGCTTGTTACGAAACCTAACAGTAAGCCTCGGAATGGGACTGATTCTCCGGCACGACCGCAGCAAAGGAAAAAGTTATAAGATTTGGTACATGGAACGTAACTAGTCTTTATAGAACAGGACGGGTAACATTAGTAGCAAAAGAACTAGCTAGATATAGAATATACTTCGTGGGACTTCAAGAGGTTAGGTTAGATGGGAATGGCATATCACAAATAGGCGATTACTTATTGTATTATGGGGAAGGAAACGATAATCACCAATTAGGAACATAAAAGAATAAAATCAGCAGTAAAAAAGGTCGAATTTATCAGTGACAAGTCATCGTATTTAGTACTTAAGGGTAGATGGTGCGATATCGTAGTTATAAATGCTCACGCCCCTACACAAGAGAAAGACGACGATATAAAAGATAACTTCTATGAGAATTTGGAACATACCTTTGATCAGTTACCTAGATATCACATGAAAGTTTTATTGGGGGATTTTAATGCTAAAGTAGGACGGCAGGATATTTTTAATCCAACAATTGGAAAAGAGAGCCTACACGTAAGTAGTAATGACAATGGAGTTAGGTTAGTCAACTTTGTCACATCAAAAAATTTAATTGTCAAGAGTACGACATTCCCCCATAAGGATATACATAAATATACGTGGACTTCTCCAGACGGAATGACACATAACCAGATAGATCACATCTCGATAGGTAAAAGAAGGCACACTAGTATAGTAGACATTCGAACTTTCAGGGGGACAGACTCTAATTCTGACCATTATTTGGTAATTGGAGAATTAAGAGAAAGACTATCTGTAGCCAAGCGAGTAGAGCAACAAGCTAATATTAGTAGATACAATATTCTGAAATTAAAGGACGAGGAAACTAAGCAACGTTATCAGGTTGAAATTTCAAATAGGTTTGCTGCTTTAGCAACTGCTGACGAAGAGTTAGATGTTAATAGCGTGTGGGACAATATCCGAGATAATATCAAAATTGCAGCTGAGCAGAGTATAGGTAATCATGAAACTAAGAAAAAGAAACCATGGTTTGATGAAGATTGTTCCATTGCAGTAAATAGAAGGAAACAGGCTAAATTGAAATTCTTACAGGATCCAATTGTGGAGAATAGAAATAATTATTTCAATGAAAGACGGCAAGCAAGTCGTACACTTAGGAATAAAAAGAGAGATTACTTGAAGGAAAAATTGAATGAGGTAGAAACAAATAGTAAGAATAAAAACATTCGAGATTTATATAAAGGTATAAAGGAATTTAAAAACGGATATCAGGCAAGGGTAAACGTGATCAAGAATGAGAATGGTGACTTGCTTGCAGACTCTCATTCAATCCTGAACAGATGGAAAAACTATTTTGGGCAACTACTAAATATACATAGGCCAAATATAAATGATCGGGACGAAATTCAAATACAAACTGCTGAGCCATTTATACCGGAACCCACACTTTCTGAAGTCGAAATTGCGATAGAAAATCTGAAAGTATTGATCAAATTCCAGCAGAATTAATACAAGAGGGTGGAAGGGCAGTATCTAGCGAAATTTATAAACTTGTACTTGCAATTTGGGAAAAGGAAATTGTACCAGAACAATGGAAGGAGTCCATAATCGTACCTATTTTTAAACAGGGGACAAGACTAACTGTAGTAACTTTCGAGGAATATCACTTTTGTTGACGTCGTACAAACTTTTGTCGAATATCCTTTTGAGAAGATTAACTCCTTATGTAGATGAAATTATTGGGGATCATCAGTGTAGTTTTAGGCGTAATAGATCGACTATTGATCAGATGTTTTGTATTCGACAGATATTGGAGAAAAAATGGGAGTATAAGGGTACAGTACATCAGTTATTCATAGATTTCAAAAAGGCGTATGACTCGGTTAAGAGAGAAGTTTTATATAATATTCTTATGGAATTTGGTATTCCCAAGAAACTAGTTCGATTAATTAAAATGTTTCTTAGTGAAACTTACAGCAGAGTCCGTATAGGCCAGTTTCTATCTGATGCTTTTCCAATTTACTGCGGGCTAAAGCAAGGAGATGCACTATCACCTTTACTTTTTAACTTCGCTCTAGAATATGCCATTAGGAATGTTCAGGATAACACAGAGGGGTCCACACCTGTGGAGTAACGGTCAGCGCGTCTGGCTGCGAAACCAGGTGGCCCGGGTTCGAATCCCGGTCGGGGCAAGTTACCTGGTTGAGGTTTTTTCCGGGGTTTTCCCTCAACCCAATACGAGCAAATGCTGGGTAACTTTCGGTGCTGGACCCCGGACTCATTTCACCGGCAATATCACCTTCATCTCATTCAGACGCTAAATGACCTAGATGTTGATACAGCGTCGTAAAATAACCCAATAAAAAAAAACACAGAGGGTTTTGATTTGAACAGGTTACATCAGCTTCTTGTCTATGCGGATGACGTGAATATGTTAGTAGAAAATCCACAAACGATTAGGGAAAACGCGGAAATTCTAGTTGAAGCAAGTAAAGCGATATGGTTGGAAGTAAATCCCGAAAAGACTAAGTATATGATTATGTCTCGTGACCAGAATATTGTACGAAATGGAACTATAAATATTGGAGATTTATCCTTCGAAGAGGTGGAAAAATTCAAATATCTTGGAGCAACAGTAACAAATATAAATGACACTCGGGAGGAAATTAAACGGAGAATAAATATGGGAAATGCCTGTTATTATTCGGTTGAGAAGCTTTTGTCATCTAGTCTTCTGTCAAAAAATCTGAAAGTTAGAATTTATAAAACAGTTATATTACCGGTTGTTCTGTATGGTTGTGAAACTTGGACTCTCACTTTGAGAAAGGAACAGAGATTAAGGGTGTTTGAGAACAAGGTTCTTAGGAAAATATTTGGGACTAAGAGGGATAAAGTTACAGGAGAATGGAGAAAGTTACACAACGCAGAGCTGCACGCAGTGTATACTTCACCTGACATAATTAGGAACATAAAATCCAGACGTTTGAGATGGGCAGGACATGTAACACGTATGGGCGAATCCATAAATGCATATAGAGTATTAGTTGGGAGGCCGGAGGGAAAAAGACCTTTGGAGAGGCCGAGACGTAGATGGGAAGATAATATTAAAATGGATTTGAGGGAGGTAGGATATAATGGTAGAGACTGGATTAATCTTGCTCAGGATAGGGACCAATGGCGGGCTTATGTGAGGGCGGCAATGAACCTACGGGTTCCTTAAAAGCCAGTAAGTAAGTAAGTTATTATTATTATTATTATTATTATTATTATTATTATTATTATTATTACTATTATTATTATTATTATTATTATTATTATTATTATTATTAAGTGTGTGTGTGCATATGAAAAGATACCAGTTGTCAGCTATAGAGTTATTTTTTAGCCCTACAAAATTGTTTCAACATATGTGGATTGAAAGAATGAGTTTATTAAAGAAAGGTAATAGTCTACCTATAAAACTGCCGTCAATTTATTATTAAAAAACCTAATTTTCAGTGTATAGATTTGTAATTTTATTATATTTAAACATTCATAACTATGGTTACATACACTACTTGTGCTGATTATGCTATTTTCTGTTTCATTAATATGTTTTATTTAACCCTTAATTTCCAAAGTAAATGAAAATGTAGTTATACATTTCGTCTATCCACACGACCATCCAGATTTTCCATCCCAATTTGTCTGTTTTATTTTATGTACACTCATACATGTAACGACATATTTCTACTGATTTGTTCGAATCACACATAAATATGACTTCTGCTGTTCTTCTGCGTTTTGGACAAATGACCACATTCGTTACTGTATGATCTCTCTGACCAATCTTCTTGCAGTAACCATACGTATCTCCGGTACTGAAAATGCTACAACTGTATGTAAACCTTGCACTCTGCACTATACACTTTTAGTCATACTGTAATACAAGTGATTTAATTTTTGTTGGAAATAATACTGAAATTATTATATAATGCGTTACTGCTGTATTCAATTAATCGTCTCTTTCAATGGCTGATTGAACACTAGGCTGAACGTCGTGACCAGAGTTTACCAACACTTCAAATCAAATGTCACAAAATAATTAAACAAAATTCGCCAGAAAATCACCAAAATGAGAATGTTATTAATTTTACTTATGTGGGAACATTTCTGTTAAAATACAAATAAAAGATACGTCCAATTATATTCAGAAATTATAATTCTACATTAAGCTTAGAACATTTCCTCTTCTCTCGCCTCTTCAAGGAGGACATCCTTCTCTAGCGAAGTTGTCGCTGCGGACGTGTATGACTAGAGAGTATATCAATTTGTTTATCTGCGTCTTCTGTAATTATGGCAGTATACACATAATAACATGAAGTGTTTCAATTTCCATTCTATTTCGCACTATAGATTTGGCCTAATTCATTACACTGAACGTGCGTTCAACATTGGCATTTGAGTATGGAAGAGTTATAATGATAAAGAAAGTGTGTAGGGATTTTCACGAACAGTAACACCGAACTCCTCACTGCACTTCTCGTAAAAGTTTAAAAATGCCGTTGCGTAGGGAAAAGTTCCGGCAACTGAATTAAAAAGCGAACTGCTAATCAAACGGAACAAAGATGCACTGACTTCTGTGCCTCTTCGTCCCTACTTTGTTTCTTCATGCTCATGATCTCGTAACTCCTATTCTGAGAGTTTATAGAGTGGTTATAGAGAGGGGAATCCCCACGTGGAGACGTTACACATTATTTTGAAATGCTAAGTGATGCCAATCTTTTTCCAGCTAATTAATATTCGAGATTAATTAAATAAAAAATATAATAAATTAAATATTAATTTTTTGCGTCTTACATTCCAAATTTATCACCAGGCTTCGAGACTTGGGACCCGATACAATAAGTTTACTGTGCATGTACTATAGGTTGTTGACTCGCTGCAGATAGTGAAAGGTAGAGATGTGTTGAGGTAACAACGTTGCTATTTAGAATAGAGTACGGTAGTATGGGGAAACACACACATATGTACATTCTGAAAGTAAATATACATTACACAATGACAATGTCAAAATAATGTAAAAAGCATTTATTCTCCTGTCTTTTATAAACATTTGTGTTTAATTATACACAGTGTTAATGGTGGAAATAAACATGTAGCAATTTTAATTTCTTCATTTATCCTATTGGTCGTCTTTAGGAAGTGCAGTTACAGTACCGAATTGCAATGTACTACAAGATACATTTTCAGTGTCTCAAACGTAAATCTTTTCGGTTATGTGCCAAACACAGTTTGTACTGTGAAAAGCTGCGCTTTACTTCGCATGACGTGATAGGAGCAAAACGAAAAAACCTAACATCATTGCAGTCTCTAAGAGACAGTCCTTTATTCTCGGGTGACTCTATATCCACTAATTTGCTGTTTATATTACACATGATCCATATCCGTTATATTTACATAAAATTGATTTCCACTTCTATTTTACACGTTCAGTAACCTGTGTACTTGGTATCTCATTAATTCTCTGTGTCATTTCCTCAACTAATTTGAGGGCTTCCGGCATCTCTTGCTCTGACTTTTCTAACAGTATAATAGTTTCAGACACAGTTTGAAAATAGATTTGTATGAAAACCAAATTATTCGTCAGAACCTTCAAATCCAGAGTGTTTTCCTTTGCGTATTTGTTGGCATTCGTTCTACAGTACCCCCACCCACTGTACGCTTTACCACTATACTCAGTACGCCGTTATGCGGATTTCCCACTGAACTGCTCTATCGGGTCCGAAGTCTCGAAGCCTGTTTATCACTATACTTACTTTTAAAAACATCAGAATTTCGACATGTCGCTAAATGACATTTTTGGTACCAAATGGCTCCCCAAAAACACTAGATCTGGTGAAAACATCACCATCTAGGCAATACTGGTACCAACATTTTTTAATGGGAACATTTTATTTTTTAATTTTTTCTAAAAATGTTGGTCTTTATTTAGTTTCATTTGTTTCATAGGTTTGGTTGGAATGAGAACAGTTTCATTGTTGGTGTGTTTAACGTATTTATCCATAATTTACACAATTACTGCAACAAATGAAATTCTAATTATTTAACAAGGTGTTCAAAAATGCTCCCCATTTACAATCTGGCAGTGCCTAAGCCGAAGCGTGCATTCTTGTTGAACATTTTCAATCACTACTGGTGGTATATCTCTGGCATTCTTTCTTGATCCTCATTTTTAACTTTTATTAGCAGGTCTCATAACAAAGACTACATTTCAAAAATCACCATAAAAAGTAATCAAGTGGGGAGAGATCTGATGATCTTGCAGACCACTCTATAAATCCTCTTCTTCCTATCCATCTATCTGGAAAAACATCTTCCATATATTCTCGAACATGGACAGCGTAATGAGGGGGAGCGTCATCTTGTTGATACCAGGTTGAATCATTAGGAACGTCTCGATCTTCATGATTTGGATACAAGTCAGCAAGGGATGGTATTAGAACTTGACACAAGAGTTCCAAATAGCTGTCACCTGTAAGTGTCTCGTCAAAGAAATAAGGATCTAAAATTCTTGTTCCCAGAATTCCTGCCCACACAAAAAAATATTTTCGAGGATGTTGTGTGTGCCTTTCTACCATCCAGTATGGTTTCTTGGTTGACCAATACCGGCAATTTTGTCTGTTTACTTGTCCGTTGAGACAAGAATGAAGCTTCATAAAAAAATAACACATTTGATACAAAGTCCGAATTTCTATCGCAGAGATCAGTCATTGTCTCACAGAACTGTCTATCAAAGCTATCTTCCATCCACTTCTGCATTGGGTAGACTTTATAAGGTGGTATTTATGTTGATGCAATATTCCTCAGGCAGTTGCTTTCGAGATATAAAATGCAATTTCTAATTCTTTGAGAGAAGCATGTGGTTTCTCTTGAATTGAAAGTAAAAAATCAAGTTGCACATCATCGTTTGTGGACAGTCTTCCGGGTCTTTTTACATCCCTGACACGTCCGTGTCCATTGATTTTTTTACATTTCACACACGGTTGCTTATGAATTGGTTGTCGATCTAAATGAGTTTTATTAAGATTATGCACACCTCTTGTTGTGTACAACTTCTGTCGCCAACTCTTATCATCATCAGAATTTCAATGCTTTCAGTTTCTGTTAAAAACATTTTATTTTAGACTGATGACAGAGATAAAAGTTTATCTTGATACAATATTCGTTAAACAAGTCAACAATGAAACTGTTCCCATAGCAACCAAACATTTTGTATGAAACAAATTAAACTAAATAAATAACTAAATAAGATACCAATCTTTCGGAAAAAAAATTAAAAAAAAAATATATTGCCATTTAAAAATGTTATCGATGATGACAAAACCCTGTACAATAGTGGCTGGAAATTTTGTTCCTTTTCTGTAAAATTTTCCTTTTAAAATATTAAATTTGACGTGTTTGAGCATTTAAAAGAAATGAGTTAATTTTATTTTTATTTGCATTATTCCTTACTTATGAAAACTCCTTCTATTTACAGAATTACAAGGCTAATAAAGCAGTAGGCCTATAGGTACTTTCGACCACGAAAGTGTTTGTTTTAGAATTTTAGATAGTTGTACGGAATGAACTCTAGTGCAAAAAGTAATATTAACTTAATCGTTTTATGAGACAAAGTAATAAATAGTGTAATGGAGGACCGTTTTTGCAAAACTTGCTAACTGCAAAAACTAATTTTTATAGGAAACACAAAAAACTGAAATAACTGCAAGTTTTGCTATAGCTCTCACATAGCAGAAAGCAAGTTTTGAAAAAACGATCACACTTTGACACACTACTGTGAAGGAAATAATAAGATTTTCCTAAAAAGCCTTTAGCATCATGTAGAGGCCTATCTTATGTTAACTAATCCACCAAAATCTCAATTTTGAACATTTTGCAGTTAGCAAGTTTTGCAAAAACGGTCCTCAATTATATTATTAGGGCTACAAATTGTTATAAATAATTGTGAACTCCCGATTTTGAATTATTATTCCATTAACACGTACTTGCTGTTTCTTTCTGTGTCGTGTGCACTGTGTCTTTTCGAAGAAATGATGGCTCACTTGTAGCCTACTACACCAATTTATAGTAAATTACGAATACAAGTACACCAATTTATAGTGAATAACATATGAACTACGGTATACGCTGTACAGCTGTGATTTCTCAGAGGAAAATGTAGTTACGCTGTAGCTAATGGCAATCAATTAAAAATTAAATGAATAAATGAAAGCATAATTTATTGAATACTACAGAGTACAATGAAGAATAACTCAGTACATGTTACCGCCAAAATTGCTAACTGCCGAAGTAAATAAAACCTCTAAAATATTTGACAGATAACATTCATTTGTTCGTGAAAACAATTAATGAGTTGATCTGACATACATGATGACAATGACGATAACGATGAAGACGACGACGACTATGGTGATGACGACGATATTGGATTTTCTACTTTATTATAGTCTACTGCTGTGATTAAGGATGTCGCAGTACAACTCATATGATATTACTGTGAATAATTTCATTTCGACACCGAGCACTTTGTGCCCAAATTCACTTCAGACGCTTCACTTATATCAGTACTGGTTTTGATTCAATATCGGTTATCAAAACTCGTGGAAAATATGTAATGTGAGGAAGTCTGAATTATTTATCTCAATTGATATTCCATTACTTTATGTCAGATCTAAAAGTTAGTTATTCAAGTAACATTATGGATGCCGATACTACAGCTCTCCCGATTCTGGTATTTATAATTTGTTGACATGAGTGACTTTTCTCAAGAAATGAAGTAGCTCAGTCTATCCGCAGCACGCTTGGAGTACTCTTACATTATTTATATTCTGATGATTGCAGTATTTTATTACATTTCTTGATACTTAAGATGTTGCGAATTCGGAGAAATTGAGAACTTCTTAAAATAATTCACAGCATTGGCTGAAGAGGAGGATAGAGTCACGCACTCGAGATAAAACTGTGTCCAACTCCACATATTCATTAGCTATTCCATGACATTCATTTACAAGTCAGTCGCGTCCAATAATGTAGTAGTCTGTGGACATCCTATTGTGTTGTGGCTGCAACTTCTCATAGCTACTATAAACCGCTCTTTGTATTCCAGACGTACGAGGCTCAACTCAAATTATATTGAGGTAGGTTTCCTAAGGTACGGTCCGCAGATTTTCGCGCATGACAGCCAATTACACGTAACACAGTCTTAGACAATTTTTCTCTCTGCCACAAACGACAGCGTACAGGCTACAATTCTAACTGATCCAGGTTACTTTCACAGCATATGAATGAATGAATTAATGAAGTGCATTTATTTACTACTACTACTACTAATAATAATAATAATAATAATAATAATAATAATAATAATAATAATAATAATCATCATCATCATCCTTGCATGTATTGGACCTAGTGGCCCGTTACGGTCTCTTGCCAACGCTTGAACGGTCTACCCAAGGATCTCTTGCCCACAGGATGGTAATTTAAAATTTGGCGTGGAATTCTAGAACGACGCATTCTGATGGCATGTGATCTCCAATTTTGTCTGTATTTCTGTAGGTATTCCGTAATCGGTTCAATCTGCAGTTCTTTCATAATGTAAAAATTTCTAATGTGATCCATTCTCGTGTACCCCGCTGTACGACGCATAAATCTCATTTCTGCCGCCGTTAATCTTTGTGAATCAATATTGCGAATCATCCAAGCTTCACTACCAAAACTGAGTATAGGTCTGGCCAATGTTTCATAAATTCTTGTGCGCGTGTGTTTTTGTACTAAGGTTGGTTTGAATATCTGATTAATTATCACCATTGCTCTGTTGAATTTAATAATTTTCTCATTCAAATCTTTTTCTTCTTCATATGAAATTTGGTAGCCGAGATAACTAAAATTTTTAACTTGTTCGATGATCTTAATAATAATAATAATAATAATAATAATAATAATAATAATAATAATAATATTACTATTAATAATACTTTTTTACCTGACAGAGTTAAGGCTATAGAGCCTTTCCTAACGTATACAAACACATGATGCTTCGCACAAGCCTGCTATAACTATGCACACTTTGAATCTTAAAAAAATACTACTTATAATAAAATAATAAAAATAATAAAACAATAATAATAATAATTATTATTATCATAATTATCATTATCACAATTACATCTAATTAAATTTAATACCAAATTGCACTAAATAATCCAAATAATGAAACTTCACGTCCTACATAGAAACTGACTGCATGTTGCTCTCCTTGCTGCCTCTTAAATATTTATAAATTGCAATGATAAATCACACAGACGATAACGACTGGTGTGCATAAAACGTCTTGTTTGATTGATATAACGGAAAACACACATAGACAAGTGCTAATTAAAAAAATCCTTTAATTTCAGTCGTGAATTTTTGTAATATGATATGATGTGATATATATTTCTCAAAATCTTCGGTCCTCCTGGCCCTTCACATTTCTGTATTCGGGCCAGCATTCCCTTACTTGCACTATTTACAACTTTAAACAAGCCGTATTTTGACACTTGAAGCCTGTTCTTGCTATGTCTTTCATGTCCCTTCACTTTCACTTGACCATCCTTTTACTTTATCCACTACTATTCTCCTTCCCTTCTCTTATTCTCAGTTCCCTTAAAAATCATTCCTACCTTCATAATTAACTTAATAATTTAAATAACAATACATATAACTTATTTAATATATAAGACCTAACCCTTGTTGACTATTTCACTAAAAACTTGAACTATTATTATACTCACTGTCTAAACTCTTCTCACACAACACATTAGCGCTCGTATCCCAGCAACATTGCTTTCACTTTATTTATAACACTATTTAACACTGAAAAACGTACAACAGTTCACTTCCATTTACCCATTACCTAACTGAATCTACTATTATTTCAACCCACTGATGCACCATTTCCTCAGATTATAGACAGGTTTTTCTCCACTATTGCCCCCTCTTTTCGCACTCCTGGCACGCTTTACACACTCAATACTTCCCCTTCTATTCCCCGCACTTATTTCGCATCTTCGTTCACCAGTCTCTTCTTTCGTCGGTTCAGCATTCCTCTCTCTCCCCTTCTGCCTTTCTCCAACTCTGATAAAACGTCTAGTAAGAATTTTCCAAAAATTAAAAATCTTGACCTTATCTTGTGAGAACAGTCTTTCCCTGATAATATCCTATATTAAGAACGAATATACATTTAGTACTAATCAAAACATTAATAAATTTAATACAGTAAAACCTGTCTATATTGACCACCCACGGTTCCCAGAAATCGGCCAACTTATAGCTAAAAGCGGTCAGCTTACAGAAACTTGACCAATTCTTCGATTTTTAATGCAGTGTATGCTTCTTACGAACAAAGAACACTTTAATTTCTGTAAACTTAATACAGTAGTGAATTTTTCTCATTACAATGACTGCAGTTGCATGATTGACAGATGATGGGAATACAGTATCTAGAATTTGGGGTAAATTTTATCTCATAAAATAAATTAAAGTACAGTATGTTAACATGAATGCACTAAAATATTTATTTTAAGGCTCTAATGCAGCCGTCGGAAAATTTGTACTCACGATGATATCACTGAACGCAAGTCGCAATACATAAGATGTAATATCAATCGAGGAGTATAGAAAACTCCGTTTAGATCCCAGTGGCGGACTCTCAAAACAAGCATCTGACATAGACTACACAATATTAGTTTATAGATGGATATATTATATTTTATTTTACCTTTGTTTTTACTGTGCTACAACAACCTAGAAAAATACGTCACAAATTGCCACTTTTAATACAACTCGTAAATTTTCTATACAATATACTGTATATTCTTATATGAGGTCTCGCCTTCCTCATTGAATAATCACGACTACTATTTTTTGTCAGTAGTCAACATGTAGATACCAATTAATTTGAGAAAAATTCGTTCCGGCACCTGTCAACACAAAAAAAAAAACAATTTTTTTAATTATGGCGTGCGAACCAAACCACATTTCTGATTTAAGTTTCGTACCCTACAGAGAAGTCCCGCGCCGTGGCGTCGTGGTCTAAGGCATCCTGCCTAGGACTCGCGTTACGGAATGCACGCTGGTTCGAATCCTCATGGGGGGGGGGAAGAAATTTTCTCATGAAATTTTGGCCAGTGTATGGGACCGGTGCCCACCTAGCATCGTGATGCACTTGGGGAGCTACGATAGTAGCGAAATCCGGTTGCGAATACCAGCTATAACGGCTGGGGGGATCATCGTGCTAACCACACGATACCGGCTGGTCGGTCTAGGCCCTTCACGGGCTGTAGCGTAACGGATTATTATTATTATTATCCTCCAGAGATGTGACACCTAAGTTTTGGATGCATTTCGTCTAACTAAACTGGTAGCCTACTTTACTTGAACCGCGAACATGTTTGTTGCAATTTTCTCAAAATTGGCTCTTACGATTTTCTTTAAATTTTGCACATGAACTACACGTACCAATATCTAAAACATTTATTTCAAACTATTTTCTGTACTTACACTAATTACCGAGATGTCCTATGTTGGGCGACTTTTGAATCAGCCTGTATAAAAAAATTAATAATAATTTAGCCTACACACCATGCTTAATCACCGCAATCTACAGCCGTCTAAATAAAATAACACGCCACCCACAGTTATAACTAGACTTCGAAATTGAGGTCCCAGTAGGAGAGATACAGGTTAACTGATTGCGGAGTATTGAGCGGAGGTGGGGAGAATAGACTAGGCTAGGGCTTGTTTACTTTTTAATCTATCGGCTCTAACCTTTGCGTGTCTAACTAGGTCAGGTTGGAGATTTCGTACGTACTAGCACAGAAGCTGTGTGAACTGGGAGAACGTGAAGTCATTGATATGTCGAAAACGAAATTCAATTGGAACAAATTTTTAAACGTACGTTATTAACTTTATTCCACGCAAAATAAAACCTTACAAGAAGAAATACGAGTGTGTGTGTATATATATATATATGTATTTTTTTTTCTTTGAAGAGACAAAATGCGTCACAATTGCTGGCAAAAAAAAATACAGTCTTAATTATGGATAACATTTCGAAGTACCTATAATTAAAAACTGTAACATTTAAATTCAAATTAAAAAAAACTATATATGTAGAATGCGCCATTTACGTTACTATTAAATTTTAACTGATAGGCATATACATATTTTAATTATCTTATGATTTGTGATATTTAATTGTAATTCCTTTTATTCTCAGTTTACTCTTTTATTTTCAACTTAATATATAAAACTTTCATTCTGACTTGTTACTAATATTAAGTTCTTACTAAATACAATATTCGAGTTATTTTCATTTGGAGTATAAACTTACCTTACTTTCTTGGAAATGATATGAGTCGGTTAGAGTCATAACTCACTTGTTCCAAAAATGAAAATTTTCACAAATGAGAAAAAACATATTTGTAATACTTCGAGCCCATTTTCTTCACAATGAAGGTTAATAAATGAAAGAGCAATGATTAAAAACTACTATTCAAATTTGTAACCGTATTTATTTATACACAAGTAAAAGGTATTTAGCTTTAAATTATGGATCATACGAGTTTTGACAATGACCTTTGGATTATGAGTGTTCTGAGAGTACTCCGTTTGGAACATGTGAGTTTAGATAATGACCAGTTGGGATCATGTGAGATTTGACAGTAATAAATTAAAATATTACACAAGAGAATTACCTCAAGCATATTTTTAAATTCAATGTAAAAGAATAGGTGTCTAATTATTAAATTCTTCAGATGAGTACATTTTACAAAATAATATAGTACAATATAAATTGAGGGTTCCAGTCAGAGAGAAGGATAAGTCACAAATCTTGGAACAGGGAAATTAGGTATTCTCAGAAGTCTGAGAATTTATGGTGGAAATTTAAATTCCAGTGGACTAAGCTATTGCCAGAGTTATTGCAATTATGACACATTCTAGAGACGAGAAAAAAGAACTAAATTTTCTTGGAAAAGCAGGTTCTCACCTTATTTGAGTCGACCCCTCAATTTACAGCCTATAAAAGAAATACTGATTATAAATTTTATCAAAACTCAAATTTTCGTGACTACGTTCCTTTATACCACAAGATTAATATCTGCTTCCATCAATTCGCACATACAGTATGTTCAGTATTGTCCAGTTGATTATTATTCACGGCACCATCAATGACATACATGTAGAACTTGAATACATTTTAATTTTGATAAAACATTCGGCCCTGCTTAATTTACCAATACATCAGTAGGAGCTAAGCAGAATCAGAAAAGAGTATTAACCTTACTATTTCGCCTGGATGCTTTTCGTTATTTCTGGAGCTGCTATACATTTCCGTGGTCGTCCTCTCTCTTCAACTGGTAATACGTTCTCTTCCATAATATTACGCTTCCAAAATGGTCAATTACAGCCGCTAACTTCACTTGTATGTATAAAAATAACAGGACACATGCAAGATACTCATCCACAACCCTATTCTACACAACAAGAAGTGAAGAAGCGGGAGGGAAATACTGATCTGTATTTGGTTGAGAAGCGCTATACAACAGAACTCACAAGATCCAGTGGATCATGAGACTTTTGACAGAAGCCGGGAAGTTTGTCGCCTGTTTACACAAGCATCATGTGAAAAATTAACCTCTGAATCGTGTTCTACGCAGATAATCGAATGGGAATATAACAGTAGCCTATCTCAATTTTTCATTTTTTGGAGCATGTGAGTTATGACTCTAACCGACTCATATATTAAGCAACTTTATATTCAATGTCCCTCCCCCTTGAACAAGAGTTTTACTCGTACCGGGGTTAGGTTTATATTAAATAGAACATGTTGTTATCTAAAATTTATTTATTTCACATTAATCTTACTCTTTTAAGACAAGTTTTCGCCTCAATCTATTAAGAGCAAATACTGGGAAACTTTCGACGCTGAACCCTGGACTCATTTCGTTGACATTATTGCCTTCATCTCGTTCAGACGCTAGATAACCATCGCAGTTGATAAAGCGTCGTAAAATAACCCAATTAAAAACAAGACAAATTTATTTCTGTGACTTATACTTCATAATTACGGTATTTATGTCGCTCCTTTTTCTTGTATTGTAATTCATGTACATTTACAAATGCAGGTTCTGACATTCTGGTAATAATAATAATAATAATAATAATAATAATAATAATAATAATAATTTATTTTATTTATTTATTTATTTATTTATTTAGAATATTAACGTGCAAAAACAACAGCACAAGGCCAATTACAGTTTTGCACGATACAAAACAGAACAAAACAACAAATGATGATGAGAATGAATGATAGAAAATGGCAATGAGATGAAATACAAACAATATAATGGTCTAAATAATCAATGATCAAATAATAATTATAAAATTACAAAATTAGTACAATGCGATAATTGAAATAATGGAATAGTCTACATTAATCAATTGACCAAATGCAAGAAATAAAATGGACAAATAATTATTAAAATAAGATCAGTGAGTTAAAAACTCAAAGATATACTACACATTAAATGGATCCAAGTTGAATCCATGCAAATTAGCATATTTAATGCATCTGCAGACCGGAGAGAGAGATTTAGAATTCTTATTATAAAACAATTTATGAAATCTTAAACCATTAGCAGGAATACGAAGACTGATATTGCTTATGAAAGATTCACAATCAATATCACCCTTAATGACTTTGCAAAAAAATAAATAATCAAGATCCTGACGTCTGGTGAACAGACAACCGCAATTGAAATAATTGCATTTAATCTCATAGTTATAATCGGAATTTGGTAAAAATCTATAAGAACACAAGGAAATAAATTTTCTTTGAATATTCTCCAATTTAGCCGAGTCAGTGGAAGTAATGGAGTTCCATACAACAGATGCATATTCAAGCTTGGATCTAACCAACGTATAGTATAAAATTAATAAACACATAGGAGTGGAAAAAGAATAAGTTATAGACCTAATTAGACCAAGCATTCTTAACGAATGGGTATAAATATATTGCACATGATCATGGAAATATAATTTTGAATCAAGTAGGACACCAAGATCTCTAATACAATCTGTCCTAGTAATTACGACATTACTGAGAGAATAGTTAAATTTTAGGGAGATAGTTTTCCGTGAAAAGGAAATAACAGAAGTTTTGGATTGATTAATTTTCATTCCATTTTCAACAGACCATTGTGAAATTGAATTAATGTCATTTTGAAGAATTTGACAATCAACCAAACTATTAATTTTGCGAAAGATTTTGAGATCATCCGCAAATAAAAGGCAGCTAGAACTTATTCTTTTTCTTATATTATTTATAAATAATAAAAATAAGAGAGGTCCCAATGTAGACCCTTGAGGAACACCGCATAAACTATTAAATGGAACCGAGAGAGAATTACCTAGTCGAACACAAGACTGTCTATCTGTTAAATAATTTTCAAACCAATTAACGTAGTTAGTGGAGAGACCAAAATTACTTAATTTATTTAATAAAATTTTGTGAGGAACAACATCAAATGCTTTGCTAAAATCAAAATAAATTGAGTCAATTTGACCTTGATTTTCAACTATAGGCATTATGAGATTAAGATAGGAAACTAAATTAGTAGTTGTAGATTTCCCTCTTGTAAATCCATGTTGGGCCGAATTGATCTTATTTTTGACATAAAATGAAATGTGTTTGTGAATAATTTTTTCAAAAATTTTAGAAAAATTGTTTAGGATAGAAATGGGTCTATAATTAGTAACACTATTTTTATTACCATTTTTGGAAACTGGAATAATGGATGCTTCCTTCCAAAGTGACGGGTAAATTCCTGTTTTTAAGCTAAGATTGAATAAAAAAGTTAAAACAGGCAAGAGAATATTAGAACAACCCTTAATTATAAAATTAGGAATGCTATCAGTACCTTTACATTTATTAGGCTTTAGTTTTTTAATAGCTTTATTTACATCATCGAATGTAATATTAGGCAGGGACAAACAGTCAGTGATATTAGAATCATAAGTAATGAAATTAGAGTTACAATTTTGTTGAACAGATTTAAATTGACAAGCAAATGCATTTGCAATTTCTTTTTCATCTGTGATGTGAACGCCATTTATTATTAGTTCGGTGGGATTACTATTTGTTTTTCGAAAAGTTTCTACATATTTCCAAAATTTATTTGGTTCGTGCTTTAGGTTATCATCAATTGATTGTAACCATTTGAATTTATCAGATTTAATCATGGCTTTGACTTGTTTTCTAAAATTAGAAAAAATTTGATACTGATGATCAGTTTTATATTTTTTGTAATTTTTATGAGCTTTATTTTTTTTCTTAATAAGCTGACGTAAATCGTTTGAAAACCATTTAGGATAGTGCGATTTTTTAACAAAGGTGACAGGGACACAAAGGGATATAGCATTGTTTATAATTTGAGACAAGGAATTTGCAGCAGTGTTTACATCAGTAGTCTGATATATGCTAGTCCAATCATAATTGTATAGAATAGAATAAAGATTCAGATAATCACCTTGAGAATAATTTAAATAAGAACTGATTAGAGAGTGTTCCGGTAACGATAATTTTACTTCAATATAAATAGAGATAGATGGATGATAAGTATCCTCTAAAACTAGAGAGTGATCGGCAAGTTTAACTGTACTGTTTTTATCATTAGTAAAAACCAAATCAAGAAGCTTTTTACTCGCAACGGTAGAGTTAATTTGAATTAATCCAAGAAGGCAGGACGAGGAATATAAATCCTTAGCCTTAATTTTAGAGTAATAATGAGTATCATTAAGATTAGAACCAGTTGTCCAGTCCATACCAGGAGTATTAAAATCACCAAGGATTACTATTCTAAAATTATGAGTGTCGAGATTTTTTTCAAGAAAATTAAGATAAGATTTTAAGTGAATATGATCTGTATCAGGAGAGAAATAATGGTTACCTAATAACAGATTAAAACCATCAGTCATTCTAAGTTCAACCCAAACGCATTCACTAATAATTTCTAAGTCAAAACGTCTTTTAGTAAAAGGTAACTGGTTGCTAATCGCTGTTAGGACACCACCACCTCCTTTTTTGTTAGTGTCTGCAAACAGTCTATCTGCACGAAACACAGTATAGTTATTTGGAAATAAATCAGAATTAATAACTGACTCAGATAACCATGTTTCAGTGAGACAGATAATGAGATCATTATTACTCACTATATTCTGAAAAATTTCATCAACTTTAGTGTTAAGTCCACGAACATTTTGGTAGAAAATCTCAAGATGATTAATAGAACTGAACATTGAAAATGAGAGCGAGCAAGACTAAGACTAAGAGGCATTTCCCTGAGAATCAACAGAGTTCGAATTAGCAGAATGCGCAAAGTGCTGCTCAGGCTTTAATTTACCATAAAATGGTGCAATTAGGCAACCAGCAGGCCAAACTTCAGGTTTGTTAATGGAATCGAAATCCCTCACATCAACAGTGATGTGAAAGGAAGAATATGATTGATATTTGGTTTTTAGTTTAGTTACAGCAAGAGATCTTAGCTGAAGTTGATTCTTCAGGGAGTCCTCTATACTGTTTGTGTTGACTTTGGAACTAAATCTCGAAACAAATAGAGATTTAGTTTTAATTCTCTCAGGGGCCATTTCAATGCTACTCATGGCCAATGTTCCAACTTTAGGAATAATAATAATAATAATAATTTATTATTATTACTATTATTATTATTACTACTATTACTTCTACTGCTGCTGCTATTACTACCACTACCACCACCACAACCACCACCACAACCACCACCACAACCACCACCACCACCACTACCGGTATTACTACAAAGTACCTTTTAAATAGTATTGCTCTAAATAACTGTTTATAGATCTAAGAAAAATGTTATTTTTCTACATCTGAGAAACGATAGTAATTCACCCAATATAATATTTACGTTTGCCCTCAAGCGAAGTTCCCTCCTCCCCCTGCTGGACCTGTATTACGTATTACAACGGCTTCATTCGACTGACGTGGTAATGTGTATGAAGGCAGAGGACTATCTTGGCAGTTGCTTTGTATAGTCCAGGTCAGCTTAAGGGTGAAACCTAATCATTTTTCCCCCATTACTACATATGCTAGTGGATTATGGTGATTTTCTAGTTTGCAGGTTGAATTTTCTTTTGCCAACTTCGTTTCGAATTTCGATACTGACAAATATTACAAATGGTAGTGATTTTGTAACTGGTATGTTGGCAGCTGAGACAAATATCAACAATATCTGTCGGTACTGGAGCTTCATGAAATTAAAATTGCACTAGATTTCTGAGCCGGTTACTGGAAGCTAGTGAAATTTGAACATACTAATAATTAATTAATGTCAGTATTAATATTAATACATAATAGTTATTTTATGTGTTGCATAGTGGTTATAATTCAAGACTATATTCAGGTAAGTTTTCGGTGTTAGTACTAATAGTTTGATGTGGTCAAATATTTTTAGGTTAGGTCTCGTGAGTCAATTGTTTAGTCAAACCAATGAATTTCGTATTGCCAGACAAAATACTTGACATGTTGATCCATTTTCCGTATAGTTTGCCTACGAAAATATGTTACAAATTATTGAATTATTTAGAATAACCTTCCAACATAAAGTACGGTAAGTAAATAAGTCATTTAGTACGTAGGATCGTGTGATATCTGGTAACAGTTGGCAACACTGACAAGACGGCAATATTTGCTGTTTAGGAACTGTTCTTATGTGACCTTCATTATAAACATGTTCTATCTTGTACACACATAACAAGAGATACAGTGCCTTAACTTCGAACTCTAGTTGTAACAAGTGGAGTAGATCTATTTCCTGGCAATCACAGAAAACTAATCATACTAACCCATAACGTCATTCTTATGATATCCATTCTCCTATCTGGCCTACATAAATTCACATAAACTCAGAACGGATATCGTATAGCAAAACAGACCCAAAACCGATTTTTTTAAAATATAAAATTTAGACCGGCCAGAGGCCGTTTACCAAAGTCATCTTTGTTTTCTGTTTTCACTTGTTTCCTTTGTTTTACTTACACTAATACAAACACAACACCCATGCGCGAGGCGGGACTCGAACCCATAACCCTTCGGACCAAGCGATAGAGACATGCCGTGCCCCTACCGCTTGAGCCATCCGGGTCGGCAATCAGTGTGTAAGTTCGTTTTAATATGAGGGCATGTTTCACAAAACGCTAAGTCAAGAATATTGTAATCAATCGATAGCCAGACCCTTATTTTGTACTTCCGTCCTCGAGCCAAGAATGTGACAAGTGCAGTAACATGCAGCATGGGCAAGGTTATGTAAAATACAATAATCCGAAACAACTGAACATTATTTTCTTCACATATTATTGTAAGAAGATATTTTTGAAACTTCTTGACCGCATCGACAAAAATATCCTCGCCCTCTTTATGGGTATTTCGGTTTGCATTTTAACATCATTAATACAGGCAACTCCACCGATTTTTATAATTTATCCATCTCCTTACAACCCAAAGTGCTAGTCCTATCCCGTGATTACCATTACAGCAAATAGGCATATCAGTTGAGCAAATTACTAATTGTCGATGGAGCAAATAAGTTTTAATCGATATTTATTCACAATTGTGGTACCACGTTAAGGTACAAAGGTATTTGCCTTTTAGTCGAGTCATGTGTACCGTAAATAAAAGAAAAATTAAATGTCGACACCAATTTCGCGCCGAAATAATGGAGGAATATTGATGTGAAAGTAGGACGGTTGGAGAGTTAGGGCCGGAGGAATCGCTCCGTCGGGGTTGAAGGGATAGGTGGAAGGGAGGGGCAGCACATACATCTCATTTCCGTGAGTTTTCTTGCTGATCAGAAAGAAAAGGCAAGTTTTCGTTAGGTCGAACCAATGACAGGTTAGGTTAGGTTAGGTTAGTTAAGCTTTTGGTATCCTTGCATATACTCACAATTGTCTAAGAATGTCACTGTACTACCCAAATTCTTCTCCCTCATGCTATCCCATAGTGTCTTTGATGGGATGTTCTTGCTCTCCACCTTCCTTTGGTAACTCTATTGTTAAGATTTACTGTTTAGTCAATCGAAGAGGTGTGGAAAACGTACTCACTAGAGATGAACAACGATCGAGAAAGTGACTAACAGCGCCCGCAAAGCGAAAACAGCACGACTATGTTGTATTACGTCACGTCCTTGACGTAAAGACTGGTTGTGAGTGTTCCGAGACTCGAGATTGATCACCCCCGAAGTCAAGCAGCCTTGAATCGCCACAGTTTATATCTGACTGAACTTTTATCTACTTTGGCAACTGTTATAAACAATCAAGTAGCCTATTTGAAACATCTCTACCTTTCAGTGTATAATAATCTGTTCCTCAGTCTTTATTTAATTACTAGGCCTTACTAAAAGACTACGAATTTTCTTTTCATATGTTTAAGATCAAGTGTGCAATCTCAAGTGAAAAGATATTAATGTCACGTTTTATGTTTCTTAAAAATGAAAATTTATTTGAGTATTGTTTTTTTTCTATTTATATAACCATGGGTAATATCTAATAATAGAATCAGAACATTTTGATAACTAAGATACTGTTCTGTTTTGTCTTTTTGTCTCATTTAAACATTTATAATGTTATTTATTTCAATGATGTATGTTATTCAAAGTTACGAAATCTTTCCGCGCCGACCAAATCCTATTTCGAGAATGAAGATGCGAGACTCGAAGCGCACGAGAATGGCGAGACGAGCCTGGAAAGACAAATGCAGCGAACACTGTGAGCGAGAGAGACAGTTAGTTTTGTTCACCTCACCCTTTTCCTTATTAAGATGTGACTATGATGTATATGTTGAACCATCACTCTGCGGTGTACATCTAAGATTTCATGAACTTCTTCGTTCAATCACCGAAAGATTGTGGGGTGTGCCTATATGGCTTGGCACTCTGGAGCTGGTTCCGAAGCCGAACTTCCGGACCTCAAGCTGGTTCCCGTTATGATTTGACCTCAAATTTAACATTACTCAATTTGATTCCCGATCACTTACTGACTGGCTTTTAACCGATCCCGCAGGTTCATTGCCGCCCTCACATAAGCCCGCCATCGGTCCCTATTCTGAGCAAGATTAATCCACTCTCTATCATCATATTCCACCTCCCTCAAATTTATTTTAATATTATCTTCCCATCTACGTCTTGGCCCCCCCAAAGGTCTTTCTCCCTCCGACCTCCCAACTAACACTTTATATGCATTTCTGGATTCGCCCATACGTGCTACATGCTCTGCCCATCTCAAAAGTTTGCACTTAATGTTCCTAATTATGTCAGGTGAAGAATACAATGCGTGCAGTTCTATGTTGTGTAACGTTCTCCATTCTCCCGTAACTTCATCCCTCTTAGCCCCAAATAATAATAATAATAATAATAATAATAATAATAATAATAATAATAATAATAATCTTTATTGCCATTGAATGAAAAACTTCACTATAGACATTGTCAAATGTTACAATCTTACTGCAATACATTTCATAGATATACAAAATAAAAATTGAATTATTAAAACAATGTAGATATTTATCAAATTACATAATACAAAGTTAAAAGTACTATATTTACTAGATAAAAGACAGTATCAAGTACTAATTGTCATATGTTTAATAACTGATTAAGAATACTACAAGCAGAGGTTAATAATAAACTTAAAAAATGCAACATAAGGTAGTGCAATTTGCTCTGTTCATTAATACATTAAAATTTAAATGTAAATTGATTTACCACTAGGTTTCATTTAAAATCTCATTATTAAAAAAAATTAAGAAACAACAACCATAACATTTAAAGCTGCATTGTTTAAAAATGTATGTCAATTTCAAAGAACTCAATAGAGTAAAGTGAGTTTTTAATTAACCAACTGTACAATTTTGTTTTATAACTTTCAACAGGAAGAAGTTGATTGTTTATAGGGAGCTTATTAAATAATTTGATTCCAATCAATTTATAGTATTTTTTTGTCACACTAAGTCTACAAAGTGGATAATCTAATAATTGCCTATTCCTCGTTGTATGATTGTGTATCTCACTTCTCATATTAAAATCCTGCAGATGTTCTTTCATAAACACTAGAACATCATATATGTACAGATTTATGACGGTCTGAATACCTGTCTGTATGAACAGGGGTCTACAGTGTGTTCTACTATTTGAAGCTGTCAGTATTCTAATAACTTTCTAATGAATTAATAAAATGTCTGTAATATCAGTAGAATTTCCCCACAAAATAAGTCCATATCTGAATACACTTTGAAAAAAGGCAAAATATGCATTTCGAACATATTCAAAACTAACAATGTTCATCAATTTTGTCCACACCTGTGGAGTAACGGTCAGCGCGTCTGGCTGCGAAACCAGGTGGCCCGGGTTCGAATTCCGGTCGGGGCAAGTTACCTGGTTGAGGTTTTTTCCGGGGTTTTCCCTCAACCCAATACGAGCAAATGCTGGGTAACTTTCGGTGCTGGACCCCGGACTCATTTCACCGGCATTATCACCTTCATATCATTCAGACGCTAAATAACCTAGATGTTGATACAGCGTCGTAAAATAACCCAATAAAATAAAAAATAAATAAAATCATCAATTTTTTTAATAAATAGGTTACAGAAGATAACTTAATGCATACATACCTAATATGTGATTTCCAAGATAGATGTCTATCTATGAGGAAACCTAACAGTTTAATATCCTCTTGGTTACCCTCACTAATATCTTTTTTAGTAAATGTCAGCATTTGTGTTTTTTCATCATTGATAAAAAAAACATTTTTATGAAACCAAACTTTACACTGATGTAATGTGCTTTCTGTTTGTTCTGTAAGAATATCAATTGACCTATTAACATTTAGGAAAGTTGTATCATCTGCATACAAAATAACTTTAGAATTACAGTTTACAAATTGTCCAACATCATTTAACATAACTATAAACAGTAAAGGACCTAAAATGGAGCCCTGAGGAACCCCCGCTAAAACGTGTGTTGATTCAGCTTGTACACCATTTACAGAAACAATTTGAAATCTTTCTTCAAGATACGATTTAAACAGTTTAATTTCTTTTCCATTCACACCATAGTACTCAAGTTTTGCCAACAGGATCTTATGATTAACACAATCAAATGCCTTACTAAGGTTACAAAAAATTGCCTTTGTACTTTCACCATTTTCATATGCATGATATACAGATTCCAAAAGAGAATTTACTGCAGCCACTGTGCTTTTTCCAGTACGGAAACCATACTGCTGATTTAAGATTAAGTTATTAGTTTCAAGATAACTATAGAATTGATCTTTTATGAAGATTTCAAAGATTTTACTAAATATTGGCACTAAGGAGATAGGCCGATAACTACTAGGCAATGTAATGTCACCCTTCTTGTATATAGGTATACCTTTTGCTATTTTTAACATATTTGGAAATACACCTTGTAGTATACACAAATTAATACAGTAAGTCAATGGCAAAACTATACTATTAGTGACTGATTTTACAAGGTTGGCTGATACCTCATAATAATCTTTACTCTTAGTATCATTTAACTTACAAATGGCTTCAAAGACCTGTTCACAAGATACCTCACTTAAGGTGAAATTGACATTAACTCGAATGTTTGACTGTTTGATATTTTCCTAAGCACCTTATTCTCAAACACCCTTAACCTACGTTCCTCTCTCAAAGTGAGAGTCCCAGTTTCACAACCATAAAGAACAACCGGTAATGTAACTGTTCTATAAATTCTAACTTTCAGATTTTTTTGCAACAGACTGGATATCAAAAGCTTCTCAACCGAATAATAACAGGCATTTCCCATATTTATTCTGTGTTTAATTTCGTCCCGAGTATCATTTATATTTGTTACTGTTGCTCCCAGGTATTTGAATTTTTCCACCTCTTCAAAGGATAAATTTACAATTTTTATATTTCCATTTCGTACAATATTTTCGTCATGAGACATAATCATATACTTTGTCTTTTCGGGATTTACTTTCAAACCTATTTCTTTACTTGGTTCAAGTAAAATTCCCGTATTTTCCCTAATCGTTTGTAGATTTTCTCCTAACATATTCACGTCATCCGCATAGACAAGCAGCTGATATAACCCGTTCAATTCCAAACCCTCTCTGTTATCCTGGGCTTTCCTAATGGCATAGTCTAGAGCAAAGTTAAAAAGTAGAGGTGATAGTGCATCTCCCTGCTTTAGCCCGCAGTGAATTGGAAACGCATCTGACAGAAACTGACCTATACGGACTCTGCTGTACGTTTCACTGAGACACATTTTAATCAAACTAGTTTCTTGGGAATACCAAATTCAATAAGAATATCATATAAAACTTCTCTCAGAAGTGTATTATTTGTTTTATTTATGCTCTTTAGTGATTTGAGACTACTGGTTCAGGTCAATACTATGGTAGTTATTATGGAACCAAGCTTGAAATAGGACTTTGGGAAATACGACCCGCGTCGGTGCATGTACGTTACGTCATCAGTACACGTATTCTCAGTTCTCGTACACACTATAATCAGTGTTGTGGGTAGTGGTGTTCGCTTCTGTTACCATGCCGCGGAGCAAAAGAGAATTGCTACATTGCTTGGTAAGTAATCTACAATGTTATTAAGTTTTGTGATGATGAAGAAGTACGCGGTGTAATTGTGCCTTTAACACGTTGCTGCAGCAATGGTACAAGTGAATGAAACTACAGTCCGCAGAATTCGTGACGAAGGTAAGCAAGCAGAAGACAAGGACTGAAAATATCGACATCAAAAGATAATTTCGAGCCCAGCAGTGAATAAAATAGAATTGGTAGACATGAACAAATCCATTATTAGAAGGCAGTTCCACAATTATTACACCGCCCACAAGAAAATTCCAACACTACGAAAACTACATCAGTTTTGTAAGACAGATGCAATTTAAAGGATGCAAGGAAGCTTAAAGAAAAACAGTAAAATTTATAGTGTTTAGGTCTAAATATAAAAAAATGTAAAAACATGCGTCATATCCTAATAGAACGTGAAGATATCCTGAGAAAACGAGCAGAGTATCTTCGATTCATGAAGAGTAACGATAGTGGGGAGAAGAAGCCTGAGGTGTATAGTGATGAATAGGGACCGGATTTTTATGTAATTACATATTATATTCCTTTCCACCTAACCGTACATAAATAAAAAATCTTTGCGAATCTTGTAATTGCCATTAATATATTAAAATTTGATACTACATATTTTTACATATTTACCCCACATTACATATTATGGCTTGGTAGGCTATTACATAAATCTACACTTTTAGGGGTTTTATTCATTTTTACTTCTCTAAAAAGAAAAAAAAAAAAAACTTCTGCTGCGAAAGCTTACAATTTGAAATACACAGATTTAAAAAGCCTTTTTTACCTACCCAAGAAGGGATATATTTCGGGACGAAACATAACGTTCTTAGTTCCAGGAAGTAATAGAGGCAGTCACCCCATACCACCCACTGTAAATATGAGTGAACAAAAGGAAACCTTTCTCATACAACTACCTTGTATTGTAAAAATCACTCCGAAAGTAGCATTGCCTTCATACAGTGGAGTGGGATGAGGACGACATGATTTGTCTCGAACTATAATTGTTCTGCACACGTCTTAACAAGCCGTTCCCATGCAATTTGTAAACTTACCCTCCCTCTTCCTAATCCTTCCAGGGAAAACCCGTGTCAAGCCTGATATGAGCCGCAATAAACTAGCCGACTTTTGAAAAGAAGCCGAAGTAAAGGAACAAACTGGAAAGATGTTGAAAGATTAAAATAAATAGCTTTTCAGGTTATTGCTTTACCTCTTTACTTTAAATTTAGTAGATCTATATGGAAATGGGATTTTCCGAGCGATTATTAAGTATGGTTCTCGGCTGGAATAATCCTACCCTTCTGAATGAGACAGGAATGTCACTTTTCAAACAATAGTTTGTAAATGCCTATAGTTTGAGATTTTAGTAGGTACTTTGTTTCTTACAGGGAGCAGCTAAAATGCATGTGTCCCACATCCGCTCTTATTTTCTCCTAATCCAGTACAGCGAAACGTACTCGCAGCACTGTTGTGTCATTCATTTCACTCAGTTCTCTAGTTTTAGTACTTACAGTATAAAGTGCGATTTTATCTACTGCTTTAACTAAAATGGCCCCTGTATCTTCAACCCTAATGACAAAAATAAAATCATAGATTGCGATGGACGAAGCTTTCACTGCAGATGGAAAAATAGTAATGTGCTAAGTGTGCGGTAAAAAAAGTCGGGTGCGCTAAGAAATCACAACTGGAGAGTCTTCCCTATCCTATACCTGCCAGATATTGATATCAAATATTTTCATGATTTTACATATTTTGATACATATTCAGCTTATTTTTCTTACATAAATATGTACATATTTCACATCTTGATATTACATAAAATTCGGTCCCTAATAATGATGACTCAGTTATGGTGCGAAACTACTCATAACTCACTCCACTTTCCCGGAGGAATGAAGCGTCACAGAGTGTTTCTTTTAAGCGGTATTATCAAATTAATGAAATTCTAGTAACATATTTTATTATTAATAATGTTCAGTTGATGGGACTAGCACTTCAATTTCTTATATTTATGTCCACTTTATCGTGAAACGTACCCTTACTTTTTGCAGGGGCCAAAATCCCTTAATCAAGCTGTACATTTGCATTCCGGTCATCAACCCTCTCGCTCGCTACAGTAACGTCGCCAGTCTATCCTATTCGAGCTTGGTTCAGTAATATATCGAGAACAGCCACATGATATATATTTCTATGTTATGCACAATCATTAAATTTAATAATGATCGTGAAATAAAACACAAATGCTCAATAAACAATGGTTATCTAAAATACTCACACGCATACGTTACACACGCTGCAATTTGTTGGTTTGGTTTGAAGAAACGTCAAGAAAAGCAAACACGTTGTTTATGAACTCTAGGCAAACGGAAGTTTGACACTAATGTTTCAATCACTGCCTGCTTGATCGCATCTTATGGCAGATGCGATCCAGCAGGCAGTGGTTTCAATGGATCAATGTTAGCACAAACTTAAAATAAAACAAGTTATGAATACGTCCTTTACTAATTTCTACACAAACATATTAAGCGTTCAAATAAAATGATATATTCTTTCTAATAAAACACATTTTCTTCTTTCCTGATGACGTGCTCGCTACCAAATTCTTCTATTGTAGCACTCACTTCCAACCGCATAACTTTGTTTTGTTTTCATATGTTCACTGAACACCAGACCTGAACTAAGTAGCGTTGAATGCCTCGAGCTATACTCCATACATACGTACACTATTGCCGGTTGCTTGGAGACTTTAGGTAACCAAATGCAGGACTAGTCATAACGTGAAATGTGAATATTAATACATATAACTCATGTTACATTTTTGTTAGATGTCACTTATTGTATAAATAAAATTGTTAAAATTGATGAAATATAAAATGTAAAATATACAAAAATATGTCCTTTATGTCTATTTAAGACAAATCACATGGTGTTATGCAAACGATTACTGATGTAGTTAAATGGTGTGCGTTATATGCAATACATTTGTTTGAATCTTCTATAGTGACTGTTCATCAAGTTCTTGAATTCTGTAAATATATATTTAAATAAGTTTATGTTTAGTCAAATATGTTGATGTAATTGACAATTTGTGTTGTACTATATTCACATTTCATAATCATAAATTTCATTTCATTTTTCGTCTAATCAACAAAGTAGACAAATTATTAAAAATTGAAACTTTTTCCATTATAAGTTTTTCATTACATAAAACTCATGATTAATCACTCAACCACTGTTATGCATATTACTGTGTACAACTTAATGGACTTATGTTTAGATTTCATCAAATTTTTTAATATCTGATGATGTCGTACAGGCGAAAACGTTCATGAATATTTTTTTCAAGATGTATTAACAAATAATAAATTTGCAAATTGATATATCATATGACTGAGCATTTGAATAAATTTATTACATTTAATTTTTTGCTCTATGTGCAATAGTGGCTGCGATCTGGAAGGAGGTCTGCAGAGGAGAGAGATTGCATGTCGAAGTAACTTTGGAAAAGAAGTTCAGTACGAGTCCGTATAGGCCTAGTCTAGTCTGACCAAGAAGATTTCAACAGTACCCCCTAAAATTTGTTTCCAACTGCAGCACTGAATGAGATGGAAGTGATAATGCCAGCGAAATAAGTCCAGGGTCCAACACCTTATTGGGTTGAGAGAAAATCCCGGAAAAAACCTCAACCAGGTAACTTGTCCCAGCCAGTATTTGAACCCGGACCCACTCGTTTCCCGGTCAGACGTGCTACTCCACAGCGGTGGACTTAATTTATTATTATTGAATGTTTCACTTTTCACTTGGTATCGCTCTCTTAAAGAAGTTTTCCCATTATTTCGTCCACTCTCTTTCATATTTTTGTTGACCGATATTGGCACTCTGTGCAAGGAGTGTGTTACAGTATAACCACAGTCTAGTATATGCACTCACGAAGCTCAATACGTAGTAAATATGCATCCATAGATAGTTGCTAACCACTAGGATCGCTACTATCGCCTCAATGCTAAATAGTACCTGCACAGTCTATTGTTCCTAGTACCCTCACAACTCAAGCTTCGTGACTGTATATACTAGACTGTGGTACAACTCTTGCCTGCTTCAAGGGCGCATGACTCTTAACTGAATTTGTCTTCATGGTTTCTTCTAATGTCTTCCCGACCGCCTGGTGCCTGTCACATTCGAGTGTTGTTAAAGATGGCAAGTGTAACACGAAAACAAATCAGTTTAGGAGACTAAATTAGCTGCATTTTTAATGATTTGGATAGGGAAATAAAGCAGACTAAAGTGGCTAAAAAGTATGGGTTTGTGCAGTCAACACTTGCAACATTCATAAAGAAACTCAGAGAAATGGAGGACAGTGTCGCAAGTGGTAAAATTAGTCCTGAACGTAAGAGTTTAAAACCTGTGGCAGCAGAAGACGTTGACAGTGCCAACTTGAAATGGTTTAATGAAATGAGGGCACTTAAAATTCCTGTAACAGGCCCTATTACTTGTCAAAGAGCGGTTAATTTTGCGAATGTACTTAGTGACTCGAACTTCAAAGCAAGGAATGCTTGGCTACAATGTTTTAAAGACAGACATGGATTATTATTTTTAAAGTGATAGCCAGAGGAGAAAAATTTGCTCCCAATGGCGATGCTAATTCTTGGCATGCTATTAAAATGGCTGAAGTGATGAAAAACACAGTCCAGATGGCATTTATAAGTTGATAATAAAATTTTGAGTAAATTATATTGCAGAACATAAATTTGGGCAAAATTTCTAACTCCTCAATACAACAATAACTCTGATACAACAATACACTTTTTCTACTCCCCAGAAAATTGTTACATCGAGGCCAGACAAGTTGATCTATGAAATTTAACAATAAAAAACAAACTGGACCATAATCAGAAGGGCTATGAAACTTCAATTTTAAATTAGTTAATTAAAATCAATTAGTTGATTAATCTACTTATTTATTTAATGTTCCTTTGCTTGTTTCTTTATTTCTTTCTTTGTTTCTTTGTATGCTTGTTTTTTATTTATTTTGTTTCTTTATTTCTTTACTTGTTAATTTATTTATGTATTTACGTGTTTCTTTATTTATTTTTTTCATTTTGTTTCTTTATTTCTTTACTTGTTAATGTAATTATGTATTTACATGTTTCTTTGTTTATTTATTTATTTCTTCATTTTGTTTCTTTATTTCTTTACTTGTTAATTTATTTGTGTATTTACTTGTTTCTTTGTTTATTTCTTTATTTTGTTTCTTTATTTCTTTACTTATTAATTTATTTATGTATTTACTTGTTTCTTTGTTTATTTCTTTATTTTGTTTATTTATTTCTTTACTTGTTAATTTATGTATTTACTTGTTTCTTTGTTTATTTATTTATTTCTTTATTTTGTTTCTTTATTTCTTTACTTGTTAATTTATTCATATATTTACTTGTTTCTTTGTTTATTTCTTTATTTACTAACTTATTTTGTTTCTTTATTTCTTTACTTTTTAATTTATTTATCTATTTACTTGTTTCTTTATTTATTTCTTCATTTTGTTTCTTTATTTCTTTACTTGTTAATTTATTTATGTATTTACCTGTTTCTTTGTTTATTTCTTTATTTCTTTACTTGTTAATTTATTTATGTATTTACTTGTTTCTTTGTTTATTTCTTTATCTATTTCTTTATTTCGTTTCTTTATTTCTTTACTTGTTCATTTATTTATGAATTTATTTGTTTCCTTGCTCATTTCTTTATTTTTTCATTTGTTCATTTATTTACTTACTTATTTATCAATCCATCCATCCATCCACCCAACCAACCAACCAACCAACCAACCAACCAACCAACCAACCAACCAACCAACCAACCATCCATCCATCCATCCATCCATCCATCCATCCATCCATCCATCCATCCATCCATCCATCCATCATGAGTTATTGGAAAGTACAGTTGCCAGTTGCCCATTAAAGCATAAATATAAATGAACAATCTAACTTATAATTATTAATGATTCACACGAACAGCAGTCATTGCTTCTTGTCACTATGACTATTTAAAATCGCAACTCGATCGGCACGTTTTTATGGGAATACTACTTACTTTATGCTTTAAATCGATATCTCATTAGTTTGACATACTGTAATAAATTTATCTGTTTCGAAACATAATCTTTGCAGTTATACATTTTGATTGCACACTTTTTACAATTAAGAATATAACTTAGTTAATATAAAAACGATTTTCTAGTGTGAATACGATAAACTAAGTGTTGTATTACCTCGTTCACTAGTTTCGATTTTCGTTTCAGCCATCATCAGAACTAGGAGGTCCTTGCTTCTTCCGATTACTTCAGTTATTTTGCTGCGGAGTGCATTTGTGTTTGGTAGTGTGGAGTCAAATAATAGGGTGTGTGTTATGAAATTCAGTTGTGTGTTGAGGATGTGTTGTGAGTGTTTTTTCGTGTCTGTATACAGGTTGTCCCATTTATCTTGTGCATCTATTATAACTTTTTTGTTTGGATAGGTATTGGAATTTTTGTTTTTTTGAGCGTTATGTTAGAACGAGGGGCTAACATGAGTGTGGAGATTTGGTGCATGTAACTACATTATGGTACAAGATACACGTGACGTCAATTTTTTCAAATAGCACTACATACTTTAATCATGTTACATTGATTATACACATTAAGACGAGTTCAAAAATGTATCACAATGCCACCTTCCTAATCAATAACAACAACAAAACGAAAAAAAAATGTACTCTCAATATGATAATGTTATGCTTTTAGGATCACAGAAGATGTTCCACATTAATGCACATTCGAAGCGTTCCTCGAAAGACGTATAACTGCCTAGCATGTTGCTGACTGAATGGACACACAAGCCTGTCGAATGCATTGCTGCATGTCGTCTGGTGTTGTCAGAATGTTCTGGTACACACTGTTCTTTGCAGTTCCTCACAGGAAGTAGTCGAGTGGCGACAGGTCCGGAGAACGTGCAGGCCACTGTACGTGGATTGTGGCGTCGACAGTACTTGTAGTTTGTTTACATGTTAAGACAGCAAACGCACAACACACGACGTGTACGGACGTCAGTTGTCTTTAGTTTTGTGTAAGTTAATGCAGAAGATGAGTGGGGCACCACAACAAACGGCACATTCTGATGGCATTCATTTTTATTTTTATTGTTGTTATTGATAGGGAAGGTGACATTGTGAGACATTTTTGAACTCGTCTTAATGTGTGTAATCAATGTATCATGACTAAAGTATGTAGTGCTATTTGAAAAATTGATGACATCACGAGTATCTTGTACCATAATGTAGTTACAGGCACCAAATCCCCACATTCATGTTAGCCCCTCGTTCTAACATAACTCTCAACAACAAAAATTCCAATACCTATCCAAACAAAAAAAGTTAGAATAGGTGCACAAGATAAATGGGATACTCTGTATATACACATATATATATACATACACATATATACACATGCATGCATACACATATATACATATATGCATACACATATATACATACATACATATACATATATACATACATATACATATATACATTCATACATATACATATATACATACACATATATACAAACACCAATCAGCAGATGTCCAATAATAATTAAAGTAAAAAAAATGTTCTTAAAACGAATTATGGGTTTATTAATTACTGTATGATGTGCTATATACGAAATGCACTACTAGAGTAGTTCGAAGGACACTGAAGATGACACCGCACCGGTGTTGAAAAGGGACCGGTCTGTCATAAAGGTACATTACCTATTTTTAAAAATTGTAATACTTTTAACGTTTTAACTCTAGAAGGTTTATATTTTTAATCAAGTGTTAAAGTGAACAACAAGAAACAATCCATGTAAACATGTCATAGCACAGTATTCCTGAAACAATATTCGTCATTTACATTATGTATACACATAACATAATTTCCACATAACATGTTTCTCTATTTGCCGATAGGCTTGTGTGATTACCAGTAAAGCTTGAAGTATTGCATTCACCTTCGTATAACTGGAAGATTTAAATTCTGCCATGTTAAAAACCGCTCAGTAAACTGCACAACTTCACTGCAAATTTTAGTACGTATTAAAACTCTTTCTCTACTCTGCATATTGCTGTAATGTAGTTACGAAAATCATCCATCTAAATATTCAAATCAACTTTACAGGGAGTTATACCTGAAAGCTTGATTTGCATCATCCATCTACACTTGCAAATATAATGTGAGTTGTTTATATGAACAGAGTATAGTAGACTATACACAGAAGACAACTAGTGCAATAGAGCCGAGATGATCTGTATGCTTGGTCACACAGAACTTTAAATCTATGTTTTGGTACGAACTTTGTACCTTTAATTATGAACTACACTGTCATGCCACAAACATCCCCGCCAAAAACTATCACCAAGTGTTGTCTTTGTAAATCACGAATACGCGGACCAACCAGGACTAGAACCTAGGTTAACAATATGGAAAGCCCTAGCCACTCGGTTAACTGTGCGGCTATTTGCTAACAATATTATATTATTACTTTGTAGAACAGAGGAAAATATAGCCTACAGTAGCCATATTTTTCACAGGAACTTGAGAGAAGACCGTATGGCCTTAACTCTGCCAGTATAAATAAATAAATAAATAAATAAATAAATAAATAAATAAATAAATAAATAAATAAATAAATATGATTATTATTAAATTATTAGTAGCAAATTAATACTCCATATTTTATATTTAAAAATCTAAAAGCATCACCGATCGTCGATCTTCCTCCAGTCCTCAGTATAGGAATATAATTGCCACCTCTCTATGTTTGGATTACGAACAACCTTCTGTGTGATGACGTAATGCTGCGCCACAATATTTCGGCCATGATGAGTCATAATCACGTGATGTCCACGAAACATTTGGCTCTCTCTAGTTGAAATTTAATAAGATTGTGTATGTTTACAGTCTTGCTTTAACACATCATCACTTCCTTGCAATATATCCGTCTGTGTGAGAGTGAATAGTGACAAAATAAACATTTAAACATACGGAATACATACATCACCATTAGCTTCAGTTGATTTTAACAGCCATTAACAGATAGAGAAAGCAAAAGAATTTGTGAACTAAGAAGATATCCATCATGTCCTGAAATTAAAACCAAGTTGCATTATTCTTTCTCCAGAAACAGACACAGAAAAGTGTTTATTCTATTTCCCGAAACTGTAAGGCTTGTAAGATCTTTACAATCTGTAGCGAATCTGAAAATTAGGGACCCCCTTCTCCACAATTATTATTTGATGCCCTTTCCTGACTGACAAGTGGACACATTCAAATTTTTTCTTCTGTCCAGCATGTGAAAAAACAATTAAGAATATGAGAAAGAAAGGGGGAAGTAAACGTAAAAATCTTGGTGAGTATCTGGACGCCATCGTGATCATGTCACGAGTAACATTCGGGAAGTGTTGCAACGCCACTGTCTTGATTATATCACGATTAACATTCGGGCATTGTCGTACGGCACCGCCGCACCTTGCAACTTAGCCATGCCAAATTAACATTTCTGTCTTCATCGCGAAGTTTAATGAAATCAGGTTTCGGAATTCCATGTAATTTGTACAACATTTTGAGATTATAGTTTAAAACATCATGAAATTTTCGCTCACCACCTAAAAGATGCACCTACGTACTTTCATAGGTCTTTGTATTCGGCTGTTCCAAACAAGTGCACCTAGAGAAAACTCGCCAAAATTTCTGTGTAGCTGTTACGATTAGAGAATACTATACATACAATAGGTAATCATCCTGATGAAAACGTCTGTAAGAAGTAGGCCTACTGTTATGGAATTATTATTTTCCACCAACGGACTACACGGATTGTATGAGAATTTGAGTAAGTCGTAATAAAGAGAAAAATGAACTTTTATTGATTTATTTTACGACGCTTTATTAACTGATATGGTTATATAGCGTCTGAGTGAAATGAAGGTAATAATTCCAGCAAAATGAGTCCAGGGTCCAGCGCCAAAAGTTTTTTTTGTTATTTAACGACGCTGTATCAACTACTAGGTTATTTAGCGTCGATGAGATTGGTGATAGCGAGATGATATTTGGCGAGATGAGGCCGAGGATTCGCCATAGATTACCTTGCATTCACATTACGGTTGCGGAAAACCTCGGAAAAAACCCAACCAGGTAATCAGCCCAAGCGGGGATCGAACCCGCGCCCGAACGCAACTTCAGACCGGCAGGCAAGCGCCCGCCGAAAGTTACCCAACATTTGTTCTTAATGGGTTTGAAGGAAAACCTCGGAAAAAACTGAACTGAGTAACTTGTCTTAACCAGGATTTGAACCCGGCCTGTGACTTTCCTTCGCACAACACATAGTTCTTGTAAATTAAATTTTGTGGAATAAAATAAAATTCGTGGAAGCAATAAGCATTTTATACTGTCGCTGCAATTTTGAAAAACCTTCACCTGACAGTCAAACTAACAGCAAACTACAGGGTAAGTTTGCGTAATTCCGTGACATATTTAATAAAGTCTATATTTATGCCAAAATTGTAATAACATTTTTCAAATAACACCTAAATGCACGCTATTTGGACCTTTAGCTACAGCTTTTACAATATTCAGTGTCAACAGTTCCACAAGTTTGGTATATAACATATGATTCTTCATTGTTATGCATTGGCTCCTAAATCCGTGACAGGGATCCAAATTCCGTGATAGTGGTTTCCTAATTCCGTGATACTAAAATAATCCTCATTAACTGCTCAGAAAACAAACGTATATTTGGAAAAACACATTAAAGTCATGGTATATTGTTTTAATATGGATTAAGCAAGAAATTACAACATAGAAAAAGGGCCTAAGTGACAAATTTCATAGAAAATACTTGTGTAACTAAAGGAATACACATTACATATTAATAGGCCTATATTATGAACAAAATAAATTGAAAGTTAAATTCAATAGAAAATTAAATTTGAATAAATTGAATTATAACACAAGTATTTCTCATTATTTATATTCCTAACAACAGCAGTAATTAAGTTAAATATATGCCCTATTATTTTATTAAAATTATAATTTATGTTTTCTATAACTTATTTCTATTATTATTTCCACGAACTATTTCCTTTCATAGACATTAATTTTCACAATTTAGCGTCGGCATCGCTGGTCGAGTAAGCCAGGAAGGAGAAATATGAAAATAAATCCGAAAATGGGAAAGCTCCTGTAGCATTGTTTTTGTCTCCATAATTTGTAAATAATCATACACATTGATTCAGCTGACTTTAATCTACAATAATATATCATTTTTATAATGCTATATTAATTCTTACCTCAAATATAAAATGTTTCTTCAGGAGCGTCACAAGAGAAAGAAAAACTTACTGGTCAACCACCTTTCACTGAACAAAAGCTTCTGCAGTCGACTGCTTCTATTCAAAAAGCGGGTAGTCAATAGAATTGAAAAGAAGACATCTCCTGGCATCGTTTAGGTATTTCAAAAACTTAAAAGTCAGAGACCAAATCTCCATGGCAGTTAATTGAAATTTTATCGCGGGATTAGGGGTATCACGGAATTAGGCACCTTTGCCCCACTGCTCCCGCGGGATTTTAAATGAAATCTGGTGAGTTACCCTTGATTGCTTCGTTATTGTATGTCGGAAACCATGAGTACAAAAAGAAAAGAAAATCTGGGAGATCGTTAATGTGAATAATGCGTAGTATCATTATCTGTGCATTTTGAACTTGTGGCTCAAGGTCAAGCAATGGACTTCATTTGTCACGTGTGCTTACCGCAATTCTGAACCATCCTCCTCAATTAAAGTCAGCTGGGACAGCCGGAATTACCAGTGCTTCAGTTCACAGTTCTCAGTTCAGTGATTCGTGCGTGGTTTGTACTTTTGCACTTGACTTTGATCCTCCAGTTCGTAATAGTAATAGTAAGCTACTACTAGTTCTGTAGAAGTACTACATTTACGAAGGCATGTGCTCAATCCATATTCAGTACTAGCCATACGGTTCAGTCTAGTTTGTTGAATCACAGTCTTACCTGACTATCCCGACAAGCATCTCTCTTTTACGAGGAGTTGGGTTCAGTCGAGATAAATCTGTGACCTGGTTTAAAAAGAAGTTAGTATATAGGATCCAATATGCGATTGAATTGTTCTTACTGTCTTATTCTGCACTGCACTCGTAACTTATTAATGAGAAAAGGAATAAAGTCACCGGTATTACGAACTCATATATCAACTGTTTTTGTCATGCAGTTTTACACCGGATTTGAGTTATAAATTAAAGATATCATAGTCTCGAATAAACAGACACGTATTCATGCGTTGTGACTCAAGAAAGTTTTCAACTGATCGAAGAATCCAGTCCTATATAAATGTGACAGAAGAGAATACAATTCATCAAGTCTACTCATTAAAAAACCTTTATACGGAGTGTTAAAAAAAAAGTATCCGATAATTTAGGAGGTGTTAGTATGCATCAAAACAAGAACATAATGTCTAATAAACTTGGATCCTACAACACATACTTTCTGAGATCTGAACACTTGCTCATAGGAGGTGCTCAATGTGACGTCCATTCATGACAGCGCATTCCTCTGCCCTTCGCCGTAAGAAATCACGCACTCTTTGACCTGGTTGTTCTTGATAACTAAAGGTCTAGGGGATTTAGGTTTGGGGAACGAGCAGGCCAAAGTGTGGGGCCTCCCCAATCGATCCAACAGTCCTGAAAAGTCAGCGTCAGGTGTTCACGCTCATTGCGGAAAAAATGTGTTGGTGTGCCATCATGCATGAACCACATCTGTAGTCTTTGTTGACATGGCACATACTCCAGCAATGCAGGCAATACATTAATAAGAAAGTCCTGATAACGAGCCCCAGTTAATCTCTGTGGTAGCACGTATGTCCCTTCATCTATCGTCAAGAACGCCTGCCCATATATCGATTGAGAATCGGTGCTGATGCCTTATTTCTTCAACTGCATGAGAATTTTCATCAGCCCACACATGTTGATTACGAAAATTCACAACACCATCTCTGCTGAACCCCGCTCATATCCGCAACTAAACTTTTGTTTTCAGTATTCCATGCCAGGAGTGTGAACTACGGTATGATTATCTGGTAGTCTGCTGTATTGTATGGTAGAAAAATTCATTGCCATAAATGGACGGCACATTGAACACCTTCTATGAATAAGTGTTCAGATCTCAGAAAGTATGTGTTGTAGGACGCATGTTTATTAGACACTTTTGTCTTGTTTTGATGCATACTATCACTTCCTACAATATTAAATAATTTTAACAGCCTGTATACGATACGGTATTGCTGAAGTGGTCATTTCTCGATTACAAAATTCTCTGTTTTGCTGACAGATATTTTTGAAGATCAATATATAGCGGAATTGTAAAGCTGCCTTATGAACAAAATATGGAACATGTAGGTCTATAGAAATTATGAAGTAGGCCTAGCTACGTGTGGACTGTTTTGTAGGCTTATCCGAGACTCGTATAACAGATCGGCCCTCCACAGTTCATGCAACGGAATGAAATATTTAAAAGAGCATTAGGCCTAAACTTGAAATTGTCTTTTAGTTTTAAGTTTAATTTTATACAAAATTAAACATGTATTTTAGTTTGTAAATCGTTTATGTGTCCAACGCTGTGGCGTAGTGGTTCTAGGCGTCCTGCCTAAGATTCCGTTTACGGATTGTGCGCTGGTCCGAGTCCTAATGGAGAAAGAAATTTGTTCATAAATTTCGGCTACAAGATACCTAACATTAATGGTACTAGTCAATTACCAAAACCTCCAATTATAATTGGTATTACTATAAAAAAATTATGATGAAGGCATGAGCAGTAACAATTACATTATAAATTTGATCCTCCATTCTGGTTGGATGATCGTTCAACTCCGTTTCAGCATATACGTAACGCCAACAGGCGGCTGGTCGATCTGGAACCTTAAAGGACTGTAGCGCCACGGAGGATGATGATGATGATGATGATGATTATTATTATTATTATTATTATTATTATTATTATTATTAATAGCTGTCAACAATCAAATACCTGTAGTATACCGGAGACATGACTTACAATTCATTAGCGAGTATGTATGGATTCAGACTCCTATGGCAGACGGATTGAATTTGTTAATTGGTAATCATTACTTTCCACCCGATACTGATCCAAAGTTTCTAAAATCTTATCTAAATTTTCTTGAAAATCATCTTGATACACACAATAATAGAGTAGTTTTTCTCGGCGATTTTAATACTCCTAGTATGAGTTGGTCATCTGGTTGTTGTGCTAATTACATCCATTACTACTCCAAAATTAAGCCTCAAGAGTTATTTTCATCTTCTTGCTTTCTTGGATTGAAACGAGTGAATTCAACAGTTAATAACAAAAACTTACTTGCTCTTGTATTTACAAATTTAACCGAGACTGAGGTCAATCTGGCCACTCACTCACTAGTCTTGCAGGATGACTATCATCCTCCCTTAACAATAACTCTTGAAGTCACACTAAATTTTTCTCCCCAGAATCAACAAAATTCTTTCCCAAATTATTCTCAAGGTGATTACTTGAATTTATATTGGAGTCTATATAATTACGATTGGTCCTGTGTTTACCAAGCTGTTGATGTTAATGATGCAGCTAGCTCACTATGTTCAGTAGTTAATAGTGTCATATCCCAGGCAGTTCCTGTCACTAGAATCAAAATGTCTAGTTATCCACAATGGTTTTCTAACACCTTACGTAAACTTATTAGAAAGAAAGACCATGCACATAAAAAATATAAAAAAATTCAAAACTGAATTTAATTATCAAACATTTTCCTACTATAGAAAACTTGTGAAATCTAAAATTAAATCGGATAAATTATCATGGCTTCAAAATATTAATGAAAATCTTAAAACGGAACCAAAACAGTTTTCGAAATACGTTGAATCATTTCGGAAGACAGATAATTATCCCTCTGAATTAATTCTTAACGATAAACACATCACAGATCAATCAGACATTGTCAATGCTTTTGCTGATCACTTCAAATCTGTTCAGACTAAACACAGCCATACATATGAAAACATTATTACGAATATAACAGACTCATTACGTATACCTAAAGTAACACATGATGGCGTTCGTAAAGCAATTAAAAAACTGAAACCAACAAAAACAATTGGCACTGACGGTATTCCAAATTTTATAATTAAAGAATGCTCTGATATATTTATTCCTCTTTTAGCCCACATATTTAATACTCCTATTAGTTTGAAAAATGGTGAATTTCCCTCACTATGGAAACAAGCTGTAATTATTCCTATGTTTAAAAATAGAAAAAGAAACGATGTCAGAAAGTACAGACCTATCTCGATCCTAAATAACTTTTCAAAAATTTTTGAAACCATTATTCACAGATATATATATTTTTATGTGAAAAACAAGATCAATTCTTCTCAGCATAGATTTACTAAAACTAAATCCACTGTCACTAACCTGGTCACGTATCTAAATCAATTTGTACCATTAATTGAAACGCAAGGACAAACTGATTCAATATATTTCGATTTCAGTAAAGCGTTTGATGTAGTTCCGCACTATATCCTTCTTTATAAGTTAGGAAATATTGGCCTTTCTGTAAGCTACGTAAACTGGTTCGAAAATTATTTAAGTAATAGAGTTTCATGTGTAAGACTGTTTAATATACACTTTATTCTTATAATATAAATTGTGGAGTCCCGCAGGGATCTACTTCAGGACTTCTCCTATTTATTATATTCATAGATGATATACGTAAAAGAATAACTTCTGACTGTTTATTATTTGCAGACGATTTAAAAATTTTTCGTACAATCAAAAGTAGTACTGACTGTCAATCACTTCAATGTGACATTAATTCAGTCGCTAAATGGTCGGAAAACAATGGTATGAAAATTAACGTATCCAAAACTAATGTAATAACCTTTTCTAGAAAAACTTCTTCACTGAAATTTAATTATTATCTAATAATGTTCTAATTAACAGAAACGGATTGCGTAAAAGATTTGGGAATATTCTTTGACAGTAAATTGTATTTTCATAGTCACGTTGATTACATTTACAATCACGCAATCAGAATGTTAGGAATAATATGGTCAATAACTTATTCTTTTTCCACGCCCGATTCTCTTTTAATGCTTTACTATGCATTGGTGCGATCGAAACTTGAATATGCATCTGTAGCTTGGAACTCGATTACAACTACGGACTCGGCTAAATTAGAAAATATAAAAAGAAAATTTATGTCTTTATGTTCATTCAGATTTCTGCCCATTAATTCCGGGTACAGTTATGAGAGAAAATATGAATATTTTAATTGTCAAAATCTATATGCTAGACGCCATGAGCTAGATTATCTGTTCTTTTGTAAAGTCCTCAAAGGTGATATATCCTGTGACTCTTTCTTAAACAATATTACCTTACGTATTCCAACAAAAGATATGAGAGCCCACAAACTTTCCTATATTAGAAATTCGACATTTCTTTCACCAGTCTCCAGCTGCATTAAAAATGCCAACACGCATGGCTGCGAATTCGATCCCTTCAATGTATAGATTTAGTTTGCTCTTGGCAACGATTTATCATTTTATGTATTCTTTTAGGCAT
The DNA here is from genome assembly GCF_040183065.1 of Periplaneta americana. Taxonomy (NCBI): domain Eukaryota; kingdom Metazoa; phylum Arthropoda; class Insecta; order Blattodea; family Blattidae; genus Periplaneta; species Periplaneta americana. The sequence continues at coordinate 88,054,547 of NC_091122.1, read as the reverse complement.
TATACTCAATTATCATTGTCTCATAGTATTCTTAGTTATGTATTTTAAAGTCATCCATTATTTATCCATTCATCGTCATTATTGTAATTAATTGTAATTGTATTTATGTGTAATAATTATTTTTGTATTATGTTTTTGTTATATTTGTGCTGAAATGTAATTGGCCACTGGCTGTTGTACAGCACATTAAATATAAATAAATAAATAAATAAATAAATAAATAAATAAATAAATAAATAAATAAATAAATAAATAAATAAATAAATTATTATTGTTATTATTATTATCATTATTATTATTGTTAATATTATTATTATTATATAATTCATTTGTGTGTGCTTGTAATTCAAATTGGCTGGTTTCGATAAGTTACTCATGTGTAGATGGGATCAAAAATATATGAAGCAATAATTCCACAAAAATTAAGCTTTTTGCTTACAGTTTCAACCAAAATGTCGTTTAATAATAATAATAATAATAATAATAATAATAATAATAATAATAATAATAATAATAACAATAATAATAATAATAATAATAATAATAATAATAATAATAATAATAAAAATATAAATGTCAAATTTCCTGTTTTGTATTTCAACTTACAAGTAACTTAACTATAAGTTATCTGCTGCCATTCATTATTACATTGAAATTAGAATAACAAGAGTATGATACAAGAAGTATGATGTGGTGATATGATATATCATGATACGAGAATATGGTAATAGAAATAACTGAAGAGAATTGACCTGCCGTTCTTATTTTTAATGCTGAGTTACTGTATATGGGTACCAACATAGTGTTTATTCGTAATAAAGAAGATTAATTATCTAATTAAATACTTTATTTAGTAGCCTGTTTTGTTTTTAGAGACAATAGATCCCCAAGTCATGTGTATTATTACGAGGGACTAATATTGTCTCGCTGCTGTTCAACAATTAGGCCTATGTTCTTTATGACTGGAGTAACTCAATATTCATAAATAACGCGTTCATTAGAAACTCAATTATGCTATGTATTAGACATGGAATGTAAGGTAACAGGGGCAGAGGAGAGTCGTATGCAGGAGCACGCATGGAACAGGTGGTCTGCAACAAACGCGCTTCTAGTTTCAATTAGAGAAGTGAATTTATATCAAACGGGTTCTTATTCACTCCTTCCTATTAGAAACAGTTCACGAATATTACTATAGTTCCAGACACAGTCCAATGGATTCATTGGGCGTCTGATGCCACTGCATGTGGATATTTTATATTGTGCATATGAACTCAATTGAATTTAAGGGAGGTGGCACTATGAACCAGCACTGCGATCTTATTAGATGTATTGCGCTGATTTTCAAGCTGGGCACATTCCCAGCCCACACCGGCTGACCAAACTAAGATTCACTGCGCACCAGGTTCCTAGCAGGCAACCCCACACTTCTCTAGCACGCCATCTCGTGCCCAGGTTCCTAGCAGGCAAGCCCACACGTCTCCAGCACGCCCTCTCGTACCCAGGTTCCTAGTAGGCAACCCCACATGTCTCTAGGCATGCCTCCTCTTATCCAGGTTCCTAGCAGGGAACCCCACACGTCCCTAGGCACGTAACCTCGTATTGGACTCTGATTTTGAGCAGGCAACTCCACACATCTTTAGGCACGCATCCTCGTACACAAGTTTCAAGCAGGCAACCCCACACGTCTCTAGACACGCCCTCTCGTAACCAGGTTCCTAGCAGGCAACCCCACACTCCCTAGGCCAGCCGGCCGGCGTTGGGGCAATGCTGTGGAGTAATGATGGAATGGATAGATGTTGACAGAATGATGTAATGCCTAATATGGGAAAACGGAAGGACCCCGAGAGAAACCCCAACTGCGACCTTGTCCGCCACAAATGTGACTATGGATTTTTTAATGAAAAATTCCAACCTGACCGGGAATAGAACCCGGACCGCCTACCTGATGGGCCGAAGATCTGATCACTCAGCCACTGCGGGGTTATGCTTATGAAAGTTTTCGCTCTATTTTTTTTTAAACTTGCATTCATTATTTAATAAAAACAAAGCGAAGCTATCCCGTAACAGACTCAAAAAGGACCTTAGAGTGGCAGGATATTAAGACTCCCACATTACGAGACAATCGGTATTACCAGCAGTAGGGATGTCGGTCCTATGTGCCGTCTGCCTTTGTCCTCAAAGAAAAGACCTTGATATTTACTTCTGTTAAGGACTGAAAGAGCCTTAGGACCATACGGGCAGCAGTTGACATTAGACCAATGGGAAGAATCCGTGATCCACCTACCTTCTGGCTTGTAGCGCAGCTCCTTAATCGTGGTACTACCGCGCACTCCTTTGCTGTTAAGTACCTAGTATAATAAAAAAGCTTGTTTTATTAGTCATTGATTTCATTAGCAACTTGGTGAAAGAGAAAAGCGTAGGAAACGAGATTGATTATGAACCCAATGGTGGCGATGATGAACATAAATAATAATAGTAATAATAATAATAATAATAATAATAATAATAATAATGATAATAATAATAAATAAATACTGAAACAAAAATCGGACTTAAATAAAAAAATAAAGATTAAATAAAATGAAAAAAAGTAAAACCCGAATTTCTGGTAATAATAATAATAATAATAATAATAATGATCATCATCATCATCATCATCACCTTCAACGATATTGCTCACTGTTCAACTTTCTACGTTTCCTTACACTAGATTCCATCAATGTCCATTTGTACTGCACTCTTCAAGTACATTATACTTACTGACGACCTTGGCAGAGGGAGAGGGAGGGATAAGGCACGGTAAGTGAACTTAAAAGGATGGACTTGGAGCATCAAGAAGAAATGAGCTAGTTAGCGCGACTAACCACTTCAGCAGTCAAAGATTAGAAACTATTGTTGAGGAATCAGGACTCGCTCTAGGCGTCAGCGACGTCGTAAGCATATTTATAACCTGACCATTTCTATCTTGCATCTTCTTCGTGATTTCTTCTTTTATGGTATTAAATAATACCAAATGAGGAAGAAAGAATAGTGAAATGAAAAGTGTTGATGGAATGGAATTTGTAAAGTCGAAGGAAACAGGAGAAGTTCGAAAAAAATTATACTTATTAGAAGTCAAAATCGCAAATAAACCTTTAATTCGCGAAATGAAATGATAAACCCACAATCTGACATGAATCCCTTGGCACTGTCCTCGTGTGAAGATGATACAATGGAGTAATGAAAATAATTACTCCATCGTTTTCTGCATTAGCAATGAGAAATAACGGAATGGGGGCAAATGAAACGGGATTACTGTATAAAACCTTTTCCAATACTGCTGTTGTCTATGGCGATTTTATTTCGACATATCGGGATTGAGCCCCAGTCTCCGGCGTCGAAAGCTACTTTTCTGCCGTCGAGGTTTTTTTTAATAGGTTATTTTACGACGCTTTATCAACATCTTAGGTTATTTAGCGTCTGAATGAGATGAATGTGATAATTTCGGTAAAATGAGTGCGGGGTCCAGTACCGAAAGTTACCCAGCATTTGCTCATATTGGGTTGAGGGAAAACCCCGGAAAAAACCTCAACCAGGTAACTTGTTCCGACCGGGAATCGAAACCGAGCCACCTGGTTTCGCTGCCAGACGCGCTAGCCGTTACTCCACAGGTGTGGATTCTGCCGTCGACCCTAAATAAGCAAAACATCTATGGGTAACTTAATACATACAGCTAATTGTAAAGACGAGACAGTGGCATTGCTCGCTAATGTAATATACGTATTCTTGTTTTCCGGGAGAGATAGCCTACTGTGACCATATGTCGGACATTTCAGCCATAACGGTGTTGTGCATATTCCTTGTCATAGACACATTAGAAACTAATATATGCGTATACTCCTACCTCTTAACACTTTGCATTTCTCTAACGGGCGTCCTCTCGTATTTGCGCCAGTGGAATAGAAACCATTAAATCTATAGGGGTGGTTTATTGGGTAATAAAATGCGAAGTGGAGGGACGGAGAAAGAGTTTCAGAATATAGCTAATCTAATGCATGAGGGTGAGGTGGCAAACGGAATACTTCCAAGCCATTCTCAGTATATGAGCTCTTGGATGCAGCCAATTGTGAATTCGCCGTGAAAAATGAGTTTCTACGTTTCTACCCAAGTAGGCTACTACACTGTTCATTTTTATTATTCAATTATTTCAAATATTTGGAAATATATCGTATTTTGTGATTCTGTTGTTTTTGCGGTGGATTTGTTAACATATTTTTTTTATCATAGCCTACATCTGCAGGTTCAAATCTAAGGACGATACGTATATCTATCAGGGTCGTAAAATCTTATCATGATTTTCTTCTGAAGGCAATAAGCTAAAGTCCTGTGTGGTATATTTACGTCACATAAAAGGACCCTGTCCGTAATTTAAAGGGCTCCAGACAAAATGTATCAGCAGTTTCTCATCCACGTCAAAGTACAACTCCACTAGTCGTCGTTCTTTTCTACTGGGTATTGAGATGTTGTGCTTCATCTCATTAATGGAATTCTTCGCACTGCAAGACTAGCTGGAAAGATGGCTGTTATGTTGTATGAGCAATTACAAAATATTGCCTGAAATTATAATTACTGTTATAGGATTGGTCCTAATGACCGTACTTACTAATGGCTCTTAAAGAACACGGAGGTTCATTGCCGTCCTCGCATAAGTCCGCCATCGGTTCCAATACTGAGCGAGATTAGCCTAATGCATTGCCTATCATCATACCTCGTCTCCCTCAAATCCATTTTAATATTATCCTTCCATCTACGTCTCGGCCTCCCCAAAGGTCTTTTTCCTTCAGATCTTCCACTTAACATTTTATATCCTATATACACTATCTATCAAAAAGTAATTGGGCACTGTTTTTGTCCCTTTAGAACCTCGTGGTACCACCTCTTGTTGCTATAACAGCAGCCACCCTGTCGGGCATGCTCTCCACTAGTTTGTGTAGGTAATCCACTGGAATGCGTCGCCATTTGGACAATGGAAGATGGCCGCATCTCCCGAGACCTCAATCGCAGGTCCAATTCGTTCCAAAGGTGCTCAATAGGATTGAGATCAGGACTCTGTGCAGGCCAGTGCAACCGGTGAACATTATTGTCTGCATACCACTGCATAGTAGCCGCCGAAACATAGGAGCCATACTATGTTCTGGTCACTAGACCTAATCGTATGCTTTGTTTTTTTTTTTTTTTTCAAGATTTACTTCCAAACCTATTTAATTACTTGTTTCAAGTAAAATTCCCGTGTTTTCTCTAATAGTTCGTAGATTTTCTTTTAACATATTCACGTCATCCGCATAAACAAGCAGCTGATATAACCCGTTCAATAGCAAATCCTCTCTATTTTCCTGAAGTTCTCTAATGACAGCTAATGCAAAGTTAAAAAGTAAAGATGGTAGTACACATCTTGTTTTACGTCACAGTGAATTGCAAAAGCATCAGACAGAAACTGGCCTATACGGACTCTGGTGTATGTTTCACTGAGACACATTTTAATTAATCGAACTAGTTTCTTGGTAATAACTAATTCAATAACAATAATAATAATAATAATAATAATAATAATAATAATATTATTATTGTATAAAACTTCTCTCTTAATCGAGTCCTATGTCTTTTTGAATGATCGTAGATAATTGAAAATTTTTGTACTGAATAAGGGAACTTTTGGCTAATGAATTAACCTAGACTAGTTGTTATTCACTACTTTTTAAGCTATAAATTGATTTTTAAATTTTTAAAGGTTCCTCTTGTATTATTATTATTATTATTATTATTATTATTATTATTACATCACTATATAGTTATTAGTACATATTGTTCAATGCCTATAGTTACGATGGTAATGAAATTTCAACTAATTATTTTCATAGTACACTAAAGTAAAACCAGAAATATAATTTTAATATATCCATTATTTTTGTACTAGGGCTCAAATGAATATTCGTCGTTCAAAAATTTATTTATTTATTTATTTATTTATTTATTCATTCATTCATTTATTCGTTTATTTATTCATTTATTCATTTATTTATTTTCACTTTAGAGAAACAAACACAAATCATGAAACTTTTGCGATATTTTAAAATAGCTGCACATTATTAAGACTGTCTTGTCTTACTTGTATGTGTATTAACATGCCCTGAAAAAACCATAATCATGATCCAAAATTATAAAGTTTTTGAAAAAAGTGTACCAATGAAATAAAGCTAATAGTGTTGAGACCATTTAGATGAAGTCAGTAAAGTTCTCAAAATATGATATTCGTTAGCGCTTGCATCATAATCAGCATCAAAACAAATCAGACGTGACAATTATACTGTTAGACAAAAACTTACCATTTCGGAAAATGTTCTGCGGAAAACTTTCCTTATCATATCACTAGCGGCGAATAATTAAGTAGGCCTACTTAATATTTAAACAATTCGCTTGTTTTGAAAGCATCTTAATAGAAATAAGATCTTTAGGATTCTCTTCTCTTTTATCTTGTATACGCATAGACTACATATTTCATCAGGATTTGTTTATGAGTCAACAAAAATTTCAGTAATATTAATAATCGTTTTCGATATGAATCATTTTATTGCAGATTATTGTATATTGTACGCTCTTGTGTCGATATGAAGTGCATGATTACCACGTGGTTTTGTTGTGTCAATTACGTCGTGAAATATGCCGTTCGTGTTATTTACCGGGTTTTACTTACTAATTATGGATATGTGTCTCATTTTTCAGCGTTCAAGTTCCCGAAAAATAAAACTTCATGAGACAAATTTTTAAGGTGCATACATCGTGACAATTTCGAGGTAAATAAAACTACAGTGTTACACTTAAAGCGTTTTGAATCTGATTAGTTATTAGGGAAGGAAGACATTGTTCTTATCGTAAATTGTGATGTTTTTCGTGTTCCGCAGGAAATTTCGAATCTTACCAATATTGCCTAACCAAACTTTATACCATACTGTCAGTCTTCTAGCTCCCAGAAAGAATCCAGATCAACGGAGAGAGGAACAGATGGAGAGAGAAGAAGCATTTTCCAGGGAATGGCGTGGAAGAGACATTATTCGCACTTTTGATCAGTTTCGAAGTGACGTTCAGAAAAGAAGTGTGGCTCCAATTCAGGGTTTAAGCTAGAAAATAAATAATTGTCGCAAAAATGCAGAAATGAAAAATTATATTTCTGTAAATTGCGAAATTCTTGTGCAATATTATAAATAATTGTGCTGAATGATAAAATTAATAAAGTATGTAGAAAGAAAAAGTTATTTAATTTGTTTCTTGGAGTTTTATTACTTTCAATCCATCTTATCCTATTCTAGACATACACTTATGTAAGTAAATCATTAGACGTAGGTATGTTTAGAATCAATTACTGCTGAATTTACACCACAATATGTTATTTTATGGGCGCTCTAAACATTGAAATTATTTATTAGTAGGTCCTTCAAGCTTTATTGTTAGCAGAGTGCTAATCTTTTTACTGAAATACAGTTTCTAATTCCAGTTTTTACAAGTTTCATGCAACTAAATCTCGCTCACAATGTACACTGCGCGATGGAATTATATAAATAAATTAGAAGAAATTGTTTACTTAACTTACAAGAATTGCATCAACTCTTTGAAATCAATTGCCGAACATCTATTGCTCAATACCTTTCTGAACATTGCCCATGCCATTAGCATTTCATTTAAATTCATATTAGTTCAAACATATCTCTGATTTAATTTTCTCCATTGCCATCTTCGTTTCTGAAGTCCAATGTGGTTGTCGCATTTTTGGACATTCACATTCAAAGTTTGTTGCATTTTTAGAAGTCGAGTAGCAAAATGCGACAAAAGCGACTGAGGCTTAAACCCTGCTTCATTTATGTTTTTTGTGAAAGGTGTTATTTTTTTTAATATGAAAGATGACAGCGTAGAAGAAGTTTCATCATTTTCTTTGGGATTTAAAATAACTAGTTCTCATTAATTACTATACTAAAAAAAAACATTTCTAACCAATTTTCGGAATTAGACCAAGGACCCAAGGTTATGTCAACAACCATCTATTACAAAGATAAAATTCAAGCTGATTTATTGTTATTATTGTCATTATTATTATTATTATTATTATTATTATTATTATTATTATTATTAGTAGTAGTAGTAGTAGTAGTAGTACTAGTAGTAGTAGTAGTAGTACTGTAGTAATAGTAATGGAAGTAATAGCAATAGCAGCAGTAGTACTTGTATTAGTAGTAATATTGGACGACCTTGTTTAATTGTGTTATTGATTTTGGTTATGTGTTATCCTTTTATATGCACAACTAATATTAAGGAAAGTTTTCATTTACTGCAATAACTTATACGGAGTTTAGGGTATGATTTTCAATTTATTTAAAACTATTTTCAGGCTGAGTTTGCAATTTTAAGTTCATAACCTTATATCAATGCGTTTCTACTCGTAATTATTTTGTTGTCTCGCCTTTGAAATTGAACCTAACACTGTTTATAAATTAACACTGGACGATTATTTTTATCACACAATTTAGTAATTCGATTTAATAAATAAGAAAAATATAACTCCTTTGACACAAGGATATAGCGGAAGTGTCTTTAATATAATGAATGGTTGGACTGCTGAAGCGGCCATCTTTGTTTCTATATTATAGTCTGAGGATTGAAGACTGCCTTGGCAAAATAAAACACGAAATATGACTTCATGTATTGTACCCTTGTAATCTCAGTCGAACACCTATATTACACACGCACTCTCGCACACGCACATACACACACACACACACTTACTGAATGTTCTTATAGGGACAGATTGCAAATACAGTAGAGCGTCTCGTTTAGGCACAGTGAAAACGTAAACAAAGTGCAGTTAACGTTTGGGGGGGGGGATGAGCCGCACGATAAAAACGATGGTTGCACAAGGTTTTTGTTACAACATTTATGGCGGAGTATTCACTGAAATTATATTTTCCAAAAAAACACAAAACAAAAGAACACAAATTACATAACGTTATCCTATACACATTTTAACAAATAAGCAATTGTAACGTTGAAATAATTAAATGTAACAAAATAAATTTGGTACTTACATGATGTTGCTTTCAAGCAGCATTTTTTACAGTCATGAATTTCATTCTCTGTATTACTAACATAATATCACCGTAATTTTTACATTGACCTGTTGAGAATTAGGGAATAGTTTTGTCACATCAGACCAATATTCTGTAGTTTCGTTAATAAGGCACAGAAGAAGGTGGTATTAGGTTAGTCATAAAGAGAATGAAATTCATGACCGTAAAAATGCTGCTTGAAAGCAACATCATATAAGTAGCGAAATTTAATTTGTTATATTGAATTATTTCAACGTTACAATTGCTTGTTTGTTAAATTGTGTACATGATAACATTATGTCATTTTTGTTCTCTTGCTTTGCGTGTTTTTGGAAAATATGATTTCAATTAATGCTCCGCCATAAATGTTGTAACTAAAACCTTGTGCATCCCTCGTGTTTATCGTACGGCTCTTCCTCCCCTCCCCCCACAAGTTATAGTCGGAGGCACCGATTTTGGCAGATGACCTCGATGACATTTCTAGTAGGAGAGCCAATATTGTTTGTGTAAGCTGCGAGAATGAGATGCGGTAACATTCTGAGTCGTTCATATTTTCATAACAGCAGCTCATATCAATTATCCTTATTATGAAACACACCACGGTACAGTCCTACTCAAAGAATACCTTTAATAAATTCAAATGACTTCCGTTCGCAATGATTTCACAATACGTCTCCTACATTTTCTAAATTAAATTAATTCTTAATTAAAAGGAAAAAGCATTGCATTGCGCATATATATATATATATATGTATATATATATAATCCTACCCTTACCAGATCAATATACAAGATCTGTCCAGTAATAATCTAGGGATCGTCTACTGGTGGTGCGACAATTCAAGTTAATAAAATTACGATTCTTCTTAAGAATCAAAATATAATTTGGTTAATTGGATAAAATTGCATGCTCCGGAAGTTAGATTTATATAAGAGTGTAATAAATAGGATTGTAATGGATATTACAAGGGCAATAATTTCTTCACACGCACATTGTGAATAGAACAGAGAAGAAAGCATTTTAAAATATTCGAAATCGTACAAAATATCGGAGAAACCAATTTTCCCTGCACGAATTGCACCAATTGAAAAATATAATTATCATTCAAAATAAATACAGTATTTTATGGATTCTAAAAAGTTGTTTATTAATCTAGAGGTATTGGCTGATGACTATATTAAATTCCAGCACAACATTCATTCAGAATATGTAGAAATTACACTTTGGATTTTACTAAATGTATAGGACTACTATCAAAAGGTGTTACATACCCCCTTAAATACTGTACATGTGTTACCTGTGCGATATCCGATGTTTAATTTTTTAAAATATACAGTAATTCATAGTACTGAAACTACCATATTGAATTCGCACAAATTGTATTATTCGTAATTTTCGTCTCGAAAACCCCTAAGATATCTAATTTAATTTTTCACCCATTTTTGTCCCACTCCACCACTTTAGGGACAAAGTCGGACTAAATAATACCTTATTCGTATTCTGTGATCGCAAAGATCCCCAGATATCGACTTTCATCGAGATCGGATGACATGAGATTTCTCACTCCCTTCTGCCTTTTCATCAGTACCTTAGGATATGGTATTTAAAAAATCTAGGAATGTTTAACCAATATTGTAGAGAGTAACCTTAATTTTAAATTTTATGTCTCTAGTTAAATATAGTTTAGTGAATTTTAAAAATCGTCGACTTCTTTCTCTCTCCTCTCTTCTCGAAAGTAAAAAAAAAAAAAAAACTGAAGTTATTTCAAGCGAGTAGCCTACATGAAATTGAATTTTTTTACTTTCCTTATACATTTTAGAAACAATTCTGAGAGATGAGATGAATAGTCTAACCCAATTTTATGAGTGAATCTTTGTTTTAAATTTAAAAGCTGCACGTCTGCTGGTTAAAAAAAATAAATCAGTATAATTATTTTGATCATTACCTACTGCCTCCCATTTTCCATCCCTTAATGTTCGTATTCCGTAAAACTCAGTCTTATCTATTGACTAAAGATTAACATATTTCCATACACACACACACACACACACACACACACACATATATATATATATATATATATGTATATATATATATATATATATATATATATATATATATATATATATATATATATAACAGATTATACTTGCATTTCGTACAATATTCTGGTCACGATACATAATCATATACTTTGTCTTTTGGGATTTACTACCAAACCTATTGCTTTATTTGCTTCAAGTAAAATTCCCGTGTTTTTCCTAATCGTTTGTGGGGTTTTTCCTAACATATTCACGTCATCCGCACAGACAAAAATCTGATGTAACCCGTTCAATTCCAAACCCTCTCTGTTATCCTGAACTTTCCTAATGGCATATTCTAGAGCGAAGTTAAAAAGTAAAGGTGATAGTGCATCTCCTAGCTTTAGCCCGCAGTGAATTGGAAAAGCATCAGATAGAAACTGGTCTATACGGACGCTGCTGTAAGTTTCATTGAGACACATTTTAATTAATCGAACAAGTTTCTTGGGAATACCAAAGACACATATAGATTACTGTAATATTTGTTTAGTTTTTGGAGGTGACTGTCCAGAGTGCACAAATACTCGGGCGTGCATGTTTACTCTTATGTCCTACCCATTCCACTGCGACAGAGATAACAGACGATCTTGCAGCGGTGAGGACTCGCTCTCCAGTTCACATTAAGAAAATCCATCTGCCAAAATCCTTGGCGCGACCTATACCACCACTTTGTTCACGTTTTAATTGTGCCTAAACGAGAGGCTCTACTGTATTAGTTACGAATGTTATTGCTTAATAAAATTGTTCACAGAATGATTTATGTGATCTACCCATAGATAGGAGTTTGCGCTCTCAACAAGTAAAGCTGCGGAAGTGGAAGAAATTCGAACTTAGCGAATGTTCCTATTGTAATATATCACATACTTTTCTATTCTTACCTATCTTCATAAATTATGCTTAAAATTGTCCCTCAGATCTCTTACCTCCGTAAAAGTTTATATTGATCTGCAGGACCTTTTTTTGGCGTCATTTTTTTTTTATTTTCCTGCAGATATCTTCTTGAAGGTATTATAAAGCGATTTGCGCATATTGTCTTTAATCCAAAATACATGGAGATAAACACAGTCATCTTGTTGGTCACATTTCATTAGTATTTATCTGTCATGAAACACTTCTTGCAATCCCCACATAATCATATGTTTAATGTATAGGCCTACTTAATGGAAATTATTAAAATTATATACTGTTTTTATTCCTTACTTAACATCCGCACAAACATATAAAGAATTTGTTCAATGTGATTATAACATTGAAAAGAAACTGGCAAAATACAGGATTTTCGTTGAACAATATTTTTGTCGGGAAGATAAAATTTGTAAATAACTTTGAAACTTTGTGTGGATCAGTGTGTCATATTCTGTAAATATCTCATGTGAGGACTTTACTATATCAATATTTCCTGAAAACAATTCATAACACCAACTTCTTAAAACAATGTCACATATACAGAGTGACTCAAAAGTCCGGCGACTTAGACAAACTCCGTTATTAGTGCAGATAGCGAAGAGTGGAAAGAGGGGAAAGTACTTGGAAATACACTACCCCGTCGATATAGGAGAAAGCCAATGTCTACCTAGTTATAGTCCGTCCCAGGAATCTGTATAGTAACTTCGCGCATATGGGGGCGGAGTCTATCTGTGCCGGAGTGTATTGCAGGCAGCATCACCTCGAGGCAGCTAAGGGGTAAGATGCTCATCTTAGAAGGTAAAGTAGAGTTCACACAGAAATGATCCCTTCCCTGCAAGCGATTGTCCGCTTCGTTCAACCAATGCCTCCCCAGAGCGGTCATTGGCTCTAGCCCTCCAACATACCACTTGCGCAGAGGTCCTATTTCGTCTTTCTACTCTACAAATGCCTGGGGCGGACCATAGATATAACACGCGGAGCAAGTATCCTGCAACCGGTAAACTTCATGGTTAGGTATAGCATGAAAATTCAGGAATACGCCTATTATAGACAATTAAAAAACGATTATACGGGAATAGATATTTAAAAGTTGTTAATTGATAAAATAAGTGAATCTGATACAACGTTAATACAAATTCTATTTACTATAATATATATCTGTAAAATACAACAATAAATAAATTAATTAAATAAGTAAACAAATAAATAAACGATTAAATAAAGAAATAAATAAAAAATACATAAATGAAGAAAGAAATAAAGGAATACATAAAGGAATAAATAAATAAACAAACAAAGAAATGAAGAAATAATACCTTAAATTCTCCAGCAATATCCTTAATATTTGCGGCGTTGAGTAATATTTACTTTGTCGGAAATGCTCAAATGTAACGTGTTGTGTTATGATACCTTACCGGTATGCGGGGTCTTGGATTCTCGTCACAATAACAGACCATATTGGACGTACTGTTTTGCTGCTTTCTTTAGACTCAAACGCATTCTACTAAATCGGCGGAGCAGTGTATGTAGTTTTCAATCTAATGTGCTTCAATTTATAACGTAGAATACATTGTTAAGACTGCACACTAGTACGACACACCCGCCAGTTCCAATGCTGTCAAATTAGTGGCTCTTCCGCCAGTTCTAGCGGATTTTAGGTAGAGGAAGTGTTACAAAATATGGTATACCATTTTGTTTTTTATTTTTCGTTTTGGAATCTACATATTTTGAATACCGGTACTGAATATAAAATATCGTCCTGTTTATTGTTGACTGTACCTGTGAATAGGGCTGGGCAAAATACTGACATCCAAATATTTCAAATACAAATACAAAATACTTCAAAGAATAGTATTTGGATTACAAATATAAAATACTTTTAAAAATTAACCAAAATACATTTGAATTCAAATACTCGATACAATATATAAAGAAATAAGAATATTACTGAAAATTTAAAATATTATATTAACATTAAAAGTATTTTTGCCTCGAATTTTTATATAAACACTGCAACTGAACATTCTTCCTCTTCCCAGTCAGCAATGAAATTATGCTACATCTGAATAATTAATGCTCCCTTTAGAAAAATAGTTTCTCAAGAAGTTTATCAGATAAGAATCCCCTTGCTTGTGCATGAATAAATCCTGCAAAACAGAACAGTCTTTCTACAGGGGCAGAGGAACACAAACTTGTATTGTACTTTATAAAAGCTTGTTTCACTGTTGGGTAATTCTCTGGAGTGCATAGGGTTGTCCCTTTGCCATTGAAGAATTGTATGAGCTCATACTCCACAGTAGACAAGTTCTTTTCTTTTTGTTTTTCAAAGTCTGTTGTACTTGAGTTGAAAACATAAATGAACTGACCAAAGGCGTAGTAGAAAACTGCTCAGCTGATTTCAGACACATATTCTGTATCCTCTTCCCATCATTTGGTGAGGCAGTGTCAGGTAACCTTCTCATCTTAAATGATGGGTAGAAGCATGCTGCCACAATAGCTCAATTTGCTTCTGGGATCAGATTAAACATCGTTTTAAATCTTGATGAAAGCGAACTTATTAGGATTGGAGTTACTTGGAATAGATGGCGTAGATTACTAGATAACAGAATATGTAATCTGTTTTTGAGGGAAATTAATGTGGACAAAAGTTGGCGGTAATAGCACGTCTTCTCATTTTGCATTAAATCAAGGGCTACGGCAATGGGTTTCAGAACTGCACAATATTCTTCAAGGACTGAAACTCAAAATCTTTTAAGGTTGGCAATCCCAGTTTTTCACATATACTGTTTATATCACGTTTGAATTGCAATATTTGGGAGATTGAGTCATAAAGAGAATTCCTTGATGGATCCTTGATGCTGTTGGAGATTTCTTTATGGCATTAAGGAAATCAGTTGTGGCAAAAAAGTAAGTGAATGGCTAGCACATCTGAAATGGGTTCGCAAATAAGACAAAGTTCATTTTTCAAATCCAAATACAAAACTTGAAGGACAAGAAGAAGAAGAAAGTATTTTGAGTATTTGAAATACAAAATTCATCAATTTTATGTATTTAAATACAAAATACAAAATACTTTCGAAAATCCTTACAAATTGCAAAATACAAAATACAA
The DNA here is from genome assembly GCF_040183065.1 of Periplaneta americana. NCBI lineage: Eukaryota > Metazoa > Arthropoda > Insecta > Blattodea > Blattidae > Periplaneta > Periplaneta americana. The sequence goes on along the minus strand of NC_091122.1, from coordinate 88,039,316 downwards.
ATGTATTTCAAATACTGCCCAGCCCTTCCTGTGAATGATAAACCGGACTTAGAAGCTCGTAAGATGTTATAAAATGTTTGAAAAAAAATAATTTCCTTCATATCTAACATCTTTCCTTTATAAAAATGAAGGTACAAATATGGAATACTATATATACTATATACAAGTTACAAAATTAACAAAATTGCAAAGTCAAAATATCCTCTACTAAGAAAAGCACAGAACAAGCACTCACCATCTTCATTAGAAGGTGTTTTCCCAACCGTAATACTGGATCCAGGTGAATCGTTTGCTCACATCTTTTCCCGAACTTATTTTATGACTTCTTGCATTGCCTTTTTTATTCCACTGTTTTCTAAGTTTGTTGGAAGGTAAAGTTTTCCTTCTTTCCACAGGTGCACACACTAGTAACGGAAAAGAAAACCAGGGTATAAAGATGCAATACTAATAATACTAGTATTTCTGTTTAATTGTGACACACTAATGTTGTAAATCATAACTTCAAAACATCATAATCTAAACACGAAATCAATTAAACATGCATTAATATAAACAAATTATTTGTCTTTAAGAATATACGTATATCATTAACATTTCTAACGTTGATTAATAACAATGTACATTCAAGAAAAGAACTTATCGCCAAAATTTGCACTTTCCTCGAAAACGCAATAATAATAAACGTTTCAACAATTCAGCTTTTAACTGCCAACTAACACATTCCCGCTACAGAAGCATGAAGCAACAGGACATTTTCCGTTCTAATTGACGCTCGTACCAATGTACAGTAGTGGCAAAAAAACCGGACTGACCCTTGTAGCTAATTTCAGAGCCTTGTTTACTCCAGAGCACGATAGACTGGTAACTAAGACTGGTAAAATTCATGTTCTGGGAATAATACGTTAATTAAGTAGTAAAATATCGCTGCAATCGAAAAGTATTGGGAATAAATTTGAATAACGAACAAAAAAAAGTTTCCTTCCCAGGCAGGATTCGAACCACGAAAGTCTTAGTTACCAGTCTATCGTGCTCTGGAGTGAACAAGGCTCTGAAATCAGCAACAAGAGTCGGTCCGGTTTCCCCCCCCCCCCCCACACTACTATACACTCTCAACAGTGCATTCTACATTGTAAATTCAAGCACGTTGGATTAAAAACTACATATTTCAGACAACTTTCCCCTCTTTCCATGTTTCGCTATCTGCACTAATAACAAAGTTCGTCTATGTCGCCGGACTTTTGAATCACCCTGTATGTAAGGAATGCATAATTATTGTTTTATACGGTTCAAACTTCAATATTTTTTGTCGTGGACTATAGGATTGGTTAATTATGTCCTACGATCGGCATCTAAGAAGGAAAGCGTCACGGGCGCTAAGTCCTGTGTTCTGTTTGTACTTTTTTTTCTTGTTAAGAGGGAGGAAGGGAACATCCCATGCACTACGACCTGTGGTCTATTGTACACCTCCCCCTATATGGGATGAGTTGCGTGCCCATCGATCCTCTACGCGCATCGACCTAACCACTTGACCCTCTTATCGACCAGTCCCTACAGCCAACAGAGTTCATGTACCACTCCTGCTTCGGTAATCCCCACCCCCAAGGCTCCCTTGAACGATCCGAGGCTGAAGTCCTCCCCCGAGAAGGTCTGCCCCGAGTTCCATTGCAGAAGCTATCCATCATCGCATGAATACAATCCACGGAGGCCGGTCGAGAGAGCCAGCAGCTTCGGAGGGCCGTCTTTAGAGCGATCTGAAAACCAGAAGAAGTAACGGGATAATGAATGAAAGGATGATAGGGGAGGAGAGGAAATGGCGAAGATGAGTGGGGTTCCATTTCTCCTGATAAAGTTACTTGATATTCATCCGTAGGAGTGAGAGAAAAACCCCGAAAAAACCTCACCCAGACAACTCGTCCCGACCGGAAATCGAACCCGAGCCCAGTGGGTTCGGGGTTAGACTCGCTAACCCGTTCGGGGTTAGACTCGCTAACCCCTCAGCCACAACGTTGGACTCTGTACTTTAGTTGAAGTCTTCTTGACGTAGAAATACGCCTTTCTCCTCATTAGGTATGGGGGGAATAACTGGGAAATTGACAGACAGGAAAAAAATGCAACCCCCTATCGCCATCGGGAAGGGAAAATGTACAGAAAGCAAATAACTTTTATAAAGCAATATTTCACTGTCTGCATTACCTCTCTAGAATAATATAGCCTAATACGTATTTTCAATATTTAGATGCATTATTACATAAATATACAAAATGCTGGTCCACAGATTCTCTCTAAGCCAACTATAATCCTTCACAGAAATAAATTATTTGAATGGTCTAGACTCTAGATGCTTATTCTTAAAATAATGGCTCTTCGTGTACTCGAATCCCGCAAGAGGAATGAAAGAAGTGCAATGACAATGTACATGTTTTCTTTAATTTTGACATGTTTGATGGTGTGGGCTTATATCCTCTCCTCTCCTTTCCTATATGTATTTCGTTTCGTTACCAGCTGTCGGCCTCGGTGGCGCAGTCGATAGTGCTGGCCTTCTGTCCCCAAAGTTCGATCCCGGCCCGGTAGATGGCATTTAATCGTGCTTAAATGCGAGAGGCTCAAGTCAGTAGATTTATTGGCATGTAAAATAACTCCTGTGGGGCAAAATTCTAGCACACCGGCGACGCTGATATAATCTCGGCAATTGCGAGCGTCGTTAAATAAAACATAATTTACAATTTACATTACCAGCTATGGTATTGCACGTGCAAATTTAAAACAGCTCGAGCAATACGTACTTTCTTGATATTTGTGAGATTTTGTTAATGAGGACTGTACAATTTGTGATACAGAAAGAAGAATATCTGAGAATATCATCATCACTCTTCAAGCTCTGGATCTTATAATTTATTTCGTTCCAAGGCCATCGCTTAAAACAAAACTGGATGATAAAAGACTAAGGATCCATATTCAATGCTTATGGATAATAACGATGTTCACATTCCTGCTGGGGATCAAACTTGATTCCTCTAAATCCCTAATAGATCCACAGCACAGCGGACGAAAACTGTTAGCCTAGTCTGTACATTAGACTTGAATTGAAACAGTAAAGCAAATAACGCGCAGTGATATGTGTAGCATAATATGGCAGCATAGTGTTATTTCTTGTATTCTTCTTGGTGAAGTGTTGAACTAAGGTATTTTATACCAATTTACGATCTTATAGCACAAGACCCGTAGTTTTATATAGCTAGCCGAGCTCCTTTTATACGGGCATTTTGTTCGCATATAAATGTCTATTATGAGCACTAAAATTGACAGTTTTCGTCTACGCACCAATTTAATCAAGATATGTTTTACACTCCGTAAAATGTTTTAGTGTCCCTAAAGCGGATAATTAATAGATCCTATTTAGTGATGGTCCTACTTTATGTCTTTGCTTGTCTCTCAGCTCCTATTCAGCTATGGTCTACAGACACCAACAAATGTATTTTGACAGTTTAATGCGCATAACTGTTGGTCCAGAACTAGGCCTGCAAAAAATCAAGAGTTTCCGGACCTTAAATAGCCTATTGTTTACAAATGTAACTTTTTCATTTTGAACTAAGACTGCAAAAAATCAACAATTTTCCCAACAATTTTTCTTGGCCTTCTTCGGAACAAAGGGTGTTTTTTTTCTCTACCTTAGTCAAGTCTGCACTCAATGGTTACATTTATATTTTGTCCCGTGTCCATTCATGCTAATGTGACATGCTATAATAACATTAAATGTAACAAAAACAAACAGTGTTACATACCTAAAGAACTACTTGACATATTGATACCAAATATGATTGAAATCGACCACTTACAACACAGAGTTACACCACAAAGGAAACGGCAGACTCGCGGCACTTGCTGAGTAAGAAAGCTGGGTGGCGAAATGTGATATGTTTCCGGCCTCTTATCTCGCTTTGCAGCCACCTCCGCTGAATAAGATTATCAATTCAGTGTTTCTCAGTTATATAGGAAATAGTAATATGCGTTACAAGAGCGGTATGTTGACGTTTTCATGTTCGAGGAAAAGATTGAAAAAGCGAAACGTAGTTGAGCTTTTTTAATTTCCGAGAACATGAAAACAAACATACCGCTCGTGTATCGTACATTATTTTGTGCGAAGATCGTTTATTACATACCTGAAAGAGGAATTTCTAATTAGTTGCAATGAAATCTCCATCTTGGTTTCTGTTCAATGACGGCAACTTTGGAAAACAAATATATCTATCTTCAACATTGTTCTTATAAAATGTTTTCTGTGTTTACTATACTGCAGCAGACCGTGATATACGTCTGTCTTCCCCCCCCCCCCCAGTCTATGTTGAGTCTGGAATCTTGTTGATTTTTTCACGGCTTCCTTAATGTTACTTGCATTACAAATGCAGTAACTTTTGTGGTGTTGTAGAGTTTACTTAATTTTTGCAAATATTTAAAAACAATAATTAAAAGTGCAACTTAGGTGAAATTGCAGTGGTAAGTTTCCAATTTATAATCATTACTATATTGAACGTCTTTAAAAATAATATGCTAAAAGCCTAAAGCAGTAAAATGAATATCACGCTTAAGCGGTAAGAATAGGGAAATTGTTATGTGTGTTACGTTGGGAATACTGAATGTGGTATTTCACACTTACCGCGTATTGGTTGTGTGCGGAAAGCAAGCAAATACGCACTATCTCGCACAAAATAATTTACGGGTATTATTTCATTTTTTACATGTAATTTTTCTACTTTTGTCCTCCTAAATATGGATTCTGGACTAGTGTGGGACGTAACAATTTGTTAGAAAAGAGGGAAATTTTACTGCATATCTCCTCTTCCTTAATTTGAGGAAATCTCGATGTTATGAAGTCCACCATTTGCTTCTTTATATTAATAGTATTTGCTCGTAAAAGAAGACTTCCGTTGAAAAGGAATTCAAACATGTCCGTTCGCGTCACTATCTGACTCATGCCTGGCAACGTAAAACATAAAAAATAGTTAACTTCCGCATACCCACGCACATTAAGAGGGGTCTTATTACATAGATATGGATGTAATGAAGAATATTAAACAATTTTTAGCCCGAAAGAAAGGGGGTTATTTTTTCCCATCCTGTTGAATTTAGTTCTAAACTCGCTGAGACGCATTTTCTCTCTTAATCCAAAAATGAATTGTATTATAGTGATACAATCAAAAGATGTTGATAAAAATAGTACATAATTTACCTGAAGGACCAGCAGCCATGAAGACACTCAAATATTCACAATATACTACAGTAAGCACTTGATATAAGAAAACGAAAAACCAACTGAAAGCGCTGACAATCAGCGACCGACGGCTGTGTATATTTTGTTCCGTTTAACGGTGTTGTTATTGCTCTCGTATCTCCGCTGATTCTATTAAAAGATACTTAGAAGTGCTACGCAACTATCTGGCTATATTTCTACATCAGTGTTTTACAATTTGAGCAGGTTGATTTTTAGGGCATATGTCCCCGTAAAAGTGAGAAATAGACCACTGTGCGACAGGGGCCTTGGGGGAATTTGCCGAAGCAGGAATGGTACAGTATATGGATTCTGTCGGCTGTAGGGCTGGTCGTTAAGGGAGTCATGTGGTTAGGGCGGTGCGCGTAGGGGATCTGTGGCATGTAACTCATTCCATATCGAGGGTTAGCGCAATAGATGTCAATAGGTAGCAGTGCTAGGCCATCAGTGCCCCCCTCAGTTAAATTCAATTCCATTCCATTCCATATCTAGAGTGTTGTAAGATCGATTGAAAGTAATAAAACTCTAAGAAACAAATTACATTACTTTTTCTTTCTGTATAATTTATTAATTTTATCTTTCTGCACAATTATTTATAATATCGCACAAGCATTTCGCAATTTGTACAAATATAATTTTTCATTTGTGCATTTTTGCGACAATTATTTATTTTCTAGCTTAAACCCTGGCTCAAATCCTTTAAGTTCAAGTGCGATTTATGTAAAATACAGTAAATGGCGACGCGTATGTTTCCTTGAGGGTACTGTGCCATCATTCCAAACTATTTTCTGCCATCACCCGATTATCACCGACCTATGAGCAAATACTCAACTTTGACGTCCTGTTAAACAATAACTTGGTAACTTTTTATTGGTTTCCGCATAATTACAGTAAGATATATTGCTAACTACGCTACTAAAATATTTTCAGTCATCCTTCAAACAAAATATCAGCTGTTAAGACGATACACAAGATATAGAAATAATTGATAGGCCTATAAATATATCGCCAGCTGCCCCATCGCATGCAATGGCAAAAAAATCCTTCACAATGCAATAATTAACCCAATTAATTAAGGATATTGCTTGTCATAAGGGAGGAGTAACATAAGGAAAGTCGTGGTCAGCACTCCATTCTCCATCCCAAAAATGTGTAGGCCTACTAAATTTTGGCGAGAACGTTATTCTCTTTCAGCATACAGGATATAGTGGTATTTATTATGCACAATAAGAAAGGGAATTCCGAAAGAAGAATGGAAGAGAAGACCTTATGACCTTAAATCTGCCAGTATAAATAAATGTATTAAATAAATAATTAAATTACAAATAACGTAACTTATCCCAAGTTTAATTTCGTTTAATTTGTATTTATACGAAATATTTGAAAGTTTAAATAATTATTTTCCAGGTGTGAGCAGCATACCATAAAATAAAACTTTTAAGTTTACTACTATGCTTTACGGTGTAGTATAAGAGAATACCAATCCAACAGGAAAACGAGAGAAAAAGAGAATAGACTGGCGGGAGCAGGTAAAATAAATTTACACTTTTAAAAGTAAGTTGCACGTAAACTCCTGCGACAGAGCGTCATGGAACACTAACTGTAAAATACTTTAGTACGACTGTTAGCAGCATTTATATCGTTCCTTCTTTAATATTTCCAGTTTGATGCTATAACAACATGAAACGTAATATCTAACTTTTGTACTTCGCTTACAGAACAGCAGCAAAAATTTACCAATAAACTGAAAAATCAAATGAAATCGCAGAATTCTAAACTGTTAAAAATGTCTCTCTACTTGAGGAGTGTTAACAAAAATTAAAATAAGAACGGAAATATAAGAAAAGGAATTAATAAAACATGAAATTATTGCAATACATTTCTTCTTACGTCAATTTTTCGGTGTGATTCTTCAGAAAATGGTGAAAATAAGGAGTAAAATTGTTAGTCTTCGCAGAGGGTACAGCATCCAGACCGCACCGGCTATATATTCTGTGTTTTGAACATTGTTAAGATCACGCCCGTACGTGCAATCTATGAATCATTAATTATGTCTTTGAATATTAATGAGTTTAAGTCCGGACGTGCGTACCGTGAATATTAATCAGGTTTTGAATATTAAATGAGGTCTTGTTGCTAATTGTAAAGATTCAATAGTACCTACATGTGAAATTAATTAACTGTATATGCTCCTGTTTCTTCTCGAGGTAATGCCTAATGTACGCAGTTATAGTTTCCTGCAATCCTTTGGACAAGACCTCCAAATGGGAGCATCCCCAGAACTACTAATGGCGTTAAAATGAGGTTAAAACGATAAAATTCCCCTTGAGCTGGAGATTAATTATTTACCTCCCCGTCCGCCTCTGATTGAGTGGAAGAGAAGATCTCACGGCCTTATCTTTGTCAAAAAAAGGCATTATTATATTATTTTGTTTATACTGATGTTTTCATAAAAAAACCTTGATAAGTCAATTGATGCCGATACTTAAATATTTCAATTTATGAATATTTTTCCTGCTTTTCAACAGTTGATTGGAAGACATCTCATCTAGTTGATATTGTGTTTATTAAACTTCATTACGGTTATTTGGATTCTTATAGCCTGTATCAGGAATGTCTAGAAAACCTATTATTTTAAAAGTAATAGATAGTTATACCTCACCATAAAATTTATGGCACATACGTTCTTTGTTAAAGAATACCATAGGGGCTACGAGACACCCGCAGCTATTACAGACAGAAGGAAAGTACCAAACTTGGTTTAAGAGTACCTTAATACCTCGTAAAAATTTTACGATACGTAGCACAATTTTAACCTGTTGCCATCCTTACAGTTGCAACGCTCCATTAAAATTTATTTTAACATTCTGATGCTCCATTAACATAGGTTTGATCTATTATTGAACATAAATAGACTAATTCGTATTTATGTGCTTACAGTTTTGAATTATGATCAATAGAGAAGCGAAGTACTGTATCTCAGCCAACAAAATGTCAGAAACTGAAAAATAAGGGGGCTCATTCCGAATACCGCAAACCAGAATAAGTTATTGTTCTCTTCTTGTAATAGGCTAGCTACTAAGAAAAGACTGTCCACTTGTGAGTATATTTTCTGTGGCAATGCCCTATGCCTGTGATCTACTTCTTCCTGACGTAGCTCAGACGGCTGAGGCGCTTGCCTGCCGATCCGGAGTTGCGCTCGGACATGGGTTCGATTCCCGCTTGGACTGATTACCTGTTGGTTTTTCCGAGGTTTTCTCTAACCATAAGGCGATTATCAGGTAACTTATGCCAAAACCTCGACCCCATCTTATCACCAATCTCATCGACGCTAAATAACAAAGTTGTTCATGCAGCGACGTTAAATAGTCTACTAAAGAACAACACTTTTGGTAGCTTATAGAAAACTATTTCTTGAATTTTGAAACGTGACTTAAAAACTCACCTAAAAGTTTTGCAACTAGTTACATCCTTTCACAAAATTATAAAAACTACGAAAATTCAAATTTTGTTACAAACAAACATTTCAACGAACTACGTAAATGATTAATTGACACAGAAACATATCAGAAATGTTTCTTATGAAATTATCACTATTACTTTAAAAATTTGTGACAGTTCGTTCGCGCATTGTAATCCAGATTTTTTTCTTTCTTTCATTTAGGAAAATTGTCAAATTCTGAATTCTCTTGAGTTTGAAATTCATGGCAAATTGATCAGGGACAGCCACTGCCATTTACATCATAACATTGTGAGTTGGGAAAAGCTTGTAAATCAGCTTATTTCCTCCATTTTTAGTAAACAGTTTTAGAGTTTGTTACAAATGTGGAAATGTTAGATTTATTCCTTGGAAAAAAGTGAGTATGGACATGAAATAACAGATTATTGTAATGTGGAGTATGACTTGAGATAATATCTAACTCTATCCCAAAATTCATCCATTCTGGGGTAATTAATTTTTTTCCAACGAAAATGTAATTTTTCAATAAATTTTATTAACAGAAAAATGGTTATACAATTCATAATTCGAAAGATTGAGAGATTGAGTTTAAAGTAAAAACTTCATTTTTCACAAGCATTTGTTCTCTGTATAAAGATCGGGGGGGTTCACATAAGTAAAGTCAGGAATGAAACATCACTTTTCAAGGGGTATTCTTAAACTTTTGGTTAAGCTGTATAGCAGTTCAGTTGGCATGTCAGTCAGCCAGCTTACGGCTTCTTCCCGAAGGCATCGGGTTTCGATTCTGATTATGATATTATTTTGTTATGAATGAAACGACTACCTAACAAAGTATTTTAAAAGTTTTTCGGTTGTCCTTACCATTTTAAATTATTATTACTCCATTATTCTAAACTCACAGTCACTCGTCTCACAGCATTCGTCGAAATGGGTAAAGGGTAAGTAGTGCGTCGTAATATGCCCCGTCGTGCAGCAGGAAGAGGGAGAAGCATACCCGTCAGCACCCACGGATGCACCATAATGCAGTCTCTTATCCGCGTGCAAGAGACGCTAGCTCGAGGATGCACTGTGTTGATGACCGCTATTCTATTGTTAAAAGGGACGTTAAATAAATCACTAATAATTATCATACACTAGTAAGAATTTGTTAGCTATATATTTATGTTCATTTGCGCTTTTTCAATTTTGACGACCTGCTCGTACTTACACGGCAGCTTTTCTTTAAGAGGGATTTCGATACCGAGCACATTTGTGTCAGTTGAGAGACGGGTTCTCTCTACTACCCTTATTTCACCGTCAATCCACATCACCGTAACATCATCACATACGATGCTCATAGAATCAATGGAACCTCGGTTTGATTTAGATTTACTAATGACAACACGGCGAGGAAAGAAAGGAACCATATTGGAAACGGAACGCAATATGAATAAAATAGTGGAATATATGTAATTTAATAGCAGAAACTAGTCCTCCGAATTGGCTCCGTGATTGCTCATCTGCCTCAATTACCGGCGGGATCAGAAATTTTCATGTAAAATTTCTACCTCGGGACTAGGAGAGATGGCTATCACACAACTTCTGATCACTAGATTGTGCACCAATTTGCCTGGGTTAAATCCCAAATCTCTCCGCTGTGCATATGAAAAGAAGACATATGTCACTGTTGATAGTGATTCGTCCATCGGATGGGGACGTTGAGTCTGGCGACCTCCTTGGTGCTATTCGACAGGAGTAGGCTACGTGCCGGCACCGGGTTTCCCCTTCTCCCTTCCTCACCTTCTTCATCATAATCCTCACCCATTCCCTGTACTACATTCCCTACTTACACATATACTCACCCTAGTACACGACGTAACTCTTCACAGATACACAACATGCATAACGTGACCCGCCACAGTGGAGTGCAACTTAAAAATGGTTCCCAGTCCTGCCATCTATGGGCAATATGCGGAACCCGAATCACGCAAGTGAAGTGGATAGGGCCCAGGGCTGAGCAGTAAGAGCGTAATCTACTCTCTCACGGGGAACCATATGATTTCTCTTCATCACCTTTCTTCCCCGCCGAACACCGCGCAGCGTTGATTCCGTCACAGATGAATATTAAGCGTCCCTGTTTAAAGTCTGGATGCGCTCGCGATGCCCAGCCCTGGGGTAGGCGTTAGATACATACATACATACATACATACATACATACATACATACATACATACATACATACATACATACACAACAGAGACTAAGAAACCATAATAGAATCACACACACAGGTTGGAAGTGATGTAATTGTGCAGATTGAAGGGGGCAATAGAATACATTGAAATAAATATAAAAACCTATTATGCGTTTTGTAATTAAGTGTATGATTAAGTAGAAAATTAGACTGAAAATCTACATAGTTTGGCAGCAGTGCATCGCCGGCTCATATACGAAAGCACAAGTTACCGAGTTAACTTTTAGAGGAATAAAATATATATATATATATATATATATATATATATATATATATATATATTAGGGTGGCCTTTATTTTTCAACTTTCTAAAAGTTTAGCTCCCACCCCTCTATCTTGTTCCAATCAACAAAAAAACGATCTGTGCAAATTTTCAGCTCAATTGGACAACTGCAAGGCGACCCTCATCGACCATGAAGTTTTGAAATTTTAGCCCGAAAAATATTTTTTCTAATATTATTAGATAAACCTATATTATTATTATTATTATTATTATTATTATTATTATTATTATTATTATTATTATTATTATTATTATTGTATGTGCTTTATTCATTTATTTTATAACTAAACATGTTCTTGTTGATGAATAATTTTTCACTTATTGATTCAGAACTATCTGTGCTGACCTGCTGACTGCTCGTGTAAAGTGACTTTCAAGACTTTTTTCCTAGAGTTGTAAAATGCCATCAACCTCTTCACGCATTTCGTCACACAGGTTAAGACAATACTTTTATGTCTCTCTTGTTGACTACATCTCCAATCAAATCATCAGAGCCAAACTACCTTCAAACCGGCAAGTTCTAAGCGGTTTCTTCTACAATGTACAAGTTGTAAATCTTACAACAAAGGAAAGTGTAGCATTGGAGATTCAAGAAGTTTTAATTTTTTGGAAAAAAGCACGAATCCCTACTAGAAAAAGTGACCACTGTGTTCATAAGTTATTCAAACTGTATGATGAATGGAAGGGTTTATAGAAATACTAGTGGCTTGTGCAGCAAATGCTGCTGCAAACTAAGTTCATTAGACGTTCAAATAAAAATTTTTCACATTTATTTTCAATGAAGAATACTTGTCTTTTTGATAGTTATTTACTTCCATGATAATGAAACATACTCCCTCTGAATGGATTTTTTTAGGCCAAATACTTTTTCTTGAACCTATCCAACTTCAGTTTTTGAGTTTCAACGCGAAAACGCAAGTATCAATGTCAGGACGATAGCAGTAGTAGTGTCAGTATTTCAGGTCATTGTGGATTGTAGACAAAAGTTAAAAAAAAATATCAGGTTTGCTAAGCTTTCGAACAATAGCATTTTCGTATAGCTGCTGCATGTAGAGCGTAAATTCATTTTATCCTACTAAGAGATGTTGCTGAAATGATCTGGAGACTACAAAATTTTCTAGGCCTCTTATTTTATCAGTAAGTAATACCTTTTTATCTTTCCTTAGGAACTGTAATTTTTGCGCTCTCTCGAGCCAATACTGAAGACAATGACACATATCAATATCTACACTACACCGCCATTAAGTATATGAAAAAGACCCAACCCCACTGGGTTAATAAGTATAAAAATATTTAATTTTTAATAACAATATTATTATCTTACTTAAGTTTTGTAGTTATATATAGCAGTCACTCAGTAAATTATAGAAATGAAGATCTAAATTAAGATATTCTCTACATTTACTTACATAACCTCAAAACGTTTCACTTTCATATCATCACTATAGCATCAATATTATGTACAATTAATGAAAAATAGACGCATCATGATATTAACTATAATAATATTTAATTTCTAATGGTAATAATGTCATCAAACCACCTCAAGTTTCGTAGATTTGAATATCCAATACACAGCTGTACTCAGAAAATTATACACTGCAGAATCAATTTTTAATAACAAATTGAATTGAGCTCTAAATATGTCGGCAATCCTGCAGGTCATGGCCTTCGTGTAATAGTCTATTGTTTATTGTAGTGTGTGTTTTGTTCTGAAATTCAATCAAGTCGGCCGTGATTGAATAAAATTAGTTCTCAAAACTGACTAACAGATGGATTTTGGAAAATAGGAAAATTATGTAGGAAAATTGACATTTCACTGAAAACTACTACTTTTCCGAAAAACTTTGGGTTCCAGGCTTCAAAATGAGGGGCCGTTTATTAAAATCCGTTAAGCCGTTTTTCCGTAATTTCCATTACCAGTTCAAATTATATATATATATATAGATTTGAGTAGAACTGCAGACAAGGGAAAACAAAAAAGAGATATTTTTGTTGAAATTATGGACGATCTCTTTGACATAGTTCATTCAGAGCTTTGGGACAGATGAAAAATGAATAGGATAAGAATTTTTAACGATGATTTTTCTTGGTAACATTCCAAAGAACGGGATATCGTTTCATATACTAGTTGCTGGAAGTCATGCTAGGTGAATGGCAAAAGCAATTTTGCATTCAAAATATACTTGTTTCAAGATCAATTTCAGGTATCTCATAAGGAGAAGAAATCTTTAGGAAGAATATGTATTTTTCTTGCTCTAGTGTAGGCTATGTTCGAGCCTGGTTTCTGTCATCAGAAGCAATTAAAGCACCTTATCATGATTTCCTATTCATGCGTGAACTGATAAATTATTAGGATATTGATCCAGAAATCAGTAAGGCTGCTGCAAATAAATTTTCCAACCATCTCTGGTACTTAGTTCCCGAAACTGTGGTTCTATCCTTATTTGATGACTAAGCTTATGTTCCAACAGAGGTTAAAGCAAATATGGCTCAAATTATACTAGAAACAGACGAAGGTGAAGAAGAAAAAGAAGAAGAAAATCAACTGAAGGGCTACATTCTGCAACAAAATTATTTTTCTTCCCTTACAAATATTGAGTTTTCGTATTTTGTAACTCCTGGTACTAAAATTTTCTTCACGAGATTTTCTATCAGCACCGATTTCCTCGACAAAGACCCTTCAACTTGGAAGGATGATCCTGTTTACAAAAGTGGAATTTAAAAAAAAACTTTAGAAGATAGTTGTGAAGGACGTTGCAGAAAGAGAAGTCAAACTTATTCAGGATTACAATAATAGTATCACAAAAGATGAAACTGAGAAACAATTTGTTTTACAGATTGTTACCAGAGACTGTAAAAAATATCCAACTGCTACTAAATCCTCCCTTAGGAAAAAATAATGTTCAATGTTCGTTCATATACATAGTGTTTTGATTCTATAGAAATTATTGTTGTAAATAAAAATGTGTTTCTCTTATAGAAGTTGTGTGCGTTACTAAAAAAAACCTTATATTTCTTAAATTTTTCATTTTATTTTCAGGAATTTTTCGAATTAACTTTTGGGAAATTTCGTTCAGAATGTTTTTAAACAATTGCTGGGGTCGCCAGAATGTCCACATAAATTTCTCTAAGAAGAAAAAAAGAAATGGTCGAGACAGGAAAGAGTATACCGCTTTTGTATGGAATTAATCGTTGCGTATACTATGCTCCAACTTCAAAGCGTTTGAGGGTCGCCAAGCAGTTGTCCGATTGAGTTGTAAATTTGCAGAGATCATTTTGTGTCGATTGGAACAAGATAAGGGGGTGGGAGCAGCACAATTTTAACTTTCGTAAAATTACCTATAGCTAAGGGCCACCCTAATATATATATATATATATATATATATATATATATATATATATCTGTCTGAGAAAAATATTCACTTGGGACTAATATGGTATTAGAATTTTTGTTGTATTACATCCAATGACGTAGACGTCGTAGCGACAATAAATATATAAATATATATATATATATATATATATATATATATATATATATATATATATAAGTAGCCTACCGATATTCTGGGAATATTGAAAAGGAGATATTAAATCTTGTACAATAAGAAGTGTAAAATAGTACAAAAAATGCAACAAGAATAAAAATTAGTAATCATATAACAAAGTAACGACGGGAATACGACAAGGGGATAGTCTTACTGCACTTATCTTCATATCGTTATGGATAGAAGATAATATATGAAACTAAAACGACAGGTAAATAAATGTTACAAATTTGAGAAAGAAGAAATAAAACTAAATCTGTGTACTGTTAATATAGTGATTTTAGCGAACAAGAATAAACTTAAAAGAATTCTGTACACGTTTGAAATAACAGCTAAAAAAATTAATATGAAGATCCCAGAAAAGACGACGTCTATGATGAAAATCAATGGTCGATAATGAATGCATAGAACACGTAATGCAGTCCAATTGCTTAGGAGCATAAAATATGTTACTAGCAACAAAAATACAAAAAATGAGGTACGGACACAAGTAACAAAAGAATCTAAAATATCAGGTTACTTGAGAGATATACATTGGAGGAAAAACATCTAAATATAAAGAGTAAAGTAAGCACTTATAAAACAGACTGTATTGATATATGGGGTGAAAAAAAGAAAGTTACATGAAAACAACTGCAACGAAAATACAGTAATACGAGCCCTTACAGGACATAAATTCGGATAAAAACAGAAGAAGAATTAAGAGGTGTTAGTAAAACTGAATATGTGGTCAAATGAACCAAAAAGAAGGAAAGGAATGTAAAGATCATGTTTGGAGAATGTCGAAACGCCGACTACACAGAAAATAGCCATGATATTAAAACGTAACACATTAAACCCTTAGTTTTTCTGAACCGACGAATGCGACATGCGAGGTGCGAGGCCCGCCTCGCACAAATCCGGAATACACAAGAGATAGTGAGTAATTTCTATAGCTGCGAGGTGCGCGGACCTCGCATCTCGCAGTTATAGAAACCACTCACTCTCTCTCGTGTATTCCGGATTTGTGTGAGGCGGGCCTCGCACCTCGCACTTCGCAAGCATCGGTTCAGAGAAACCAAGGCTTAAGTCATTAGGACGACCACGCAAACCATGACAAGAAAGCTGGTCACCAAATTTACAGTGAGAAGCAATTTAGAAAAGTCCTAGTATAAGAAGGAGGAGGAGGAGGAGGAGGAACAGGAGAAGAAGAAGAAGAAGTATTAAAAACTACCATTACAGACTTTCAGATCGGATTTTGGACTCAGCCATATATTTGTTGGATACTCCGTTTCACTTTGCTAACACCTGAAACTCGTCGAGGATTGGATTTTACAGTTTTATTCATAACTTTCTTCACGATCACTTCTTCTTCTTCTTCTTCTTCTTCTTCTTCTTCTTCTTCTTCTTCTTCTTCTTTTAAACTCAGTTGTTAAGCCAAAATCTCTGTTTCACCTCACTAGTAACTTTTAAATGCTTAAAATATGTAACACGTTTAATATATATTAAATATTTAAAATATCTCGAAATATTACAAATTAATAAAAATACTTCAACTGCTTATGATATTTTAAAACTTTTAAAATTGTTCAGTCCATCTTTCCTTAGATCTGCCTGGTCGTCTTCTTCCGATTAGTTTATATTGTAATTGTGCAGGATCCTGCCAGGACTCATCATCTCCACATGATTCTTCCATTATACAGTAGAGTCTCGTTATTCCAAACTAATTCCGACCAAGACCTATTCGGATTACAAGATTTTCGGATTAACCGAAATATTTCCTGTAATGCAATGCATGCTATTCACGAGCGCCGAGAGACGGTGTGGGAGTACCCTGTTGCTATTTTTAGAACCACAACCAACAGGTTCACTTCATTACAACAGAAAATTACTGATTTTATGAGCATGACAGATGTGTAAATTATGTACAGAAAATACTAATTGAGAGGTTTACCGGAAAAAGGGCGTATACGTCAATATGGCGAATTGAGATGCATGCAATCTAAGATTTTAAAACGCACTGAATAAAATGTTACACACGCACGCAGCCCTGTCCTGCAGGTATATACAGTACAATCAAAACAAAATTTCGCTACTATAATTATTCCTACATTTTAAACTGTTTTCCCGAAGAAGGACGTATAGGTCTATCCGCCTTTCTTCCGGCACAGCCCTCAATTGTTGTAAGTACCCTTGAATGTGCTGTTTTCGTAATTTTTGAAGTAAAATAAATTGAGTGAAATCATACATTTTTTTTCTTTTCGCTACTTTGTGTTATTACATTAAATTAGATTTTTCTTAAGGGGACGTGGTACACCGTATCTCCGCAATGTTAAATTTGCTATCTTTATTCATGATTTTCTCTAAAACTACCAATCCTAAGGCGATGAAATTTGGTACACTAATATATTGACGGTTTCTGTACTGATTGACACTTTTGTAAATGGATCAGGACACATACACATTATATTTTGTCCTGCCTTGGTGTACCACCTCCCCTTAAAATATTTTTTTTCGGATTAGCGCAGTTCGGATTAACGAGACACTACTGTATTTTATAATTTACCATATCTTGTAATATTTTCAACCTTTAGTTGCTAATACCTTAATTTTTTATGGTCTTAAGATGTACTGTACACCTAGCTGCAGATCTTAGAAATCTCATCTGTGCAGCGCCCAATCTTCTTATTGTTGATATTAGGTTAAAGTCCATGTTAAAGAACAAACATAGCCATAACTTTATAAAATTTTAGCAGTATTTCAATTCTTAATATTTCAAAAGCGTCTTTTTGTTTGTGCCCGTTATTTTTCTATAAGAGACGTTATATCCGATTACTATCATCACTAACACCACAACCACCACTTGGAACACAAACACCACTATCACAACCATTACTTTATCACCAATATCGTAAATACTGACATCAATCACCATCATCACCACCACAATATCAATATATCATAGCATCACTAACACTACAATCATTATCACAACCGTTACCAGTTTCATCATAACAAAGACCATTGCCACTACCATTAACATCATCATCATCATCATCATCATCATCATCATCATCATCATCACCTCCACCGCCACAACCAGCACAATCACCACTACCATATTTCCTTTAGGCTACCACCACAAGACCATCACCATATTTCGAAATGCGTGAGAGATTTTTTTTTAAATAAGGCCATTTACTGGATAGTTACTGTGTTAAGCAAGAATTATCGCTTTAGGAAAGCTTATTAAGAAAAATGAACAGTCATTAAAGATAAATTTCAGTGGTTGAAGCTAGTGAAGGAAGCTAAATAAAAAACAATAAAAATCAAAATGAGTGAAGAAATCAGACACTGCTAGTAGCCCGATGGCAACTGCAGAAAATCAATAATACCTTTGTGACACTAAAGTTGTGCATGTTTACACTTTATGATGTTTAATGACACATTCTTACTAGCGGATTATGGACGTCGTAAAACTGTAAAAAAGAAATGAAACTTTCGAAATAAAAAGAAACATAAAGACGCAGTAATAGTTTATCGGCCGTTATTAAAGTATGCAACAACTGTTACGGTTTTTTTTTTTTTTTTTTTTCGAGTCGTGGTTAACTTTCGTTTTATACTTTATCGGCACAGACGCGTTCATTTACAATTAAAACAATATTTGTCAGTCAAAGAAGGGAGTCTACAATTCCTGTTCGTGTTCTACGGTACTGCCTCCTCAGAATCCTAATTTCCATGTCCTTATTCTTCTCTATTTGCATTGCAATAGTGGAATTGGTAGTAATAGTAGTATGTATGTATGTATGTATGTATGTATTTATTTATTTATTCACACTGCAAATGGGTAAATACCTAAATACCGTGTGGCAGTGGTAAGTAATTACACTCATTAAAGATAATTAATAATAAACACAATTAATGAAAAATACAGTTAATAATAAGTTCATAATCTACTACTACTACTACTACTACTACTACTACTACTACTACTACTACTACTAGTACTACTAATAATAATAATAATAGTAATAATAGTAGTAGTAATAATAGTAATAATAATAATAATAATAGTAATAATAATAATAATAATAATGATAACCAGGAGCATCCTAAATTAAATGAAGCACGATTACTTAAAATAACATTTAAAGTAAATCTAATTTGTATCTTAATCCTAGGTTCGAACTAAAACCCACGAATATGATAAGTTTATACATGCACAAGTACCTTTCAGCACTACACTCATTTCGCTGTCAACTCACTCACTGCACTGGAACTACGACACATTTCACTGATACTATTGTGATTTCAGTAACCTTCAAAAACATTTCACTGTTCAAATACTTTCCACTACCACTATAAACTATAAAACTTCACTGACACAAACACACTTTACTTACACAACACACTTCACTGACAAAACACACTTCACACTTCACGCTTCACACTTCACTGATACAACACACCTCTTCACTGATTGATACAATACTTCAAATAACAAAACATCAATAATTACACCCTTTAAATAGTGTGTATAATATACTATCGTCTATTAGTAAAGTCCTTAAGCCTAGTAGTAGTAGTAGTAGTAGTAGTAGTAGTAGTAGTAGTAGTGATATTAGTTCTGATAGTTATGTTTGGTATTGCAGTTATAGTACTGAACAAGGTGTGTCCTTAAACACTGCAGCCCAAGCAGGATCTTTGTGTAGCCGTTTTGGAATGAGTTTCGTGCCGAATGTGTTGCCAGACTAAGCTGGCTGCACCAAATGTTGCACTACGAAATCCTCTCCTGCCAACAACTACTTACTACTTACTATCCTTACCTCATAGATACATCTGAGTCACCATTTTCTTTTTAGGTGTCAGTTCGTGAGGCTCCGATTCTTCTCTGCGGGTCTATAAATCGTCTAGAATTCACCACCATGCCTTCGGACAAACCTCGATCAACACCCACAAGTACAATTAGTGTCCTGTTTTCGAAATGGAAATGATAAGGAGAATTATGGAGAGTGTGGGTGAAATGAAGGTGGAAAAAAAGGAAAATCCCAATGAAAACCCCTCACAACCTTGGCTTTGCCCACCACAAATATAAACTCGACATCGCCGGTATTTCAAATCGGTTCTTCGGGCGTCGAAAACCAAAGATTTGCTAATTCAGCTACCAGGGCGGGTTATTAGTGATCATGGGAGTAACTTAGTGTTAAAGGAGGGTGTCAGCGGTGGTAGTACTGTAGTAGTGGTGTTGTGATGTTGAAATAGTTGGTAGTGATACTAGTATTGGTTATGTGTTTGGTAGTGGCAGTCCTGGCCCTGATAATTTTGTGTACCCCAGATCCTTACATTGTGCCGATTGACAGATCCTGATACATGAAGTGTTACCTCGTCTGAAAACATGACGTTTCCAAGAAATGGAGGGTCCCTATCAATACGATCCAGCATTTCAATAGTGAATGTCTCTCGTCGTGGCCTGTCATCTGCTTTTAATTATTGAATAAGTTGCACCTTGTAGGGATGCAACCAAAGTTGCTTATGAAGCACTCGATGCATAGTTGATCTCGGCACATTGAACTGCACGACGAATTGATTTTTGGGGACTTCTTTGAAATCTTGTTCTAATTTCTTCAATCTTCTCTTCTGAGACACGTCGACGAAAACCTCCGGATTGTTTGTTCACACTTCCAATTGCCAGAAACTTCTCACATCATACCTTAATGGTTTTTCCATCAGATGCATTTCCTCCATATTCTCTC
Organism: Periplaneta americana; assembly: GCF_040183065.1. Lineage (NCBI taxonomy): Eukaryota > Metazoa > Arthropoda > Insecta > Blattodea > Blattidae > Periplaneta > Periplaneta americana. The sequence continues at coordinate 88,018,791 of NC_091122.1, read as the reverse complement.
CGCTAATATCCTTGCATTGTAATGATTGATTTCGTTTCTGCATACCAGAAAACAGTTTGTGCGAGTTGCTGCGGAGTGGCCATTTTGTTTTATGCCATTGTTGTTCAACATGTGACAGATGAATTACTTCAAACAAATTAAATAACAATTCTCCGAGTTTCTCTTTCTTTCAATACCAGTCTCATTTCACAATTCCGCATACTTTGTTGGCAATGATTAATTAAAATGTGGGAGGTTTGAACGGGACACATGTATAATACAGATGCAAACTGCAAATAGATTGAACATAACTGACACATTAGAACATTTTGAGTCAGCTGTAATAGAAATAATAGAGAACACTGACAGATATGAAATAAAATAAATGTCGTTGATGAAAAAGAATGTTCGTTTCCTCCAAGAAAAAGGCTGAAACTCAGTAGGCAAGTAAAACTGTCGTCAGATACCAAAGAAGTATGCGATATCATTATCGACTAATTGAATGGACGCTTCCTGCAGTCACATATATTTGACAACTTTAATTTAGCCTACGTGATCCAAAGAAATTTGCTTCACATAGAGATAAGTTCCCCACCGACCTGGCTAATATTTTCGTAAAAAATTGTAGTCCATTAATTGCGAAAGAAAAATGTATTAATGAGCTATCGAAATGATACATTTAAAGACAATTCCTCTTTGTGTGATTTGTTCAATTTTTTTATGGATTGCTCTTCTGAAGTGGGCAAAGTCCTTCGAATCGGACTAACACCACCTGTTTCAACAGTTAAGTCAGAACGAAGTTTCAGCACATTAAACGATAAAAACATTTCTTAGAAACACCATGGATCAAGATAGGCTGAATTCGTTGGTTTTCTGTTCTATTCATAATCAGCATCTCCAACAAATTCCAAACTTAAGAACAGGGTCATCGAAAAATTTGCCAGCCAGAAGGACAGACGAGCACATTTTCTTTATAAATAACTCTGCAAATTGGTGAGTTTAATGTTGAATTTGTGTTATTATGTAGTTGGTAGTTTAGTTGTAATATGCTAAACTAATTTTTAAGCAGAAAAAATTACGTACCGTAACTAAAATGAAATAAAAAATCTTGGTGCATTATTTAACGTATACAGCAAAATTTGTGAAATATCTGGTCCCACCAACAAAAATGACCATGAGCCGCCACTGCTAAAATATAAATAATATGAAAATTCTAAACTCTTACTTCGAAAATCTTTAGCCATTAATTACGTACCGCCCCTGCATATAGGCCTATCTCAAGTCTGAACTATGTTAACAGTCAGCGATGTATGCAATGGAGGGACAAAAGAAACTGGCCAACATACCCTATTATCTCCTGACTTAGTTGCCTCATGAATGATGTCTTGGTGGCACTTATGAGATTACGAACAGTCTTCGGTCTGCTGACTAAATGTACGTAGTCTACATACCTCATATAGATCATTAGAAAATTAGTGGCAACAGTGCCAGTATTCAGCAGTGACTAATGTAAGCAGATAGTATGAGATGGAGTGGTGCCTGATGTGTTATTTGTAAATTGTAAGACATTATATTCTACCCATATATACAGTGATTTTAATAATAAGACTGTGTGTTATTTGCAACGCCCTAAGGACATGTTCAGCAAACACGAGTAAGGCCGAGGCCATACAGAGCGCAATGTTCGCTATGTACGCGTTGTTCATTATGTACGCAAAATATAGTTCTCTTTATTCACAATGGGACTGGCCACACAGAACTGCGTACGCGATGTTCGCGATTTCCTATCTTAGCTGCGTCGCGGAGTGTTTGATTCTCGGCTATATTTCCAAACGTCAATGTTCACTGACATGCGCAGTATAACATGGACAAGGTTTCTTTTACCCTAGATTATATACATAACAGATAGTTCATCCCTATGTTAAAATTGGTAGCACTTTGAAGAGAACAACCGCCAGGATTGCCACCAGTCCGCCGTAAAGGAACACGAGATGGCAGTACAGTCGCTAATGCAATTCGAATGGGAGTTATTAATTAATTTATTTATTTATTTATTTGAATCCACCACCAACAGAAGCAGGCTTCCAATTACAGGTGGCTTACACAGATGCATACACAAAATATATCATAAGAAAAAAAAAACAAACAACACAAACGAAAGAAAGACGTGACTCCTGTGGTGTAGTGTGAGGTTTTAGTTCCTCATCATTAGATGGCACCTCGTATTAGTTATTACGTGTTTACGTTAGATGGTGCTGTATATTTTGTTTTCCCTTTATGCCCACTAGGCGGCATAATTAGCCTTGCTTACCATTGGGTCCGAGATTAACCAGCCTTATTAGTGTTAAGACGAGCTATCTGATTGGCCGGTTTAAAGTCTAACGGATTTTCTTGTTTGGCTTGCCGAGCTCGTTCTTGGAGAAGGAGTTGACGAAGAGACTTCATCGAGGAGAGTTGATCACGACAGTTCATCACGAGGAGAGGTCGACGACAGTACCTCTGAGAGAGGGGTCAGTTGCAGGACGTCGCAGAAGAGAGTTGTTTCGGGTCCCTCTGGGAGAGGACCTAAATCCAGGATACGTCTGAGAGAGTCTGACTACAACACGGGTGTTGGGGAACAGTCGACTGGACGTTTCCGCAGACTGGTATTCCTGCAGTGGACTTGGAGTCCGGAGATATCTACGCGTGGGGAACGGGCCGTGGGCGTGCCCGCTCACGTTGGAGTTCGTGTCTTGCTGAGTACACGAAAGCATCGCTTCGTGTATATGAGAGTGATCCGGCAGCCACGTACTGGGACGGATTGGTGTATCCGTTCAGAGTGGAATCCGCTGGGAGTGAATCGCTACGTTGGAAGGACGCAGCAAATTGTGATTGGGAATCACAATGTCTACGGTTGGTGTACAGACTACGCGGCATCGGCACGTTGAGGCCGAGTTATCCACGGAACGTCATACACCTGTGTCACGAGTCGTTCATGGATTGTCAGCGGTATGTTGGAAATATACTGCCAGGTAGTGGATTTCTACTCAAGCCGCAGTCGTACATTTCGGGTTGGTTACGGTGCGAGTGATACCGAGGTATGTACTCAGTTTGATGGTAGAGGTCAAAGTACTGTTGCTCCCGTTTGTGGGAAAAGACGTGCGCGTCAGCGAGACAAGTTTGTGCTTATTGGAACTATGTGTCCGTCTCGCGTGGCACAGTCATCATCAAGAATGGACCTCTTTTCTAATTGTAGTGTTCGCGGGATTTTCCCCAGGACTCATAAATCATCCTCTCACTCATTCGAGTATAGTTAGATGTAGCTCTCATTTTAGTATAGTAACGTGTATCACACTTTTATCATTGTTGATATTAATTTCTCATTTAGGTTAATAAATCATTTGTTAATTGTTAATGGTTATTATTATTTGTAATCTATTCGCTCCCAGTGTAACAACGAGACAACTCGAAGGTGCTTCGCTAGAAGCACGATCCACGGACCGAGGGAAATTGGACATGAGGCAATCGAAAGCTACGCCCTGAAAGCTATGACTCAGACATTACGTCACAACACTCCTTATGTAACAACTAGATGGCAGCATAGTAAACCTGACAAAAGTTGTTACCGTCAAATTCTATAAGGCCCAGCAATCTGGGTGTATATGAACTAGGCTTTCACGCCAAGTGCAAAACTCGCATTCAGGTTGCAATAACCATCTTCACAACTTGGGTTTTCTGCTTATTTTCACTTGAATAAACGGGTACACATTGTGAATATGAGAAGTTAATTGAAGAAGTTAGGAAGTATATATGCTTGTGAAACAAAGCCCTAGTTCATATTCCATACATTTATTGCATTTAAATCACCATAGCAATACAATACATCTGATCTCAAGATTAAATAATATTAATCATTATAACCGGAGATAGTTTGATCGAAGGAAGTGATGCACGCGAGTTTCCGAAATTTCCTTAATTTAACATCTGCGGAAATATTGATTTTTATAAAGAAAAAATATAACTATAAATTTATTTTAGTGTTAAACATGTCCGAAAATGTTTAAAAGAATAGGAGTTAGCAATGTCAAATCTTGATCTTTTGGAGTGGAATGGCTGTGGTGCTAAAACAAGGAAATGAAACAGGACAGCTTCATTCCATAAAATAATAATAATAATAATAATAATAATAATAATAATAATAATGAAATTAAACATCACTATCATATTCTTTTCATTCGTCCACACCTGAGGAGTAACGGTCAGCGCGTCTGGCCGCGAAACCAGATGGCCCGGGTTCGAAACCTGGTTGAGGTTTTTCCGAGGTTTTCCCTCAACCCAATACGAGCAAATGCTGGGTAACTTTCGGTATTGGACCCCGGACTCATTTCACCGGCATTATCACCTTCATATCATTCAGACGCTAAATAACCTAGATGTTGATACAGCGTCGTAAAATAACACAATAAAATAAAATAAATAAAATCTTTTCATTCTACTGAATTTCAAAGTAAGTCAAGTGGTGTTACATGCACATGTACAATGGGAGATAAATCAATTTGTAATTGACACTTCATGACTTCCTCACGTCGACACGGTCATGAATTCTTACTGGGCAAAATAACACCGAGCCTCCTCACATGTGAGTTCGCCCACGCAGTGACTATTTATGAAATAGGTGAAAGAGTAAGGAATTTAATAACGCTATACCCCCTTAATACATGTAGTACCGAATTTGCCAGACGTTTATGAAATTAGTCGAACATTAAGTAATCTGTTGATACATACATATTGCACATGTATATACTTGTATATGTGTCATGTTCAGCTCTTCAGTACTATGTTGTGGTCATTTGTTAATTTTTTGTGAATCTTCTTCTCTTCATTGAAGTGAGTGTTAAGTAATGTTTATTTTTATATCATGTTGGATGTATTAATAAATGGTCAACAAAATTAAACATATTTTTTGTTAAATGATAAAGAGTGAGTGATTCTTATAGAACTTTTTGTGCTGATTTCAGATCTGTTTTCAAAATGTTTCTATCACCCAAGGTTTTTGAGTAATTACATGAAATGTACTTCAAATTTTTATAATATTGATACCTTGTAACATTTTACCTAAAATCATATCTATTTACCTAAAATTTGTGTAAAATATATTTTAGGCTGTACTTCGCTTGAGAAACATCATTTTTGAGTGTACAGCAGTAGTCTGACAGAATATTTGGGCTCCATTTTTCCTTGTAGCGCCTTTCCATTTCAGAAAAATTCTGATGAAAACGCTCCTCGTATTCGTTGCTCACTAACCGAAGGTTTTGAGGAAAGAAAAATAGACGAGAATCCAAGAAGGTATTTTGAGAGATATAATATCACATCACGTTATAGCAGTCTGTTGAATGATCCTTTGGTTCCCGGCATATCATTGGAACTGGAAAAAGCATATGATAAGATCATTTTAGATGACCAGTTAAGCTAATAGAATTATATGGGGCACAACAGATTTCATGGGCCCAGTTCCTGTTCTCGTCTATTTCGCAATAAAAAGAACACTCGTAAGCTCTTTTAAATAGTGTAGTAAATTTACTTTGGTGCTTTAAAAGTTAATCAACCACAAACATAACAAAAACTGTTTATTTACTCAGTATTTTGAGGTATGTTTAACTTTATAAGATACTTTTACCACACTTAAAATTAGGACAAAGAAAACACGGGTTATTAAATTTGTTTCGTGAATTTAAGTTTCAACTCAACTGAGAACTAAGATAATACTAACTCTCGCAGTCTTATGAGGAATAAAATTCATTTTTATGAAATTCTAACTTCACAGGCAACAGTGATCTAAACTTATAGATCAATTTACTAAAGATGTTATTAATTAGTCCAACAGAATAATATCTGTTATAGTGACAAATAATATTTGAGGAGAAAAATTCGCTCCGGCGCCGGGGATCGAACCCGGGTCCTTGGCTCTACGTACCAAGCGCTCTGAACACTGAGCTACGCCGAATTCAATCCACAGCACCGGATCGAACTCTCCTCCTACAGTGTTGTTTCCCTTTTGTGGCCTGACTCCAAGTTAGGCATATACTGTACGTTGACGATTATATTTCAAGTCAACTGCCATTATACAAGGAGCGCACTCAGCTGAGTGACTAATGGGCGGGACTCCGCAGTAAAGTGCACAGCAATCTGTACAGAATCATGCACTGCTTGCTAGACGAATTTACTAAAGATGTTATTAATTAGTCCAACAGAATAATATCTGTTATAGTGACAATTAATATTTTAGGAGTAAAATTCGCTCCAGCGCCGGGGATCGAACCCGGCCCAACTTGGAGTTCGATCCGGTGCTGTTGATTGAATTCGGCGTAGCTCAGTGGTCAGAGCGCTTGTTATGTAGAACCAAGGACCCGGGTTCGATCCCCGGCGCCGGAGCGAATTTTTCTCCTCAAATATTAATTTTATTATAGGTCAATTGTTAAGTCAGTAACATGAAATATTTGAAATATTTTATTTCCATTACCATGTTAAGGACTATATATATAGCAATAAAAATAAATCAATTTTTCCAAAATAACAAAAAATGGTGGGTGGTAGAAAAATTCTGAGTTCATTTTTGGAATCAGCAGATGATGTTACAGAACAAACAGCAGAAATTGTACATTTAACAAAATCATTGTTAACTAGTTTTCGGTTCTAGAAGGAGAATGTTTTTAGGTTGGATAGTGTATTTCGTATCGGCTAGGACGTCACATTTCTCTCAGGGAAGTATGCTTTTTGAAATATAGTATCTCTTTTCCCTGGGTGCACAATAGACAGCAGCATTTCTTCATAGTAGCATCAGAGTAATTGATGAGCATTCGAGCATCGATTATGATAGTTATCATATCCATTTCATTCAATTACAAAATGACACACGAATCAGTCATTGATGTGGGAGTATGTTACAAAACATTTCTGCACCTATTGAAAGACAATTGTTTGTCGTTCACAATAGCCACAATTGCTTCTTCCTCACTTGAATTCCTTACCTCTAACTCTTTCTCAGCCGAATTGTCAATACTTTCCGTTATATATTCAATTAGAAATTACCACTACATCATCTTTATTATTATATTGTAACTCCATATCGTTCTCATGTTGACACAATTTCCGCCTTCTCTCCACTCACATATTATTTTCGAATTGTTACAGCACAGCTGCTCGACATCTTTTAATGTGAAATGTGGTATTATAGCTTCCGACATAATGTTTCATACTCGTCCAAATGAGCTGAATAGAATGTAGGTCTGGGGGATAAGTAAGTCTAGGACAATGCATCCATTTCCTACAAGGAGTCTGAAGATTATGTAGGTAATGTATTTTGCTTTATGCTCTTTTATCAAATCATAAAGCTTTAGTTCGTCATGGTTTCATCGTAAGATCCTACTAAAGCCAGATTTTCAAGGTTTCAGTGAACTTTCTGTTTGAGGATTATCTCGAGAATTATGAAATGGAGCACTATATACAGAGTGAGTTGTAATTGTGTACTATGAAGTATTGTAAAGTATTCTATATTCCAATATATACAGATTTTGTCATATAAAAATATAACCGTGACGGCTTTGCTATTGAGATATTACAACACTGCGGAACGCGCGAGTTGACGTTCCGTCGAAGCTATTCATGCATCAGTCGCTCAAACGACACCCTACAGTACACAGTAAGTATAATTACAGTAGAGCATCGATTATCCGAATACCGATCAACCGAAACATCGGTTAACCGAAAGCGTTACAGTCGACAAATTTGAATTTGCGCTCGAGTCATGTAGAAGTTCCGCTAGCTCTATTTGCGAGATTTAGCGGCAAAAAAACGAGTCTCAGCTCTAAAGCAAACAAAATATTTTTGGACTACTTTTCCTAAACTGTAGACCACTTTGAACTTGTCAAACTAGGCTAGTCAGTTCTCTGTGTTATTTGCAAGACGTGTGGTACAAAGTATGTGTGTATATATATATATATGTATATATATATATATATATATATATATATATATATATATATATATATATACCTTGATTCAGAGATTTTGGTCCCTGCAAAAAGTAAGTAGATAGACTAAGAGCGAGTTACTGCTAAGAGCTGACAAGTTGGAGAGCGGAGCATGAGGGGACGCTGTTATCGCTGCGAATTCCCGCTGCACGTGGTACTACGCATTGAACTGTATTAATCATTCACAGAACTTGTGCTCTTGCTCTTGCACAGTCGTATTATGAATCCATTGTTGGGTTACTAATATTGTTTCATTTTAATTACAGTGTTGATAAAGATTGTGTTTTATTCGTCATGTTTTATTCGTCGATGTGTTGCGGTTATTAATATCGTTTCATTTCCATTACAATGTTTATAAAGATTATGCTTTATTCGTCCATGCGTTGCGGTTTCTTTTTAATTTACATTGTTGATAAAGATTGTGTTTTATTCGTCATGTTTTATTCGTCGAAGTGTTGCGGTTATTAATATCGTTTCATTTCCATTACAATGTTTATAAAGATTATGCTTTATTCGTCCATGCGTTGCGGTCACTGATATTGTTTCATTTTAATTTAAATTGTTGATAAAGATTGTGTTTTATTCGTCATGTTTTATTCGTCTATATGTTGCGGTTATTAATATTGTTTCATTTTCATTACAATATTTATAAAGATTATGTTTTATTCGTCCATGTGTTGCGGTTACTGATATTGTTTCATTTTCATTATAGTGTTTATAAAGATTGTGTTTTAATAGTCAAAATAACGAAGTTAATACATATACAGGTGTTTAAAAAATACGGGGCATAATTTCAGGTATGTATTTCCCACATGTAGACAATCAAAATAGTTCATTACAACATGTGTCCGGAAATGCTTCATTTCCGAGTTATGGCCTTCACAACTTTGAAATTCACCGGAACGTTTTTCTTACCGCAGGCCGTTGTCATTACAGAAGATGTTCAAAATGTCCACCTCCTGCTTCATACAGGCCTCACATCGATGCCTCATTGACCTGCGAACACGATCCCAAACTCCAGGAGTATTGCGTATGTCCTCAGAACATGCCACAATTCGATTCCGAAGGGATTCCAAATCAGGCACCGGAGACGAATAAATCAATGATTTTAAATGGCCCCACAAGTAGAAATCGAGAGGGTTCAGATCAGGTGAACGTGGAGGCCAAGCAATTGGGCCACCTCTATCTATCCAACGATCAGGAAACCTTCGATCCAAGTACCGGCGAGCCGTACGACTGAAGTGTGCAGGAGCGCCATCATGCAAGAAGTGAATGTGTTGACGATTGATCAGTGGAGTGTCTTCTAAAACATGAGGTATGGTGTTTTCCAGGAAGTTTGTGTACGCCTGCCCCGTAAGTCTGTTTACAAGTACATGGGGTCCAACTAATCGATCACCAATGATACCGGCCCACATGTTGAGGGAGAACCGCACCTGGTGATGAGATGGAACAGTTGCACGTGGGTTCATACGCCCATACATGCTGATTGTGGAAATTTGTTATGCCATCTCGTGTGAACTGTGCTTCATCTGTAAATAATAAGTTACTAAGGCAGGAAAGATCGGATTTACACCACACTGCTGCAAGAACCACTGACAGAACCTAACTCGTGCAGGGTAATCTGCTGGTGACAGGGCCTGTACACGTTGCAAATGATAAGGATACAATTGATACTCTTTCAACAGTCTCCAGACAGTCGTATGACGAACATTGACTTGCAACGCTACCTTTCGTGTGCTGATAGAAGGAGTCATGTTCACAGCCTCCAGAATCTCCTCCTGTACTTCTGGAGTTGTAGATCTTGGTCGTCCCCTTCCCAAACCAGGAGAGTTAAATTTTCCATACTCGCACAGACGGTAATGGAGACGTACAAATGTGTTCCGATCTGGACATTGTCTCTGTGGGTACCTCTCCTGGTACAAACGACGAGCCAGCGCAGCATTGCCGTCCGCCTTACCGTAGATCTACATGAAGTGTATCTCTGCCAGCTCTTGATTTGAATACATGTCGCACAGTCTAACGCCTACACAACACTGAATGTAACCTTCGCCTCGGAATGAACTGTCAGAGTGCCCTCTTAATGTCTCCTTTGACGGCAACGCCCTGCGGAAAGAAAAACGTTCCGGTGAATTTCAATGTTGTGAAGGCCATAACTCGGAAATAAAGCATTTCCGGACACATGTTATAATGAACAATTTTGATTGTCTACATGTGGGAAATACATACCTGAAATTATGCCCCGTATTTTTGAAACACCTTGTATAGTTAATTTCGCATAGGTATACAGTATTTTATAATGGAACCACAGAGGGGAAAAAAGGAAAAACAATACACAGTGAGGCCCGGGAAATTATTAGAAGGGTTATACTTGGTTGTGATGAGGTAGCACGACAAAGGAAACTTAGCCACAAGTGAAACAAGCAAATTTACGAATATCTCATGACACTGGTATTTCAGTCAGTTCAATAACAAGAATTCGTAGAGAAGGTGCTGATGCTGGTGAGACTTCCCTTTCTACTCCAGGGAAACACAGAAAACACCAAGAGGAAAGAAATGTTCATTTGGACGATTTTAATAAGAGGGTAATTCGGGATACCATTAGTTAATTTATTATAGAATCGACATTAATTCATTAATATTTTTTATTTCATTTTATTAATATCCTTTTATAATTCTGTTGTACAAAAAAATAACTTATGGAACTCGTACAATGTAAACTCGTTTAAAATGTTATGTATTTATTATATTCGTTACTCATGTAATAAAGTATAACATTGTTAACTTATTGACTATATACTATTAATAGATTAATGTACAGAATTTTTTTGTTTTGCAGATTAAATTATTCTTCAATTGTCAAATACCTGAATAAAGTAACAGAAGAAAATTAAATTTAAGTACTTCAATGCTTTGAGAATAACTTACAACTTAATTTATTTTTAACAGTTAAAAAAAATTCTTTCGCATTAAAATGTTAAATTAGAAACGCGACTAATATTTTCAGGACACGTAGTACTATGATGCATGCGATAGAAATGTTATGACTGTAGTATTACGGCACGCATTCCTTCCGCTCTTCTTCTCGTCAGCTCTTAGCAGTACTTATCACTACTGGCGGGCTGGGTCACACAGGTCAGGCCGCACAGTCATAACGCCAAACATTTCCTTCTTACCATGTCGCGGTACACTCCATCATAAAACACGATATTCTTCCACACGTCCCGTTACTGACCACTACGTCTGTTGACTAAACAATGTCATGATGAGCGTTCGCGCGCTAAGCGAAGGGTCCCGGGATGTATACCCGGCCCCCGAACAATTTTTCTCTGAAATTATTCAAACCTGCTTTACAGGGAGCTTCTACCTGAAAGCCACATTTGCATAATGTCATGATGACTTATATTTTCTTGACATGAGTGTCCCTCAGCTTCTATAGACATTATTGTTTTCATTCTTCCTCTTTCCTCTTCCCCTCCTATGCACATTTGTGATTAAATTTTTTTCTTATGACGCAACACACAGTTCGCTCACTAGCCAAAGAACCAAGGACAGGGACCATTAACGCTGAATCGAGCTGTGCAGTTTTATGTTTAATATCAGTGTTTCTTTGCTTCATACTGCTCATATGACACAGGTACAATTTTTTTTTCGTAAATGATCGGTTGTCCGAAAAATCAGTTATCCGAACATCTCCTGTCCCCAATTGTTTCGGATAATCGATGCTGTACTGTATTGTTATTGAAGAGAGAGAAACGCTATAGTCAGTCAAAAGGCGCTGCGTATTTGCGCTTTCTGCAGACTGAACTACCACAACAAACGGTACCACCGTCAATACAGTTGAAAACGTGGCTACTGCAAGGTGAAGCATCTGCGCATTACCGTCATGGAGTGGAACGTCATTGAATTTTTTTTTAATTTTAGTAGGTTATTTTACGACGCTTTATCAACATCTTAGGTTATTTAGCGTCTGAATGAGATGAAAGTGATTATGCCGGTGAAATGAGTCCGGGGTCCAGCACCGAAAGTTACCCAGCATTTCCTCATATTGTGTTGAGGAAAACCCCGGAAAAAACCTCAACCAGGTAACTTGCCCGATCGGGAATCGAACCCGGGCCACCTGTTTTCGCGGCCAAACGCTCTAACCGTTACTCCACAGGTGTGGATACGTCATTAAATGAACGGTATCCAGGCAGATGGATTGGACGCAGCGGGCCTGTCTGGTTGTGGGGTCACACGATGGTACTACAGTAGAACGTCGAGTACCCGAAACAATTGGGGACGGGAAGTGTTTGGATAACTGATTTTTCGGATAACCGATCATTTACGAAAAAAATTGTACCGGTGTCATAGGAGCAGTCTGAAACAAAGAAACACTGTTATTAAACATAAAACTGTACATATATACTTTGTATTACACGTCTTACAAATAACACAGAGAACTGACTAGCCTAGTTTGACAAGTTCAAAATGACATACAGTTTAGAAAAAGTAGTCCAAAAATATTTTGTTTGCTTCAGAGCTGAGACTCGGTTTTTTTTTTTTTTTTTTTTTTTTGCCACTAAATCTCTCAAACAGCGCTAGCGAACAAATTCAAATCTGCCGACTGGAACGCTTTCGCTTAACCTACGTTTCGGTTGATCGGTATTCGGATAATCGATGCTCTACTGTAGTTTACTCTCAACTACGCGCTACGAGAGAGCATCTGCTGAATGCAATTGTGGCTGCAGGAAATACAATTCGGGACATTGTTCAATGAGCAAGACATTCATGGCGGAGGAGGGTGGAATTGTGTTGTGAAGTGAATGGTGGACATTTCAGCATCTTCTGTGAACTTGCAATGTAAATAACCACGTCATTAAATAACATTCTCAGAAAAGTAGCTGTTGTCTTTTTAGAACTGTTCTCACCATTATCTCCATAATGAAGCGGACACGACCATGTTTGAATGAAAAAATGTTTCATTTTTAGTATAGAATACTCTGCACGACTTTGTAGTACACAATTACGAATCAACCTGTATGACGATCGGAAAGAATATAGGGCAAGTCTGGCATAAGTTTAGTTTTAATCATTGAATGTAATAATTTTTGTATCCATTTTCGGTTTTAATTAGTATTCTTTAGAATAGATTCATTCATGAGAAAGGCACTGGGAATTAATCTGTCTCTTTCCCAGAGTGGACCATGACTACCCTTTCGTCTTGAGACACTGCAGCTAATAAACATGCTCTATTGTCATCATTCTATAACTATAGATAGAGCGATGTGACTGTTATAGATGTATGTTTCGTCCGTAAAAATTAGAGATCTTCTTTCTTCCTTATATTTCCTGAATTCTTTCAACTGAATCTCTCGTTTAGAATGAATAACCTTATGTTTCTATCTATGATCTATTTTAGATTTCTTCCATTTAAAACATAAATCTATCGCTATTCTGTTCACTGGTGATTTACTACCTTTGACGTTTATGCTGAATTTTAAAGCTTGAAGTAATTTTCCAATTATTGCAGCACATAAAGATCTTGACTTGATCTCCTAACCAAACATTTATCAAAATAATTTATATCCGTTATTTTTTTCTACAAGTTATGCTTCTTGCATGATGTCCCTTAATTCTCACGTTCCTAAACTACTCTTTTTACAGTTCTTTCTGACACTCCAGCTACACTGGATACTTGCTTTTGCACATTTGTATGGTTTCTTAAATCTCGTAATGCCACTAATTCCTTGTTTCTGGCTTCGTTCTCCAATATTTATACACATTTAAAAAAGTATCTATTTTGGCTATAAAGTGCTTTGGAGACTAATATTGATAGTACCAGTGATATGAATAATTCAATGACTAACAAACGAGAAATAACAGAAAAAATAATAAATAAATAATACTGGATAATTTAATTTATTAGCAATAATAAAATTATTAACGAGCGCCTCATTAAATCACAGTCCTCTGCACATTAGATTGATACGAACTACACGTATTTCTATAAACGAAACACTACCGATATACCAATTAAGTATTCATAGGGACTGTACAGTAGTGGCAAAAAAAAAAAAACGGACCGACCCTTGTAGCTGATTTCAGAGCCTTATTCACTCAGAGCACGATAGACTGGTAACTAAGACTTAACCACGAAAGTCTTAGTTACCAGTATATCGTCCTCTGGAGTGTACAAGGCTCTGAAATCAGCTACAAGGGTCGGTCCGGTTTTTTTGCCACTACTGTACAGCTGTCAAAAAAAAAAAGTGGCCGCACTCGTGAACAGCGAATATTTTCAAAGTCCACTTCGGGTCGCGGCGATGTTACACGATGCATGTGCTTGTACAAGCAGTTCCGGAACTATGAAAGTGTTCCATATCTGCTCCTCGCAGACCAGCGATAGAGTGCTTGTTTAATGATCCAAAGGTTCTGGGTTCGCGCCTCCTTCAAGTTTTCGTTTTATTTTTTAATCGTTCTTTAGCGATGTAAATGATATTCAAATTATCATTTATATCCAGTTATCGTTCTTGATGGATATCACGTTATTTATATTTTGTTATCGTTCTTTAGAGATATGAATAAAATTCAAGTCATCATTTGTATTCTGTTATCGTTTTATAACGATATGAATAATAACACTAGCCTGCGAATTTCAACTTTGTGTTTGTTGCCTAAAGTAAATAATGTGATTTTATATAATGTCGATGTGCTGAATTCTAATTTTCAATCCGTTTACTTCTATCACGTCAGGTTTGTTTGCAAAATCACTTTAAATGTATTGTACAATTACGTGAATTTCATCACAAACTTTTTAATTTCACTTTGTTATTTCAAATGCAAAAGCAATATTTAGAAGACACAACTTGCTGCAATTATGTGTATGGTTGTTCATACATATCACTAGAGTGTTTTTGCTTTGTTTTGTCTTGTTTACTTCACTACTGGATGTATATATTAGCACAATGTATCACATAAAAATTACACCACTTGCTTCTTAGTTGAGGAAGTCCTCTTGCTCCACTTTCTTTTATTTTTGTCTTCAGCTATTTTACGCCTTAACATCCAACAATAATCAGAAAGCATATGTTCCAGCGTCCCTGGTATCTCCTTTCGAACTCCTGCAGATCCTTGTGAAATCGTTCACCTTGCTCTTCGCTCAAAAATCCTAGATTTTCGGGGAAATAATCTAGGTGAGAAAACAGAAAATGAATTTTGATACTCATGTTACAACCAAGTTCAAGCATGTTAGCCACAATGTTTCGGTAATTTAAAACAAATTCACAGAAAGATATCCATGCTGCTTTCCCCTTTTCACCCACAGTGTTTTTAAATGCTGCATCAGACATCTGTTTTCTTTAGTCAGGACCATTAAATACATTCTATTTTAATTTGCTTCAGATAGTAGTGGAAATTTCTCACATATGTATTTGAAACAGTCTCTTTCCTTATTTAAAGCCACGTTCTGCAGCACCCAACTCTGGTAGATAGTCACTGTCACTCGTCACAATTTCCCTCACCTCTACATCAGACTCAGATGAAAACTATTCAAGATTTTCTAGTCGCACAGTGATCGGTACATCAGGCCCATGGGGTACAGGTAAAATGGCTGACCGAATAACTGGATACACGATATGCTTTTTATTTTTAGAATCGTACCCCTTCACATCACACGAACAGAAGTAGCAGTCATTACTATGGTTCAACTACTCTCTCCAAACCATAGGTACTCCAAAAGATAGCAACAGTCTTCTGCCGTTGATCCAATGATGAAGTTCTTCAATGCATACTCTACATACTTTGTGTGGTGTCCAAGCTTTACTTTGGTCTCCAAGTTTGATTCCAAAATAGGCATGGTATGACTTTTTCACAAAATCTGTAAAATTACGCCTCTGCTTAGGCAATGTGTATAGCCTACATAAGTTATATAACAAAAATGGTCTGGATTATTTATACATTCTCGATGCGACATGATAAATACTTTCTTACTAAAAAAACTCTCAACTTTCTACTCCACAATAAAGCTTCAAAAACTGATTTCGTTTCGTTTCCAGGTGAAACACAGACTATTGAAATGTGAGAGGAACTAGACGAGTTGAGTTGAGTCTCTCACCAAGGTATGGCTGACATTTCTATCTTCCACAAATAAAGATAATGACAAAGCTGCACATTATTTCACCCTAGCTTCCTTATACGCTTGCACCCTCTATCAGCTAAGAAACATCTGTTATCCTTGATTTTCAATATAAACATCTTAAAAATATGTTGAATATATTTGGTTTCCAAATCTTAACATACTAAAACTACAGTTGTAGAAGTGTTATAGTTTAAATAATTACTCTATAAATTGTCGTAATATATTATAAGAAAATTAAAATAACAAAAAAATGGTACGTTATAGGAACTTTCTGGCTTCGAATTTGACTTCAGCATGCTAAAAATACCCTAAAAACATTCAAACTTTGGAGGCAGTAATTTCATCGTAGACTAGTGATAATTATTACTATTGTAGCTACAGTATCCCCAATGGGGGGTTAGCCCTATTTTACATATGTATGCTAGGGCTATAGTTTTATACACAAAAAAGATAAGCATAAAGAGAAATGGAAAAGAAAATTAAATTAGCTTACGCGATGTAAACAAAACATAAACAATCCGTAAATTAGGCATTGCGATTGCAAAACAAATATCAGTTGTCAATTTGAAACATACAAAAACATTAACAACACACATACGTAACACTTCTATAACACAAATATGCAGCTTTCCGTACCATACATCATAAATTAATACATAATAGTCACACAAACACAATCAAACTATAATTACGACATTGCGACGACATCAAGCATCCCATAACTGACTCACATTCATAACAAATCAAGCATCCGTTGCAACACATACACTTCAACATAGTAACCACACTTTTAAAAGTTACAAATTTGGCTCCAAGAAGAATAAATTGGACAGTGTTACTAATTACTATTCTTCTACAATTTCTTAATAATATGAATAATATTCACGTTTTTTATATTGTTATCGTTCTTTAGCGATATAAATAATATTCAAGTTATCATTTATATTGTTTTCCTTCATTAGAATTATAAAATAATATTCAAGTTATTTATATTGTTATTGTTCTTTCGCAATATAAATAATCTGTATTTTAGGTAGGTAATTATTATAACACAAATAAACATCTTTCTTTGTAAAAGAGGTTATTTTATTTAGATAATTAAATACTTATTATATAATATCTTATATTAATTAAACAAACCGATATTTATCATTTATATTCTGTTATCGTTCTTTAGTGATACTGTATAAATAATATTCAAGTTATTTATATTGTAATCGTTCTTTAGCGATATAAATAACATAAATTTAATATTAGGTTTGGAAAAATCCAGTTGCATAATACTGCTATTAGTTTTTCTTTTTGTATTATTACATTATACTATCTTGAACCGCAATAAAATGAAAAGGAGTAACGAGGAATTGAACCTGAGACGTTGACATCTAAATTCCGACGTTCGTCCGCTGAGCTACGAGGGCAAAAGTGTGGAAACATTTTCGGAAAAATTGGCCCAATCACACTCTAAGATTTTCTGATGATTTGTAGAAGCTAGTCCAGGATGCGGGGGGCAAAGGCTAATTGAGATTTCCCGATCTCTGATAGGGTCAAACATCCTGATAGAATTAATATTTAACCCTTGCCGTGACTTTCGGTGAAGTCCGGAGGGCCCAATTAGTCGAATCCACTCTCCTCATCTCCACGCTTGGGCCCCCTGGAATTTAATAAGATGCGAAAGAGATAGTGGTGTGCGGAAAGCAACGGGATGTTACCGCATTTAGGCCTATCCTTCCCAAGAAAAACTGCAAACATGAACAAAGGAAGCTTTAAATAGAAGAAGAAGGATCTTCTGCGGACTTCTGGAAAAAGAACTAAGGAAGAGACTAGTGAAGTGCTTTGTGTGGAGTGTGGCATTGTATGGGGAAGGAACATGGACATTACGACGAAATGAAGAGAAACGAATTGAAGCATTTGAAATGTGGATGTGGAGAAAAACGGTGCGTGTGAAGTGGACAGATAGAATAAGAAATAAAATTGTGTTTGAAAAAGTGAGTGAAGAAAAAATGATGCTGAAACTGATTAGAAAGATAAAAAGTAACTGGTTGGGTCTCTGGTTGAAAAGAATAATAGACGACATTAGGATATGTGGATCATATGCGGAGACTAAGAGGAAGGCAGAAAATAGGAAAGATTGGAGATTGCTGGATTTGCAATGAAAGACCTGCCCATGGACAGAACACTTATGTATGTATGTTCAGAATGCCTGGAATATCGTGTCTAAAAACAGTCGCTATTTGCAAAGACTAGTCAATTCCATGCCCACTCGACTGCAAGATGATCGAGATAAGAGGAAGATAGACTAAATATTGAATTGTGGCTTTTTGTTTTGTTTTTTGAAAGCTTAATTGTTTGAATGTTTTAAGGCCGACGCCACAATATCATAATGATAAAGTCATGGCATAATATATTAATGAACCTGATGTTAATTACTAAAATAATCGTAAAAGAGAAAGGAGCCATTATGTATAGTTTGTCTCTCTCAAAAACGGAACAAAAAAGAACATAAAAAGCACGTGGTTGTAGTCGAACGCAGGACCTCATGAATAAGAGGCCTGAACGCTACCATTACGCTATCGATAACACACAGAATACTTCAATTATAACTGTAGATATCAGGCAACGTGGCCCAACAACATGTAACATCGCCTGTCTCCGAATTGTAGCGAAGATACCCGAAGGGAACTTTGTTTCAGGACAGCGGCCACTTTTTCTTTTGACAGCTGTACATTACCTGATGGAACTGACCCGCCCCTCCCTCTCCTTACATCAATGCAGTGTCAGCTAGTGTCCTGCAATGTTCGAACGTGAGAGAGGCAACAACGACATTACAAACTTTGTCTTATTTCATATAAAAAACTAATCGCAAGATCTGTGCTAAAATCCCTAAGTTGTTAAAACATGAAAGGGTGGAAGTAGAGGAGGGATGAGACGATATTAGCTCCCAATCACGGTAGAAGAGCTCGACCTTGATCACGGGCGCATAGCGCATCCACTGTAACGTAGACAACAGGGATGTACAGTTACCCTGAAAAAGAATGAGACGATTCTTGGTCGTCGGAAGTTAAAGTTCTACAGCGCGGTTCACTCGATATCGACGTAACGATACATAACATGACAAATAGTACAAGAATTGTTACAAGGACCACAACAAGGACAAGAACCAGAGTAAGGATCACGAAGAAGACTGCCATTTAAGGCCAGGATTTCACAACATAGCTCGAGTCACAAAATATCATTGCTTCTCTGTACCGAATGGCAAATGCCTGCTAAGGGATCTACATTCTGGACTGCTGCTGTCACTGTGTTGTCTCGTTAGCTCATATAGGAGCGTGTCGGTTCCACTGTATAACCGAAACGTCTCGTGTTCGATCCCGGGTAAAACTTTTTTTTATTGATGTGTAATTAATATGTTCAGAGTTCCTCGACTGTCTAATTTGTCGAAAAATATGCAATAATTTATGCCCAATTTCTGGGTCTTACAAGTGGGCTGAACCTCGTCAAAAAAAAAAAATCTTACTTGGAAGTTAAAAGTATTCTTCCTCAAACAAAAATCATAAGAAACAAAAAGAGACATGTTAACTTAAAATCTTGTCCACATGCCATCAGCTTAAGATGAGAAATGAGGGATGACGATAATACTTTAGTGTAGACAATAACTATTTAACGTGATATAGAATTATTGAAATAACAGGCATCTTGCATAGTAAGAGTTAATAAATCAACCCAAAATTAAATATCTAAATAACAGGGTATAACAGGAAGTCCAATTGTTGCGAAACTAATCAAATTAAATCTAATTACATTAAGTAAACAAACCCCAAGTTATGACACCACATTGCTACAGCTAAATTGTAGGTTATTAACATAAGCATTGAATAAGTCCGTGGTTGTGCGTTGGACGACAAAACCATCATCGAAAGTTCGAATCTCGCGGAGGAATGTAACTTCTTGCTTTTTATAATGTAAATCAGACTTCTAAATACAATCATTCATATTTCTTAGATTATTTATTAATATTTATAGCCAACATTGAATTTGTAAAGAAAAGACTTTAGAAATCTCATATGGAATTTGTGATCTGTAGTGACATAAACATAGATTATCTCTCGGAACTTTTCCGTAAAAGTAAATTAAATTCACTCCTTGAAACTGGAAACCTTAGTCGCAGAGTAATTTTCCCATAGCATACAAGCTGAAGTAGCACAGCCATTGATAAATGTTTTGTACACAGAATTAGACTGAATTCCTATTCGACAGAACCTATATAATCAACGGTTTGTCTGAACATGATAAACAAATCCTAAGTGTTTCCAATGTTACTGAACAATTTCAAAATATTAATTTAAAAACTAAGAAAGGATCGTAAATGTTTTATCTAGTGATTATTCACATTTATGTCTACAAAATGAATCTTGGAAAAAACATATATGATACTGGTACTACTGATATTAAGAGTAAATGTATTGAATTTTTCACTTAATTTCATAATCACTTCAGTGGATATTCTCCACTCAATGTTGTGAAAAAATTCAAAAGTAAAAACATGTAGATAACGCAGGGACTTCAAAATCTCATGTATTAAAAAGAAGAATCTATATATAATGTGTTGCAAAATAATGATCCTCATGTTCTTAAATACTGCAAGAAGTACAGTGTAATTTATCAAAAATTATGAAAGAGGGAAATAGAATATATTTGAATAGAAAAGTACAAAATTCAGATAATACAATTAAACCTATTCGGAATATTATTAATTTTAAACTTGTAGGTATCCTAAGAAAGAAAATATTTTTTTCATTAAAACCAATGTTTATAAAGTAGAGGCTCCCAAATCTATTGCAAATTCTTTTAACGTATTATAGTATATAGTACAGAAATATTATTGACAACTTAAACATTCAAGATTTTGCAAAAGATACTGCAATTGGTTACTTAACAGATGCATTTAATAATTAATATATGTAGTTAGTCAATAACTGCAACAGTGCTTTTTCATTCAATCATAACATGAATAAAATTGAATGCACATTAAATTAAACACTATTTCAAACACGTAGATAAAATAGTTAAAATTAACTGAAGGGGTGAGAATGAAATAATCTAAAGCCATACTTTTAACAAAAATTGTTTTGTGCGAGTGCATTTCTTACACATATGGGAAAGCTATTAATAAAATATTGTAATAATTACTCAACAAATGACTTAGCCTAAGGACTCAAGGACTCTAAACCTTTGTAAAAGTTTGTTTATTGTTACATATATTTTTTAATTTCATTTTAATTGTTAGTTTTTAATATAATATGCATTTACATTGTATATGTGTATATAAATGCATTCATTAGATTAACGTTTTATAACTTGTAATTTTGTAATGTTTGCGATCATTAACACTTAATCTCAGGACTTTGTAAATCTATATTTCAACGTTACTTAGCTATTTCAACGTTATTTAGACAAAAAAAATCGTTGTGTAGACTAAGAATCGAACTCGCACTCTTTTACACAACACGCAGAAATCTTACCGTCTGAGCTATTGAAACGACATGAAAGTGTTCCTTTCAGTGCGGAGTGTCGATCTAGTCATGAAGGTCCATTGTCGATTTAACTAGACGATTTATATATATATTTATCTTTTATTTACGTAATATTATCATATTTTTTGCAGTTTTTGAAGTGAATTTCGGAACGATGCTAGCAACAAACCAAATAGCCTGAATTTAAGTAACTCAATATTCGTTATCTTGTGTATCAGTGCTCTGGTCTCCGATCATGCGCAGTGTCTTATATCTGAGACGAATATTCAATCGTCTCATCTTTTTTCAGGGAAACTGTACATGCACATGCAGCGAATAAAGGCAGCAATTATTATAATAACTTGCGTTACTAAGTTTCTGGCTATGTAATAGGGCTATACATGTACATATCTAAACAAATCGCAATGGGAAGGGTGTTTTAGTAACAAAAAGAGAAATAGGAAAAGTTAATTGTATGTAAACCATTTTATTGTTAAAAGCAATTATTTATTATGTAAATACTTCACTTCATTGGTTAGGAGAAACTAATAGGGTCTACCTGCTCGACGTGTGTGATCTCTAAGTACTTTTGAGTATTTGTTGAAAAAATAATAACGACAATATTGATTGAAATAGAGTATACTTATTGATTGTATGATTGTGAAAATGTAATCCTTACTCTCCAGTCGTGATTATGTAATGAGTTTTCTTAGAGTGATTTGTGAGATGCACGTAACACAAAAAAAAAGAAATTGATTAAATTAAGATATTGAGAGCCATCGTAATTTTTGGGGTCAATCATTTAAGGGGATATGTATGACTTTTAAAACTTCTACAATTTTCAGCCAAAAATTAGTGAAATTTAAACTATATAAACAGATCTATAATAATATCTGTACAAAATTTGGTGCAATTAGGTCTAATATTTTGAAATTATATTTTTAAGTATATTTTATATTGACGTTACTAAAAAAAGCTCCTTGCATCAAAGTTTTCAAAATATTCAGTTCATATTTGCTCAAAATCTTGAAAATAGTTATTGGAATAAAATTGAATTGGCTTTTTGAGCTTAGTAATAGTATAAGTTAAAGTGCAATCAAAGATAAAATGTTATTTCTAAATTAAAGAAACACGTAGTCTAATAAAAGTAAATATCCAGAAACAAGCAACAAATAAAACACCAACAATACATTTAAAATAAAGAAATAAAAGGAATCTAGATACAATCTACTGACCCAAATGTAAATAAATCTATCTTCGATGTCAATTCCGAAATCAATTTATTTCTCTCTTCTCCTGAATAATGCCTACATTTTTGTTAATGTTGCGTCTCATAATGCCGTTTTATGTTGCTTTTTTGCAAATGATATTTTTTTTACACAAACACTGGACTTCATCACCATGTTCGAAGCATAAATATTGTATCTTCCACTCTTCCTTGAAACTTTATTGTATGAGCGCTTTTGTTCCGTCATGATGCGCTGTGTTCTAAGATCTGCACATTCTTTAGCAATGTTTATAGGTAAAAGAGCTCCGCGCGCGCGCTGCGGGCATAAAATAGCTCTCGCCCGAAAGTACTACTGACCATCGCAAGACTGAAGTAGAGGATAGCGAATATTTTTATAACAAGTTGGAACAAACACGACAGGCCCCCTCCTGCAGAACGAACATCGACGAATATCGAACTTCACCATACTCGACAAACTTGAACCGAACATAGCGCCTGTAATGCACGACGGTAGTATCAACGCGATTATTTCTGATTTCGTCTATGATGGCTAGGTAACTCCAGACTCTCTAATTAGCAGAGGTGTCCTGTTCTTATTAGTGAAGTCCATACATTTTACTTCGCGATACATTAAATCATATGGTTTAAATTTTTATGACCAAGTTTAACCCAGTTTATGATATAGAAAATAGTTCATTTAAGAGGAAATAGGGAGGGAGTATGCCACACGATGTACCCTATAAAGTCTTCCCTAAGACATCTTGTCCCCCCTCCCAAGCAAAAACTGAAATAATGCTCCTACTTACAGTACGATTATTTAGTCCTGACAGTCGCCGGAGATGTGCGCCTGGGTCAGGCGAGTCCATTTAGTTACGCCAGGGTGTTTGGGTTAGTTACTCGCTTGCCTTCGGACCGATCGGATGTCATGCTTGCGGTAGAGCGGTATGTTTCTAGTACAATTAAGCTGTACTGCATTCCTTTATCGACCGCTCGACCTTATCTCTACTCCGGAGCTCTCCCCACTACTCCTATTACTTCCTCTCTTTCGCGTCGCTGAGCTGTCAGGACTAAATAATCGGTCTATACTAGTCTAACAAGGAAGGGTAGGAACCGAAATCGATTAATCCTAAGCTTATACTGATGTTGTGAAAAGTCTAGTAGGCGACATTATATCGTCGATTTACAAGCAAAGCGTACTAAGTTAAAAATATTACTTCTGAGAAAAAGATGTAGATCTACATGATGTGCACAATGTAGGAAACTTAGAATTGGAAAATTAAATACACACAAAGAGAAACAACTTACTAAAAATAATATTTTGAGGATTCAGTTTTGTTAAGAGCTTTTAAAACGACTTTTTCTCAGAGGTAATATTTATTACTTTGTTTTGCTTGTAAGCCGACGATAGTTTATGGGGGTATGCGACCATCTACAATTCGATGTATAAACAAGTCGATGACCTTATCACAATTTACGACAGGTAGTTGAAAAGTGGCATTCTTGTTGCAGTTATGTTGCAACAAAACAAAATTCTACGTAGGCGTAAACTAAATATTGAAATTTAGTTAATTTAACTTATAAATTTACCGTCAAAGAAGGAAATTTAGACTTTTTCATGTAAATTAATTTATAATTGAATGATGGACAACTATAACTTATACTAACATTAACGTCGAGTTTTGTTGTGAGATTGTGACTCCAGCAGTAGTACAGTATATATCATACTAGCGTTTTTAGCTAGAAATCCAATGCATCTATTTCGATTTCCGGTAGGAATGTGGACATTTATATCAACCATCTCTTTAACTGTTTGTAATGGCATGCAAATCAGCGATCTAACACATAATCATACCCTCTATGATCGCAGATGCACTTCGATCCAAAAAAAAATGTAGAAGTCTACGAGGAAGTTCATGGTATTGCTGATGGTGGAAGTAATCGTAGGTTAATTATAAGTAGAAATAAAGGAAAAGTCGAAATAATTGATCATACGATCAAATTTGAAAACTCAACCACTCAACCAACTGTAGTGAACGAAGAGAAAAAGAAAATCTGAGAACCCACCATTCTGTTTCTGTCAGTCAAGTATAACATTAACAAATCCTAGGTATCGGTCTCTTATTCGGAGCGAGAGGCACCATTCCGAAAACTTTTGTAAAGTGGAGGGAAAAATACAAGCTGAAGAGAGAACTTCAAGATGCCATCCCACAATAAAATTTTCCGTAGAGATATTTCGCCAACATCTCTATGGCGTACAATCGATTTAAATTGTACCAAGTCTCTTTTCTTCGATAACAGTATGTTTTAATTTCTTTTGTTTGAAACCTGTTGATGTTTTTATTTCAAATTTTATTGTGAGCTATTCTGTGTCGCAAGACAAACTCAGTGTGTTTGGTGAGACTAATAAAAGTAATTTGTAGTATGCAATCTATCACAGACATGCGAAATTAAGGTTAATAAAGACCTTTAAAAAAATGTGCTAAATTCGCTGTTCTTTTGGATGCTGAATCCAAATCTGAGCTCAGTTATTCTCTGTCACATATCATCTTATCAGATTTTTTGTTGGAAGTTACCTAGACATGTTTCACACTACAATATGAAATTAGAGATTTGAGGTTACAGCACAGTCTAATATAATACAGTCACGAAGCTTGGGATGATTTTTTGTAATTCTCGCGGTAGTTGCTAGCCGCTTGGAGCGCTGTGAGTACTAGGAACAATAGACTGTCCCACAGTCATCGTGATCTAATACAGGCCTTAAGGCAGACCATGTAACTCACTTAACTCGATCACGAAGGGCGGCGTTTCAACCATATAAATTAGTTGGAATGGATAAACAGTAAACATATGTTTCTCCAAAATGTAGTGTAATTCCATTAATAAAATTTACAACAATGATTATGAGACACTTCAGACAATTCACTTGCGAGTTAAGGTGTAATATTATTTATGGTGTGAAAATTACGTTGTTCGTATGTGTAATATCTGCCTTTATTTCGATTAAATACAGCGAAATTCTTGTACATTCGTTTATGCACGATTCAATAATTTTCAGTTGCACCGCACGGATATTTAGACATGTTGAAATTATAGGTTATGTTTACTGTACCAGTTGCCCCTTTCTGTCTAAATTTAGTGATCTCCAATACCTAGCCATTCATATGGAAATTATAGGTTATGTTTACTATATTTAACTTATACTCCTAAATTCGCAATTATGTAATTATAATTAAGCATAATGTCATGTATGACACCCCGCACATTCAGTTTGTCTGTATTTTAATACTACAATTGAGTACTGAATTATTGTATTTATCTACTACTTAAGAGACGAAGTAACACAATTGTACGTACACTAATTTCATAGGAGTGGTATGGTAATTTTTTTTGTCTAAAATGAAGGAAGGTAGGCCTAGATGTGCTAAATTGAAACCACAATATAAATTCTTTTTTATTAAACCTCAAAATAGCTTCCATTCTAAACTTAAAATGTTGACGCGAACAGATTATGTTAACATGTAAAATTCCCTTCACATTAAAATAACACAGTTGTAATTATTTCTGCAACATATTATGCAACAAGAAGTAAACGGAACTTATGGACACGTTACACTAAATAAATCTTAGCAATGATACGCAATAAAGTTATAATATTTCACTGAGTTTCATACAGTGAAATAGAAAACTCGAACATATGGTACATTACGGTTTGGATCGAAAAGGCATTGACTGTGCCGTATTTCGCATTGTTGTGAAAAGTTCTGTAAACTGTGAAATGTTCGTTATCGGTTGTAATAACTGTAAATAGCTAAAATACAATAATTTCAATAATGATATGCGACAAGGAGACGTTTGTAGTACTGTAAATTGTAAGAAAAAGAGTTTAGAGTTATCCTTGTTCCGAAAGATCCAGGAAGGTGAGTTTATAGAATATAATATATATTTTATGAAAATAATATATAAACCTTATGTAGTTCGTATTTCAATAGTGGAAGGAAGGTGTTAATTTTTTCGAAAGAACACGATATCGAAAGTGCAATACATTTTATCGTCTGCTAGGGAAAGAGTCTGTGATGAGGCTATAGTAGCGATCCTGGTGGTGAGCAACTATCTATGTTTGCATATTTAGTAAGTATTGAACTTCGTGCCTGTATATATTAGACTGTGGTTACAGCATGACACAACCTTCTAGACTTTGTTTGAAATGACCACTAACAAAGTTACAAACAATCGCCACTATGAGCACTGTTGTATAAATACTGACAACTGTCAGAATCCCATTTTGTATATTAATAACTAGACTTCGTGGAATTGCCACGAGAATCGTTAGGTTTACTACGTTCGCGGTATAGACTGTATGAGAAGGGGACGTGCAACGGATCGAGTATGCCTCTGATGTAAACACTGAGCAGTATACTGCGGTTACAATAAAACCTGTATCCTGCATTCAAGAAATATAATGAATGATCATTGAAGTAGCAAATGTCTAAACATGTAAATACACAATTATTTTGTAGTGAGATATATTAACTCTTACAATTTAATGTAATATACGCACATCATCCTTGAATATGTGCATTGCAGTGAAGAGTTACGTATATTTTGAGCGACTGCAAAGTAACCTCTTCCGATGGTCACTTAAACAGTTTTTATTTTGGGAAAATGTACGTTCAACATCACACGATGTAATAGGTGCATATTTAAAGAACGGGAAGTCACTACTTTTTAGCACACCAACTTCACACGTCTTGTCGTGACGTGATAGTACATCATTTATAGTACGAAGTTGTGAATAGGCAGAATTTTTAGCAATAATGTTTCTCAACTTACATTTTACTTTTTCTGAAATTAGTGATATTTTGGATAACGATTTGTGATACTTTATCCACTATATTAAGGACTTTTGAGAGTTGTAGTTTAGACGATTCTAACAGGATGATGCTTTGACACGATTTTAAAATTAGAATCAATGAACAGAATATCTTCCAATAGCTGTTCAGAAGGCAATGATTTTACAGCTGCAACAGCGGAACTGTCTGTGCTATCTAATGCATCAATTACCTCCATTATTTTGCCGTAATATTCTGAATACTAATTAACAGTATCCAATCACGTCAAGACTGGCTGCGGGGGTAAGGGTATTCCAGGGGCAATTATTTGGAACAGCAACACTCTCATTGTAGTATGTTTGATTGAATTCTTGTTTGCACTGAACAAATGTTAAGCTTTGACTATTCCAATCACAGTAATGCAAAAACAAGTGCTTAAATAGGTATACATTAGCTGTAGCTGCTCTATTATTTGGACCGGTCACAACTCTTAACATGAACTGCTTATACTACAAGACCGGGCGGTCGCTTACCTCCTCTATACTACCGTACATCGGCAACCTGATTGCACGCTGCGTGTGGCAATTCAACGAAGTCTATTAATAACTAAAGTTCGGATAAAGTAGCTCTATCAGGATAGGCATCCTTGGTCTGTGCGTTTTGTTTACAAACATTAACTAGTTGTCGCGTGTTCCCCAGCCGACAGTAGTGACGACGTATATTCAGTTCCTATCGGCTATACTGCCCAGTCACTGATGCTCTTCCCAGCAGGTAGAGTTTTAGCTAGTGGAAGGGGGTAGTGTTTACTTAGTCTGAAGCAAGTCAAGGCCGTAGCCTATACAGCTATATAGCCTATCCTGATAAGCTACTTTATCCGAACCTTATTAGTAGCATATAAACATTGATTTCAATTTTGTGATTTGGCACTTTAAGCGTCATATTCTGTTTTAGTCTGCATGGAGAAATTAATTTCTTCCAAGCCATTAGACGAGTTTTGTTCTTATTCAGAATTTGCGAGTTAATTCGAATTGAAACACATTAATTAAAATCAGTTTAGCATATTAGTATATAATATATTAGTATGCATATTAGCATAGTATTTTCTGTATTTGAAATTAATAACACAAAATGTCGATTCTCTCAAAATAATTTTTAACGGTTTTCAACTCCAATTTTCTACATACCACAGAATGAAGTGGCAGTTAATGAAGCGATACAGGTAGCATGCGTTCAAAAATATTTGTGTCAGGCAAAGTAATTATTATTCACTGTATCTACTTATCACGGAAATTGTGCAAAATAAGAGATCATTTTTCTATTGAAATTATTGTATACATAATTAAACTACTTGCAGAAAAACTGGACGTAATTACTTTATGTTTTCATGACAGCTATTAACACATACACAATACGAATATATCATGTAATTCAAATTATTTTAAGGTTTACCGAGTTATTCAAATAAATTGTATTAAAATAATTTTATTACAAAGTTAACACAATTTCTGTCCGTGTATTCTCATATTTTCATATTCAGTATCTTGTGTTTCCGCTGGGATCTCTAATAACGTCTCTCAAGCGACGAGGCATGCTGAGAATAACGTCAGCAATATCTTCTTGGTCAATGATTCTCCATTCTGATAAGAGAGCTTCTCGGAGGTCGTCCAGAAGTTTTAGAGGCACTTCTCTTCTCCGAATCCGCTTGCCCAGCTTAAAGCGCACATGTTTTATAGGGATGAGATCTGGACTGCTGGCCACCGCAGAGTGTCAATTTCGACCTCTTATAACAATTCTGTCACTGTTTTTGCAACATGTGAACTAGCGTTATGCATTAGGTGGAAGTTATCGCCTATAAATGGAGCAAAAGGAATGACATGATCTTGTAGGCATTCCGTGACATATCTGGCTGCCATCAATGATCGGTAATCGATAATCGGTATGAGCGGCGATAAGCTACTTATGCCCGTCTATACTACAATTGGATCTTTATTGACAATATTCCGTGCGTGATGGACACACTACGCGTGCATACTGCTCCCCAGATTTCCGTCATTCATGCTCTTCCGACCACCTGGGGAAAGCTGACAGAAGCGCGACTCAACTGTGGACAACATCCCGGATCTCATATGTAACAGATAGGTCATCGCTATGTTAAATTCGTTTTCACTTTGAAGAGAACAACCGCCAGGATCGCCACCCGTCCCCCGTAAAGGAACACGAGATGGCAGTATAGTTGCTAATGCAATTCAAATGGGAATTATGACGTGACTCCTTATGTAACAACTAGATGGCAGTGTAGTAAACCTGACAAGTTGTTAACGTCAAAGCCTATAAGGTCGACCTATCTGGAGAATATATGATCTAGGACAACACTGAGCTCCATTCTTCATTCAGGCTATCCAGCTAGTGTGCTGACGTGAAAAACGCAAGCGGGCTGTTCGATGACCTGGGAATAATTCTGGTCCAGAAGATGGTTTTCTAGAGTGTAACCCATGGAAATATAACCTTCTCCTAACAGTTCGACCAGAAACATATACACCTCCTACTGTTCACTGGCGACGAGCGACAATTGATAATGATGATGGTGATAGATAATGAGGTTATGATGACAAAAGAAGTCGGACCGATACACAGTGAGACGGATTGAGATTCCAGCCGGAACAAAATCAATTTTCACATGTTCTCATTTTTATGCGTGTCCTATCTCAGTTGTTGCTAATGAATCACAGAATGCTTATCTATGAGAGAGAAGCTTTGACACTAAACATACGGACGTCACACAATGATGTTGAAGAGGATTCCCCTCCGTAACCAGTTTTATTGCTCAGTCACGCTGAAATAGTGTAAGAAGCAAGCTTGTTTTCTGTGTTCTGGGAGTGAAACATTTTGTGATTCTGAAATGGAAAATGAAGAACAAGGTCGGTAGATAATTATTATATAAATTTTATATCCATAATAACGTTGACTTTTTAGTAACGGCATGTTCGCTTAAGGGCAGAAAATGCGATTTTTTTTTTAATTATTTATCAAAGTAAACGTTGACTTATAACAGCAGAGTCACATAGAGTCACATTTATTTTTATGTCAGAATGTAGGTTTAAGTATGCACTTTAAGACTAAAGTAGTTTCATTTGCTCCTATTACCGCTCTGCATGTGGTTAATTTTTTTTCAGACTCGGAACCGCTACCGGTGATTTCGCGCTGTGATCTATTTCCAATAATTGCCAATAAAAGTGGCGACTTAGATGAACTATATAGATATGTTTTGAACAAATTATGTATTGAAACATATGATTCTAATAGTGAGAAGTGCATTCGTAATATTTTGAAAAATATTCGAAGTAATTCTAACAGACGTTGGATACAGTGCCACCGTGAAAAGGATTATTTTCTTTAAAAACATTTTTCTTGGCAGGTCAGAGGCAACAACAAAGATATTTTTGCAGCTAGAAAAGAGGAGATTATTTCTATATTTCGCTCTCAATTAGGGCTTCTTATTGACAAGCCGAAACGTGGTGGTCCTGGGATATCAAATGATGACAATACTGCACGTCGGTTTTATGAAAACCCGCAAATTACAGCCAATATTATGGGTATTAGTAAGGCCTCATTCACAGATTTTCTGTAATGTTATGCACCATTTCATGTGGATATTCAATATACAGTATATTTAGGCGTTTTGAGAAGTACACCAATGATACAGCCCATTTATATGTACAGTAGTGGCAAAAACCGGACCGTCCCTTGTAGCTGATTTCAGAGCCTTGTTCATTCCAGAGCACGATAGACTGGTAACTAAGACTTTCGTGGTTCAGTCCTGGCTGGGAAGGATTTTTTTGTTCTTTATTCAAATTTATTCCCAATACTTTTCGATTGCTGGTAAAAAATTCATGTTCTGGGAATAATAAGTTAATTAAGTAGTAAAATACCGCTGCACTCGAAAAGTATTGGGAATAAATTTGAATAAGGAACAAAAAAAGTTTCTTTCCCACGAAATTCTTAGTTACCAGTCTATCATGCTCTGAGTGAACAAGGCTCTGAAATCAGCTACAAGGGTCGGTCCGGTTTTTTTTTTTTTGCCACTACTGTACAATTATATCCATGGTACTACATGCCTTCCAGCGTGCATAAAATACTGATACATGGGGGAAAAATTGTAGAAACTGCGAAACTTCCAATTGGGATATTATCTGAAGATGCTCAAGAGGCAAGACACAAAGATTTACGAAAATAGAGGTTAGATCACGCTAGGAAGTGTTGTGAGAGAAACTTAGATGTCCTACACATGTCGTTAGTACTTTCTGATCCCATCATATTTCAGATCAATCGACATCCAAGTTCAAGAAAATCAAAACTGTAAGTTGAGGTAATTAAACTACTACAAGTACCAGATGCGAGTGCCAACAACAGCACTGCTCAACTGCAACCCCAAAATGAGGACGACAGTAGCGCTAACGGGCCGACACTTCTGGAGATACAAGAGACGCTTCAGATTTCTAAACATGGGTCATGAAATTTACTACATATATTACTTTCCTCTTCATAGTAGTCTGTGATATAATTTGTTTACTTTAATTTTTATACGCATTAATTGTATGCAATTTCTATTACTGTATGATTTTTTTAACAAATAGCCAGCCCACACCTGTGGAGTAACGGTCAGCGCGTCTGGCCGCGAAACCAGGTGACCCGGGTTCGAATCCTGGTCGGGGCAAGTTACCTGGTTGAGGTTTTTTCCGGGGTTTTCCCTCAACCCAATACCAGCAAATGCTGGGTAACTTTCGGTGCTGGAGCCCGGACTCATTTCACCGGCATTATCACCTTCATATCATTCAGACGCTAAATAACCTAGATGTTGATGCAGCGTCGTAAAATAACCCAATAAAATGAAAAAAACAAATAGCCATTCTATACTAAAATAATAATTCTCATACAAATATTTCATCAAATGTCGTAGGCTAATAATCTACCTTCATCTTGCTATTTTCAACGATTCGAAAGGAATTTATTAATATTCCGGCTAGAATCGCAATCCGTCCCAGTGTGCGATATACCGTATGCCATGATCCTCTCCTCTAAAGGAAAAACTCTAAGAGACTCTTCCTGAGCATTTCTTATTTCTTCCGAGTACTGTTGTTGTTTAGTCAACTATCCGAAGACAGGTCTGAACCAACAAAGCACCACTTATGAGGCAACTAGGCCAAGAGATAATGGGGTAAGGTGGCCAGTTCTTTTCCCCCTCCATTGCATATATCGCCAACTAACTACATATTACACTAGTCAGACTTCAGATGCATACAAGCAATATTCTTCTTCCTTTGACACATATCGTCAAGTGAAATGTACTGCCTGATAATAGATGTACAGTTTCCCTAGAAAAGGATGAGACGATTGAATATTCCTAAGTCTCAGATGTAAGACACTGCGCATGATCAAAGACCAGAGCACTGATACACAAGATAACGAATATTGAGTTACTTAAATTCAGGCTATTTGGTTTTTTACTAGCATAGTTCCGAAATTCACTTCAAAAACTGCAAAAAATATGATATTATTACGTAAATAAAAGATAAATATATACATAAATCGTGTAGTTAAATCGACAATGGACCTTCATGACTAGATCGACACTCCGCACAGAAAGGAAAGCTTTCGTGTCGTTTCAACAGCTCAGACGCTAAGACTTCTACGTGTTGTGTAGAAGAGTGCGAGTTCGATTCCTAATCTACACAACGATTTTTTTTGTCTAAATAACTTTGAAATAGCTAAATAACGTTGAAATAGAGTTTTAAAACGTCCTCAGATTGAGTGTTAATGATCACAGACAATACAAAATTACAAATTATAATATTATAAACGTTAATCTAATGAATGCATTTATACATACACACATATACAATGTAAATGCATATATATTAAAAACTAACAATTAAAATGAAATTAAAAAATATTCCTAAGCCACACAGACAAACTTTTATAAAGGTTTAGAGTCCTTAGGCTATGTCATTTGTTGAGTAATTATTACAATATTTTATTAGTAGCTTTCCCATATGTGTAAGAAATGCACTCGCACAAAAACAATTTTTGTTAAAAGTGTGGCTTTGGATTATTTCATTCTCACCCCTTCAGTTGATTTTAACTATTTTATCTACGTGTTTGCAATAGTGTTTAATTTAATGTGCATTCAATTTTATTCATGTTATGATTGAATGAAAAAGCACTGTTGCAGTTATTGACTAATTACATATATTAATACTAATTATTAAATGCATTTGTTAAGTAACAAATTGCAGTATCTTTTGCAAAATCTTGAATATTTAAGTTGTCAATAATATTTCTGTACTATATACTATAACACGTTAAAAGAATTTGCAATAGATTTGGGATCCTCTACTTTATAATCACTGGTTTTAATGAAAAAATATTTTCTTTCTTAGGATATCTACAAGTTTAACTTTAATAATATTCCGAATAGCTTTAATTGCATTATCTGGATTTTGTACTTTTCTATGCATATGTATTCTATTTCCCTCTTTCATAATTTTTGATAAATTATACTGTACTTCTTGTAGCATTTAAGAACATGAGGATCATTACATTGGAACTCATTACATATAGATTCTTCTTTTTTAATACATGAGATTTTGAAGTCCCTGCGTTATCTACATGTTTTTACTTTTGAATTTTTTCACAACATTGAGTGGAGAACATCCACTGAAGTGATTCTGAAATTAAGTAAAAAATACAATACATTTACTCTTAATATCAGTAGTACCAGTATCATATAAGTTTGTAGACTTAAATGTAAATAATCACTAGATAGGCTACAGCATTTACGACCCATTTTCAGTTTTTAAATTAATATTTTGAAATTGTTCAGTGACATTGGAAACACTTAGGATTTGTTTATCATGTTCAGACAAGCAATTGATTATAGGTTCTGTCGAATAGGAATTCAGTCTAATTCTGTGTACAAAACTTTTATCAATGGCTGTGCTACTTCAGCTTGTATGCTGGTGGGAAAATGACTCTACGACTAAGGTTTCCAGTTTCAAGGAGTGAATTTAATTTACTTTTACGGAAAAGTTCCGAGAGATAATCTATGTTTATGTCACTACAGATCACAAATTCCATATCAGATTTCTAAAGTCTTTTCTTTACGAATTCAATGTTGGCTATAAATATTAATAAATAATGTAAGAAATATGAATGATTGTAGTTAGAAGTCTGATTTACATTATAAAAAGCAAGAAGTTACATTCCTCGGCAAGATTCGAACTTTCGATGTTTGGTTTTGTCGTCCAACGCATAACCACGGACCTATTCAATGCTTATGTTAATAACCTACAATTTAGCTGTAGCAATGTGGTGTCATAACTTGGGATTTGTTTAATTAATGTAATTAGATTTAATTTGATTAGTTTCGCAACAATTGGACTTCCTGTTATATCCTGTTATTTAAATATTTAATTTAGGGTTGATTTATTAACTCTTACTGTGCAAGATGCCCCTTATTTCAATAATTCTATATCACGTTAAATAGTCATGTCTACACTAAAGTATTATCGTCATCCTTCATTTCTCATCGCAATGGCGAACCGACGCGACATGAGACAGCGAGTTATAGCTCTAATTGAGGCTGAATATGGGGCTAGATCTGCTGGCCGTTTGGTCGGTGTTCCTGGAAGTACAGCCGCGAGGGGGTTCATCGTTACCAAAATTCAGGGGAGGTCGAAAATCGCCCTATTCCTGGGCGTCCGCGGATTTCTTCATTGGAAGAGGATGCTCTCTTATTCGAGACAGTTCGACAAGACCCCTTTCGGACTGCTAACGAAATAAGAGCAGCATCTAACTTTCCCGGTTCTTCACAGACTGTGATCAGCAGGTTGAGGAACCGCGGTATTAGGAGCCGGAGGGCTGCGCAAATGGAAATATTGGGGGAAGCACGAGCTGTCAACCGTCTTGCCTTCGCTACCAATCGAGTGGATTTCGATTGGAGAAATGTAATTTTCTCCGACGAAACAACCATCTCGAGTGATCACGAAGGTCCTGTCTGTGTCTATCGCGAGGATGGTCTCCGACATGATCAGGGCTATGTGCACCGACGTGAAAGATCGGGGCGCTTTATCATATCGTATTGGGGGTGGATGTCTTACGATGGACCTGGCATTATAGAACGCATCGATGGCCGGTTTAATGCGGGAACTTTCGAGCACATTCTGGAAAATATATTCCTTCCTTCCGCCCGATAACGTTTTCCCGAAGGAACATTGCTGTTCCAACAGGATAACCATCCCTTGCACTATGCCGCAAGCATTCAAAGATGGTTTCAAAGGAGACCCGAGATCGAAATCATTAATTAGCCTCCGAAGTCACTTGATTTGAATGTCATCGAAAATTTATGGGCGGAATTGAAAAAGAGAAGGATAGC
The DNA here is from genome assembly GCF_040183065.1 of Periplaneta americana. NCBI lineage: Eukaryota > Metazoa > Arthropoda > Insecta > Blattodea > Blattidae > Periplaneta > Periplaneta americana. The sequence goes on along the minus strand of NC_091122.1, from coordinate 87,982,692 downwards.
CACCTATGCCCACCGACGCCGTCGAAATTGAGACGAATTGTGGGATCAAGTTGTTGATACCTGGGAAGATCTCGCCGGGGATCAGAACTAATGCCACAATCTCGTGACATTCATGCCGGATCGACTTAGAGCTGTAATAGAAGCTGATGGTATGTGGACAAGATTTTAAGTTAACAGGTCTCTTTTTGTTTTTTATGATTTTTGTTTGAGGAAGAATACTTTTACTTCCAAGTAAGATTTATTTTTTTGGCGAGGTTCAGCCCACTTGTAAGACCCAAAAATTGGGCATAAATTATTCCATATTTTTCGACAAATTAGATAGTCGAGGAACTCTGAACAAATTAATTACACCTCAATTAAAAAAGTTTTTCCGGGGATCGAACACGAGACGTCGGTTATACTGTGGAACCGACACGCTAGTATATGAGCTACCGAGACAAGACAGTGACAGTACCAGTCCAGAATGTAGATCCGATAGCAGGCATTTGCCATTCGGTACAGAGAAGCAATGATATTTTGTTACCCGAGCTATGTTGTGAAATCGTGGCCTTAAATGGCTGTCTTCTTCGTGATCCTTATTCTGGTCCTTGTCCTTGTGGTCTTTGTAACAATTCTTGTTCTATTTGTCATGGTACTTAAAGTTACGTCGAACCGCGCTCTAGAACTTTTAACTTCCGACGACCAAGAATCGTCTCATTCTTTTTAAGGGTAACGGTACATATCAGCCAGAACCTCAATTATAGGTATTCACAGTACTATGATTGTTTTAACAGATTTAAACTGCTCAACATCGAACAACCACAAAATAAATTAGAAACTTTCAGGGAAGTTTGAAAAACATTCATGAGGGCATTAAAATGTACACTAGTTTATTTACTTCACTTTAGTTTATATTTTGACGTCATTGAATTTTCAGATAAGTATATTTGTTTTTGCATATCCTGTTACAGACACATGTTATGTATCAAAATTCCACATCCATTGCATAAAATACATTTTCGTTATCAGAAATGTTTGGAACGTATATTTTCTTGTATAATTCGAAATAGAATTGGAAATTTATTTTCTGAAGAGGTGGAAAAATTCAAATAACTTGGAGCAACAGTAACAAATATAAATGATACTCGGGAGGAAATTAGACACAGAATAAATACGGGAAATGCCTGTTATTATTCGGTTCAAAGGTTTTTATCATCCAGTCTGCTGTCAAAAAAACTGAAGTTAGAATTTATAGAACAATTATATTACCGGTTGTTCTTTATGGTTGTGAAACTTGGACTCTCACTTTGAGAGAGGAACATAGGTTAAGGGTGTTTGAGAATAAGGTGCTCAGGAAAATATTTGGGGCTAAGGGGAATGAAGTTCCAGGAGAATGGAGAAAGTTACACAACACAGAACTGCACGTATTATATTCTTCACCTGACATAATTAGGATCATTAAATCCAGACGTTTGAGTTGGGCAGGGCATGTAGTACGTATGGGCGAATCCAGAAATGCATATAGAATATTATTTGGGAGGCCGGAAGGAAAAAGACCTTTGGGGAGGCCGAGACGCAGATGGGAAGAATATTAAAATGGATTTGAGGGAGGTGGGATATGATGGTAGAGAATGGATTAATCTTGCTCAGGATAGGGACCAATGGCGGGCTTATGTGAGGGCGGTAATGAACCTCCGGGTTCCTTAAAAGCCAGTAAGTAAGTATAATTCGAAATGGAGATTTATAGTATCTTAATAGGCTACTCTCTCTGAACAGATGGAATAATTAATTTGGGCAACTACTAAATGTACATACTGTAGGCCAAATAGAAATGATTAAGACGAAATTCAAATACAAACCGCTGAGCCATTTATACCCGAACCCACAATTTCTGAAGTAGAAATTGCGATAGAAAAATCGATCAGGTGTCGATCAAATTCCAGGAGAATTAATACAAGAGGGTGGAAGCGCATTATTTAGCTTGTACTTACAATTTGGGAAAAGGAAATTGTACTAAAACAATGGAAGGAGTCCATAATTGTACCTATATTTAAGAAGGGGGACAAGACTAACTGTAGTAACTTTCGAGGACGTTGACGTCGCACAAAATTTTGTTCAATATTCTTTTTGAGGAGATGAACTCCATATGTAAAAGAAATTATTGGGGATTATCAGTGGTTTTAGACATATATCGACTACTGATCATTTTTTTTTTGTATTCGATAGATATTGGAGAAAAAATGGGATTATGTCAGTTATTCATATATATCAAAAAACATATGACTCGGTTAAGAGACAAGTTTTATATAATATTCTTATTGAATTTGATATTCCCAAGAAACTAATTCGATTAACTAAAACGTCTCAGTGAAACGTACAGCAGAGTCCGTATACATAGGCCACTTTCTGTCTGATGCTTTTCCAATTCACTGTGGGCTAAAGCAAGGAGATGCACTATTGCCTTTACTTTTTTAACTTTGCTCTAGAATATGCCATTAGAAAAGTCCAGGATAACAGAGAAGGTCTGGAATTGAACGGGTTACATCAGCTCCTTGTTTAAGTGGATGATGTTACTATGTTAGGATAAAATCCACAAACGATTAGGGAAAATACGGGAATTTTTCTTGAAGCAAGTAAAGAGATATGTTTGGAAGTAAATCCAGAAAAGACAAAGTATGTGATTATATCTCGTGACCAGAATATTGTATGAAATGGAAATATAAAAACTGGAAAATTTATCCTTTTAAGAGGTGGAAAAATTCAAATATCTTTGAGCAACATTAACAAATATAAATTATACTCGGAAGGAAATTATAGAAAAAAAGAGCATCTTCTGCAGATCTATGGAAAAAGAACTAAAAAAGAGTCTAGTGCAGTGCTTTCTGTGGAGTGTGTCATTGTTTGGCGCAGAAACATGAACATTACGACGAAGTGAAGTAAAACGATTGGAAGCATTTGTAATGTGGATACGGAGAAAAATGGAGCATGTGAAGTGAACAGACAGAATAAGAAATTAAGCTGTGTTGGAAAGAGTAGGTGAAGAAAGAATGATGCTGAAACTAATCAGAAAGAAAAAAGGGAACTGGTTGCGTCACTGGCTGAAAAGAAACTGCCCACTGAAAGAATGGTAAACGGGAGAAGAGTTCGGAGCACAAGAATATATGAGATGATGGACGACATTAAGGTATATGGATCATATGCAGATACTAAGAGAAAGTCAGAAAATAGGAAATACGAAAATAGGAAATATTGAAGAATGTTGAGTTTGCAGTGAAAGAACTGCCTTTAGGCAGAACACTATGTGTATATTATATATGTAGTCCGCCGCTGTGCAGTAACGGTTACCACACCTGACCGTGAAACGAAAGGGCTCGGATTCAAATTCTGGTTGGACAAGTTACCTGGTTGAGGTTTTTTCCGAGATTTTCCCTCAACCCTATAAGAGCAAATGCTAGGTAACTTTCGGCGCTAGACCTTGGACTCATTTCGCCGGCATTGTCACCGTCATATCATTAATCGTCGTAAATAACCCACTAAAAAGTAAGTAAGTATGTAAGTAAGTAAGTAAGTATGTATGTTTGTATGTATGCATGTACGTATATATACATGCATGCATGTATTTTGAATTATGAATTAATGATTATAACTCTTGCAGATGGTGAACAGTGCCCAATCTCGGAAAAAAATACCCTCCTTTGCGACAAGGAAAGAGTGTTCTACTGGATTTGGAACGAACAGAAAAGTATTTGCCAGAAAACCGCCATCACCTGTTAAATGGATGCTTATCTTGCTGTACAGACCAAATATTGTTTGCTTTTTCTCACAGATAGGTCAACTAAGACAATAATAATCATCGGCTTCTGAAGATAAAGATAGCAAGATTCAACTACTCGTACATAGACTCTTAAGCCCAGGTTTTGGGCCTCTAAATACACCTTACAGTTGGTACTGTTAACTGTGCTTAGACGAACTGCAGACATAGATTATCTGCAAAAGGGATTACGAGTAAAATAAAAAAACTGTGAATAACGTTTTATTAATATTAAAACACTTTAAACAGGAAATTAAGAAATTATAAGACAATGGGAAGGACTATAGAAAAATGTGTACCAAATATTTGATTATCTTGAAGGCTTAAGTCCGTACAGATATCACGTCCGCAGACATCACGTCGAGAAAAAGCGGACAAAAATGAATTTTTGTATTCTGTAAAAGTAGAATTAAAACAATATGATATTAATCCTAGGTTGTTAGTCCTTTATAAAGTCGCTGACTTCAGTACCTACATTTTAGTATTATTTATTACTGTTGGAATTTACGCTTACTTGTTTGTCTCCATTTCAGACGGTTTGAAAGTACAACTTTGTATTGCTCTACATGTTAATATGAGGAATGAAGCTCTTGCGCGTTATTCTCATGTTTCTGCTTAATTTTGGTCCTAATTTAGAGTAGGTTCCCAATATAAAACATTTAGTAAAAAATCATTTTCATTTACATAGTGTAAGCAATAGCAGCTACTAATTTTTACATTACTTGACTTACAAAAAGTAAAGCCGAAAACAACGTGATCTTTTGTACCTATTGAAGAAAGATTCTAGATAGCCTCTGCCAGTTTTCGAGTTACAGAAATAAAAAGATGCCCGAGTGATGGATCCTAGTAGCTACGAGCTCCCTTCATCGCAGTTTGAGCCATTAATATTACGGTGTTACATTCAAAGAGTCTGTGAAAGAAGAGTTTTAATATCTCCTGAGTCCTTAACAGCTCAGTTGCTTGTGAATAAAATTAGGTAGACCTGCAGTTCATAACGTTGGTGGTGTTGTGTTTTATATTGTAAAATAGTTTCTAATTGGAGTTGAAAGTGAATCCTTATGAATCTTACTCGAAAATTAGGGAGAAGAAAAGGCAATCCCATCTGGTGCAAAACAATTGGGATAATAATAATAATAATAATAATAATAATAATAATAATAATAATAATAATAATAATAATGGTTTATTTAACCTGTATATTTAAAAAATGTATTGTTGCAAATGCTGCAATTGAAGAAATCCTAGGTAAGCACATAGAATTATAATGAAGTTAGACAAATGTTGCAGAGAAACGGCCAAGTGCTTCGTCACTTTGTAGACTACCCTTATTATTACAGTACTTCGCCAATTGTAAACAAAATCCTAATGCAGCCTATAGGTCTGCTGTTAAAAGACCAGTTTTATTTCCTTTCGGAGTGCTCTCAGAACGGGAACTGGAAGCTAGAAATAATAATAATAATAATAATAATAATAATAATAATAATAATAATAATAATAATAATAATAATAATAATAATAATGTGAAATACAATTATTGCAACTTATCTAAGTTACCGTACCAGTTAATCTGAATAAATTACAGATGTAAAGATAATTACTTAGGACTATCATTTATGAAGTAAAAATACAATTACTTAGATATTTAAATATAAACACTGTTCAACATATTAAAAGAAAATCACTTCATTAAACTATACATCAGCTTCTTGTCTATGCGGATGACGTGAATATTTTTGGAGAAAATCCACAAACGATTAGGGAAAACGCGGAAATTTTGTTTTAAGCAAGTAAAGCGATAGGTTTGGAAGTAAACCTCGAAAAGATGAAGTATATGATTATGTCTCGTGACCAGAATATTGTACGAAATGGAAATGTAAAAATTGGTGATTTATCCTTCGAAGAGGTGGAAAAATTCAAATATCTTGGAGCAACAGTAACAAATATAAATGACACTCGGGAGGAAATTAAACACAGAATAAATATGATAAATGCCTGTTATTATTCGGTTGAGAAGCTTTTGTCATCTAGACTGTTGTCAAAAAATGTGAAAGTTAGAATTTATTAAACAGTTATATTACCGGTTGTTCTGTATGGTTGTGAAACTTGGACTCTAACTTTGAGAGAGGAACAGAGGTTAAGGGTGTTTGAGAATAAGATTCTTAGGAAAATATTTGGGACTGAGAGGAATGAAGTTACAGGAGAATGGAGAAAGTTACACAACGCAGAACTGCACACATTGTATTCTTCACCAGACATAATTAGGAACATTAAATTCAGACGTTTGAGATGGGCAGGGCATGTAGCACGTATGGGCGAATCCAGAAATGCATATGGAGTGTTAGTTGGGAGACCGGAGGGAAGAAAGACCTTTGGGGAGGCCAAGACGTAGATGGGAGAATAATATTAAAATGGATTTCAGGAAGATAGGGTATGATGATAAAGACTGGATTAATCTTGCACAGTGTAGGGGGACTGATGTCGTGCTTATGTGAGGCCGGCAATGAACCTCCGGGTTCCTTAAAAGCCATTTGTAATTAAGTAAGTATGAAAAACTCAAATTATTAATTATGTCTTATGAGTATTACATTTAAGACGAATGTTATTTATTATGCCTGTTGAATTAGGTAAATAAATACGTTAGAAAATATAGAGAATATACTAGGAAATCGTCACTTATCAGCACAAGTAAATTCTGGTCTACTTTTAAGTTCAGATCTTTTATTCTAATTAAAAAACCTTTTTGTTCGTGAACTTCCAGCCAACGATGAAAAGGACGATAGTGATAATGATAGTGATAGTGACAGTTTTTGTGATCCGTGAACAATATCCAGTTACAGTTTTGTCGGAAAAGGGCATAAATACATTCGGCACTTTGTAAATGTTTGGAGAGTAGTTTTACATAACATATTAGTACTTGATTGATCACGTAAAATTGAATTTTTCATAAATAGTTTTACATTGTGGGATGAAAAACTAATGACAGTTCCTTATAACGAAATATTTTTATATTAAGTAATACCATATTAATTAATTAATTCCTTCTAGTGTTCTGCTCAAAAATAGGTCTTTATTTGCAAACCCAGCATTCTTCAATCTTTCCTTTCTTCCGCCTTCCTCTTAATCTCCGTATATTATGATCCATATATCTTAATGTTGTCTATCTTCTGATATCTTCTTCTGCCCCGAACTTTTCTTTCGTTCACAATTCCTTCCAATGTATCCTTCAGCAGGCAGATTCTTCTTAGCGAGTGATCCAGCCAATTCCTTTTTCAGCATTATTCTTTCTTCACCCACTTTTTCCAACACAGCCTCGTTTCTTGTTCTGTTTGTCCGTTTCACATACTCCATTCTTCTCCATATCCACATTTCATGTGCTTCTAGTCGTTTCTCTTCACTTCGTCGTAGTGGCCATGTTTCTTCCCCATAAAATGCCACACTCCACACAAAACATTTCAGTTTTAGTAATTTTATTTACGCACAATAAATTGGACACACCTGAAACTTTAAATTAAAACTGTGTTTTGTATGCATAACGTTATGCGGTAAGTAAATCGTAATTGATCTATACGTTGGGATATAGAGACATATACCTACTGTATATCTGTGTCCGCTTTTACCTCTTATTTGGAGCACTGAGTCGGGAGAGATTGCAAAGTTTTGTGCACACATCATGCCTCCGGCTATCTTCGGTTAAGTGTTTTTTGTTACTTTGTTATTTAACGACACTGTATCAACTGCTCGGTTATTTAGCATCGATATGATTGGTGATGCGAGATGATGTTCGGCAAGACGAGGCAGAGGATTCGCCATAGTTTACCTGACATTTGCTTACGGTTGGAAAAAAACCTCGGAAAAAAGTTTGTGGATTCAAATCCGGTCGAAGTGGATTCAAATCTTTAGCGTGACTTCCTACGGAAGAACAGTAAAACCAGTGTTCTCGTTTTCATCATCGATGCGAAGGTCTGAGGATGTTTGAGAAATGCGTAGGAAGCGGGTTAAGATTGTTAGATCATTTCCGTAGTCGTTGATACACTCAATTCAGAGCTTTGGTATAAATTTATCTCTGTTACGAGCCACAATAATTCAGTTGCAGGCCTTGTTATTATGAGCTATAGCCTATTATCTAGAACTATCCCTACTCGTAGAATCTCTGGGTTATTAACGAAAGTTTCCTTTCTCGTCCCGAATTTTCACTGATATGCGATGTTCAGTCCATGGTAAGTAGTCTGTTTTCATAAACTTCAAGTCTGCTTCTGTATAGCATGTCTCAATTGCTATTTTATCCTTCCGTCACCCTTCTTTGTCTCCACCATGGAACAAGACTTCTTTTCAAAAATGTATAGGCCTATATTCTTTCATCTTTCTTATTCCAAACTGCAGTTTCTGTTATAACAGAGTATATGTGCGATGCCATAAAATTACTCATGACAGACAGAGACACTGCTTATCGTAAATACAGACGGAGCAAGGACGAATTAGATTAATACTTACAAAGTTTTAAGAAATAAATGTAATCAAGCAGTAAGAAATGCTAAATTACGCCATGCACATTCCCTTATTATACCTTCGGTCAGTGCGAAAGAATTGTGGCGTAACCTTAATAACCTGGGTCTAACAAAAGCAAAGCCTCGGGTAGATAACATCAACTTGTCACTCAATAGTCTAAATGAACATTTCGTCACTGCTCCACCTGAACCATTACATAAAAAAGAGACTCTTGAATTTCTCAGATCTTACCCCCAACCTGTATGGGATAAATTCTTCTTTAAATACATTAACCCGACTGACGTAATGAAGACGCTGCGACGTATGAAATCTAAAGCCCAAGGTGTAGACAATATAAATATCACTCTCCTGTATAAAATAATAGATGTGATCCTGCCGACCGTCACCCATATATTCAATGCATCTATTATGACTGGGTCCTACCCCTCACTCTGGAAAATGGCATTAGTGAAACCTTTACCTAAATCTAACACACCTTCTACAGTAAACCAATACAGACCGATATCAATTCTTCCCACTCTTTCAAAAGCATTAGAACATATTGTACACGGACAACTTACGAACTATCTCGACGAACACAAACTCCTCGATGACTATCAATCGGGTTTTAGGCATGGACACAGCACTACTACAGCCCTACTTAAAGTGACTGAGGACATCCGTGAAGCTATGGATAGGGGTGAAGTAACGGCACTAACTCTTCTCGATTTCGGCAGTGCCTTTGGTTCTGTTGATATCGACTTGCTTCTTGCAAAGATGAAGGCTTTGCACCTGTCAGACAATACCTTGAGCTGGATGGACTCCTACCTACGGGACCGCCAACAGTGTGTTTCACTTGATAATCAATTCTCCCAATGGCGATACACAAAGGCGGGAGTGCCGCAGGGCTCCGTATTAGGACCACTACTTTTCTCTATCTACATTAATGACGTATCAAAGAACTTACAGTATTGCCGATATCACCTCTATGCCGACGACCTACAACTTTACATACATTCCAGACCCAATACGATCAATGAATCGATTGACAAGTTAAATTGTGATCTAGCCACTGTCTCCACTTGGGCGGCCAATTTCGGACTCGCACTTAATCCAAGTAAGACTCAAGCCATAATTATTGGACATAAGCGTTTAGTTAACTCCCTTAATAACAGCAATCTTTCAGTTGTTACCGTTAACAACACGCTAATCCCTTATTCATCTGTCGTAAAAAATCTTGGCTTCTTTTTTGATAATAATCTAAGTTGGAATTTTCAAGTTAAAGAAACGATAAAAAAAATCTGTTCCTCCTTTCACTCTTTGAGTCGCTTGAGAAACTTCTTGCCCCAGCAACTAAAACTTACCCTAGTACAAACCTTAGTAATGCCGCACTTCGATTATTGTGACGTTCTGTTAAGTGATCTAAGTTCTGAACTGTCAGTCAAGTTACAGCGAGCTCAGAATATGTGCGTCAGATACGTGTGCAACATCCGACGATATGATCACATATCACCGTCCTTCGCAAGTCTCTCGTGGCTCCGACTTAAAGAACGCAGAACTTTACACTCTTTGTCTTTACTCTTTCGAATTCTGCACACCTCAACACCAAATTACCTTTCGTCTCGTTTCTCTTATCTATACTCTAACCACGACGTAAATACCAGATCACTTATCTGTGGCACGCTAAATATACCTCTTCATAGAACATCTTGTTATTCCTCATCTTTTACAATATCCACCTCGCGTCAATGGAATTCCTTGTCACAAAGTATTAGGGGCTGCAAGACAACAAACACCTTTAAGAACAGCTTAAAAGATAACCTTATTAGCATTTCACTCCAATCATACTGATTAAAAATATTACTGACTACACTGTTGCTTTTTTTTCTTTAGACATCATTCTGATTGTGCTGCATTTTCAAAATTGTCTCATAAAATCTCTTTCTATTATCTAATATCATTTGAAATATATTAACATTCTATGTATTTTAGTTTAATTCTGCTACGCAGTTTATTTCAGTGTTTAATTAATAGTTCATAGTATTTTGTTGTTTAATTCGTAAATAATTCTTGTATACATGTAACTCTCATCTAAATCAAATTGTTGAATTCTTTGTAAGTTCATGCATATGTATATACACTTTTTGCTGGTTGAGTGGAAGAGAAGGCCTTACGGCCTTAACTCTGCCAGCTAAAATAAATCATTATTATTATTATTATTATTATTATTATTATTATTATTATTAAGTTAGGAGCAAGCGATTTTAACTTTGAAATGTAGGAAGGAATCGAACATTTCTGCTTTGGAATTTCATAAAAACTTATATTTTCTGTACAAATACTTACTTACAAACGCCTTTTAAGGAACCTGGAAGTTTATTGCTACACTCACATAAGCCCGCCATTGGTCCCTATCCTGTGCAAGATTAATCCACTTTCTATCATGTCCCACCTCCCTCAAATCCATTTTAATGCTATCCTCTCATCTACGTCTCGGCCTCCCCAAAGGTCTTTTTCCCTCCGGTCCCCAACTAACACTCTATATGCATTTCTGGATTCGCCCATACGTGCTACATGCCCTGCCAATATCAAACGTCTGGATTTAATGTTACAATGCGTGCAGTTCTGCGTTTTGTAATTTTCTCCATTCTCCTGTAACTTCATCCCTCTTAGTCCCAAATATTTTTCTAAGAACCTTATTCTCAAACACCCTTAATCTATGTTCCTCTCTCAAAGTGAGAGTCCAAGTTTCACAACCATACAGAACAACCGGTAATATAACTGTTTTATAAATTCTAACTTCCAATTTTTTGACAGCAGACTAGATGACAAAAGCTTCTGAACCGAATAATAACAGGCATTTTCCATATTTATTCTGAGTTTAATTTCCTCGAGAGTGTAATTTATATTTGTTACTTTTGCTCAAAGATATTTGAATTTTTTCACCTCTTCGAAGGATAAATCTCGAATTTTTATATTTCCATTTCGTACAATATTCTGGTCACGAGACATAATCATATACTTTGTCCTTTCGGGATTTACTTTCAAACCTATCGCTTTAGCCGACTTGCTTCAAGTAAAGTTTCCGTGTTTTCCCTAATCGTTTGTGAATTTTCTCCTAACATTTTCACGTCATCCGCATAGACAGGAAGCTGATGAAACCCGTTCAATTCCAAACCCTGCCTGTTATCATAAACTTTCCTAATGGCATATTCTAGAGCGAAGTTAAAAAGTAAAGGTGATAGTGCATCTCCTTGCTTTAGCCCGCAGTGAATTGGAAAAGCATCAGATAGAAACTGGCCTATACGGACTCTGCTGTAAGTTTCACTGAAACACATTTTAATTAATCGAACTTGTTTCTTGGGACTACCAAATTCAATAAGAATATTATATAAAACTTATTATCTGTTAAATTTTCTGACTAACATCATTACTAAGTTATCACTGATTAGGACTGAAGCGTTTAGGGACAATCCGCTACTTGTTAACCTGCCAATCTAGGTATCTTCTAATTAATTATGATATATTTCTTTATTTAATAATATACTTCATATGTCAACCTTTGCTTATCATTAAGATGGAGATATCGCATTAAGCGTAAATATTTGTCATATATTTTATGTATTTAAGGCTTGAAATGTAAATAAACGAAACTGAAATGAACCAGCATTCTCTAGAAGAAGCTGTTCTTCCTCTTCAATACTGAACTATTCCGCTTCTCATACAGGTGTTACTTGCAATACTCGCAGGTGTTCGCAAACTACTGGCAGGAAAATTGCGTACATAAATACATAACGTTTTACAAAGATAACAATGTCTGAAATTAATTAGAACGTTAATGTCGTATTCTTTCCTCCATCTCGTGAGAACTAGAGTTTCATCAATCTATGAGACCATCTATTTGTTTACCAGTGGCCGTCAAGTTGAATTCAAGTTGCAATTCAGACATATTCAAGTTATTTTCTTTCCAAGTAGGAAAAGTGGCGTCGATGGAAGTTGTGCAATTAGGAATGTCTGTAGTAGCAAGCCTCCGTGACAGGGAAATGATAAATATATTGAAGAAATGGAAGACGTGTTTTTCAGTATGGATTAGGAATTAGATTAGTAAGAAAAATACACGACCATTGACCATTATATATATAGAATAAGTGAAATAAAGGGTTCAGAACCATAGTGGGCCAAGCGCCATTTACTAAAACCGTAGAAAACAAGGGTTAAAATGAAGTTATTACCATACTTCAATGGAAGCATATAGTAAGTAATATAAAGTATACACATTAAAACTGAATGATATGTCAATCTTCATTAAACTATGGTATTCACTTAACTTTAACCCTTGCTTTTTCCGTTTTTAATAAATGGCGCTTGGCCCACTATGGCTCTGAACCCTTCAAATCTTCAAGCAGATTTAATAATTCTTAATACAAATGTAATAAAATATAAGCAGGTCTGACTTACCATAACTGAAAATGATTATCTTGAAGCTGTTACAGTTCCCAAAAATATAGGCTATATCAGCCACATTGAACTATGCCAGTTTCGGCCGATAAATGTCATCCCTTCACGCAACACTCTTCTTAATCCCTACTATATTCCTCACTTCTTCTCTATCTACAGTTTAATGGTTTTTAATTGTGTTCCATATATCATCTGTGTCCACGTTAAAACCTCTGCTGTTCAATTCTTCAATGAACTCTTCCTTCCTTAGAGCTTCTTTTGCATTTCTGTCACGAAACTTTGCAGTTTCTATAATCCACAGGCCTTCGTGTGTTTTACATAACTTCAGAAACTCAAATATATTTGGTCATTATTTCACTTACTATTGTTTCCTATTACTTTTATGTTCTCAGTACAACAGAAAAACAATCAGCTGTTAATTTAACGCTCTTAAAATAGCTATTAAATTCCCGCGCTTTTCTCCTTGAATTCAAGTTATCAAGTGACGTTCACACTCTTCAAGTTGTTTCAAGTGCCCTTTCAAGTCAAGTAAAGAGTAGAAAGGAATTCAACTTCACTTGAAACTAGAATTCAAGCCGTTAGTTCGTCGAATCAAGTGACTTGAATTCAAGTTACTTGAAAAGTGTGAACGAGGCCTTAATCATCTGCATCCTCTTCGTAATTGCCTTTGTCATCGTCTTCGTCGTTGCAGTTATCGTTGGTGCTTTGTCTTTGTCTTCAATATTAACTGTTTAATCATTGTTATAATAACGTAATATTGGATTTGGCCACTAATAGTCCTGTAAGGTGATCCGAATTAAAGGACGAGAATAACAGCACCAAGGCCTGAATTTCATTTGCTTGTTACAAGTTGACTATTGATTTACCGAAATTCCCCAATTCCATACTAAAAGTAACATTTCTTTAAACCTGTACGAAGTTTAATAACTGTAACCTGCTGCTGCCGCTGCTGCTGCTGCTGCTGCTGCTGCTGATGATGATGATGATGATGATGATGATGATGATGATGATGATGATGATGATGATGATGATGTGACTATATATCCCCTTTATCCGAATCAAGTTTCCGTTGTTTTTTTAATTTTATTTTGTGTTTTGATAACATACGCATCTTGTTATTAAACTCATTAAAGGGAATTTTAAGGTAGGTAGTTTTATTTTAATGTTTCTTTTTTTATTTTCACAATATTTAAAAATGGTAACTTGTTTTCCATCTGGGTCTGTTTCATAGTCGAGAGTGGACTTGTACAATATAGCACCAGTAAGATTTTAGGTTCTCCGTATTTGTGGATTGTGAATATGACTAAATACAAGTGCACGCACTTAATGAATACCTCTAACAATAACTTCCTTATTTAATATCTAAAAGACAGATTTTAGTGTTCTGCACTGTGGAAAGTAGTTATTTATGCTACGATCATGACAGCTATTGAGACACGAGTGTCTTAACAGCCATTAGGTTATATGAGAATTACATATCGCGGGCTTAGAATGACAAAGCTTTATCTAACATTTTTAGCAAAATGGAGATTTTTGTTGCATTGAATTCTGCTACTTCACAGCTATCTACCATATAAATTATATGTTGATATCTCAATTATTGTTCGTGATAAAGTTGGTTTGAAAAGGTTCTTCTCTGCATTGATTTATTAACAACCAAACTCTTAAAATGCTCTCCTGTAAAATTTACTAAACACTAGATAGAACCTTGTCATTCTGAACCTTCGATATAACTGTTTTTCTACTGCCTGTAATAAGGTTGGACAAAAATTCGTTAATTAATTAAAAATTAATTTTAATTTTTAGATACATACATCTTTATACTGACAATATGGAAGTATGAATATGGTTTTAGATTGTGGCAAATAAAACGGTGACGTTTTAGACAGTGGGAAACAGAAGAATGCAAGTGATTCTTATTTGGCGTTCATAGAAGTACGAAAATAAATAAATGAAATCACAGTTCCTTTTTGTAAGTTTTAAAGTTAACTGAAATATGAAAATTATTGAATACTGTCTTATTCAATCGATTCTGATCAAATGGAAATAATGGAGGAAACTGTAAAAATGAACAATAATTTATCATCTGCAAAATCAAAGCACTTATAATATGAAAACCCATAGATTATGGACAGAAGAATGAAAAAATGTTTTATCATTTTCAGAGAACGTTATGCTAGTTTACTTTCATGAATTGTCAGAAAAAAATGAAAACATTATGGACAAATTACTCGATGTTGCAGTTTGATTAAAGCATTTAACATCTCGAAATCAATGGTATTTATTGATATAAGAAATTTGTATCGAAATTATAACCTGTATCGAAATGAATGTCTTTTCGATACAGATGATAATTGCATAATAACTTCATTTCAGTATGGTTGTAGAAAAGGGAATATTTTGGCACAAGAAAACTACCAAATATAAAAACAGAGTTGCAGAAATAACAAAGCACAAAAGTGATAGATTTTTTCAACACAATCAGTGCAAAGAAATGAACTTAGCAGCAGAGAAAATCGCATTCACTATCAAGAACAATCGTCAATACAGAACACAATAAGGTACAGTACCTATGTAAAAACTTTGTAGGCTAAAATAAAACTGACACAAAATTTTCTTCCGCACACATAAAATCATTGTTAGTTTCTTACATCACCACCATTGTAAAATAATTACTTAATCGTGAAAATGACATATGATACATTTAAAATATTATACATTATAATATTAAGTTCTATATTATATTATATTATGTGTAATGTGGAAGAAGGACCATCCTGAAATAACCCTAATACAACTCAGACTCCACATCTCAGTCAGACATCCGCAACTGCCGTCCGTGAAAGAAGCACACTTCATTACCTTTTTGTCATTCGCCAACGGCAAGACAGAATGCGGTAGCATCTAATAGAAGGAACACAAGTTTTCGATTTTGAACTCGCATCGAGAAGAGCTGAATCGGCCGAGTCCTTGAAGACGACTCACAACCTTGTCGATGAGTTTCACGCAAACTTCTGAAGGTAGCAGTAGTGTGCGGATTTCTGCGCTGCCATCTGTCGGCACTTTTTTCACAATGTACTTCACCGGTAGCTGCAGTCTCGTGTCTTCCAACGTACAAATTGATTCGTACTGTATACACAGAGATTTCACTTTTATAGAAATATGTATTGGGTACAAAATAACTTATAAATAGAGGCCAGATATTTATGCAAAGGCAACTACGTTACTTAAATGCGCAATAATTTTACACATAAATAAACATGCAATTACATTATAATTATTTACACAAAAATAAGCATGTATGCTAACTATTCCAGACATCATTCACTGATCTTGAAGTATAAAATTATATTCATTCTCAGATTTTTCTGGGTGCGACTTCTACGTCTATCACTGAATATTTAATATCTTTATAACCATCCACTTCATAGATATCTGCCTATCTGTCATGCTGTTCCCAACTTAAACCCATGCATTATGTTTAAAAAGTCTGAGGAAAAAGGGAGCTAACCCTATTTCCTGCTTCCCTCTCTTTTTAGGTATTACTTTACTTGTCTTAGAAATAGGCTGACCAGATTTTTTATGGTCCAGCAGGGGACATCGGCAATTTCAAGAAAAACCACAAACTCCTATCTAGTCACTCTCCGTTGAAATGTTGCAGAAAATACATTAACAGTAGATACAATGATAGAATTTTGCACACTAAATGTGTAGAGTATCTTAACTTTTTGAAATAAAGGCATAAACACACGTAACTCCTATACATAATTAATAGAACCACTAAGAATTAAATTTCAGTACTGACGCATGCATGGAAGTCTTTCACAAAATATTGTACACACTGAACTCTAACACACACATTTTACAAGTACTTGTTTGAAAAATATATATTTTTAAGGATCTGTTTATTCCCATACAGCTTTACACTAAGTTCTTCACATGAAAAATAAAATTTTGTTTTCACTTGTAACAAAGCTTTAATTATACAAATCTGGCTTTCAGGTAGTAGCTGCCTGTAAAGCAGGTTGCATAATTTCAAGGAAAAAATTATTCCGGGGCCGGGTATCGATCCCGGGACCCTTTGCTTACCGCGCGAACGCGAACTGGAGGTACGTTAACAGAAAGCCACAATTTAAGTCACACAAATATTTGTGTGCACTCATAGTTGAGTTCTTGAGTCTTGTCAGCTCATTTGAGTCGTGTGGATACAAAGGAAAAATTGTGACGGTGTCGTGTATAGTTCCTGGGGTAGCTCAGTCGGAAGAGCGTTCGCGCGCTAAGCGAAGGGTCCCGGGATCGATACCCGGCCCCGGAACAATTTTCCTTGAAATTATTCAAAGCTTTAATTGTTTCAATTCTCATTCTTGACTATTCATCAGTCCAAATTGAGTTCACTGTGGAGAAAAGTCAACTTATGAATTACTGACTGAAAGAGACATGATTAATGACACTAGTTTGAGAAAGTTTTCGAATGGAATGGATTTTTTTTAATGTTCAAAAACATTAGGGCCTATACCACTTTTCACCTGTTGATTTGTCACAAAACTCCTCATTTTTTGAACTACTTAAAAATGGACGCAGTTCTAACGCTTCCGTGCAAAGCGAATGAAAACTAAGATGCTATGTTCTTCTCAAAGAGTGCAGAATATGTCTTACTGTGCTCGCTGGTTCTTCTGTCTCATACTGAGAACCGTTCAGAAATGTGCATAAATCGCAGCAGTTTCATCACGATACCTAAATATTTACGTGTAAACAAAATCAAAACTCCTGGGGACAAAATTAATTTCCGGGGACAAAAAACGGGGCATTTGCTTCCCGGGGACAACAACTCAAAACCGGGAACTGTCCTCGAAAATCGGGGACGTTTGGTCAGCCTACTTAGAAAGGGAATTTATAAAAAAAAAATCTTTCCCCAGAAAAATTGAATACTCCATACTATAGTTCAGCAAAGTTTCATGCACATTCGCACACGATCCTGAATTATAGGATTTTTTAAACTTTCAAATAGCTTTTTCTCGAAACTAACTTACTGTGTGTTATCTCCTTCTTTCCCCGAGCCCTTCATTTGTACTTACCTTAGCTTACAAGATACCGTACTGGGTACGTGTTAGCATTCCATTATTGTACCGCTGACACTGTCATGATAATGTTTTTCTTCTTTCATTCTGCCCTACGCTTTGAAGCTCGACAACTTGTCTGTACTTCGCGAATTTTCAGCATAATAATGATATGCTGTTGTTTTAAAATTCTATCGTAAAAGGGGGAGGATGCTGTTTATAAAATTCATCATCCAGTTTGCTGTCGTATGCTTCAGCCACAGTCCACACATTACCAATTTCAGTTGCCGCGGCCACGGAATCAGCGGAAACATCGACATGTCAATATGATTTAACAAGATGTAGGCCTAATCTGTAAACTTTACATTCAGTTAGTGTAGTCTTATAGGAAATGAATTCCGCGAAGGTATCAGATATTCCTTCTGGAGGTAAAAAAGATAAACCGAAAAATTTTTTAGCTATTTCTGAATTTTGAATTTGTTATTTCTAAATTCTTAATTAATTTTAGGAAATGCTTTAATTTTTCTATGCCAACTCTGGCCCAAGTGAAACCTGTATCTTCTAATATTTGCTTCCGGGAAGTAAATTCCAGTAACTTTATGTGCTGCTAATTGGAAGTCCAAAAGAAGCATCGAGATGTTAAGTTCTATTGTACTTATTTCTAAGCAAAGTCGTTTAAGGTATTCCCTCATACAACTATATGTCTATGATGCTAAAACTCGTAACTAAGACAATATCAAGTCACTGACAAAAGAATAGATTGTATACACCTTACATTTGATGGAAATGATCAGGAGCATATTTCAATGCGCAGTCACATAATTACTTATGAGGAAAAATAAGTTCGCTTTACATATTACCAAAACTATTTTATTTATATTATCCACGTACGAAAACTTTCCTCCGTTAGCAGCCAGTAAACCCTGAGATGGATATTTTAATGCGTCTGGAATAGAAACTGGAAACGCAGGAAGAATCTTTGGACGTTTCTGAGAATGGGATATGTAAAACGATGAATTGAAGGAAATATTATTTCAATATTCTGAGTTTCCTTCAGTTCGTTCCTGATTAACTTCATAGGCTTGCAATATAAAACTTCGTACGCTTCTAAGGTCTGCACACATGTTTATTTTTTCTTCATTTTCGACATTAATCTGAAAGCATATTTTCATGAAGAAGATTTATACTATTATCAATGTCAGTAGTGTTTATTTTTTTTTTTTCGTTATTTGTTTTCATAGCATAGCACATATCCTTGAAACAACGCAATACAATGGAAGATTTTTTATTATCACGAAATTTATTATACTTATTCCCTTAGTAAACGGTCATGCCCTGTCCACGATTATTTTTAATTATTTCCAAATCAATTATGCTAATCTAAAAATTAATTCTTCGTGCATGGAAATAAAGGATTCTTAATCTCAGAACACAACAACAGGAATATGGGTGCTCTCACAGATATAGACCGACGAAGACACGAGTAGTTACATGATTTAATCATAGAACACAACACAACACGGTATGTGGGTGCCCTGACAGATATAGACCGATGAAAACACGAGTAGTTATACGATTTAATCATAGAACACAATACAACAAGGTATGTGAGTGCCCTGACAGATATAGACCGACGAAGACACGAATAGTTATACGATTGAATCATAGAACACAACGCAACAAGGTATGTGGGTGCAGTGACAGATATAGACCGACGAAGACACGAGTAGTTATACGATTGAATTATAGAACACAACACAACACGGTATGTGGGTGCCCTGACAGATATAGACCGATGAAAACACGAGTAGTTATACGATTTAATCATAGAACACAATACAACAAGGTATGTGAGTGCCCTGACAGATATAGACCGACGAAGACACGAATATTTATACGACTGAATCATAGAACACAACGCAACAAGGTATGTGGGTGCCCTGACAGATATAGACCGACGAAGACACGAGTAGTTATACGATTGAATTATAGAACACAACACAACAAGGTATGTGGGTGCAGTGACAGATATAGACCGACGAAGACACGAGTAGTTATACGATTGAATTATAGAACACAACACAACAAGGTATGTGGGTGCAGTGACAGATATAGACCGACGAAGACACGAGTAATACGATTGAATTATAGAACACAACACCACAAGGTATGTGGGTGCAGTGACAGATATAGACCGACGAAGACATGAGTAGTTATACGATTGAATTATAGAACACAACACAACAAGGTCTGTGGGTGCAGTGACAGATATAGACCGACGAAGACACGAGTAGTTACACGATTGAATCGCAGAACACAATACAACAAGGTATGTGAGTGCAGTGACAGATATAGACCGATGAAAACACGAGTAGTTATACGATTGAATTATAGAACACAACACAACAAGGTATGTGGGTGCAGTGACAGATATAGACCGACGAAGACACGAGTAGTTATACGATTGAATTATAGAACACAACACAACAAGGTACAGTATGTGGGTGCAGTGACAGATATAGATCAACGAAGACACGAGCAGTTATACGATTGAATCATAGAACACAACACAAGGTGTGTACACTTGGTCAAAATGAAAGTGGTCGGCGTCTGAGAGACTAAGTTCGAATCGGGTATTTCCGTGAGCGCTCGGGAGAGCCAGGCTTTATTCAAAAGAGTGCGTATATTCTTCTAGTAGTTATAATGAGGAACACAACTATTAATCACTAAAATCTTCCGTGAAAATAATTTATTTACGAGATTTAAAACAGACAGTTCGTTCAGAGTGTTTAAACAGTGAATATTGTAACACAAACATTATATACTGTACAACAGGTTCTCAAGTGGAGTATGATCATTGCTCGTTACAATGCCATTCTGACTGCAGTAAAACTCTTAGCGTAGTTTGTAGAGCGATAGCTCAGAGTTAGTGAGGTTGAAAGTTCATATGAAAGTTCAAATCTTCGTGGAGTTACTAAACTTTTTTTGTTGCCTTTTAAATGCATCAGTGAAAATATAACAGGTTTTCGTCCTTTTTTTATCCTTAGAATACTTTTCGATTTATTATTTTTTTCTCGTGTTAATAGAAACTTTTGACGCTAGATGGAAGTAACACTAAAGACAACAATTAGGGGCTTTTATATTAAAATGCTGTGTTAATTATTTTATTAATCCCTGCTGCTATACACTCTATTGCCTAAGTAACATTAAGTAAATAACATGTTGACGGTTAAATAATTGGCAATAATTAAATTGCAAGTTGTGCTAAAGAGAATATGATTATTATACTAATCTAAATCCGTAATCATCAGGGAAATAACATAGTAATTGTAAACAAGAAGAAAAACCATAATTCTGATGACAAAATATATCCTGATTTCCTGGAATTATAACCACAAATTTTCACCAATTTTGTAATTATCTGTAAGTAATATGAATTAACATAAGCAAAATTATTTGACTATTGCCTAGGAAACATTCAGTAAATAACATATTGACGGTTAAATAACTGAAAATAATTAATTTGCAAGTTGTGCTACAGGGAATGTGATTATTATACTAATCTAAACCCGTGATCATCAGGGCCTGAACGTAGTAATTGTAAACAAGAAGAAATACCATAATTCTGATGACAAAATATATTCTGATTTCCTGGAATTTTCACCAATTTTGTAATTATCGGTAAGTAACATGAATTAACATAAGCAACATTATTTGATTATATTACACTAAAATATGAGTTGTAAAAAATAAAAGAAAGTACAAAACAAAAAATTCTTTACGAGATTCGAAGCATGCTGTGGAGGTAGCCCAAATCAGCGCCTTGTATTATGGAGTTAACTAAAGCGGTGCACGGAGGTTTACGATAGTGAACTGCGCGCTCACCCAAAGGGTCTTAGAAAATGTTCGCTGCTCAAGAGACCGGCCACTTTCATTTTGACTAAGTGTACAGTAAGTGCATTGTCAGATCATCGGCTTAGAGTGTAAACTTGCTAACCGTCAAAGAGAAAATTTTATAAGGGAAGCAAAAAAGTAAGTTTCAGAGTTAATTTAAACTCAGTTTTTTGCTTCCCTTGTAAAATTTTCTTTTTGGCGGTTAGCAGGTTTACACTCTAAGCCGACGAGATACAGATTGAGGAGGGCTCGAGTAGTTACATATTTCTTTACTTCTTGATGTATAGGCTATCCTGATCAAAGAATTCGATTAATCGGTCCTCAGTATATGTATATGTATATCCAAAATTGCTGCCGCATTAAGAAATAAGGGCTGGATAGTAGAAGAATAAATCTCCTGTCTAGCTGAAAATGGGTCAACGAGACGAGTAGATATTTTAGCGTACAATGCTGACACTAAACAGGGTATCATTGTGGACCCCACGATACGTTTTGAAGTAGAATGTCATCAGTCAGCCGAGGTCCACCTTGAGAAGAAGTCGATCTGTGAGCCTACAGTCAACTATTTCAAGCTGAAATATGCCTTAATTCACGTTGAGGTATTCGGCTTGCTCATAGGTGCTCGAGGGACTATACCAGCTTTCTTCGAAGAATTTCGACGGCAGTTTGCTCTACCAACATCTCTGAGGGATGACATTGTGATAATTGTGTTAAAAAAATCCTGCCAAATCCTAATTAATCACATGGTGCCACATTAATAGCAATTGTAATTTTTCACACCCTATTCTTTGTTTCCCTTCTTTAAAATTTAATATCTATGCTTACATATGTATAATAATTTTTTTGAGGATATTCTGAGTCCGTAAGGGCTAACCTCAATGGGGGGGCAGTTTACTATTATTATTTATTATGATCGATTTCACGTTTGCAGTGTTGCTATTTAGACACAGAGCATATCAAAATTACATTCTAAGTGGAACGAAATTGAACTACTGTTGAGAGTGTTGCAAGAATGACCGCCACGATTTACAAGAATTGGACGATACGGTTTAATAATTCATTTTAAAGAGGGGCAGTAGCAGCAACATATTTAACCTCCAAAAATTTAACACAACTTTAATTTTCTGCATAGAAAATTCCAAACTGCGACGCCCAGTACACCGATATAATTTATTTAAGTAGTAGCCGATATTGGTTGTTGCTTGACATGTTTGTACAGGGACATCACTTTATTTTTACCAACATTTTTAACATTCACCTGGCTATACTCGGAAACACTGTTGCCCCCTTCCATTACAGGAGTTTGATGTTACTAATGCAATATGTAAACAAATCATTTTACTAGGTATAGGAGGAGAGAAAAGTAGTTTATCCATTTATGTTGTAGGGAAATACGATATTACGATTTTCAGTTTGATCATCACTTTTACGGAATTTATTAAAATACAGTAGAGTAGTAACATTTTTTTTCAAAAACTCAACTTTTCAGGCGGCTATGTTCGTTATGTAATGTCTACTTTATTTAGCATATTAATTATTGATGTTATCATACAATATAGAGAGTGTATTTAAATTGAGGGGGTCATAAGTAAAGAGCTGTAAGTGCACTTAAGTTACTTTTGAGAAAATGGGGTTTAAATATTTAAGCTTTCGTAAAATCGGTGAAATTTTTTATTTAAATTTTAATGTGTGATGCGACTAAAATATCCCTTTGCCACTAAAATTTTAGATACTTTTGCTTACACTAGATACACTTAACTCATGTTATTACAAATGTCACTAGCATTCCTTTGCTTCTAGCCACCTCAATTAAAAAAAAAAACTAATCGGAATTTTTAAACAAGTTGCTGAAAATGGTTGCCGTTCATTACAATGCAGGCTTCAATTCAGTACGCATATTATTAAAAACATTTTGAAACATATTCTCTGAAATTGAATTTATCGTTTCTTGAATATAATTTTTAGTACGATATTATTAATACAGGTTCTTTCTTCTATAGAAAACGCAATCATATTTATGAAACACACTAAACACTGCAGTGTTTACTTCACTGCTTGAAGACTTCGAACGCAACAGCGGCCGTAAGTTTGTGTGTCTGACGGGAGCAAGGACATTAGTGAAGGGGTGAGAGTGAAGTTCATTCAGAAATGCAGGTACAATAAAAATGCAAGTAAAAATAAAATGATGTCCCTGTACGAGTAAATATGGCATCCTTCGCAGTAACGTAAGAAGAAAAGTAACTTCTGTTGTTTTACATTTCAATCACATTATTTAAAAAACAGTAAAGCCTTTAACTTTTAACATCTAATAAAGTGTAAGTAATGTCTGGTATTACCATCACACGGTCTCATTAAATATAACGAGGTTCGCAAAGTTAGTTGGACTGTGCCACAAAGTTTCGACCCGAGAATTGTCAGTTTGCTTTTCTTCCTAAGAATATAATATGTAATTATAAGTCTAGTTGACCCCATAGCGTTGCTACATGAAAGCTATGGGAATTAATTTGATTCTGGGCATTCATCGGCTGAACAATCGGATGAAGATTCATATTAGCGTTTTTTTAGAATCTTCCGTCACAAATCTGTTTTGTAGTTTCCATGCTGATTGTGAGACACTAGAGCAGGCCTAACTAAAGGAGGTAACAGTCGCACCAACTTTTAAGACAAGTTTTCATTAGATGATAATAAAATTGGCCAAAACATATCACTGTTAACTAAAGCTAAATTTACTTTCACAATACGTTGTCACTGCATAATTATGTTAATTTGTTAACCTACACGCTCCACGGAACTGTGTTATTTAATTTTACCATTCATTAAAGTACATACTAGTAGCACTATTTTTATACGTATGACTTCTTAAAATAATTAATTTTTATTCCTTTTTGGTATGTATTAGGTTCTCTCTCTTCTATTTGACCGTTTTGTCATAGACTGAGAGGGAGAGAGAGAGACAGAGAGAGAGGGGGGGGCGAGAGAGAGACTCAAATCGTGCAAACGTCGTTACTGTGAGTTAAAGACTTTCTGGAGTGTCAACTGGCTAGTTTCTCAAGTATTGTGTTTGCAGTTTATGGGGAGTGATGGTTTAGGAGACGGTAATATGAGACAAATTCGTCATAACGTGTCCACAACTGCAGACGGAAGTATTCGGAGAAAACCTACCGAAACAACTTTGTTCATCACATATCTAATAGAATGTTCAGAATAGATTTCCGGGTCTCAGGTGAGAAACCGTCAACTAAGTGAGCAACACTACATCTTTGATTA
The DNA here is from genome assembly GCF_040183065.1 of Periplaneta americana. Lineage (NCBI taxonomy): Eukaryota > Metazoa > Arthropoda > Insecta > Blattodea > Blattidae > Periplaneta > Periplaneta americana. Next base: position 87,957,741 of record NC_091122.1, on the reverse strand, counting down.
GGCGAGTGACTTGTCCAAAATGATCAAGACTCCGATTTCGAAAACTACCTACCTATAACGGCTGGGGGGGATCATCATGCTGTCCACACGTTACCGCGTTCTGGTCGGATGATTGTCTCTGCTAAGTCATGTGGACGTGCCTTGCCCTTCATGGGCTGTCGCGCCACGTATTACTATTAGTGCCTTCACGAAAGCACTTAGGGACAAATTACTTTATTGCACTCATATCTACATTTCATAAACTTTTCGCTCGATTTTATTTCACGTGAAAAATTTTTCACGGATAAATAGATTAAGACAGTCGCAATTAGATCCTGAATTTTACTGTCTTCGTTGCCCCGCAACATTTCAGTCCATAAGACGCGAGGGAACGATGTTATAATCCTGAATTTTACTGTCTTCGTTACCCCGTAACATTTCAGTCCATAAGATGCGAGGGAACGATGTTATATAGTGCGCGGCATATACAACTTGCCGGCATTATAACCCGTCCTAAGCACGCGTTTAGTGGGCAAATCCGATCGCTCCCTCACACTGAAGAAAAACGGATCGGCGGTGAATGGCGATGATTTAGGCCTGTAGTCCCATACAAACAGCTAAGAAGTAATAAGGAGTTATTTTGATATCTTTTATCACAGCATAATATGTAGAAAATAATTGAAGGGTTCAGAACCATAGTGGGCCAAACGCCATTTACTAAAACCGTAGAAAGCAAGGATTAAAATGAACTTATCACCATAATTCAATGGAAACATATAGCAAGTAATATGAAGTATACACATTCAAACTCAATGATATATTAATCTTCATTAAACTATGATATTCACTTAACTTTAACCCTTGCTTTCTCAGTTTTTAATAAATGGCGCTTGGCCCACTGTGGCTCTGACCCCTTCAATTGTCTATATAATTATAACTGTATTTATAATTATATGTATAATTACATATATCTATATATCTAATTATATCTATATAATTACAATTATAATTATTATATCCACCTTTCTGGATGCAAGAATCACATCGGTGTAGAAAATTCTGAACCACCTTCTACAACTCTCTATTTGTATGTAATTTCATTCGACACTCGCCTAATTTAATTCTCCTGCTTTTCAAGATTGTGTGGATTCTTCGCATACACTTTCTGTTTTAAATTCCCCATAGATAAAAATCACAAAGGGGAACGAGCGAATAATTACGAGATCATCCAACAATTTTTCTAATGCTTGTAACGATATAGCTGCTGTATGTGCAGTGGCATTATCCTGCTGGAAGTAAAAATACTGTTTTATCTCCATTATTGCAAAAATATATACTTAAAAAGGCCTCAGCATGTCTCGCACATAGCGTTGTTAGTTGAGTAACGTGAAAGATACCCTGCTTGAAGTAATTCCACACTACACACCCACTTGCTGATCGTGAAGAGGAACTTCATGCATTAAACGAGAATTTACAGTGTTCCAATGCCTTGTATTCTGAGAGTGAACATAACCGCTTAAATGGAACCAAGCTTCGTCCGTTCTTATTAATATGCATCAACAGTACCGTCATGAACAGGTTGCAGCATCCATTCACGAGAATTCATGCGAGTGGCTGGATCCCCTTACTGTAATCGATGAACCACTGTCACTCCACAAGGGTAAAAGCCCTCAGACCTCTTAAAACTGATCTTCATAACATGTCACATTCTTGTGCTAATTGGTGTGAAGATTTCTACGACCTACCTGTTTTCTTACTTGAATATCTACAAGTTTCTCTGATTCTTGCATCCAGAAATGTGAACATTATATTTTCAACATGTGCTTTTATGAAAGGTAAAATCTAAAATAAACATAACTTTTTCTTATTACCACTTATAAACGCATTATTTGAACGGAACTTAATAAGCCTAAATCACCGTCATTCACCGCCGATTCGTTTTCCCCTCGTGCGAGAAAGCGGTCGGATCTGCTCACTGAACGCGCACGCTTCGACCGGTTATAATGCCAGTAACTTGTATATGCCGTGCACTGCATTTTGTCATTGATCCACTGTCAACATGGGAAAAGTGCTATTTCATTAACTATTTAAATGCATTAGCTAAATTATTTTCCCTGGTAAAAAAGATTGTCACTAATAAGTTATCACGTTGATGCCACTGATACAATATATGCGTCCAAAGTATAAAAGCAATATGCATATATGTACAAATATAAACCATCGTTTAATCTTACAACAATTACGAAAGCTGAAAGGATCCGATAAATCAAGTCCTCAACTTCAATCTCAACAACGAGAGAACCTTCACATACTTAGTCTCGTGAGGATATTAAATCGATTGTAGGCAAACAACGAGAACTTTGGAGATGTGGTTCTCATGGAGTACGACCATCGCTCCAGAAGGCAGTGGACAATCTCCTCGCCGAACTTGCACTGTCCGATTAGACAAGGCAGCTTACTTAGTATCTTGAAGCAGATGTTTATATTTATGCAAATGTCAGTCTATAGAGTATTCGAACCTTAAATTGCAGTACTGAGCTTATGGAGTGCTTTGTTGCGACGACAACTGAAGAAGAATGTGCGCAAGAGAGGCTTAAATGAAACGTCATAACCAAAGCTCGGAACTTGGGGACTTGTGTCTTTGTACGTGGCTAAGCGACCGGACTTCAATGTCAACAAACTCCCGCTTCCAGCACAGAGGTACTGTAAGGTCTGCTATAAAAGTGGTTCCTGGCTGGAACAACATAATGATAATATTATAGTAGGTTCAAACAAGTAATTTTATAGCATATATATAAATAAACATGCAAAATATATCAAATTTTCAGTTCTGCTCTGTATATTTTATTACAGTGTATGACTACATACATTCGAATATTTTTCGAACCCATACCTTCTTCGTCTGTTAGTTAAACATGATTTGAAACGAAAGAAACTTATTTCCACGTCACATGAAGTGACGGGAGCAAAATTAATTTTTTTATTTTATTTATTTTAACTAGCAACCTACTGAATACAAATTACATTTATTAAACAAAAATGTTTCTAGCCACTACCGTAAGAGCCAGGCTCGTGTACGGTGTGGTCTTAGTCAATAATATAACATAAAATTTACAAGGACACTTTACTAAATACAGTAAGTAACTTAATTCAAACCAATAAATACAACACAAGAGCAAGAATAAAGAAGAAAGAGAAAAAGAGAGAAAAATACACATTTAATATAAATTGACAATTCGACAGAAGCCAGTGATATTCAATAAAAACAAGTATATAGTAGACAGAAATAAAAGGTAAAAAAAATACATTTGTTAATATTATATTATATCGTGGATAATTTTACAAATTTATTTTTTAAAAGTTTCAATTTTAAAAAATTTCAAATTTGGAAAATGGTTTATAATTGTATTGTAAAGTCTTAGGCCGAAATAAAGTATTGAATGTTTTCACTGTCACTGTTTCCTGTTCGATTTTCAGTAGTTGTTAGCTGATCTCGTATCTGAAAAAGATAAGTATCCTAAATTTGTCTCGAAAATAATTTTCAATTTCTATGTCACTACTAGGAAAGGTTCCACTACGACTTGATCCATGGCTATGGACAAATTTTCCACCGATTTAAGGGACTGCAATGTATTTCAATGAATGCCCGTTTCCAATCTATAGTTTGTGTTTGCCACAAGTTACAAAATATAAACTCTCCATTCGAAGAAAATAATGTATCTCCTCAGAATTCCTCCACGAAATTCTGTACCTAAATTTTAAGAAATATATTTTCAAACGTATACAATACCCATTCGAATAATACGTATTTTATTTTCAAACTGACCGTTTACCTCTAATTAATGATCTGAAAGTCATTGGCTTCGACAAGACACAGTTTCCTCGTCCGCCTTCCTGTCATTCGATGTGACCACTTTCTTAGTACACACGACTGTCCCTGAGCACTTGCAGGGTGAGCTTTGTGTACGTTGTACCTGCAACCTTAATCATGCACACGACACACAAGTCCCTAAGTTCCGAGCTTTGGTCATAACTACTCATACATATTTGAATATACACTACATAATGAATACGTTCGAATGGATAGCTCAGTTCGTGAGGAAAACCACTTATTGTTAATGGAGTACTGTATTTTGATTAAACAAAAACCTAATGAAAATTATCAAACTCAAAATCGCGATATTTCCTAGTTTACGTAGTTTCTTCCCTCCTATACCTAGTAAAGTGATTTGTTTGTATTTTACGCCAGTATCATCGAACTCCAGTCATGGAAGGGGGTAGCAAACGGTGTTTCCGGTTCTCAACCGTTAATCCAAAGGTATAGCCAGGTTAATATTAGAAATCTTAGTAATAATACAAAGATGTCCCTGTACATATTTAGGAGGACAAAAATCACATGTAAAAAATTAAATAAGACCCTTAAATTATTTTTTCTACTGTATATAACTGAGTAACCCTTAATTGATAATCGTAATCGCGGAGGCGACTACAGAGCGAGATAAGAGGCCGGTAACATACCACATTTCGACCACCCAGCATTCTTACTCAGCAAGTGCCGCGAGTCTGCCGTTTTCTTCGTGCTGTAGCTGTGATGTAGGTGGTCGATTCTCTTCATATTTGATATCAACATGCCAAGTAGTTCTACAGATATGTAAAACTATATGTTTCTATTACATTTAATGTTGTTATAACACGTCAAATGAGCATGAATGGACACGGGACAAAATATAAATACCCCATTGAGTACAGAATTTACTAAAGTAAGGAAAAAACACACTTTGTTCCGTCCCAAAATGAATTTTTCTCACTTCCTCGAATATTTATCTCTATTTTAAATGAAGTCTTGAAGTGCGTAGATTTGCAGAAATAGTAAATCATGCGCACTATTCTTACCAGGTGCAGTAGTGCAATTTTTCTCGATTGTAATTAGGCCTATTTGAATATCTGAAAGCCGAAAGATTTAATGGATGCCCAAAAGACGCCACAGTAACTAAAATATTACATTTTTCTCATTAGGTACTTTATCGTCAGAAAGCAAAAGGATAAAAAATATAAGTTTTTTTGAACGAAATGAACATTGGCTTAGTGAGCTACTTATTAAATTAAGTTATCATTGTGATAGTAATGAAAATTTAGAGAAAACTTATTCCTGGAAAAAGTCTTGGCCGCACAAGAAATTTTTTCCATTAAAGCAAGTACGAGATCGAATCAGAGACAATTCAGAGAATTAGTTACTTCGTGTAGTTCAGAAGAACTAGCATCTGCAACGCAGATAAGTTTTGCCGAGGAAGGTAAATGAAATGTTTCCTCTGTTATTAAAAAAATCAACAATAGGAACTCCATGTACAATTCGACCAACGCCCAAAAATAGGTCTACCGGTATGCCTATATCTATTCACGCTCGTTCATATATTCCAGAAGAAGCTCTTTCATTGATAGTGAATCTCTAACCAGACACCGATAAGTGTGTCTTACAAAAGATGATAGAAGTATAAATTCTGACATATGCCATTTTTATAACAACATTTTTGAAGTGAAAAACACTGTTACCCCAAAAAAGAATCAATTACTATTACAGAAAAAATGGCAGAGGTAGGATTACAGAAACTGTTGAGTAAGCTTATAACAGTTGAACGTAGGTCTATATATATTTTATGAAATATAGCCATACTAGTGCAATAAAGAACGTGAATGACTGTTAATTTCAAATAATTCATAAATGGTGATTTGACGACAGTTCCAGTCACTCCCTTTATAAGCAACCATTTTTCGAAGACTTGAGTGCTACTAACATCTGTGGCTCCATTGATATTGGTATTCAAAACAGATTCCACTGAAAAGGTACTTCGGTAAGAACCAGGTACATCCTTCGTGAGATATTGCCGCCCAATAAGATAACAATTTGTGAAACAAACTTCGGAAATATTAAGAAAAGAAAATGATGATATTGAAACCTCTACTTCCAAATTAAAGCCTCTTAGACACAAAATTTGTTAATTGTGTGTAAATACACATTCCTATGAGGGGCAGTTGTTCTTATACAAACGTAATCAGAGTTTATATACAAAACAAATATGCAGTCTGTAACTACTGTATAAAGTTTCATGAAAATCTGTTCGATGGGAGAAAGGTTCTTAATTTTGTCTAAATACACTCCTTATAAGAGGTAGCTTTCCCTATGTAAAACAGTCGACCACCTGTTATTTGAGTGCCCACTACAAGAACGCAAGAGATACCGGCTTAGCATGTGCTATACAACTTTCTCACCACCAATTACAAAAGTTCTTCTGAAGCAATGTTGCATAAAGGAATTTCACATATTTATTACAGGTGTATTTAAGACCTTGTAGAAAATAACAGTATTTAGTAACAGTGTCCTATTTATTCTTTTGCAGCCAAATTTGTAACTTTTAAAAGTATAGTTATCATGTTGAAGTGTATGTGTTGTAGAGGATGCTTGATTTGTTGTGTATGTGAGTCATAGTTGTGGGATGCTTGATTGTGTTTGTGTGACTATTGTGTATTAATTTATTATGTATGTTAGGGAAAGTTGCTTAATTGTGTTATACAGTACCGCTATAAGAAATGTTTTATTTATGTGTTGTAACTGTTTTCTGTATGTCTCAATTGATGACTGATGTTTGATTTGCAATCGCAATGTTTAAATTACGGATTGTTTAGGTTTTATTTCCATTGAGCATGCTAATTTATTTTTCTTTTCAATTTGTTTTATGCTTAGGCCTATTTTTTGTGTAAAACTATATCCCTAGCATACATATGTAAAATAGGGAACCCCCCATTGGAGATACAATAATAATATTAATTCCTTCTGTAAACGTAATCAGAGTTTGTAAACAAAACAAATATACTAGGCCTACCTGTAACTACTTTATAAAATTTCATGAAAATCTGTTAGATAGGACAAAAATTATTAATTTTGTCTAATTGCACCCGCCTACAAGGTGCAGTTCCCATTATACCAACGTAATCAGAGTTTGTATACAAAACAAATATGCTACGTGTAACTATTGTGTAAAGTTTCATAAAAATCTGTTAGATAGCTGAAAAGTTATTAGTTTGTCCCGCTAAATTTGTATTTTGGACTACTGTGCGTGTGTCCGCACGAAAGCGATACGAATACTGTTGTCCGCAAGAAATCGGGTTGAATAAATGCTCGTTTCGAGAAACTCCCCCACCGTGTAATCATGTCAAGTCCACACCTGTGGAGTAACCGTCAGCGCGTCTGGCTGCGAAACTAGGTGGCCCGGGTTCGAATCCCGGTCGGGGCAAGTTACCTGGTTGAGGTTTTTTCCGGGGTTTTCCCTCAACCCAATACGAGCAAATGCTGGGTAACTTTCGGTGCTGGACCCCGGACTCATTTCACCGGCATTATCACCTTCATATCATTCAGACGCTAAATAACCTAGATGTTGATAAAGCGTCGTAAAATAATAAAATAAATAGGCATGTCAATAATTTTAGAGTGAGAATCTTTGAGATATTTCACACAGAAAAGTTAAATAAAAGTTTGTACGATTTTACTTACAGCGCGTTCCGAGAAAAAGAAATGTTTTAAATGTTAGCAGCGTATTTTAGGAAAACTATTGATTAAGGCAAGTTAAGAGAGCAGTGAATTTTAATAATACATAAATGAACAAAATTTAACTTTGTCGCTTAAATTTCCAGAAATTTGTCGGGAACGCATGTATATGTCCTTTCCTCAGAGTAATTTTAGATTGTACGGAACTGTGTCAACACTATGAACGGTTATTTTTGTTACTTGAAATCAACAGATCCGTATTACTCGATCAAGGCCAGTGGAGTCCTGCAGCCCGGAGCCGTGGCGCTACTGCTCCTGCGTTCGTAATACCGCATCGCGATAGTTCACATTACGCCCGCGACTCCACTCGCCTTAGTCGAATAATACTACAGCATGCGTGTACGTTAGAGCCATGGAGGAGAGAATGAGAAATGTAAACAAACAATTAATTGCGTTTAAAGACAGTTCTGGAATTTACTTTCTGTTATGTAAGTTTACCAGTAAACTACTTTAAATTAAACAGTACTTCATCTATATATTTTTTCTTGCTACATTAAAATCAATCTAAAATCAAATGACCACTTCCTACTCAAAATACGTTCGGTGAAGGTATTTTTCACCGAAAGGCAACTGCATTTGACCATCGATTAAAACATTGCACGATGACAAAATTCACGTGCTTAAACTTGCACGTTTTCTGGAAAACTATCCAAAACCCAGCAAAATAGTGCGTGATTTTTTTGTTGCTCTTTACTAAAGGAATCATTAATTTTGGTCATTGGTCGATGACTTCTAAGGAAATACAAGTTTTCAGCAACCGTCTTCGCTGTCTGTCACGTCTATGTAATCATCCACTTTACTTCTAGGCGGATTTTATTATACAGGATTGCTTCCAATCTCTGATAACGAATTTGAATGACGTCATGTGCGTCAGGAATCACACCGACAGCTGAATTGCGGCGAGATATGACAAACCAGTAGTGAGTGATTTCATAATCAGAGTGCACGGTGTATCACAGCAGCAATGCCCAAGAAAATTGAGCCTTTTTGGGAGGGGTACATAACAATTCTTTCCGACGCCAAGTACAGTTACGTGAAAATCGTAGGAGCCTGCAAAAAGCGTGGTTTCGTTATTTCCAAGAAAGGCATCTTGTGTGTACCTAATCAGATTAGCAAAGCTTGGATGGGATTAACTCCAGAGTGGAAAAAGCAAGCAAATCCACGCCCCGTCACAAGTCGCCGCACCCCACGAGATGATACAAATTAATTTCATTCTAGCTTTACCAATCTTATTAAGTACACAGAAAATGACTTTCTTGGAAATAACGAAACCTCGTTTATTGCAGGCTTCTTTTATTTTCACTTAACTGTGCTTGGCATCGGAAAGGGTTGTTATGTACCCCTCCGGAAAAGGCTCAATTTTCTTGGGAATTTCTGCTGTGAGTCACCGTGCACTCTGACTATGAGATCATTCACTACTGGTCTGTCACCTCGCACCACAGTCAGCTGCCGTGTGATTCCTGACGCACATGGTTGTCATTCAAATTCGTTATCAGAGATCGGAAACAACCCTGTATTCAGTATCTACGAATTTCCACCTGTTAAGGGGATCCGGTACGTCCTACCTCGGCTATGTTAAAATCATTATTTTTCATGTAACTTTTCTCAGAAACTGCTAGTAGAAAGTACTTAATTTTTTACACGTTATTGTTACATATAGTGATCTGAATTTAACACAGCCAATTGAAGGAAAAGTGCATAGTACATTAAATATATATATATATATTTTTTTTTTGTTCCGGTCTAAATTTTAATAACAATTTTCATTATATTAATTATTTTCATAATTTAGATTTATTGAAAATCTCATGTTAAATTAGGGACAAGGCTTGTGGCAACGTGCTCTGAAAATTTGAAAGTCCTATGTGTAATAGAAGCTGAAAGAAACAGCATTTTGTAAGAAAAAAAAAAAAACAAACTTACAGAAAAACGTTCAAATAATTCAAAATATTAAAACTTTTATTTTCATTCAAAATATTAAACCTTTTTTCATAATAGGTCATTTTTATATTCTTTTCGGCATTTTGGTCATTTTTAACACTTTGAAGAACTTTTAGATCATTTGAAATACATTTTACTTTCTTCTTTACCGATGGGTCTGTTAAATCATTTTCTAACCAAATAGGTCAGTAGTAATTACCTACCGAATAAGTGAATAACAGTGAAATTTGAGTTTTATGGTTTGGAACAGACTCTAAAGTCCATCCTTCATTCCACTTGACACAACGGAAGTAATATAAAATGCTTGACAGGAGCTTGCTTTAAGTGAGGACTTTGACCGCTACTGTTCTATTGTCGGTACGAGAGTGTCTTTAGAATTTATGTTTGGAAGGAGGGAAACTTTCACCATGTCCTGGATAGGACGTTGTGTCCTCAACATGGTTCGGAAGGGATGGCTACTGTAGTAGACAGTATTTTTACACAAAGATTGCAAGAATGCACGCTGCGCCCACAATTTGTTTCGTTATTCACACTCCCCCATCTGGAAGATCTGGTAACAAAAGTGAAGCGCGGAAGGAGGAGGAGACGGAGAATGAAGGCACTGACATGGACCACCCCTGATTGAAACACATTGTAAACCCTCAATAAAATGTATAGTTTTCCCTTAAAACCTTCATTTTGTTGCATGTTCTTTTCATTTATCTTAGCCCAATTCCAGGAAGTTGCTTCCTCTCTCTGAGATTTGCAGGGCAGTCATTGAAACAAGGTGACTAATTTTTAAGAAGTTGTGTTGCGAGTACGGTGAATTTTCTTTTAATATTATGTCATTTTTCCATTAGTTTAAGGGCGTTTTAATGATCATTTTAAGTAGATTTTTAGGTAAACATCCGCCCCCTAGTTATTACCTATAGGCCTAGAATTATTTTTTTCCTTCTATCGGAATTTTTACAGAAAAATTTTAAGGCCTTTAGAGATGTGCATTAATAATTTCTTCGAAGAATTGAAGTAAGTCTCGCAGTTTAGGAGAAAGAACAAGAAGTGATTTATATCGGTTCGTAACGAGCCATCTGCCACACTGTAGGAGTGTAGGGTATGTTTTAGTATGTATATGTTGTTACGTAAGAATACAAATTTCACTAAAGTCACATATTTCCGTGTTGTTTAAAGGGTTGTAATAATTCTAGTCCTGGAATCTTCTATACTTACAAAATTTTCTATTTGCCAAACAATGCATATTCTGCATAGTCTCCTTTCTTCCTTATTTGCATTTCACACTAACAGAATGCAGAACTGCCCGTTATGTCCTCGTCAGAGTTTGTGATTTTGACTGAACATTCGCAGCTCATTCTATCCATTTTTGACATTCAAGTAATCTTTTGAGCTTTATGTGTTAAAGTCCTGGCACTTCGTGATAACATTTTGCCTGAAAATCTAGCAGATATTAGTTTAATTCTAGACAAAGAATTAAAGATTTTCAATCTTTTCGTAATGAAAGAATATACAGAGTGATTCAGACCACCCGTAACAGTGATTTATTTCGGAAACTAGTGCATTAAAATTTTCGAGAAAAAAACATTTATTGCTAAACCACATGTGAACTTTCACTTGAGCTTGATTTCATTAATCAGCTCTAACAGGAAGTAGGGCAGTGACGTATCACTTTAAAATTTCAAATGGGAGTATGGATCAAATAGGGTATCATTTGATAGAGTTCTTCAAAACAAACAACTTTCATAGGAAACGTTTTTATTGATTCCTATTTTTTTCAATGAGAAAACGTACGAAAAGGCAATAGGTGATTCGGACCACACGTAAGTAATTTATTTCGGAATCTAGTGCATTAAAATTTTCGAGACAAAAATATGTATTACTAAACCACATGTGAACTTTCACTTGAGCTTGATTTCATTAATCAGCTCTAACAGGAAGTAGGGCAGTGACGTATCACTTTAAAATTTCAAATGGGAGTATGGATCAAATAGGGTATCATTTGATAGAGTTCTTCAAAACAAACAACTTTCATAGGAAACGTTTTTATTGATTCCTATTTTTTTCAATGAGAAAACGTACGAAAAGGCAATAGGTGATTCGGACCACACGTAAGTAATTTATTTCGGAATCTAGTGCATTAAAATTTTCGAGACAAAAATATGTATTACTAAACCACATGTGAACTTTCACTTGAGCTTGATTTCATTAATCAGCTCTAACAGGAAGTAGGGTCAGTGGCGTATCACTTTAAAATTTCAAATGGGAGTCCTGGTCAAATAAGGTACCATTTGATAGAGCTCTTCGAAACAAACAACGTTCATAGGAAACGTTTTTACCAATTCCTACTCTTTCAATGAGAAAGTGTACAAAAAGATAATGCCATCAATATTGAGAAATGTTAAAAGACGAAAATGTAAACAAGACAATTAATGTTGATATTTTACTAAAAGACTGGACAATTCCATTAATTTTTATAAATGTTCAAACTGTCTGCCGTTCTAAGCAGCACACACCCGTACTCTTCTTCTAACACTGTCAGTGACTCGTAACACTTCGGCGTGGTCAAGTGGCTGGCAGGTCTCTCGGATTCGCTGTTTTATGTCATCTCTTATTGTGGGACAGTCTTGATAAACGATGTTTTCTAACCGTCCCCAAAAATAGAGTTAATTGTCAGGTAAAATCTGTCGGTTTCATCGCTGTATTCTTTGCACAGACGAAGCGACATTCAAGAGCAATGGCGATGTCAATATCCATAATGCTCACTACTGGTCTGAAGTCAGTCCTCTCTGGCTGTGAGAAGTGAACAACCAGCATAGGTGGAGTGTCAATGTCTAGTGTGGAATCTTCGGACACCGAATGATTGAATCTTATTTCTTTGAATGTGCTCTGAATAGTGTCATGTATGCTGACTTCCTGAAGAACATCCTCAACCAGTATTTGGAGGACGTACCACTGTTAACACGAGCAGTAATGTGGCTTCAGCAGGATGGTTGCCCAACTCATTTCTCTTTGGTGGTACGTGATACAGCCAATCAGCTCTTCGCTGGGCGATGGATTGGGAGATGCGGTTCTGTGGCATGGCCAGCACTATCTCCTGACTTGAATACTTTGGATTTATTTTCTTGGAAACGGTTAAAAATATCGTTTATCAAGACTGTCCCACAATAAGAGATGACATAAAACAGCGAATCCGAGAGACCTGCCAGTCACTTGACCACGCCGAAGTGTTACGAGTCACTGACAGTGTTAGAAGAAGAGTACGGGTGTGTGCTGCTCAGAACGGCAGACAGTTTGAACATTTATAAAAATTAATGGAATTGTCCAGTCTTTCAGTAAAAGGTCCGTTTTAATTGTCTTGTTTACATTTTCGTCTTTTAACATTTCTTAATATTGATGGCATTATCTTTTTGTAGGTCTTTTCTCATTGAAAGAGTAGGAATTGGTAAAAACGTTTCCTATGAACGTTGTTTGTTTTGAAGAGCTCTATCAAATGGTACCTTATTTGACCAGGAGTCCCATTTGAAATTTTAAAGTGATACGCCACTGACCCTACTTCCTGTTAGAGCTGATTAATGAAATCAAGCTCAAGTGAAAGTTCACATGTGGTTTAGTAATAAATAATTTTTGTCTCGAAAATTTTAATGCACTAGATTCCGAAATAAATGACTTACGTGTGGTCCGAATCACCTATTGCCTTTTCGTACGTTTTCTCATTGAAAAAATAGGAATTAATAAAAAACCGTTTCCTATGAAAGTTGTTTGTTTTGAAGAGCTCTATCAAATGATACCCTATTTGACCCGGACTCCCATTTGAAATTTTAAAGTGATACGCCGCTGACCCTACTTCCTGTTAGAGCTGATTGATGAAATCAAGCTCAAGTGAAAGTTCACATGTGGTTTAGTAATAAATGTTTTTTTCTCGAAAATTTTAATGCACTAGTTTCCGAAATAAATCACTGTTACGGGTGGTCTGAATCACTCTGTATATGACCCTTGTCTCCTGTGTTAAGTTAAACGCCATGCTAACCATACGATCAAAGAGTCCCGTATTGAAATTATACAGCGTCAGCTAAGAATCCGAAAATAATGTTAAAAACAAAATTAATAATAAATCGAGGATAACAGTAGGTGTCTATGGCTTAATAATAATAATATACAGAGTGAACAATAAGTATGGAATATTATTAACTTCTTAAATTTTAATTTTACAAAAAAAGTTTTATACAAAAACTATTGAAGATAAACCATACAATATTATGCCGGTGTTCGAAAACAGTTATTCAGACATACAGAGTGTGACAGTAAACTAATTTTTTAAATGGCATCCTATATTAAAATTTACATATTCCGGATTTTCATTAAATTTTACATATGTACGCGTAGAAACTTTACCCATTCTCCCGTTTCTTGTCTCTTAACTATTCATTAAACTTGTTTCGTGAACTACAAATTTAAGACAAATAATTACATAAAATCATGTTGAGTAGGTCATAAAACTAAACAAAACACTATGACTAACCAAACTTTATCACAGATACTCAAAATGAGAACCATTCACAGCCAAACAGTATTCTAATCTAACATGAAAATAGTCCATTTTAGATATGAGATGGAACAGAGCAGTCCTATAACTGTGAGGAAGACGATGTACTATTTTCGTGATAGACTAAAATATATTTTGGCTGTGAATGGTTCTCATTTTAAGCATCTGTGATAAAGTTTGGTTAGTTATAGTTTTTTATTTAGTTTTATGGCTTACTCAACATGATTTTATGTACTTATTTTTCTCAAGTTTTAAGTCCACGAAACAAGTTTAATAAATTGTTAAAAATACATTAAACAGGTTAATGGGTAAAGTTTCTACGCATTCATACGTGAAATTTTCTGGAGATTCGGAATATGTACATTTTAATATAGAGTGCTATTTAAAAAATTAGTTTACTGTCACATCCTGTATGTCTGAATAACTATTTTCGAACACTCGCATAATATTGTATGATTTATCTCCAACAGTTTTTGTATAAAACTTTATATGTAAAATTAAAATTTAAGAAGTTATTAATAATATTTCATACTTATTGTTCATCCTGTATATTATATAGGCCTATTTGAACTCAAAAATTTTTAACCAGAAACGTTAGGAGTAAAGTATGACCTACGATCTTCGAAGCAGTACTCACCTTGGCAATAAAACATACAAGACAATAATAAAACCGCCTGAGATTCCTTTATATTTACTCCTTGTTATTCAACAATAATATAATTTTAATTGTATACGTAGTTATGTAATTAACTATTAATGATAACTGATAAGCAAACTGGGGAGGCTTATGCAAAGGTATATTTTTATTGCATATTCATATATCTAAAAACTTCATAGGTCTGATAATCATCTCTTACAGCTTCAAATAAAGTCAGATTTATTTTGAATATTTTTAAGTTTTTGGCGTAAATGCATATTTTATTTAATTTTGCATCCTATTTGACAGAATATGTTGGGCATTTCTGTCATTTTACGAATTTTTACCTTGTGCAAGTTATTATGAGCATGAAGTTATTCATTATTGTTAACACTTTATCAACAGAATATTATGTGAAAGCTAATATATTTTAAAGTAAACCAACTGCCCGTTTTGAATCATTGTTTGTTACCTTCCCTCCAATAACAATATAGTTAGGCTCACTGAAATCTCTGGCCGTTTCTTAAATTATACATACAGAAATCGGCATATAGACCTATAAAGGTAGTTAATTGGCGCTTCAACATTCTTTATTAATTTTATTTGGCTGCTGTGTTAACAACGATGGCAGGATTGATAATATGCTTGGATAAATGTGTTATTTCTGTTTCACTTTGTATTAAAAAGTGTTAAAACAAAGCTTTAAAATGGCAAACGAAAAATCAAATATAAATAATTTACTATCGAAATGGAAACCGGAAGAAAAAGAGAAATGTTTCTGTAGTGATTTTCAAATGGTATATTACTAAGTATGTGAAAAAGAAGCGAGTTTTTAAACTGAGAATACATAGTTCGTTTCCTATAATTTTGTTTTTCAATTGGCTTATAATCAAAGTTTTTTTTTTTTAAAGGACTAAGTCCTATTTTCTGATATCGGTTCTTGAACGTATTTTTGTGGCTCATTTTTAATGGTTCACGTAGAATTTCCTGTGTCTTACATTCAAAAAATATTATTACCATTAATATCGCTTTGTGTTATCTCAATATAACCATTATCACATTATTTTTATTATAAAATATTTTATAGTTTTCCAATAATAAAGTAGAAACTCAGGAAATAGCTTACTTTGACTGCAAGTTTTACTGCACATGAATTATTTTAATGCATATTTAAGCGATTTTAAATACAGTATATAGTACTTATCCATTTCATTACTTTTCAGTTCCCAATATGTGTACTTTTTTCGTGCATATTTGCATGTTTTGGCCTTTTTGGGGATAAAAACATGCATAATGCATATTTAAGTAATTTTTACCTTAATCATGCATATAATATACATTATATTCAGTTTAAATGCATGTTTTAATGGTTTTAAGTGGACATCTCAGTTTCTCAATTTTATGTCCCTTATTTTATCTTCAGAAATCAGGATAGAAGAAGGAAAAGAAAAAAAAACTAAATACCTAACAGAAAAAGGCTCATTCGAGTTTGCACCCATAACTTCTTGCGATGTACAGAAGTCATTCTCTGCCTACAAAAACTTATTGACTGACAAGCAAAGGAACCTCACAGAAACCAATTTAGAAATGTTGCAAAAAAAATGAAAGTGCATATTTTAATGTATTTTTCCCTTGATCATGTTTCATAGTTTGATAGTGCATGAATGCATGCATATTTTTTGGGATTTTATAGTGCATGAAATTCTCGTCTCTACTTATTACATAAACTTCCTCAATCTAGTAATAAGCGAGAAACGCCAATGAATTCTATACTAATAAATAGGCCTACAGTCACGATTTTGTTGATTCCAGCATCAACATATTAAAGAATTGGACTTCTTTCTCCATTTCTTTCTCACTATTATAAACGGGAATGTCTTACCCTGTGATCAGCGCGGCATAAAAATATCGGCCAAGACAACACAGATTATACACATGGCAAGAGACAAACACCAGACAGTGTATGAGAGAGAAAAATCTCCATTTTCCAGTTGAAACTCGAATCCAGTTTGCAGAATGAGTAGAACGAATGAGGTACAGTACTTCAGCTATAGCGGAGCACAAATAATAATAATAATAATAATAATAATAATAATAATAATAACAATAATAATAATAATAATAATTTGAACTTCTCTATTTTACCTTTTATTTAAATTTTCCTAAGTTTGTATGTCGTTCCATTTTTCTTCTTGGAATAATATTTTCTAAAATTATTGACAAATGTAATTGAGGCTCTTCGTTTTGCACAAAGATGGGTCCTAGTCACTTTGTCAGTACACTAACTTAAGAAAATGATATCAATAATTGAAGGGTTCATAGTCATAGTGGGCCAAGCGCCATTTATTAAAAACGGAGAAAGCAAGGTTTAAAGTTAACGGAATACCATAGTTTAATTAAGATTTACATGTCATTTAGTTTTAATGTTCATACTTTATATTACTTGCTATATTTTTTCATTAAATTATGATAATCACTTAATGTTAGCCCTTGTTCTCTTCGTTTTTAATATATATGGCGTTTGGCCCTCTATGGTTCTGAACCCTTTAATTTTTCTGGTTTTATCTCAAATAAATTATTGTACTTACAAATACACATCAGTCATCAACATCGGTGATTGATTTATCATTTGATGCAAGGTCAAACAGCACAAGAAATAGTGCCTTCGGGAGGGAGATCATCTATTCTACACTTCCCTGCCGGAGCTGAAACCGGATCTCGATATTTGTAAACAGAAAGGAAATAATTTTACTACAGCGAGGACCATTATTATCACTAATAATAATAATAATAATAATAATAATAATAATAATAATAATAATAATAATAATAATAATAATAATAAATCAAGTGTTCTTTTGTTAGCATAGCAAATTTTGTACTACACGAGCAAATTATTCTTTTAGTGTCTGGAGGGGACTTTGTCTCGTCTCTTTATGCTAATGGCGTTAATGTCGGTGTTTTTCTTTGCTTAATCCAAATGCGATTTCATCTTTCGCCTCAGCTCTTCTTTTCCTGCCTTGGAAAAAGATTCTTTAATCCTTGACGGGACAGCCCATGAAGGGCCAAGGCCTACCAGCCGTCTGCTGGCGTCATGTCTACCTGCTTCAGCAAAGGTGAGGCAAAAAGAATACCGAAGATTATTAGGAACACAGATTAAGACAATTTTAAAGAGAATACTAACTCAATCATTTAATAGTGAAAAGGACTTAATATTTATAGTGAGAAGCTAATGTTATTTGGCCTTAAGTACTGCAAGTTAAATTTCAAATATTCTGAATGTCTACACTTTCCGATACAACCAGAGACACGAATTATATTACAAGTTTGGAGATGGTTTCATTGCTATTCTCCTTCTCCATACAGACCTCGCTGGATGTGGTGAGCTATTTTCCTTGATCTTCTTTCTCTCTGGCTTGCATGCTGCACTGCATCCCCTTGCATATGCGTGATTCTTTGTGTCCTCTTGCGTTACTTGACTTATGCACGGTGTTCCATATGTTATTATAGATTAGCACAGACATACATTTAAGAGCAAGACTCAGTTGAATCTTTCTTCAGTCTTAATTTAAAATCAAAATCACATGAAACACCTTGCATATGTTATATTTTTAATGTTTGTTTCCTTATTATTGTAACATGGACCTCCGGTTTTGTGCTTGCAAGAACTTCATGCGATTTGAATTCTATTGTGAATTTTCATTCATAGAAGTTTAAGGAAAACATACTAATACTTCGTTATAATGGAGGAGAATTGGAGTTTCTAGGAGTAATTCAGCACGTTTTAGAACTGCTGGGCACAAAGGAGAAGAGGAGATAGATGTTTGTATCTAACGCTACAGTTAGAACAAAAACGAAGCTCTTACCCCGACAATGATTAGGCAAAATTGTACTTGTGAACCTCTGACAGATTGTTATCGGGTCGGTAGCCAAATATGTAAAAATGTATATTTGCGGAAATATTAGTTATTTGAGTAAAAGTATGGATATCCTTTGAAGGTTTGCATTCCTAGTGGAGTTCAACAAAGTCCATATGTAGCAGGGACAAACGAGATGGTGAACCTGCTTTTTTATCATTTTGTTTAATTTTTAATATATGGAATATTGAAAACTGAAGTAATATCTTGCGATACTTATTTCTGTAAATTGTTTTTCCTTCAAATTGTAAACTTATTTTAAGATTCTATCTCACAGTTAAATTTGGTTTTGATGTGCAGAATGTTTTCCATATTTCCTTATTGCTACAGATTAATCTCGAAGTAACTGTTTACCACCTGAGAGAGTGGACACTCTCCATACTGTCACTCCGATTTTATAGGCTTACTCAGTTTTTCATTTTTAATTTTCTTGGGGGTTTACCTCTGTAACTAATATTTTGATTTATGGCGTTTTTAAATATTTTTTCTTTGTAGAAACGAATCTCAAAGCTCTAGCACTTCTCTTCTTCAATTAATCTTTCAATTTTGATTTTTTTTTTGTTTTCCTAATCCTATGGTTCAGATACAGGACGATTTAACACAATAGGCTTACCTCTTTTACAGAGAGGAATTTCAAAACGAATTTAATTACTTTTCATAAGCTTTTAGAAATCGTCTCCCTCTCTGTACTCCTGCTTATTAATCAGATTTTTTATTTTTTAACGTGTACGGCTAATTTGGAGTGTGACTTAGAACACTAGTTAGAACTTACTTCTTTGTAGCGATGAACCCCAAAGTCGCTGACACCCCTCTCCACATGTAGATTTTACGTCTTAAATAACATACAAGTACTTATTTTTTGGACTTGTTTTCCTTCCTGTGATTGAGTTAGAACTTTTGCTTTCTCTTGGAGTAGAATCTCGGAGTTACTGACAGTTACCCACTCTACATTCACTAGCAGACTCATTTGACTAAAAATTCGACTTGTGAGGTCGCCCATGTTACGTGCATTGATTCGCCGGCTCGCCGACACAGATAAGTCCAATTAGTGGTCCTGCATCCATGCACCAACGTGGTTGAATCCTGCCAGCCAGGGCGTCAGATTGATGTGCCATTTACATCAGTGTGACGGGCTTGCACATTGTACCCAGCCAGATCAGCAAGGAATCATATTAATATTTACGAATATGGAAAAATGCTTGGAAATAAATGCATAGTTTTTATTACTGTATTCATCAAAAAAACACATCCGTTTCAACAACTCTCCACGTTATGTTTTGCAGACGAACACAAACTTTTTTTCAAAAACGTTTAGTACATGGAATTCATGTTTTCTTTTAAAACTAGTACACTGAACAGTTTAAACTTCTATAACAACATGTATGGACAACGACACGCCGTTCAGGAAAAAAAGCAGTTTGATTTTTGTGCGTCAACCTTTTAACACACGATTGACTGACGGTGACATGCAGTACAGACTGAACTGAAAACACTGACTGTATAGAGAATCTATACATAGGAAAATTTGTACGTATTTCGTATTTACGTTGTGCTGGTATACGGGTTACTTATTCCGCATCTTAAGTTTTCTAATTTTCTTTTAATTTATTGACATTTCTCTCAGAGTCATTTTACTTGGAACAGTGTTTGAGGAATACTTTCACGAAGACTTAACTCATAGCTATATATATACAGGTGTGCTGGGTTGGAACACAAAACTTGGAGTATATTTTTTTTAACAATTCGAAGCTAAGCAACATATTCTTATTAATAGTAGAAATATAGATTTATTTAGCTGAAAAAGTTAGCCAGAAATAACCCGTAACCGTTCATAGCTCAATTTGAATTGTCCATATTGAAATTCGTGATGGGGAAGAGTGTGCAGGGTGTGAAAACTGGCTCCGAATGTTCGTGAAATTCCACAACCGTGAATACCCGACAAAGGTACACTTTTTCAAAGGTAAAAATATTCACAAACACGATCACAAAACTTCCAACTCCAGCACACTTGTCTGATTCAGACGTTGAGCGGTTTTTAGAAAACTTTTCTTACTTTGTACTTAATGTCAATCGTCTCGGACGAACTTTTTTTGCATACTACTATAGAGCTTGCATTTCACTTACACAAGTCAGCACCAGTCGTTTGGATATATATGTATGTACAAGGACACATACCATTATACAAGTTTGCCGTAAGTTTAATAATTCCTCTATGTCTTTTACTTTCAAGAAAATTATCAATTTGCATGTTCCTCTATGAGGACAAATACTACTGAAAAACTATACGACTCGTCAAAATATCCAACTTCACCTTTTCCGGGTCAGATCGTTGCATTTCCGTTTGGTTCCGAACTTGTTTGTGAGAGAGGCTACTGTAACGTAACAGAGAATGATCAACTATCAACAGAGGCTTGGAACAGCGGGAAGACCGCACAAAGCCTGGCCATGACAACTCAACGATAACAATTAACTATCGAATGCATGGAACAGTGAACTTGGGGTCTGATGTCAAATAAAAACCATTGAGTTAGTTCTTATCATTATAATCATGTATTCCTACAAACTAGAGTAAATGCTATACCATGGATATATGGTTTCTTACATGCATGACACATGAAACCTCTGTAAATACAATGTTAAAATAAGAACCAATAAATTAAATATGCGAATACTTCTGTAATAATACCAGTAAACGGAATTATCTTGTATTTCTCAGCATAACAATCTTAATAACTTGAATTTGCGTTTGGGTCCTTCAAACTGATGAGATAAATAGAAGAACGGAGTGGAGATGATGAAAAATGTTTTGGTGGGGCGAGAATGGTCTATTTAGGGCCCTTTTGTTTTTTTTTTCTAAAAAAATTAACATTTTTGAAGGCACTTTAGATCGGACGAGGCGGCCCTGTGAGTGAGTTTGATTGAGTGGATGCCTAGAGCTGGAATATTTTGCATATCTGTTGAATATCAGAGTTTTGTTTAGTTGCCTTCAGTCTATTGCGAGTGCTGTACTGTATGTGGTTCCATGTCCAAATAGCTATTTTAAAATTGAGAACACTTCTCAGGATCTCCACTCGCGATCTCCAGAAAGAGAACTTGACAGGACACGATGACGTCACATGCGCAGTCTGCTACAACTCAAGTTAACAGGGCACACAATAAAAGTACAATAGCTCCAGTTCTGTTGCATAAACAATGTATGACGCATCGCTTAACATCTGAAATGAACTGATTTTGAAAACAAATACATGACAGGCCAACAACCGGTGACCAACTAAATTGTAACATGAAGGACGTACCCCAGAACGCTCAAAGGTTACCAACAGTTTACATATACTACATCTCACACTCAAAAGAATGACTATGTTGTGTAATGGACTAGAAGATTCTGAAACAGCCTGTTATGTATAACGAACGAACGTACAAACGGTAATGGTGGGAAGCAACCCTTGGGGCAGTTGCCAGTGATAATATAGTAGTGAGTTGCTAGAGTAATAAAAACATAACGACGACCAAAAATGTTTTCCAGACACGTGAGAATTGTTTTTCTTCTACAGCAAATCATCACACTAGGTATATTAAGAAAATAGAATGTAAGGCAGATTTTGGTAAAAATTACACACAATTTCATTTTGCTCAATTTTTTATCATAAAGATAAGGCGCGAAGGTGCTTCAACTAAGCTTGTACTTTTCGTGACGAGGTTTGAACAGGGATCCTAAACATTGCCAAGACCTTATATTTTATTGTGAAATGAAACTGTATCGTAACGCAAGCAGGAATAACACGCCAAATCGTTACCTTTTGATCTAAGTATTGCTACGTTAATGGAGGGGGAGATTTCCAAAATAACAGCACCCTTATGAAAACAGATGAGGGAAGTATCCGAATGGCCCGTGTGCAGAAACGAAAGAAACCGTCTGCGTAGTAAGAGAACAGAAAAGTCTCGTGATGAGTACAGAGAACGGAACCGCTGTCACTGCTGGGAACAGAATAACACTTGTGAAGTCTATGTGAAAACCAACAGAAAAACATTCCTCACCGCACCACCACCTTAGTAAGGGTTTGCTCCCTGTCAAAGCTACAACAACCATGGGGGAACGGTAAAATCTACAGGGCAACAATCACATAGCAGGATTCAACAATGTCAGTTCTATGGAAAGAATAAACAAAACTCAAATCCAGTAGATGCACTGGCAACGTTTGTTTGTTTGTTTGTTGTTTTCAAAAGCGTTCAATACAGCAATGTATGGTGGGGCCTGGGCGAGCCTGGGAAGGGAAGGGGCCCGCCTGGCCTTCGTGTCTACCCGGGGGGGCGCCCGCCCGGCCGGCGGGGCGGCGCGGCGCGGGCTCTTTGGGGGGTTCGGGGAAGTGGTGGGCGTAGTTTGGTTTGTGAGACGCTGCTGCGGCTGTTCGGCATATATTGTATGATCATATTATTATAACGATGATGATGTGATGGAGCTTCAAAGAAACAAAGGAGTAGCGATACCGCGATCCACGACTCGGCTGTATGTGTGTGTATGTGTGTGAGACAAGATTTGATTTCCTTCTGCTTGCTGCTGACAAAGAGATTTTTTTAAGTGATGACTAGATACCAAAACTGTTGAGTCACCTTTCCATACGGTAAACATTAGGCGAACTCAACAATCCGGAACTTAAAGGACACTTTGGTTTTTGCTTCACCTCCTCCTTTGTCACCATCTTAGGTTACATCCATCTCCACATCTAGTATTTATTTATATAACTTATTTATATACTTTCCCTATCTCTCTAGTATATTAGTCGATACGTCGGCAGCCAGCGGCTGGTGTGGGCTGTGGATCTGCCTGCCACGTGGATGGGGTTGAGACGAGATACGAACCAAGGACAACCAACGTAAGCTACACTGTAGAAGTGATCTTCGACTGCGGGATCGGGGTGTACAACTGATGAGTTATATCTGTAAACTGTATTCGTGTTGCTTCATTGCTATGGATGGTGATGTATTTGAGTGACAGAGGGATATTTGGCCAGCTAGCTAGAGCGTCCACTACCATGTCCAGCCGTCTGCCTCGCAAGACCAAATATTCTATTTTTATTTACTTTTATTTTATTTTGTTGAGAAAAAGTCTCTGAAGTCCTGTCTTCACTTGCGAATGTGTCTCGTTCCCCACTGATCATCACATTGGTATTGAGTTGGTGGTGGCCCCTAAGCTTTGTTCGGCCCAGCTGGCAGTAGTGCGCGCACTCACTCACACACTCCTCCTCCTCTTCCTCTTCATCCTCTTCTCCTTTCCGATGCACACAGTTACACAGTACTTTACATTTGTGAAAAAAAAATCGTTTTTTCTCATTTCATTAGCTTATTTTTTTACTTTTTACTCAAAAGCAATTATCAAAATTTTCTTTAGTGTAAAATTCAATCAAGTATATATATCACAAAATCAGTTACATTGTCGTTCAACATCAGAAGGCATGTATTTTTTTACGTTTTCACCACTGGTTATAAATACTGAGATTAACCTAAGAGAGACAATGGGACATTTTTGACTAGGAAACTCACCACGATCGATAGGTTCTGGTCAGAATCTGCCCAGTGCGTCTTTCTAGCAACAACACCAGCAAAAGTCCATCCCCTAGCATTAGCTTGCTGGCTGTCTTACTGATTGACTGACTGACCGACTGACTGTCTGGCTGGCGTGATGGCGTGAGATCAATGTGACTCGTAACTACAACTAAAGGATTGTGCTAAGTTGTGCACTTTGTGTTCTTTGATAAGAAATAATAGTAGTAGTAATAATAATAATAATATAATAATAATAATAACAATACCATCTTTACATTTGTTAGCTCGGTGTGAACTATTTAACGGATTACTTCGACACTTTCAGTCAACGACTAGCACACGACTTCAACAACTCCACTCTCTTTGGTCAATATATCTGTACCACAATACTCGGATAGCAGATGTGCATTTTATAAGACGAGCCTTGACTCTCTTGGTTTTAAATAAAAAATTACATAAACGTTATTATTTACACAAGAACTGCCCACAAGTTGATTGGAAGGTTTGAGAAGGCACTTCTTCTCAATGCACACCCGAGCCAGGGGCGAGGCAACAGGCCAGCTGGGTCCCCTGCGCCCCTGCCGTCCCGGAAAGCCGGGGTGAGGGGTTGAGGATCGGCACACAATATGTACAGAGAAGTACCTCTCCGGCGCACCCCAAGCTAACCAGTCCAGTCCCGGGGTCAGTCACCGCTCGCACCTTCTGGTGTTGTCTTGGACTTGGTCACAATATTCAACAATGAGAACTATGATACAATA
The DNA here is from genome assembly GCF_040183065.1 of Periplaneta americana. NCBI lineage: Eukaryota > Metazoa > Arthropoda > Insecta > Blattodea > Blattidae > Periplaneta > Periplaneta americana. Next base: position 87,932,831 of record NC_091122.1, on the reverse strand, counting down.
AAAGACAATATAGTTTCTGGTAGTTACGATTGTGGGCAGTCTACCATTGAATTGCCTCAACGAAACAGTTTACAGATGTATGAGCCCTTCGCGGCAAGCGAGGGCCGTCTTCCCGTCGTAGAGACGTGGCGGCGAGGAGCCAAGAAGTACAGGATTACGGAAGAAACACAGCAGCGCAACAGAATAGAAAGATAAGCAAGAGTAGCCGAACGGAAGATGAGACGCAAGCAATCTTCTTAGGACGCGTTGATCCAGGGGCACACCCGTCCGGATCCCTTGTGGGATGTAGCACGCTACTCCTGCAGTTATTCCAGTTGCTCCAGGAAGTTGGGCGATTTGAAATATTCCGGTACGGGATCGTCCAATCGCGAGATGATCTTGTAGATCGATTTCTTCCACGACTGTTCCGAGTCTTTACCGCCCTGAATAGCTTTGAAGAACTCCCGGAGGGTTTGTTCCACCACGAACCGGAAATTGGAGGGAACCTGTAACAAAGAAGACACTTTCATAAATATTTCTTCCAAATCTAAGCGACATCTGGACATGCAACATTTGTTATAAAAAGATTGGCTGTATGGAAGTGCTACATGGATTAAAAATTTTTGCTTATACAGAGTGATTCGCCGTCCTTTACGGAGCTTATATCCGAAGACATTCTGAGCAAAAAATGTCATATAAACATGGGTCCTATTCTCAATATTTACAGAGTTACGTTTCGTTATTGGAACGCATTGCTGTGAACGCGTGATCTTGGTCAGCGTGCAGTCAGCAGCCAGCGCGAACGCTACGGAAATCAAAGATAGCCGTATGCAGTTACGTAGCGCGACGAGTGCCGTTCACAAGCGTGCGGCCAATTGTACTCAAGCGGACGGCGACATTTTTTTTAATGTGTTGTAACTCTCCAAGACTGTAAATTAGGATGCAAATTTGAACTCCAAATAATTAAGTCGGTGGAAGTGGTGTGATTTGTAATAATTGTTGTGATAAGTGCGTAAGAATAATGTAATTTTCTAGTTAAAAATAGAAAAAGATGTCTGTACGAAGCAACTGAGAAGTTCACAGCACATTTTTAGCTTCATAATACTTGCCAATTAAAGAAATGATACTTCTGAATGGTTCATTCTTTATTTGTATTATTCTTTTACCTTCAAACTAAAGAAAAAACGTATTTTACAAACAACTTTAAATCAGAGTAACTCTCAAAATATTGAGAATAGTAACTATGTTTATATGACATTTTTTGCTCAAAATGTCTTGAGAAATAAGCTCCGTAAAGGACGGCAAATCCTTGTGAATCACTCTGTATAATACACATGCTGATATTAGCGGGTAAAAGCACATTCAGGCATCGCTCCTTGCCTATTTCAATGTTTTCTCTATAATGTAATATTCAAGACTAGTGCTCTAAAATGAAAACCCTCTATTAAACATTTCGAGCAAATTGAAATGCAACCAAAACTCTTCACACAAATCGTATATTAAGATTAAGCTCTCTGAAATTTCGGAGTAACACAGGGGGCTCTATCAACAGAATGGTATTTCATGCCTGACTAGCAACAGTAACTGGACTTGCTCTTGTTTAGACTAACTGAATGTAACCATGAAGAAATAGGTGACCCTTGCAGGATTTCCAACCCCTGGGATGGAATCTCGGAGGCACGATAGTTTCTAAACTTTAGACACATTAATTCTCAAAACAAACCCTCAAATTCCTTCAAAATGCAATCACCGTGACAATCTGAAATCTCACTTCACGTATATTATTCGCTCGTGGGCTACAATAGTGGCATAAGTCAACGAAATAGATCATAACTATGTCAAGGAGAGTAAAGCGGTAAAAATGTTATATCTAATATTATTTTTAACTAAACCCATATGGAGCCGCTTCCATTAATTAATAATATGAGTTCTACAGTTTAATAGTAACGGAAACTAATTTATCTCGAAATTTAATTTTTGAGTTGTGCCACTATTGCAGCCCATGAGCGACTTTATTACGTTGGCTACATACAAGATATTAGGGATATACGTGCAATTTTTTATATTCGTTTAAGAAAAATCCATGTAAAACAACACTGTAGGCCTATTTACGTTTTCTCTTGATCTAATACTTTTTCCATAAACGAGTCATAGGCTATTTTATGAATGATCGTACAATGAAACGCCTATCAGTTTAGACTATACGCACGTCTTTCGATCACATGTATTCTTTCTCAGTCAGTAACGAAATAGTAACCTTGCAGGACGATCACTAACCAACATTTTATGTAATTGAAAGTTTTACCGATACTGAACTAGCTGATATTCTTTTAATGTACGGAACAAGAGAATCTGAAAGTGGCAAGGGAGCACTATTGGTTACGATTTCCAAATCGTGGGTTTCCAGACTACTGTTCATTGCTGTGTACCAAAGGCTCAGGGACACAGAATCCCTTCGCCTTCAGATCGATAATCTTGGATCACAACGTAACGCTGTCTCCTTTCGTAATATGACATAGCTTTTCAAAAAAAATGTTAACAATTGAGAGATTATTTTATTTCGTACGTTCCTTTTATTTCAATAACAACCATTTTAAATGTCAATTTATTTTAATCCTTTAGTGATAGTTTAGAAATCGTTCATGAAGCCTTTTTTATTTTGATAATTTTTTTACTTGGTTATTTAACAACGCTGCATCAACTACGAGGTTATTTAGCGTCGATCAAATTGGTGATAGAGAAATGATATTTGGCGAGATGAGGCCGAGGATTCGCCATAGATTACCTGACATTTGCCTTAAGGTTGGAGAAAACCTCGGAAAAAACCCAACCACGTAATCAGCTCAAGCAGGAATCGAACCCGCGCACGAGCGCAACTCTGGATCGGCAGGCAAACGCCTTAGCCGACTGAGCTACACCGGTGGCTTTGATAATTTAGATAACATGACTTTCAATGCTTTGCTTTATTGCAGTCTACCATCCTTATGAGAATAAAATGTAGGCTGTGTTCGAAATTCGAACGTATTAGAGTACAAAATAATTAATGAATTTAATGCCATGTGTTAATGCAAAAGGTAGGCCTATAAAAAACGTGTTTGTATTTGGATACACGTTAAATTATTTAGTTACCTGTCACAGTCCAAAGACTTTCATGGCAAGCCTGGAGTTAGACAACCCCCACAAGCTCGGAACTCCACGTAACTAAGCAGGTGTTTGTAGGGAAAATAAATCTCCTGAAAGTAGGCCTATTAAAAAATATGATTTTTTTTTTCATGTCGAACTTCGAAGCGTGAGAAATTCTTTACATAGTGTATTTGCACGTATAGCCCCAACATCCTTCATATCGTTATTTCTATGGTGAACATGTTACTTAGTGATTGACTACTTTCCTTTCAGTACAGTTTAATGTGTGTTAGAAGAGTGTAATGGATTCTATTTAACACTTGCCAATATTTATTCATAATTTTTAATGCTATAATGTTCAAATATAGTACTCTTGGTGTTAGGAGGCTACAACCGATGCAGTACATGGCGCGCGCTCTAACAGGGTCAGAAAACAGAGTAAGACAAAGACACTGGGCTCCAAGGGTTAAATATATATAAATATCCAGCATACTCATATTAATACACTTGAAAGGGTCGGTGATAGGACTTAGAAAAGCATTTAAAGTACTGAAGACCTTTATAAGGCGCAAGCCACATCCGGATATAAACTTAAGACCAGGACAATACTTCAAGTTACAGAAGTAAAGTCTGTTAGTCACTCAGTGGGATATGTAATCAGTAGGAATCGTCTGTTACCGACCGAGCCACGGTGAAACCTACTGCACTAGTTCGCATGCATCTCCTCCGATAGCGACACTATTATCAATAGCAAGCACTCTGCCGTGACGTCACCGTGTACATTCATGTGCGTGATGAGATTGTGTAGGGTATTCCTGCCACAATGTGATCTAACTCTAAATGACAGAGTTCAAACGCACACCTCTGTTGCGTTGGATCGCTGTGGGAAGTTAGAGCCGGTTACAGACTTCATGCAACGTACTCTAACAGAATATTCATTGAAATTTTATACACACTGTTCTTATCGTTACAATAAAAGCACATTTATTGTAGAAAATATATGTATTAACACCACAGTGTGATCAATTCTCACCTACAAGTTACTTAAAGCTAAATTTCTTTACATATCAGAGCAAGAATTAGCATTGTGTCTGTTTTAAGGTACAGGGAACAATTTTCATAATGTGTTTTTTTCTGTGTTGTTTCACAACTCTTGAAAGAGAACTACTGAAGTTGGCTTGTAGTTCATTTCCAAAGCGAACACAGGATAACTGCCATTGGCTCTTCAGTAAGAGTTCTCGCCTTATTTTCACAGATAATTTTTTTAATTAAACAATGGAAGCAGAGATGTTTAAATGTGTAATTCGTTAAATTTATAGCTCGCTTTATTGAGTGTGTTTATCATCCACTTAAGAATTGGGCTTCACATTCTGTGGGGATTTTGAATTGATATTAAACACTAAAAAATAACGAGGTCCTCTCTTACATGTAATTTACGTCGCGTAGAAAAACTAATATTTTACATTATTTTCTATGCGACGTAATAAATTATTTTCATGGAAGTCAATTAATAATTTACATACTCTGCTATGTGCTTGAAGATACTGTGTTGCTGTGTTTTAATTAATTAATTAATTAACGAGTCACAAACTATACGTAGACCTATATTATTTTGCGCAGCTTTTATTTTCAAGTTTTGTAGGAGTAAAACCAAGTCCGTCATACTTCCCGTGCAAAGGTCTTCCCTGCGCACGTCTTCAACTTTTATTTTCAATACAGAATCTTACTAACTTGAAGATCACTGATTATAAACTTTTACTGAACTCCTCGGAACTATATTGTGAACTGGAATTGATTATGTCATTCTTTTAAAATTTCGAGACTATCAGTTTACAATATGATTATAAATAGCCTAGAAGTGTGTAGTACGCACAAAGACACTATTCCTTACCTTTTATGACTAGTAAACTTAGGTCTGTATCGACTCTGTGACTAGCTACACGTGTGGTGTCGACGTATCATTTCAAAGGATAGAAGAAATGAAGACAATATGAAGAGTTTGAATGAATTATCGCAATCAATGCATACTAGCAGCCTACGAACTCGAGTATCATTTGAACACTTCGTTTGTTTAATGCATTACAGCAAGTTTTGAATTTATTAGGCTACATTTTTATGGTATTTTGAATCGTAAAGATTGTTTAACAGAGGTGAATCTATGTATGTAAAGTACGACTTAATGGGCTAGCAATTTTAATTTTACACTTGACAGGCTACACAACCGTTTCATTTAACATCTTGGTCATCGCCTTCTTTTTTCGCCATTCATTAAATAGTCAATATTGTCCTTATAATATCGATCTCGTGATTTTCCTGGTATAGCTCTTTGGCTTGCTTGTTCTGCTTCTATCAATATTTCGTTAGGAATTTCAATGCAATCCATTTCTACAAATTAATCTCAGACAAAACCATTTGTAGTAAACACTTTTGTTTTATTTTCCTACCATAGTAACCGATTATGACTGATTAAGACATTTCTCAACTGTTATTTTATCTACAAGTTCTCAACAACATGCAAAATAGGCTACAATATTATTAATGTATTTTCTCTTCAGATATACGATTCAAAATACCATAAAACGTTGTACTATACACGACCGTTATAAGAACTTAACGTGCTCACATGGATAACTAAAATCGCTCGTTTATTTAAATTCCATGCTTGCATGTTAAGTTCTACATAATGGTCTTGTAACGTAAATAACTATTACATTTATGACATAAGTTACGAATTTTTACGCACATTTTATGCATCTTGTATAAATTAGTTTTTTACGCGTAACTTCCCATCCCTGGGGACAAAACAGAAGCTATCACGTTCTTAAGAAAGGATGACAAATCTCAGTGCTCTAGCGGTAATCGAACTTGGCTCCACTGGATTTGTAGCTACGGACTGAATTTAATTGAGGTATTATTATCATTATTATTATTATTATTATTATTATTATTATTATTATTATTATTATTATTATTATTATTATTATTATTATTATTATTATTATTATTACTAGTAGGCTACAGTAAAGCGTTATATAAACTGTGGAAGTTCGTGACTGCTCAGTTCACAATGTAAAGCTTAGATGCAAACCAGTCTGTCATGCAAAGTTTTTTTCAGTTGTTTGAGGAATTTTTTTAATTTAACAAAAATTATCACTGTATCTTAATTGGCGTCTACCTAAGTATTTTCTTGATATTGAAAATTGCAGAGACACTTATATTAGTCTATGTAGTTTTTTTTTTTTTTTTTGAACTCTGGTAACATGGTCGATTCAGATAAGTCGATTTACTTTTAGTTACGGTATATTAGTATTTAGCTATATTAGTAGCCTATCGCTATATAATTTAAAATTAGTGTTGTGGGATTTAAACGATTAATCGATAAATTTCTGTTGTAAGATTAATCGATCAAAAATATTTATTCGAATAATCGAGTCGATTAAAATTAATCGGTTGTAGTTGATATTAATTATTATTTTGTTAATACAAACTCATACTAAAAATTCTACTACTTAAAAGCACAAGAGTACTGTTATTTTCTAACTGTAAACCAGGTAAAGTAGGGAAAATCTTTGCACAGACACTTCAGAAAGAGATGGAAATATGAGGACATTGACCTAGTCTACCTCTATTGAAAGTTGAAACACAATGGGAAACCCTTATTAAGTTTTATGGTTTTCCAAGAAATCTTCCACCTTGTTGTCAGCTCATCTTCCTAGCATATGAAATACATACTTTTCTGGGATTCGTCCCTCTCATCCCTTATAAAATAGACAAGTCTACACCGTGTGCAAGTGAGAGCGTAACTACCTTCTCTTTCTAAAATCTGGTAATTCGATTACAATAGGAGCCAGTCTTCTGTTTCGACCGCTGTAGTTTTGCAGTTGCAGTTTCTGTACTGAGTTTGTATATGAAGGTTGTGTGTTTAGTTTGATAAAGAAAAAAAAATCAGTTTTCTGTGGTTTGTGAAAAGTGTAAATTCCATTATGTCATTTGAGAATTTGAGAGGTAAACTTGGTGAAACGTTTAGACTTAAATTGAACGATCGTGGAGAAGTGTTTGACAGAAAACAAAGTTTTTTCGTGTTTAGTGATGCAGGAAACATTGTTACTAAACGTAGAGCGGCACTTAATTCGGAGCATGTGAATGCACTCACATGTTTAAAATCATGGATGAAGCAGTATTAACTAGGTGAATCTTCATACTTTTTGTTATTTATGTTTGTCTAAAAAATTCGGGGAGAAATTGACACAATAAATTATAAGCTGATAATAAATATGTTAGTAAGTAATTAAAATAGATGTTTTGTAGTATAACGATATAATATATACAGATATACAACATTAATTTAATACTTATGCTTATCACCGAACACAAGTTAAATTTAACAATAATTGTGTATTACAGTATATTAAAACATTTTTTCAACTCGATCAAAACTCGATTAATGTATCGATTAATCGATTAAATTCAAATAGTTAATCGATTAAATATTTTGATCGATCAACAGCACTATTTAAAACGACTTTTTGTTTCCATATTTTATTCTCATTGCAATGTAATAGGATTCTTGATCGTTTCAAAATATAATATCGTAGGAATCTTACGCTCGCAAGTATTTTCTTTTCCATTGCATGTGGTTAGAATTTACGTTGCACACAGATATAATTAATGAATGGGATTTTATTGTGTTTATAATAAATTTAAAAGTAATTAAAACTTGCATTGGCACAGTGTTAACTTAGTTGCATTTGAAGAGTGACACTTAGAGTGTGTTAATGGGGATATCGAGTTTCTTGCCTTCTTGTCTCAAACCTAAGCAAGCATTTCTGCTGACGATAAAATTTTAAATATTTAAAGACATATAAAAGAATTTAGGCATTTCGTCACTGTCAGTACCTGACAATAGAAAGGGGCGTTAATTCGCGACTAAACAGCTGGAAAACGACAGCGGGAGGGGCCCTGGAATTGCGTATCGATCTAAACAACTGACATGCAAGACTTAGGAGCGCTAAGAACTGCGTACAGTAATTACTCCGAGAGTGCGGAGAGTACAATCAATCGCGCACTGTCAATGGACAACTGCGAAACCGTCTGAACGAATGTGAAATGGCATGTGCGGATTATTAATTGTATGCGCACCGGCGGACGGAGACAACGGATCATATATTATCTGTAGACTCACATTTCTTGTATTTTATATAAGTGAATAGCTTACATTGTTAATCTGTAAAAATCCTTTTTTTTTAGTCATTGTTAGAATGATTATTATTTCATTACCTGTAAAAAAATTCTGCTTCATAAATTAAATTTAGAATGGTTTAATAATAATAATAATAATAATAATAATAATAATAATAATAATAATAATAATAATAATAATAATGAGATAAAAAAGACCTTCATAACATTGCATGTCATCAAAACTGTTGAAGACCACCTCAAGCTGCAAATAATTTCTGTTGATTTCGACATCATACGTCTAGTTCAGTCCATTTTATCTTTAGTCTTCCTGCCGGTTTAGGTCTATTTCGTAAGCGAGTTTATGGCACACGTAAAATATTTTCTTTTAAAATTATAAGCCTAGTGAATATAATGAACCCTTAAACATAATTTCTTCCCACAAGAAAACACGAAAAAAAAAACAACAGAGTATCAAAAATGTAAAGATACGCATTATTAGCTTAAATATAGAGAAACTAACAAATTTATATAATAATAAAACAATTGCTAGGTAACATTTTGAGATTTTCCAATCATTTTAAGAGAGTTTAAAAATGTGTTTTATTGCATCAGAATATATTAGGCCCTACCCTGCTTTTTACTACAAGTTAAAGGCGGAAATATTCATTCTCAGATATGATGAGAAGTTTGCAAATTTTTTTTATTATTAATTTCAAGGTTTCCTTCAGCATTGGACGCTACATAGAGTCGATAATGTTGCTGATGATGATGACGATGTTAAGTTGGTATTGTAGATGATGATGTTGATGTTTGTGATTATATTGAATATCGTTGTTAATGTTCATATTAATGATATTATTTAGATCTAGTTCGTGGTAGTTAATGATAATGATGATGAAGATGATTGTGATAATGACACTTCACATGGAGTCTAATGACAACAATGATAGTGATATCACTTATTCCGGTTTGTCATTATTATTATTATTATTATGATCATCATCATCATCATCATTATACAGAGATATGAAATAAATCTGACAAAGTTGAAATATTCAGAAAGCATTATCTTTTTCATAGCAGCTTCGTCCACTGTAAATGTAATATATTCTGTCTGTATCGAACGCTGATCCTTGGAGTGAGATCCTTTTTGAACGTGTAACTCAGCAATTGACATATTAGCAAATATAGGCCTAATTTCAATATGAAAATTCCTGTAGGATTCTGAGGCAATCGTATTTTTTACCTATTATTTGTACGCAGAAAACCGCTTGTGTCATGAAAACAGAACACAAATTTGCTCGAATGTGAATAGATGTGCTTTCTTAACTACTGGAACCTAAATTGAATTGCAGACTCTTGTAACTGTAATACAATAGAACTAGGAAGGATGCGGTGAAGTAAGATGAATGGGACAGGTAGAGAAAAAGAAGTAGAAAAGAGAAGACGGGTAAGTAATGGCAAGGTTATGGGGAAGTCGGTAAATAGAGTAATAAATTATTCTCTAGAATGAAGGCAGGCATGCTGCCAAAATATCACACAGAATCCCTTCCAACACCATAGACAGACTGTAATATTATTCTAAGATGAGAGGAAAGGAGTAGAGTCGCTGAAGAATTTACGAATGACTGTAGGGAATGGAATGACAGTACGTACACTGAACTTGGAGTACATGTCCTCCATTATAAATCTCAATTGTTAGAAAGATTTCACAACGAAGATGCCAACTAACTTTCCAAAAGTGGGCACTAAGTCGATAAAAAAAACCAATTCAAGGACTTTTATGGAAGGATTGTATAACATAAAATTAAATTTATTCTCAAGAAGTAGGTAACTTTGCCAAATCAGTCTATCTAAGCATTTTACATTAATGGATTCTTCTTCTGTTATCGAATGATAGTAACCTTTTTCGGTTACAAATAAAAGGTTCTGGATTCGATTTGCGGGCTATAATTTCGTGATTAAAAATTGTTTTCTCGTAATTGTTTAATATTGTGAATACGTTTGCTCAATAGTAATATATAACTAGATAAATAAATAAATATAGATAACTAAATGAATAGGTAAAAATATATAAAAATAGTTAAATAGATAAATAAATAACTAATTAATTAATTAATCACATAGGAATTACACATACACATTATATATGAATATATTTGTCATATCCCCATCAGTGTTTCTCCTGAATCCATATTTTAACTTGTTACCACACAATGGATCTCCTGCGACTCCAAATTCCAGTCGAAGACAATAGTCTAAGAGCATATCACATGTCTTACAATTCTGATTATGAAATAATTTAGGAATACAGTATTTTCTCTCTCAACCTGTTTCCAGCTCTTCCTAGAACACTATATTTGTAGACGAACACCCTATTTCAACATCCCAGAACTTGAATCTAGGTTTCTGACTCGGAAAGCGGATACTTTAACCGTTCGAATTAAATTTAAAATTACAAATTAAAAATGATAAAAATTTCAGTTCCTAAGGACTTTGTTGTTTCATAAAATAAATACAATAGCAACAGATAAATATGATTCTAATAAAATTATGTTCACATATCTTTGCTTTGTTATTAATCAACAGTCTTACCAGCCTTCTTTATAAACTACTGACAATTCTTCTAGTTACACATATTTCAGGCCTACATTATATGGAAATTATAATGTTTTATGAAGGTATATTTGAGTAACTATAAGGAAAGTAAATTTATGGCAAATGACTGTAGCTAAGCATTTACGTCATAAGCCTATGTATATATAAATAATAAAATTTATATTTATCGAACTCTCCAATTATAAAATTGAATTATTTAAATATAAAATCCACAGCAATGAATATTGTGTTTTATTCATGGCTTTTACATGTCGTTAATAATTTATATTAAAACGCTAAACCATTTTTAAAATCCCAACGCATATTCTATCACTCAGTGATGTTTAAAATTACATGTTTCATGGACCATCGTGCACAGTCAGTGAGCCGTTTTGAATAATGTGCACATTGATCGGTGAATGTGCACTTCTCCGTTTTACACGTATTTGCCACAAAATGCCCTCTGGACTTCAGTGGTAGTTAATATTATAGCCGATTTACTTGGCAATAGAGAGAAAAGTTCGATGCACAAATAGAGAAAGGGACTGAATAATAGCGTTTAGATAAAGTTCCTATCATTTCGGAACAATATTATCAATGGAAAAACAAAGTATCGTGCTGTTGAAAATCCATTTAACTGACTACCACTGTCACTTTATAACTAGGATACCACCCTTTTCTTTCTCTTTTATTTAGATAGCCTACATCTGTAATACGTGATTTTTCTCAGTTCACGGTGTTCTTCAGGAACGCGGAAGTAGCAAGAAAGCGAAGCAACAGAGAAATAGAAGTAGTGTAGGTAGGAAGAGCGCGCACCTGTGGACCCCATACCTCTATGTGGTTGTTCCTGTTATAATGAAGGTTGAGGACCCGGTATATCTCTGAGTCGCCGCTCACGTGAAGATCTTCTGCGTTCTTGACGCCTTCACTGACTGCCTGCCTCGCGTACTTCTCCATCTGGATGTAGTAGAACTCCCTGTAACACAAACATACATTCCGTCAGTTCCCTTTGTCAGAGTTACACACAATTATAAATTCAAGATTATAAGTTTGCCTTTATTCTTTGTTTAACATTAAGTAAGCATTGATAAAGAACTGTATTCACTAAAGCCTTGGTTTTTCTGAACCGACGCATGCGACTTGCGAGGTGCGAGGCCTGCCTCGCACAAATTTGGACTACACGAGAGATAGTGAGTGGTTTCTAAAACTGCGAGATGCGAAGTCTGCGCACCTTGCAGCTATCGAAACAACTCACTATCTCTCGTGTAGTCCGGATTTGTGCGAGGCGGGCGTCGCACCTCTCATGTCGCATGCTTTGGTTAAGAAAAACCAAGGCTTAAGAGGACTAATTTTGATTTGCTTAAAAGTAAGCTTATTTTCTTATTTCTAATTAAGGTTTTGCTATATACATTGTTTTTTTTAATTTAATTAGTGCTTATAATTAACTCGATTCATCTCTGTGTCTAACTTACTGTTTAGACCTAATTTAGTTGAGAATAATATTTCTTTCTTTGAGTATTCTATATGTTTTGTTTTCTGCTTAATTTTAAGCTTAATATGAAAACTTTAAAGTCGTAGCTAATTTTCAGTTTTATTAATTTAACGTATTATTATTAAGTTTTCTTGGTAGGCCTATATATTTTCCTTTATCGCATTAATTTTAAGTCTTGTATAATAAATTTGTTTAGAATTCATTACTGATATCTCCGTTGAGGTGAACTCTACAGTTGCCAAATTTATATCGGAAGTCATCATTAATCGTATGGACATGGATATCAATAACGTATGTTGTAAGTTCTTCTTCAATATAAGTTGCGAAAGTTACAGTTTAAGAAAGTGTAGGCTATAGGCCTATTTAAACTTGTAAAATATTGCCAATTAAATTACACTGAACTCTTTAAATAAGTAATTTCAAAATTATAATTCATGTTCCAAAAAGCCATGAATGATTCGGAACGACTAAATATCACAGAAATTATTTTTATAGTCTATATTATATAGTTGAATTTTAAATTTTCCCACGTCGAGTAGCACATGTATGTTTAGAAGGGAGATAAACTAGTCCATTTTCTGTTTCCACAGAACGAAATATATACATGGAGGAAGAGAATGACGATTCATGCATGTAAATGTTGACAGGTAGCAAGGTTTATATATTCTATGGGGCATACACTGTAAATCCGGGGCATGGAGAACCCCCGCATGTCATAAGATATTGCAGTAAAAACACAGTAGAACAATGCTGTATGGTGTATACTCATGCACGACCTTTCATGAGGAATTGCTTTGAAAGCTGGGGATGAAGAGTTGAGGCCAAATTGGAATTTTAAGGCCTAATTCCAACGTAGGAAAATAAAAGTTAGCAATGGAGGAAAATGGCACTTAGAAGACGCATTGGATACCGGGGTAGTTTGAATGTTGAAACCGGGGCGAAGTTAAAAAAGAGGAAGGGGTGGAGGAGGCGTCTCAGGGTTGCATCCCCGTCCACAAATGTCGTGCTGAATGGCGTAACTTCAACAAACCCGGTAATTTGTAAGATTGGTTCCGCGCCGCTGGGCGCATTCGAGCAGCCCGCGCACCTCACTGCTCTTTTGCACTCTCTACCCCTCCTCACCCTATAGTGCTACTACCTTATTCTCAACACTCCCGTTTCTTTTCTCTTAAGCCTACTAACTCCTGTCTATTCCAAGATTCGTTTAGCCCTCCTATTGAATCTTCTTCGCCATGTCCCAACACACGCAGAAATAGTAACTTGTGAATTAAATCCCCTCTTTCTCTCTCTCACTTCTTCTTTTGACTTTTCCTTTGAGTAATTTAGAAAGTCATAATTAGCTATTTCCCTATTAATTAGTTGCAAGCAATTAGCGCCTTGAAATTAATGGCACGGAGCTGTAATGCCATCAATAGAAAACAAAGCAACGCAAAATTTTTGAGCGTGCGGTAAGCAAAGTAGAACATAGAAGGGATGAAAGTAATATTACAAGAGACAAGATATGTTTCATCGTGTCTTCTGTAACTTAATTCGTCACGTGGCCAGAATAATCAAAGGGGAATGTATCAAAGAGAAGGTGATATTCGTGTTCAGTGAAATCTCGTGTTAAAATGTCCACGTTGAAATAAATTTTATAACAGCGTACAGTTATCAGTAGGCTACTACTGAAGTTGCAAGAAAAGAACGTCTTGAATATATTTTTCGATTGAAGCCTTTATTACTAAAATATATATATATATATATATATTTTTTTTTTTGGCTGTAAATCATGGCTTTTACTAAAACGTATACGTAAGTTCAAACAAAGTTATCTGTAGCACAGGAAAAGCAAATAACGTTGATTAACATAGGCTATATTAATTAAATTTAATATAATTTTTGTTATATGGGATTGAACCAGGTTAACCAAGTTCAGCACGAATTAGTATTGTTAATTATGTAGCTACAAGTCTCAATCATGCACCAGAATTAAAATATTGTATAATATTTCAATATCTTCACGATTAGTTGAAAATATTCGTCGTCGCATCATTGTGCAGTAAAGTCATTCGAATGGCTAATGAGCCTGCGACCTCGATGTTGGATTAAGATTTAATTTGGATATAGAATTTCAATTGCTTAGATCTGTTTAATGTTTCAGATTTCACCCGGCGGCAGTGAGGTTGGTTTCTCTATTTGTTTATATTATCTTGAAATAATAGGCCTATAACACCTGAGAAGATAAAAATAGTAGGAAAGCGCTGAAGAATATGATGAAATGACATCATTGTCATGTTTCCATGGTTACCAAGTATCATTGCGGTTATATTTATGTTTCCATTGTGAACAGTGTTAGGATTTTTGGCGTAAAACTACGTCTTTCCCAGAGTGTGGGGGAGAAAGGGGTACGTACGAAGTTTCGGATATCCCAAAAAGTGAAAGATTTGAAGCGCTTACTGCACGGAAACCATAAGAGTTAGTTAATGATTATGTTTACAGTTGGATAGAGGACAGATGTCGCTTCTTAACAATATGTAAACCACTTGGACCAGATGCATGAGGGGTGGGAGTGCGGCGAAAATAGCCGTTTTTAACAACCTCTGCTCGGCATAGCGGTATGAGTAAGGGCCGATTGCGTCAGTGTGACTTGAGATACGGAAGAGAGCAGTACCCCGCTCTGTAGCTTCAGGATAACGTTTTCAGTGGATGAAAATATAATTAATCTGCGAGTTAAATTACAAGAGTTACAAGACTCAGTTTGTGAAAGTAGTAGTGAAAACGTCGAACATGTCCGGCACAAAAACCGGTGGAAGGATTCAGAACAGTTCCCATAATATGTCGAAAGCCGAATGTAGTGAAACAGAGCTACTGTCTTATACCTAGATCGCTTCGACACGCAAATGTTTCTTTCATACTTTTCCTAACACCGCCCATTATTCGCGGGCCAAGAATTCATTCCAGTTATACAGTACCTATAGAAACTATAACTTATAACAACGAAACAAAATAAAATACTCATGACTTTCATTTCCTACGTAACTCCAGACGTAGTTTTACTTATAAAAACTTGCAGCATAACACAGCTAGACTCAGGTATTTTTAATTTTATGGTAACGTAGAGGCCTACATTTTTTAAGTTAGCGCTCATGCCACATTCATAACGAAAACATAACCGTTAATTTAAGAATGTAAACGTTACCATCATCCACAATGAGAACATAAACATAACCGTAAAGATAGTTAGTAGGCCTAATCCTGAAAACATATCAATGCCGTCATTTCAGCATATCATGTTGCTCAATGATTGTGTAATAATTAGACTAATGTGCAAATCAAGATTTCAGGTATAACTTCCTGTAAAGTTGCATAATACACGTCACTGTTCGTTAAAAGAAAACCACAATTTAAGTCACACGGAGTTAGTGTGCACTCGAAGTCGGTTGCTTCACGGTTGTCAGCCCACTTTGAGGTCTGTGGATGGGCAGAGGGAAAAATTGGATCGGTGTCGGGTAGAGTTCCCGGGTAGCTCAGTCGGTAGAGCGTTGGTACGTTAAACCAAAGGTCCCGGGTTCGATGTCCGGCCCCGGAACAATTTTTCCCTCGAAATTATTCAATTAGACTATTGTTTCAAAGTAACGTGAAATTTGCAAACATTCGTATTAATGTCTTATGTTCAATATTAAATTTCCGCTTACGTAGTAAAATTCATTGTGAACGCTTTCATTAACTAGCACAGATACAAGGTTTTATGCTTATGTTATGTTTGTGTTTAATGTTCATCGTGAATGGGGCCTATTTCAGCAGCAGGCTTTGTGAGGTACTAGATCCGACATTCTTTCTTGATACGAAATGCTCCAAGGTTCACATTACTAATCTTTCTATTGCGACGCTCGATTTTGAATCGGGGTCTTAAGATTAGCTGTCAACTGTAATTTGTGCGGCGGCACTGAGTAGGAGGTAGTGCTGTACAATACGAGGTGAGGAGGCGCAGAACCAACGAAATGCGGGGCGCCTGCTCCCATTTAGGGCCTAATTGGGACTCTTGACACAAGCACCTAGAACAGCATCAGCGACTCTACTAAAGACACATCCAGGTTGTTCACATCTGCACCGCTAGAGGAGCCACTTGCAGGCGTAACATCATATCACAGCAGATTACTCAAGCACAAGTTAATAATGAGATTCGATAGAAGGGTAAATCCACATACCGCAGAAAAATGATCTAACAGCCACATACAAACTCATTTTTAAATCGCTATTATAAGTTTATTTAGTAATTTTCATAACCGAGACTATATTGTGTCTTGAGAAAGTAAATTGCATTTATTGTAAACTATTAAAAACTATCGATGGTGCGTAAAAAACTATTATCTTTATACAGATGTTAATCTCGAAAAAGTTTTAACATAATCTCTTTCCGTTATTCCTGTTTGGTTACACGATACAAAGAGTCAATTGAAGGTTCACTCCTTCACTTTTTGTTGACGTGCTATCATGGGACGGACTCCCCTCTTCTAACTTCAAATTCAAATAATACGAATCGGTGCTCCAGAGCAATTCTGTTCGTCGGTTTTAATTCCTATCTTTGAATTAAAATTCTGAATTACAGCTAATTCTGTGTATTTCATACTTGGCTGAATGGTGTAGAACCTAATTTGTATAATTGGCATCTAAAAATGGTTACACACCCGATGACATCTAACAAAATACAGTATTAAGTATTGTATCAATGCATTTTTCTAAAACTCTTCGATTTAATTATAATTCTTTATTAACTAAACTGAAAACCTTGTTATGTATGCATTTGTTTATAGCTATGACTCCGAAATCTTAATTGTATGATAATTAAATAGTTCAGAATTGTATTCTTTTCAATAAACCTTAGTAGGCCTAATGTCAAATTCGTTAACCGCCTATTGTGGGTAAAACAATCGTCTGAAAATTATGAACTCTGTTGTTTGCGTTTTTATCATGTAATTAATCCCATATAATTAATAATAACGTACCGATACTTATGTTAAATTTTAATTATTTAGGAATTATTATTAATACATCCGCCTGCCATAACAGATGACAATATAGGTACGGAAAATAATAAAAAAAAATGCATACATGGAATAGAGACAAAAATCAATACGATAGGTAGTAATCATAGTAAAATAAGATCTAATGAAATACGGGGTATCAACCAAATATTGATAAAGCAAGCTGCACTAAGACATTACAATCATGACAAATTAAACTCTAATGTAAAGATTCGAATATGGACAGTAACCAAATAGAAGAAAGGAAAACAGAAGTCATAGAACAGCGCTTATTAAATTCCGTATAGGCCTAGTAGTGTACAGCAAAATCAACTACAGAAGCAATGAAAATGCAATTTCTACAACTTAATTCTCCCAATACTTTCCAATCTTGTTCAACGCTAACCATATGCTTTTGTTAAAGCGAATTTACGGTATGGTTCCATTTCCTTTTCTCTGTAAAAGTGTCCAAGTCATGTAATCCTTGAGGTTTTAATTATTCTAATTATATCGATGTCACCATAAGCCTCAGACAATTCAACATTATAGCCTACTAATGCACCAGTTACCATTTTCACATATAAAGCCAAAAATGTTCTTTAATATTTTTCTTATTTTCTTGTGGTTTTGTTAAAGCCCAGCTTTCACAGCCATAGCTGACAACAGATCTCAGAAGAGTTTTATATATTTTAGTCTCTGAAGGCTAAGGCATCGGGAGCTAAATTTTTTCTTGAGTCAAAAATATTCTGTTTTGCTTAACCTTAATCTGTGGTCAATTTCTTTGCCCAATTTATTCTCATCTATAATTATTGTGTCTAAGTATTTAAAGTCTTCCAATTTTTCGAATTTATATTTATCTACATAAAAAATTCATCGTTTGATTTATTTGTTATTTCCATATATTCTGTTTTGTTTTCGTTAATTTTTAGGCCAATGTTTCGCGCAGATTTTTTCAGTACCAAAAAGATTTCCTTAATTGCTTTTTATTATCTTCCTATAATATCAATGCCATCGGCATAAGGCAGTATTGGGACTTATCTATAAAATATAGTTCCTCTAAATCAATTCCTGCATCCATTTTACCTTTTCCCAAACTAGGGTCTCTATTGAATAGTGTACATGCTAAACAAATGCATTCTAAGACTCTACCGCACCAAAACATTACTATCTCAGCCGGGGAAGGTGGAGTGGGGAGTTAAGGGTGGTCTGCAGTGACTCAATTGAGATATTAGCGCCCAGGTCTGTGCTAATAGGTCATCTTGACTTACGTTCTTATTTGTGAGAAAGGTTGTAGCATGTTGCATTCGCACACTGGAAATTAGATTGAAATTTTAGGACGATGTGATTTCATAACTATGAAATATGAAGGCTGTTTAAATGAAGCAATACTACTTGGCTCTATGAATTTTGGACGTCGCATTCCTAGTCAGAATAAAGTAAAGTATGTGCTGTATCTTGGGATATCTTGAGAATGGAATCTCACACTGTATTATTCCAGACTCCATACACCTCCGTTCTTAGGCAAATCATCGTCATATAGGTTTACACGTGGTTTTTTCCTCCTCCCGCTCCCACCTCGAGTACCCAGGAGATACATGCAGCTCTTTTCAAAGACGAGAGGAGAGTTGTAGATAACGGCACCAGGCAAGAAACATAATTCGAAAGGGGCCTCCCGTTTTTGCTGGGGGTTTTATTGTATGATCGTCACTGTTGTCTGATTCATTGATTCTGGAAGAGGAGCGTTTGCCTTTGTTCGTCTCCTCTCTGGGGACAAGATTGGGGCCGGTCTGCGCCATCTGTTTCAATCCTGCCATCGGTCTATCGTCGGTATAAGCAGTGCCATCTCATTCCACTCCGGTGACTCAGAAAAATCTAACATAAACCGAAATATGTATTATTGTATTCCACCTATCGTGCAGATAAATGTTCCAAAGAAATCCAACGTAAAAACTTAGGAAACTAGCTGTTTGTTCTTCAAAGTTAAGGACTTTTAAAACATAATTTGACATTACATCCACATACATCTCACTATAAGGTGTAGTAATATTACTGAAGTAACAGTCCTTTGGTCTGATTCGAGCGGTAGCGTTTCCAGCTTAAAGTTAGTGGAACCGTTCGATTCCGAGAAGGAGAATTGAAATTTAATTCCTTCATCATGTCTAGATGTGTGTCCTTTATCTTATGATTTTCGCGTCATACTAATGACGACGACGATGATGATGATGATGATGATGATTATTATTATTATTATTATTATTATTATTATTATTATTATTATTATTATTATTATTACTATACGAATCGGTAGGGGCCTAAGGCTATAAACTCCAGTAGACCGAATATTCTCTTACATAAAAAAAAAAAAAGGAACTAATATTAAAGTGTCTATATTTATGACACAAAAATCTCCTATCAAGATAGCCTAAAAATCTGCTAATAGGTACAACTTACGAAAAACTATCAATGAGCTCATATCGAAACCTCCCCTCAAACTGCGCACATAGAATTCTAAGCAGATAAACAAATAGAGTGGACTCTCCTAAGTTCTACTGAACAGAATTGAAAATTCAGTCCAATAAGGGTAGTGGGTGTGGCAGGTGAAATGAATACAAAGTCTTATTGGTTATCCATCAACGAATACAGTACTGTACTTGCATTTTCTGTCCGCCCCGAGACTTGTGTATGCGCTTCTAATACCACTGTGGGTTTCGACAGTTCCGTCTCACAAACGGCACAATTCTCAAATAGAAAAAAAAAGAGTTCATTAATTTAAAAACAGTGATTAAATATGGATGTCCTAACCAATAAAATATTCTGTTTTCCTTTAACAAAAGTATCACTACAAGACACAAAACCAATTCCCATTCAAATGGCAAACCAATTTCTTAGTGCCCGTATAGGGACGTGTCTAATTCTCCTATGTAAGCAGTCGAGCTATAAGACGTCAAACTTGTTTTCTGTCGAACTTAGGAGCTTCCACTGTAGATTGTAAATAATTAGCTCTCCTTACTTTATTTATAGTTATAGTTACAAATATAGTTACAAAATAACTTGTAATGTATTTATATAATAATAAAGAACATATAATACAGACTAACATATCAGATTACAGAATATAAATACAACAACAGAAATAGAAATAAAATAACTATAATCACTAACTATAAGGTTTCTAAATAGAAGCTTAAATAAAATCTTACTGAAAAAAGTGAGTGGATTCCGCCTTGAGTTAGGGTACATAGTGCTCACACGGCTGGCGCAGCGCGTTGAGTGCGTAACTTCTCTTTCTTTAGAGTGTCACGTGAAAGATAGCGATTCACGGAAGAAAGGAACTCAATCACTCTCTCCGAGCACGCGCCAGTGTTTCTTAACGCAATATGCAAAATAGTTTTCACACTCTTACAGTCAAAGTGGGTAGTTAATTTGTGATATTTACCTATCAGTAGTGTGAGCGCTAATTTATGGGAGGTTTCGACATGAACTCATAAACAGTTCCCTTGTCGCTGTGCAAATAAAAGATATGTGGAAAGCTAGTGGAGTAGGCCTTCATGTACCTGTGCCTTGTAATAATAATTAAAACACAAATATCAGTTCGATATTAAACTAGACGTATAAGTCAATTCTAGACACAGGTCTGTCAGTAGATCTACAACTTTAAAACTACCACGTGCAGTCTTTCCTTCATTGTGCCTGTAATTGAAATTGTGAATTTCGCTATTCACAAAGGAAAGGATGATGATGGTGATGATGATAATAATAGGCCTAATAATAACAATAATAATAATAATAATGAGAAGAAGAAGAGGAAGAAGAAGAAGAACTAATATTTCAAAGAAAGTAGGAATGAAAAACGCCTACATTCTCGTATTCCTAATATTGACATATGAAATATGCTCATAAAGTACACGCAAATATAGCATTTTTTAAATACATGCCACACATAAAATGTCGACAAAAACTGGTAATCATAATTAAAGTAGCTGGAAACACGGACGTAATTTCATTGCTGAAATCTTTAGAATTTATGTTGCGTATCTTTTGAGGGCTCACAGTAGTATCGGGTTCAAGAAAGAGCTCGCACTGTGCCGAGTGTATAGACCCTCTGGCGAGCTAATCAGTTTCATTAGCCTAATTGCCTGCTGCACTATACGGCAATGCTCGGAAACGCCCTCCTTCTCGGAAAACTCCGGCGACCTTTTATGGAACCAGCATCACATGACTATGTCGTTAAAAACTGCTATCTCTCTTATTCATTACCGGTTTATAAACACCCGCAAAAGAGTTTATAGTATTACCTCAGCAATGTTCACTTGAGTCCGTCCGGACAGATAATTCACGCTTCTTGACAACACACACGACTTTCTGTGTGCTCGGTTCTACATTTTCAAAAGCACTTATATGATAATGCACACACGTACAACTGACGCATGGAGTTGCCGGCTGGGCCTTTATTAAATTGGCACAAAAATTATATTTGCAGCCTCAAACCCGGCATAGAGCGGTAGACTACAAGTCTTTCTTCCAGAGGGAAGTGAACCCGAGAGGCACGTGTCGTGGGTTCAAGTAACAGATAGATCATCGCTATGTTAAAATCGTTTGCACTTTGAAGAGAACAACCGCCAGGATCGCCAGCAGCCCGCCGTAATCGAACACGAGATGGCAGTACAGTCGCTAATGCAATTCAAATGGGAATGATGACGTGACTTCTTATGTAACCACTAGATGGCAGCGTAGTAAACCTGACAAAAGTTGTTAACGTCAAAGCCTATAAGGCCGACCTATCTGGGGTATATATGATCTAGGGTTCAAGTCATATTACAGAACCCTATCTCTGAACGATGGAACTCCGGTCAGAATTCACTGAACATTTCTCGTCTACATCAAAATTAATATCTGTGTCCATTTTCAGTATCATACCCGTTTTTCTTAGATGGAAACCAAAGTCTTGTTCATTCCACGCCACGCGCATTCCGTCCATGCTACTACATTTAATCAATTTTTATGAAGAAGGAACGCGAGTAAAATTTATTAGGAATCAGTCAGCAGAGGCGTAAAGTTAACCCGTTTAACCCGTACAGTGGGGCTATATCAGTTTCGCATACTGATTGTGAGTGCTAAAGGCAAAATTTTTCACCCCGCTGTCTCATTTTTCGAGTTTCATGCTTTACGGTCAGGACGTCTGCTGATATTATCAAGATTTTTGGCGGAATATGTACAAAATAAAATACAGAATGTAAGGACCAGATAGTAGGCGTGTCGTCGGGCTTAATTCTGTGGTGTTTAGGTAAAAGGAGATAAGTAAAAAAAATGAGTTTGGAGAAAAATGAAAATTAAACTTCGGACCCTTAGTGCATATAATTTTCTACATAAATAAAACACATCAATAGCTAATATCCTTTTCATTTTTGCACACTCACTTGTATAATTTAACTTGTGTGTTCATCTGGGGAACAAAATTTCATCTGCACAAAAAAATGGCCTATACCCCTTTATCCGAACACCACAGAAATGATCTTCCTTGTCTTGTTTTACCTCCTGCTTCGATCCCAAACCGTGCAGGAGAGAACAGGCAGATCTGACTGGTAGTCCCTTGTCAAATAAGTTATGATCAAAGTTTTAACATTCAAGTGAACAAATACCTAAGGAGGCCTATTCAACTTTATTGCCCTTTCGCCATAATTTCTTACAACGTTCTATTGAAAACCTGTCAATGTTACGCTTTGCAACCTCAAATATGGTTTGCTGCACTTGGCAAGTTAAGGAACTTGCGAGGTGATTTAATATGAACGCTCGTTCCCAGCAGACAGGTGATAATACGCGAAACTTCTGCGTGGTGGCGACTGGCGGTTGGTAGCGTGAGCCTGGACAGTAAATGAAGAAATGACAGGGCTAATGAAACGAACCTAGTAATTACAACTTGGCTGTCTGTCCACCAACTTAGTGGCAAGTACGGACTTCGAAGGAAGGTGAAGGAAAGAGCTAGGAAGCCTCCACTTGGTGACGTCACACACGTGTACAATGCGCAATGCAGACTTAATATTAGCATGAAGGTTTAATCTCTTTCTTGTGGGAAACGTCATCCTTGAAAACTTTTATGAATCCTAGGGGAAAAAATAAAGTTTTTACTTTCTTAATAGTTTTAATATCTTTCGTAGGCCTACAGCGCAGACAAAACACTCTTCCTTAATAATGCCCAAAGTTCAAATTAGATTTCGTAGAAAGTTTATTAATTTGAGTTTTAATAATCTTAGAAATAAAAAAGAATCACTCGAATAAGAAAGAAAAGAGATTGTCTATTTAATGTATTAAGTTATATCTAGAATTTCAATAGGCAATATCAAAACTCATCCTAGTATTTTTTAACTTAATTGACTTGGGATTAACACAACGCCTTGCTTCCAAGTGAGTGTATGCAAAATATCACAGTGATTACATTAGGATAATATTCGTGACATAGGCGGAATTATAAATCGTGGCTGCGGCTTCTACACAGCATCAAAGCTGTTCCTTAACCACTGTGTATATCACGACAGACATACAATATCATTTTACTTTCGTAGTGACTTATTGTGATAATTAATTTGGCTGTACGAAAGATTTAAAATGATTAAAATTCATATTAAGTAGTATTTAACTCAATGGCCTCGTTTGATGAGCTGTGCTCGCGCGAGATTTACAACATAACAATATCTTGGTAAGACTTTTTAATCAGTAAGTAGGCTCATAAATTTTCGGTATGGACTCTGGTAAATTCTGTCGTTATTTCGTTTATCAAATTTTTTACAGCACATTGCAAATTCATTTGCAAAGCGGACCTTAAATCCGAGTGCAGGGAATTTAAATAATTTAAATACGAGTCCACTGGGTTAAATAAATAACAATAATACTGTAGGTCTACGTAATGAACGCTTGATTTTTTACTTGGTTATTTAACGACGTTGTATCAGCAACTGGGTTATTTAGCGTCAATGGAATTCGTGATAAAGAGATGGTATTTGGCGATATGAGGCCGAGGATCCGTCATACATTATCTGACATTCGCCTTACTGTTGTGCAAAATCTCGGAAAAAAACCAACCAGGTAATTAGCCCAATCGGGAGTCGAACTCACGCCCGAGCGCAATTCCGGATCAGCAGGCAAACGCGCTACCGCCTGAACTACGCCGGTGGCCGCTTGATTTAATTAATTACTATAGCCTATATTGTAACATCGCTGAAAGGGATTTCGAAGAAAGAATATGGAGTAGGCCTATAACTTAATGTTTACATACAGTCTTACTAATAAACCGTGTACAGTTTTTTCGAGACTTATGCAGAGTTGAGACAGAAAACTTTACTAATAAACCATGCATAAGCAATGGATGTATAAACAGGCTGTAACTATACAATGGGAATTGCTTTGCAATAGTTATTATACACGAAACCCCTTGTTTAAGCGTTGTATATAGGGAAAAAATGGCCGCCCCTCTAACAGCTGTTCGTATCGACTGTCATTTTATGATGATGGTTGTCTTGTAACTACAGAAGAATAGCACAAAATAATTAGAATAATATTGCTGTAGCTTGTACTCTTTGACCAAAATATAGTGTGATAATCGATTAGAGCCTGTTGTACTTTCGATACTTAACACACCACACTAGAGCGCTCTACCGGATGCAATAGAGAACCTCAGATATTCTATTACCTTTCGTAACGAAGTAATGACGAAACTATGACGTAGCTATGTAACAGTTATACTGTTATACACGACGTATGTAGTGATTATTAGTAAGGAATTTACACACGACGTATAAACGAGCTGCTCATTGTATAAGAAAGTTAAACGTATGTATATAGAGTTTTTATTAGTAAGACCGATAGACTATAAATATGTAAATATGGACTTTTGACGCCTATCATACGAAATATGTCTGTCTTTTTCTACTGAATAAAACTTAGATGTTTGTAAGAATTCCTATAATTAAAAGTGCTGAGTGTATTCATGTGACTTTAGAGTGCTTTTATAATCATTTCCTTTTAAATTATATGTTTAAATACATGTTTGGATATATTTGAAATAAATTCGCCGTGTATTATAGACCCACAGGTCATTAGATATGAAGGTTAATATTCTACACGCAATCAATGCTTTAGGAAATATTTCTAAGTCTGCGTAGGTCTACTACTGCTTATACAGTAATTACCAATCCTACAGCCTAAATCATATTAAAAACATCTTTCATATACTGGAACAAATTTCATTACGGATCTAATTAGCTTTCATTTCAACTATCCCATCCCCTTCCTTGTGTAGGCCGACGTTTGTTTAAATCCGCAATATTTTCGCAGATTCTAGTCATCCATCACAAAAGCATCAAGCGAGGTTTTTATTTTATTTCATATCCTTTTTTATGAAAGCGGTAGAGGAGCCCAGCCATTGCATATCGCAATGCACGTAGCATACACGTGCCTGTACACAGGAGTGTAGAGTAAACTGGCGAAGGGTGTCTCAGGGATGAGAAAAGTTAAATGAAAATTTCATCCCTTCCCCCGGAATCAGTAAATGCTGCCTCCGCCTTCTGTCCTAGTCCAACCGCCAAGTTGCCGAGCCACCATATCAGCCTTGCTATCTTTACAGAAATAAAAATAACTGTGCGAAAAAAAAAATCGTCTATAAAACATTTGAGGACGACTGAGGTTGAGTGAGTGAGAGAGAGAGAGAGAGAGAGAGAGAGAGAGAGAGAGAGAGAGAGACTGCCGCGTGTGGAATTGATCCATCTCTCTTTCCTCTACACAGTAGAATTACCAAGTCACGAGTCACTTAATTAAAAATTACTTAATTACGGTCTTGGCTCTAATTAGTGAACATGCCTCTTTTTTTTCCGTTTCCCTGTCCCTTGATGCTCTCTGTCTCTCTCTCGACCATTTTCTCTCCTCCTCCGCAACCTTCTTTTCCTCCCTAAACACCCCGCACCCCTGCCGCACCCTCTTGCCTGCCAGCAAACCTCATTGCAACCCCCACCCTGTGTCGGCTGCTGACGCCTCCTTGCCTTATGGGGTGTAATTGCGATTCTTAACCTACCCTAATTACTATTCATTATTTCAAAGCGCGAAAGCTATCTACAGCTACTCTATGTGTGAACAGGTATACATACATACGAGAGGACCATTGAAATGTTGAGTTGTGGCCACAAATTGGACCACAATTACTATTGTTGACTTTGTCGCCTCGAGTTCGTTTTGCTGAATTGCCTAAAACCATTCCGGGTTGTAGCAATTGTTCTTTTGTTTATTTCTGTGTGCTGATTCACTCGGAAATTTTCATTGGCGTGATACCCAAGTGTGAAGAGGGACCGATTGCAGCTCTTTATATCTTCGTGATTTTTAAATTCTATGATTTAACAGAGACCTTATAAAAGAACATTGATAAATAGTTACGTCTTTAGAAAATTTCTCATCCTGGAAATAACAAGAATGAAACACGTTAATTTTTCTTCTGTAGCCTACGCTTTAAAATTTGTAAGAGAACTTGTTTCATAACTTCGAAATAGGTGAATAGGTCAATTTTAAGAATTAAAATTAGTTTTTCTGCAAACATCATTATTTTATTATTATTATTATTATTATTATTATTATTATTATTATTATTATTATTATTATTATTATTCGTGATTGATGCACGCCGAACGATAAAGACAATCACGGTTATAGTAGCCTAGCGATGATGATGATGATGATGAAATTTTTTCTTAAATTATGGTTTTTAACGACGCTCGCAACTGCAGAGGTTATATCAGCGCCGTCGGTGTGCCGAAATTTTGTCCCTCAGGAGTTCTTTTACATGCCAGTAAATCTACTGACATAAGCCTGTCGCATTTAAACACACTTAAATGCCTCGACCTCGACCGGGATCGAAACCGCAACCTCGAGCATAGAAGGCCAGCACTATACCAAGAATGCTACCGAGGCCGACTGATGATAATGATGATGATGATGATGATGATGATGATGATGATGATGATGATGTAATTTTCATTTCAGTCTTCACTGCCTGCAGAAATATTTATTTTATTTTATTGGGTTATTTTACGACGCTGTATCAACATCTAGGTTATTTAGCGTCTGAATGATATGAAGATGATAATGCCGGTGAAATGAGTCCGGGGTCCAGCACGAAAGTTACCCAGCATTTGCTCGTATTAGAAAACCCCGGAAAAAACCTCAACCAGATAACTTGCCCCGACCGGGATTCGAACCCGGGCCACCTGGTTTCGCAGCCAGACGCGCTGACCGTTACTCCACAAGTGTGGACTCCTGCAGAAATATTTCGTAAATATTTTATATTAATATTTCAACGTGACATAAATGTAATGTACTTAATTCAAAAGGACATCTGACATTACACTTGTGAATCCTGATCTTGTCTTAGAAATTAAATTTGTTTTATTTTTTTAACTAATAGCGGGTACTTGACTGACCGTCATTCACTCATATCACATGATTTATGTAGATCAATTTACCGCCTAGGGTGCGTCATAGGAGGACAGTCTACGCTATATCCGCGATGAGATGAGATGAGATGAGATGAGATGAGATGAGATGAGATGAGATGAGATGAGATGAGATGAGATGAGATGAGATGAGATGAGATGATGGTGAAGATTTGTTGGGATGCCACAGAGGAACTGGAGCTCCCGGAGAAAAGCCCTGTGTTACCTGGACCACGGACTTGCCCAACACAAGTTATAAATCGGGAATGGCGGCCAATTAAATTTATTTTATAGCTCGAGATATGATGATAAAATATTTTAGGCCTACTAGAAACAATTACAATTTCTCGTCTTTTAATCCACGCATTGAACATCTGAATGTATCGTACACTGAAAGATCGAATTACTACAAATTAACTTGTAGGCCTAAGGTATTACTGTATGAGATCTTGGTATGGTTCTCTTTTGATGTGTGGAGTGCTTAAACTTTATCTTAAGAACTATTTTCGAATGTTCAGAGCTTGGTATGGGAGAAAATGTGATAGTCTATTATGCAAATGTTTACCACACCTTTCAGCAAGGTGATAAAGATAATTGTAAATTATGGATAAATGGTGGAGTGATAGTTGGAAACGGCAGTAGCCTAGTTCGAAAACACCTGTTCAACATTAATTTTCTCAATAAAAAATTCCAAATGGACTCCTCTTGGTGTGAACTCAGGTTTCCAAAGTGTTTTCCTAAAGAAATGAAGAAAAAATCAGGACTTGTACCTTGTGCAGATCAGCAATCATCCCTGATGGATCGGGGAGTGAATCCTGACCCTGTCATAGTTGACCTTTGCTGGTCGTTACGCACCCAAACCCCTCGCTCTGCACTCCGCCTGTGGTGCCACTTGTGGATCTTATAAAAGTTTCACGTCAGTCGACACGCACCACTAACAGCTCTGACCGATGTGTAAGATGGCATGCGTATAGCGGTGCGTTGAACAAACAGGCGTGATTGGACAGAATATAGGTAAGTAAGGGGTAATACACACCGTAACGTGTGATTTGTGGGAACCGTCGTGTAGCACACTAGTAGGATACTTTTAATCATGCATGGCAAAAATTAGGCCTAACTTCATTCCAAAGCAACTGCCAGTAGCGTACGTACCAACTTGTCTCATTCTTGCCCATTATTCATTGCGGCATAGGCCTATCGACGCATTTCCTCTCCTGAATATGTTTTATAATGTTACGTCCTCTTGTTCTTTTTTCTTTTCAAAACTATTGGAGTTCTTCAAGAGGCCGACTGACTAGTAATTCATTCATCTCGGTCGCAGATTTTCTTTTTCAACATGTCTTTCGCGGATATGGTGCAACTACTGTGTACGTAAGATTTTCGAGTTGCAATTACAAAATCTCAAAAATATAAAAGTTGTTGATACCCACTCGTTTATCTTAGTGGCTTAATAACACAAATTAAGACCAGGAAAGTGTAGCGAACTAAACCGCGTTTTCCGTCTCGTAATATGTTCCTGATTGCAGGTTGTTGCTGTTGTTTAGTGGGGAGAAGGCGGGTTTCTCCAGGAGTCGTGCGTTGAGCGATCGCTAATGGAACATGTTGCATGCATAGCGTTGCTCCAGTGTTGAGGAAATGGGTTCCTTCCGACATGCAACGAACGAACAACGCGGATCCGATGGATGGACAGTGCTGGACGGCGACTACCTAACTCCCCCACCCACCCCCGGCGACTCCTCCTCTATCTTGCTTTGTGCCCCGCCATATACACGATCTATCAGTCATTAGTAACCCCTCCTCTCCCTCACCCCCCAAAAAAACTCTGCTGCTCTCGTTATCAAGACTTGGAATCTCTTTAACCGTAGACACAACTCACGACTCTATATTTTATGTAGCCCGCACATTTGTGTTATTCTGTACGTGCTCCACTTTGTTTTAAGCAGAAGGACATAACGACCAATTTTTATTGTGCCGGGATTCTGCGATAAGGACTACAATCGCAGGCCAAGTATGACACCCGATGTGCATTTTTTTATCTGGACACGCGATCGCTAATGGAGCCCACAATCTAAGATGACACGCTCGTATATAACTGTGAATTGCTCAACTTCTTTGCGTCTGTCAGTCTTAAGTTGGCGCTTAAACCATTTTACCAAAAGGGAAGACGACAATATTTTTACTGTTCTTTTCCTGTACGTTGACACGTCATTTTTACGAAGCCTACAGTTTATGTTCTCAACGCCGAAATGTTGCACGCATATCTATTAAGCGTTGTTTTTTTTTCTAATACATCTTAACGATATTCTACGATTCTACGAATAAAATAGGCTTTATCGTGGATACTTTCTAACCAAACACGCTACCTGTATGCTACATAGACGACCGAGTTCCAAATTTCCTATTTAACGTTCTTGTTTTTATGTTAATTCTTTTCTTTTTAGCCATAATTTGATCACGCACAGAACAGTAATGTCATGTTTTAGGTTAAAGCTAGCCAATGATAATACCGTGCATTAGGCTGTTTGTAGATAAAATGAAATGCAGATAAGATTGGTACACAATACAAGAAAAAAGAACACAAAGAATAACTCTTTAGTCTAGATACAGAGACAAAATAAAAGGGAGATGAAAATATAGAACTCAAAGAGGCCGGAACAGGCCAGTTATTTTAACCTAACTCGCTAAGTCGTTAACATATGCAGTCATTATTTTTATGTTGATTTTTAAAATAGGTGGAAATGTGTCCTTCTTGGTGATTATGTTAGGTTGTTAAGAAGCATGTGTCTCCAATCAGTGGCGTATCGGAAAATTCTGCTCCTTCCACGCAACCATTTGGTGCTCATTGAGTTATTAATCAATAGATACATCCAAGTTGCCTTTTCTATGTCATGTATATTAATGACAATTTTATAAAGAGTGAGAAATTAAATTAAATTAAATTAAGATACATGTAACAGGGGGTTTCACCGCTTTGTCAAGGCTGCTGGCTATAACAATCTCACGGTCCTCAACAGTGCTGGCAAGTTCGAAATGTTTAGAAACCGAAAAGTAACATCGAATTCAGGTTCTTTATGAGTTAACTATTTACATTATATAAAGATATTGGTGAAAGAAGGAAATTTAATATGTTGTATCAGCATACATTTAAAAACCTCCTTTAAATGCAGAATCTTACAATTTTCGATTAAGTAGGCTACGGAAACTGGAAACTTTAGATTCTGACTTAGTGACTTCACACTTAGAACCAGATTTATACACAAATCTGATGTACATATTCTTTACACTTGTGTATCAATGATATAGTTATTAGAGAAATAAACACAAGTTTTCTATACTTGAAAGTTTAAATGTGAGACCAAATTAGGCCTATACAGACTCTGCGGTTACTTGAAACGTCTTTCGTACAAATGTCATGGAAATAGTTTCATAGGAACGTCATAAATTTCAGCTCCTGCTACACGGATGATAATAATGATTATGAAATAGGCCTACTTGAAACGGAAGTACCCAGAAAAATGTGCTATGACAAACTTCGTTCACCAGAAATTAATTTCAAAGCGCCGGGAATTGAATCTAGAAGTTTGTGAGTTAAAGAAACATATAAACCGGTAAAACAGTGGTTTCATAAAATTTAATAGAGTACTCTGGTGAAACCTTTATTATTCCAGAAGTTACAATATGCCTACTATCTCAGTACAGTGCAGTACTCAGTTGCCTTGTGAAAAAGTTCCAAGTGTTTCATAAATATGTAAGAAGACATTCGCATTTGTAGAGAAGTGTCCAGACACTCGCTAGTTTCCGAACTGAGACAAGGAATGCTGCAGTCGTAGCAAGCAGAAATTTGTGGTCTTTCTGTGGCAGGATAAGGAGATTCCTTCAACAATACTGATAATGAAGCAAAGTTTTTGACAGTAGTTTCCACAAGTCTTCGGAGAGTAAGGCAGGGAATCTCGTACAGTTGCAATTTCTTATGTCGTAAGATATCTGGATGTACAGTAAGATTGAAAATTTACAAGAAAACTATACTCGTCAACGTTCTTCAGTGTGAAACATTTTGCAGATATATTCAACGCTATGTCTGAACACAGATAAGACTATTCTGCTGCTAAATCACGGAAATAAGTTTAAACTTCAAGATAATTTTCTTGTCTTAACTTCGTCTCTTAGGCTACATATTGGTAGAATACTAATGTTTTTCTGTCATTTTACAATAAACTCTTTATGTATGTATATATACGAATAATATCGGAACGTTTAAAAGTTAAATGATGGCGCAAGTTTCAGCGCTTCTCGAGCACAAATGTAGCGGATACAGGTTCGATTTCCGGCAGATAAGAGTACCTACGATTGGGACTGGGCATTATATCTCGTGTTCTGTACTGTTATTTAATCTCCTCTCGGCCTCATAGATTGTCTGACTGTACGTAGGCTACGTTTAACGTCGAACGGGAGGTGCTAAAGGGTCCTTTAAAATTTGCGGTGATGATGAAAATGATAAAATCGTTATCTTGGAATTCATAAATATTTCGATGAAGTACATGTCACCTTCATCACATCAATTATCAGGTTCTCGATCTTAGAATTCATTAACATTTCGAAATAATGATAGTAATAGCAGCAGCAGCAGCAGTAGTAGTAGTAGTAGTAGTAGTAGTAATTATCATCATCATAATCATCAATATCACCTGCAATCAATATTGAGAAATATTTACCAGTTCCTATTCCTTTTTCAAATGCACTAATACAACTTTTTCCGGACGTCCTGTTGATCTTATTTCCACAGCTTGATAATTTAATTCTTATTTAGTAATGCAGTGGACTCTTCTAAGTTCGACGAAACAGAATTGGAAGTTCAGTCCAATAAGGGTAGTGGGTGTGGCAGGTGAAATGAATACAAATTCTTATTGGTTATCCAACAACGAATACCGTACTGTACTTGCATTTCCTGCCCTCCCCGAGACTTGTGTATGTGCTTCTAATACCACAGTGGGTTTCGACAGATCCGTCTCACAAACGGCACAATTCTCAAATAAAAAGAGAAGAGTTCATTAATTTAAAGTCAGTGATCAATATGGATGTCCTAATCAATAAAATATTATGTTTTCCTTTAACAGAAGTATCACTTCAAGACATAGAACCAATTCCCATTCAAATGGCGAATCCATTTCTTAGTGCCCGTATAGGCTACGTAAGCAGTCGAATTATAGGATATCGAACTTGATTTCTGCCGAACTTAAGAGCTTCTACTGTAGCTATAGCTTTTCTTTTTTAATATAAGCAACTTTTATATTTCTTAATTTTTACTCAAGTTAAATATATTAATTCTTGGCATTTTATGCTGAATTCTGTGACAATCTTTCCAACATATTATCCCCCTTTCGCAACAACGATGAAAAGACACATTTCCATTTAAACTTAGATTTTTTAAGATAATTATTTACATTTTCTTATAAATTAATATTTATATAGTGAATGTAACATCGTCTAAAATTTTTGTATTCATAGGGACACGCTTTAGAGACAAGAAATTTGTGCCTCCAGAACTCAGATATATTTATCTTACAATATAAAACTTTAAGAGCGACTTAATAGCTTAAGGATGCAGGTCTGAACATTAAGAGTACGCAAT
Source organism: Periplaneta americana (assembly GCF_040183065.1). Classification (NCBI taxonomy): domain Eukaryota; kingdom Metazoa; phylum Arthropoda; class Insecta; order Blattodea; family Blattidae; genus Periplaneta; species Periplaneta americana. The sequence goes on along the minus strand of NC_091122.1, from coordinate 87,899,357 downwards.
CATTTGAGCCGCTGAGATGAATGTCTCAGCTTATCCAAGGGAAATGAACCGGTTGACTGGTCTTGGTCAAGCTTTTGAACGTAGTGAAACATCAAGGCAAACGCAATAGTGTGAAGACGGCTGGAAATACTTGTGCGAACGTCAAACCTCTTGTGACAGAAGCATGCAAACAATGTCTGAGGAAGGGAATTGTCTACTCTTCCGAGACTTTCAAGACGACATAAAAGATAACTTCAGAGCTGCTTTGTTAGTGAATGGTGTAGAGGATCGTTATTGACCTGTGCTTTGTGTTAGATCAGCCAAATGTTGCCGGTTATAAGACTCCAAAACTATTTGAAGATTCATATTTATTCACACTCATTCTTTTTCAGTAAAAATCTTTATTTAATTTACGCCGTCATTTTATGGAGCGGATTCGGGTATACCGCCCGCCGGTCTTACTGTTTGGTTTGACAGAGCTTTTGTAAAAAAATCCTTCTCAAGCGGATTTTTTTTTTTTTTGTGTAGGTAGATTTGAAAAATGTACGGAATGTCGTAATAGAACGCAAATATAATGGAAATATCGCCGGAATTTCACTCAGATATATTAGGATTTATATCCAGTCTAGTGCAGTCGCCTTTCATTGTCTGAAACAGAAATATCTTTTCTTGTTAAGTATCTAGCCTGATCTATAGTTAATTGGGCAGTCTCCTTCATGCTGATAGTACAAGGCAGTGTTGTCAATGTTATTTCCCCCTCAAGTAGCCACATATTTTCAGATTAATGATGCAGACTGTATACAATTGCAATGAACAGGAGTGGTAACAACGCACTTGCGCAGAAGAGACATTCCATTACCCAGCCCAATCGTCCATTCTCGGACCTACAGCGGTGGTCAGCGAAAATATTGATAAGACTTATAAAAGGAGTTTTCAGCAAAATTCTTTCAAATCAAGTGCATTCGAGTATTCAGATTATTTTTGGGGTTAAAATCAATATTAATTTTATGACATCTGTAACCGCCAGTTAGAGCGCGGATCTCATCCGTACTCAACAAACACGCTTTATAACCGGAGAGCAATGTACGTAATATCACCTCGATTGAGGGGTCAGAAGTAAAGAGGTAGGCCTACAAATGACATTTCTAAAAAGCATCCAAGGTAGGCTAAAAGATCTACATTTTAATGGGAAAGGGATATATAGCTTATATTTTAACCAGATAACACATTAAAATTTAAATTAAAAATTTCACTGAATTTACGAAAGCTTAAGTAGACCTACCTACTTTCAAAAGTAACACGTGCACTTACACCTCTTTGCTTCTGAACCTCTCAATTCAGAACGATAGACAACACGTTTTCTTACACCGTAACGTTTCTACTTTCTCCATACCAGTATAATTTTAACAGGTACAGATTTACGGTATTAACGTAGGTTATGCTGTCTTTAGTCACTTACGGATGTATTACGCTTGAACATGTTAAAAAACTACATTAGTGTTTGAAAATGATCAAAATCAAAGATTATTATTTGAAGGGAGACTATTTCTGGTACCGTGCATAGAAAGTGGAGTGAGTTGATGTTAGCAGATTATATGAAGGGTTCAGAACCATAGTGGGCCAAGCGCCATTTACTAAAACCGTAGAAAACAAGGGTTATAATGAAGTTATTACCATAATTCAATGGACACATACAGCAAGTAATATAAAGTATACACATTAAAACTAAATTACATGTCAATATTAATTAAACTATGGTATTCACTTAGTTTTAACCCTTGCTTTCTCCGTTTTTAATAAATGGCGCTGCCACTATGGCTCTGAACCCTTCATATATCTGTTACTTATATAACGTTACATTTAAAATGTTAAAATAGAAAATTTAAATATCATAGTTCAATTCTTTTGGTGATGTTTATTAATTATATTTTATACTTTATTGTCTTCTTTCGCCCCACAATTATTTGAAAATTTTAAATAGAGGTGTGACCAAATTAATAGAGTAGTAATAGAATATTACGTTTCACTTGCGTTTTCATTAAGCATTTCACGCAACATTTAAACAAAATGATGATTTGGTACATTGATGATTTCCGCCTGTTAATGTGTTTCATTTGCTATATTGCTATTTATATAACTTATTGGCTATTGCGATTGTTAATAAATAATTTTGACTTCTACAACTATATTATAAATAGGACCTATTTAGATTTTTAGGTAGGCCTATGTAGTTTTTATATATTTCACATGCTCTTATGTTACGAAATATTTCCTGTATTAATATTTAACTTATTACTTTTGTTTACAACTTTATCCTTTTAGTAAACACAAATATTTTATTTTATTTGTGATTTATTAGCTTACAACGAAATTTCTAGTAATTCAATTTAGGCCCTAATAAAATATGACACTGAAACGTGAGGGCTGTCTATTAAATTCTACAGATTTGAAGTATGGGTAGTAAGAAAAAAATAATTTATTGAAATCTGTGTATGCACAACACAACTTTCAAAATCCGTATAGGCCTAGTCTAACTAAGCGGATTTCATGTCAACGACTGTGTAGATTATGTGGGCTATATTCACGTCTAAAAGACTATGTTGTAGTATTGACTTTAGGGTGCACCTCTTTGCCCGCATAACTGACGTTTCTAAGGAAAGTAAGTGCCCAGGTGTATCAGGTTGAAAGGAGGACATAGGGGCTCAGTGATGTGGCCTGCCCTCTTTTCTCATTGCCAATTACCTCGCCGGGTAATTATCATAAGCAGTTTTGTCACTACGCTCAAGAAAGCTAAGAGGGCCTACATCGTTAGTAAATTAAGGTTATTAACTATTAATAGAACTTAAGTCTATTGCAGTGTGATTTCAGTGTGCAATATCTTAGGGATTGTAATGATTGCTCATAGAAGATTATCAGCTGTCTTCATTTGGTCTGCTTCTTCAGTCTTGACCACTTTTTCTCCATCGTTTAGAGGAATCTTCCAGGTGGTCTTTTTTTTTATCTATCTCTTCATCCTTTGCAGTAAATTATAGGCTATAATATCTCGTACTTTCTAATACATAATTTAAATTAGTGATCATCGAATTGTATGGGGTAAACAAATATAACATACCGAACATAGCGGTCGACACATGAATTCTTAAGCGATTCAAGCCTGAGAATAGAACCTGTTATCCATAAATATCTATAAAATAATATTTTTAAAACTCAAAACCTTCTTTTCAAATAGGTCTACTCGTATTTTTAATCTATTCGTAATCTTTAATTTTTACTAGTCTTTTATTTAATTCCTTATTGAGAAACCATAGGTTGAGAGAATTGTAACTGAATCCACAATTTCTTTAGGACATGATTGCTATCGAATTGTCCTACGAATATACTCCGTAACCATTAATTCGTGCCGCATAGCCTATACCACCTTGCCCTCTTAATCTCTTGTTCAAGCAATACGCCACTTCGGTCTGTTACGAATCTCATTCATCAGCTTTTCTATTTTTAGGTTTTCCAACACCTTCTAGCTTCAGATCTCTACAGCTGGCGCCAGCGTTTTTGGCGTGTGTCCTAGAGTATAGTACCCAGTTTGTGAGCATGTTGCTAGTGCAGCTGAGAATTGTACCACTTCCTATACACGTCACATCAGCCATTTGTCAAACACAATTGTCAGACTGACTGCTGCAAAGGTAAAATACTCATACTTAACATTCCCATTACTTATTTCACACGCCAAAAACGGTGACGCGGACTGTAATACAGAATTTAGTTTGTTCGGGCATGATCTACTTTTTACATGATCATGCCATTTCAAGTAGTCTTATTTTACAGTCCCTTCATATCAGTTGTATAGTTGTCATATAATTTCTTCACTTCGTAGTTTTTCTCTTCTAATAACTCCCATAGCCTATTCGAACTTATGTAGAAACACCCTTTGACAGCCTATGCTATAGTCTACTCTATTGGAATCTTATGATTCTTTCTCATAGTATATCATTGATACAGTCACACTTTTTTTTTTAAATTTTATAGTGTTCATTTGTTATGCTGCAGAATGAAAAGAGAAATGTAGGCCTGTGTATGATTTCTAAAATTCTAAGCATTTGATTTATTTGAATGTGATATTTTTTATTTCGAATTTGTGAGAAATCATATAGGCCTAGTTTGCACCATATTTAACAATTTATTTAGAAAATATGTGATTTCGTACGCGTAGTTGCTTGCTATTGCGAACAGTATTTTTCAATGAAATGCAGGTTTCATCCGTTGCTACCGGTGTTTTTGTCAGTTGTTTATTGATCTATTACGATACGCTGTCACATTCTAAGCATAACACATGGTTCAAGATATTTATACAGGTGCTTCTAAGACCTGTAATGCAGTTTTGTTTGTACCAACTGGAGCAAACTGATCAAGCGACTCAAGAAACAACAAGAGCCAGACGTGCAAATGCTTCCCACGTCCCATCTTTTTCGTACTCGCGAAAACAACGATGTGCGCCTCAGAGCATCTTATTCCATTTTCAGTTAGAGGATTACAGTATTAAAATTATCTTCTTTATTTCTAAATCTTATTTCGTCGTTGTTTCAAGGCTTTCTTTTATTTTTGTTGCGTAAACACCTGTTAGATTCACCTATTATTCTGTCTCTTATGTAATAAATATGTCAAACTTCACTAGACGAAATTTGAAGAATCACAGCCGTTAATCCTGCGTAAAAGCATCCTCATCATCATCATCATCATCATCATCATCATCATTATGCGATTCTATATGATCTTGAACAAATGGGTTCATCGGCTTATTCTCTCCCCATTAGTGTAAGAATAATAATAATAATAGTAGTAGTAGTAGTAGTAGTAGTAGTAGTAGTAGTAGTAGTAATAATAATCATCATCTGCTTCCATGATTTGAGAACTTGAGGAAAGAACGGGACTACCCTTTAAGCACTGCAGCCTAAGTAGGCTTAATGTAAACTTCTGTGGAATGAGTTACGTGCCAATTGTGCGCACCTAGTGAGCCGATTTCGTCATCTCCGATATCACTTTTTTCCCCCAGCCTACAGTTTACGTGATACCATTCCCTGGTAACCGGTTTCTGTCCCACAGATCTCTTGAGTCGTCGAGACCCACCAGGGGTCGAATTTTCGTCTCTCAGATTTCTGAGTTGTCTAGAGCCACCGCCACTGCCATCTGTCAATATTTGGATGGTACCACGAGGACACTTGTGTCAGCCAGGGCCAGGCAACACACATGGAAAGGTGTCACACACAAAGAAAGGTGACTTTTTTTTTCGTGACTAGCGATGATAATGAGAAAAGGGATTGTGAAGTTTTGGTGGAATAAAGAGGGAAAAAAGGGAGAACCCCAAGAAAATCTTCGTACATCACGAAGGGCATTCGTGAAGCCGGGAATTGAACCCGATCCCACGCGCTGGGAGAGAACAACCGAGACGGCTGATGAGCATTTGGTAGCTCTCGTGTGATAAGTTAAAACCATTCTGACTTTTGTTAATGTACCGATAACACATCGTAAAAATGTTGTAATGACAGTAAATGGCGGAAAATCATACGAGTGTTATTTTCATATTATTGGAAATTTACGTAGGAGTTGAATATAATAAATTATTAAATAAAAACCTGATGTTTTCCTGGTATAATTGTGGCCGTAATAAATTCCTCGTATTTTGAAAGTAAGCAGTTGCTTCTATGTTCAGCGGAATAGTTGAATCAATGCCTCTGTCAGGGAGAAATGCCTTCCAGTATAATAGTTTGCTTTGTTCGTTGGGATGGCAGGATTAACGAGATATTCCGTCAATCTCGGTGGCCTCAGGTTCGAATTCCGACTGTGACATGGGTGTATATCTGTACTGTTTCTGCTGGTACATTAGCTACGTACAAACATTGCAGAGGAGAGCTTGCATATTGGAAATAAAATTTGAATGAGGGAGTCGAGTTGGTGGTGCAGGTCTATTGTGATCTCCCCGGAGATGCACCTTCATGCAGTTCTCTCTGTCCCCTTTGACCTGTCGTCATCATTCTCTCTCTCCCTTTCTCTGTCTATCTGCTTTTCAGAGCACGTATGCTCTTGCAGATGGCAAAATTGACCTCACTATTTCAAAAAGTGGACGCACAGTTAGTCGAATTTCGTCTTTCTATAAAGCAGAACCGTGTAATGCCTGGCGAGTGCAACCGGAATATCTGCTGAACGAGGACGATATTTAAGGGAAGTTTTCACTGTCATAGGTTACTCCCGTTTTCTCTCTCTGTTAATCACCCAGTACCATTATAACGACTGTCCAGATTGCAGAACAATATCTCACCATATTTATCTTGATTTACGAGGTTTTTTGTTCTATTTCAGGTTCAATTTACTTACATAAACTTGCAGAAAAATATAGTGAATTAAACTAGAAAATAAACGAGTTCTGCAAGGAGAGGTGTCAGTAAACAAAGAAATGGTAGTGGTGTTGGCGGCGACGATGATGGTGCTGGTGGTGGCGATGGTGGTGCTAGTAGTGGTGGTGGTGGTGGTGATGTTGACGATGATATTGTTCTCAAATAACGTATAGAACTATTATTATAGTCTAGTGATTAACATGTTCACTAGTCCACTCTTGTGGAGTAACGGTTAGCGTGCCTAACCGTAAAACACGAGCGTGCCCGAGCTCAAATCCTGGTTGGAATAAGTTACCTTGTTGAGGTTTTTCAGATGTTTTCCCTCAACAAAATGAGAGCAAATGCGGGCAACTTTCGGCGTTGGACCCTGGGTTCATTTCGCAGGCATTATCACCTTCATCTCATTCAGATTATGGCGCTATATAATCATAGCAGTTGAAAAAGCGTCGTAAAATAACCAAAACTCTTATGTTCGCAGGTTCGAACGCGGCCGAGTGCGACGGGTCCTTTCAGTTTGACTTCTTTTAGGAAAGAAAGCAAAGTTGGGAAGTCCGTGTCATGGATTTACTGAGGGGTTTTACCAGCCATCTTGCCCATGCGGGTGATAGTGACTCATCCTACATCCGTGATTCTTACGTTTTTGTTATTGGCATAGACGTAGCCGACTGACAAGCTCGAATTTTGACACTGGAGTTCTAGTGAACCATTTGACGGACTAAGACGGCACCGAAGTAAGATTTTTCGTGGAGTTTTGTCTTACTATTTATTCTTATCATCGGTGTAGAAAGTGACACGGAACTACTGCATTATAGGCTACTACCTTACGGTAAAGACACTACATACAACATTATATACTCCCCTGTACATGACATATCCCTGCCGGGAATCGAACACGGGTCCGTTACATTTACCGTTAGGAATGCTCTACCGTCTTGAGCTAAAGTGGAGAACAATATTGAATAATTATTTCATACTCTGCTCACTCAAATGATTTAGATAACAGGCCCGATCTAAACTTTTCATATAGTAGGTTTACGAGTAGAATAGGTCAGACGATGGTTTTCTAAACATTATATGAGTCTAACCATTGAATCTGAAGGGTTGAAGGCAGCAGAAAGAATATAAGCGCAGAACAAAAGAGTCTTCATTTGGCACGATACCCCGATTGTACCACTGAGTACGTATATAGGAATGTGTGCGTTGTGTAACCGGCGGCCTACACGCAAACCTCGTGGTCGGGCATGCACAAAGAGTCGGTGCATGAGGCTGGATCATCCCTCCATCCCTGCAGCACCAAGCAAAATAAATACACAACAATGCTTGCGATAATAAAGAGAACTTTCCTTTAAAAAGTGCACGTTGGAAGGTGGGGGTGTTTTACAAGAAGATTTATCATATATCTATAGCTGCAATTGCTCGTCTATGCATGCTAATTCTTAGCTTCCCGATTTTGTTAGTTGGGTTGCATAAAAGTATTAGATGTCAAGACTTTCAAAATAAGCCTATAGGCAAGTTCACCTGATTTGAAAAGCATGTAGCTATGTTAAATTTTCTCTCGGTAACTTTTAATTTTCAGAATGGATTTCTTTGAGATTTAATGAAAGTTATTATTCGCTCTCATCAGTTACTTTTGCTTGTGCTCATCGTTATTCTATAATTCGTTTTTATAGTAATTACCAATCAATTTTTTCCAATACGGATCCCAGATTTGATTCCCTGCGAAAAGTGAAGATTTATCTCCTTTCCTTAGATTGAACTAGTGTGTATGCTTCAAGTGTTGGGCTATTTCCTAAGTACTATAAGTATCTTCTTGCTTCACATCGTTGAGCATAGGCCTGCAAGATATCATATACCCACTCCCTTTCAGAGATCGAATTTGGCTCGTGTTGACTTTAAATTGAAAATGCTACTATTTCATTTTACATAGCCTATAATAAAAGCAAAAAGAGACTGTAGATTTATGGAAGTGTTTAATAATAACGAAGTTGATTGTCGAAAGTGATATTCATAGTTTAATAATTTACCTTCAAAGATTAGTTTGTTTTGTCAACATTATATTGTAATAATTTAAATGAAGAAACATTATAATACAATTATTTAACCTCCTTATAGATTATAATAAGAAGCAGTATCAACTTTACTGTTATCTAGCTTCAGTAAAATTGGTTATCGAGAAATTAATCCGAAAATCCTCCAATGGGTTACCTGATATTCGCACTACAATCTTGGATTACACCAAACCTGGGATGAAAATCACATCAGAGTGCATTCTTTGGAACACGAGTTGCGCTCATTACCCCAGAGCTAAGTCGGTGGAATTTCATATTTACAAGTCGGAAGACTCCCTGGTGAGGTGATCAACAGAGATGTATTAAATTTTTTGTCTTATTATTATTATTATTATTGTTATTATTATTACTATTATTATCATCATCAGCGAGAGAAAGAGAGAGAGAGAGAGATTTTTATTCATGTTTTCATACTTAAAAATCTCGCAAAACTAAATTGTCACAATTTCTTTTCTTAAATAAATAAGTAAATAAATAAATAAATAAATAAATAAATAAATAAATAAATAAATACATCCTGAGGTCCCACAAAGGACGCGTACTTAGTCCTTTGTGGGGGATCTAATCTCCACTGATTTGCTTAGAGTCGAACCTGGATTTGCCGAATCCCTAGTTACAGATCGCTTGAACTACAGCGAATGACGCAGTGTTATTACAATGAGAAATTGAAGTTGCTGTCTTATAATAACAGAAGAAACATAGTCGTATGACAAAGAATCACAAATGCGATATTTCGAAGATAAATGTTTAGAGTTTTATTGTGAAAATGCTAACCACAGAGATTCGACTAGTAGCTGCTTCCTAGGAGATCTTAAATTCTGTGAAGAAAGGTTCCACACATAGTTTGTTTTCCCATTTTATAGCATCCCACAAAGGTAACAGCACAGAAACCTATTTAACTCTCAATAATTCAAATGTGAAGCTCCAAGTTCATTTGTCTACACACAAGTTGCTCGAGAAATATTTCAAATGTCTGCTTTTGTGAAACTTAAGTGAATACCTTGAATTAATTAACTCGGAATCTATACGTACTATAATATTATGTTGCTGTAATATCCAGACTATTGATCGAATTATGTATTTAAGGAGGAAGGTTGATAAATGGAAGGACTTATATTGTATGCTTAGTCAAAAAGCGAAGAAGTGCCTTTTGTAGCAGGTAGGCTCGTATAAGACAAAGAATCTTCTGCTACAATACGAGAGATGAAGACTGTCAGGATTGGTAATTTATTAATAATATATAGACTAATTAAGACTCTAGATGGATAATATTGAAAAAATAACCTATATTTTCCTAATGCATTAAAAGTTAATGATATTGTCCTCTCACGTTTCCATTCTGATAAATACGATTGAAATAATTATTACATTCTTCCTCAGTTAGATTTTCAAAGACACGCATCATGTGATAAAACAAAACATAAAACTTGAAAACTTAATGCATAATAATATTTATAAAACAGTTATATTGATCTCATGAAGCACTGATAGTCTGAAAGATATCACATTTTGAATATCGTCGTTGTTCCTGCAATAACTCCTATATGCAAAATATAACATCTTTCAGGAGGAAGGAAAAAAAACATTTATTCATCCTACGGCAGCCGTACATAGTAGATTGTGGATTCTTACATTTTCGAAACAAATAATAGGCCTAGGAGATTTTAGTATTTGCTCTATCACTATTTAAGTTATTTAATAGAGCAAAAATCTGAAAATCGATAAATATGTCACATAGGAGTTATTGCAGGAACAACGACGATATAGAATATCAGCTATTCGAATACAAAATTATCACTGGGTGATACTACTTCTATTCTCTCCTATTCCTTACTTTCCTAAGTGACTTTAAAAATGTTTGTTATTCTTAAAGCAAAAGTTAACGGTGAACTTTTGTTAAGTGAAACTACTAAGTTAGGCCTATATCAGGTACGATGTCCTGCTTAATCTCTTTGATTGCCATCATCAATGTCGAAGACTAGACGTAGCCTACCTGTAGAATCTGTTCCGCTCACACTGCAACTGAAAATTATTCATCTTGCCATCAAAATCTGGCTCTGTCTTTCGAGTTTATCATTCATAGCTTGTTTCATAAACCTATGCTCTTCCGCTGTTAATAATGTTTTATCTTACTAAGTTGCCTTTTCCTGTATTTAATCACACAAGCTGGATTTCCTTGTCTGCGCACATTTCTTTTCATTGCAATAAAATAAGTTTTAATTTTAAATGTAATTCAATGTGGCATTCATTCTCAATAGGTACGTACGCTATTTTCATTTGTATTATGTAATTATAACCTATCTGTAATGTTTATTATAACTCAACTTTATTTTATAAAATAAATTATATGGTAAGTTTGCAGAAAAATTAAAAGCAAATGGTCTAAATAATTTCATTTTTGATGTGTCTTCTTGCTATAACCTACATCTTTGCTGACTACAGTTCAATTTTAAGCCATACACGGAACAGAGAAAATTTTATACAATTTAATAGTGTATCTGTGAGACCTTTTCGTAGCGTCTGATTGTATCCATTAGTTTACTACGTTGATTATTACATCATCAAAATCACCACCGTTGGTGTATTGAAAGGAACTAATGTAACTGAAACTGGAAAACTACTCTCAATATTTCTCCTTCCAGAATGACACATGTTGCTAAAAGTAATATGTGGCACATTTACATGATTCACGTACATTTACATGCAGGTGGTAAATGCAGTCCACCTTTGTATTAAAGAAATAGAAAATATGTGACATAAACATTTCATTAGGTATAAGGAATGAGTGTAAAGGTGCAACACAAAGTGAATTAATAAATTGGATTAAACAAAGTGAGTACTAGCGACATTAATGTTACTCACCTAAAGTTGGAGAACCACTTGACTAGCTGAGCGGTGTTGTTCTTATTGAACTTTATATCGGGGAAGTACATCTTGAGGACGGCTGAACTGGGGTACCGCACCCAGAAGAACATCAGCTTGGCTTTCCTCAGGTGCATCGGGGTGAGGGTTGAGGAGTGGCAACCAGTTAAGGGAAACAAACAAAATAATTGGAGCACTGGTATATAACATCTGTCATCAACACTTCAGTATCAACAAGCAAAGCCATGTAACAATATTACAGCTGAATACTGCCAGCATAAATAAGTTACACATTGTTTCCGAATAACCCATTTGTGCAATATGTAGGCATACTCCTTAATATGCCGAAAATGAAACTATGGAAAATTATGTTAAGCATATTCAATTTTTTTTTAATTTTTAATAATATGTCTCAAGTCTACTTAATTAATGGATTGTATTTTCTTTTTTGCACAAGAATCTCTTTAAAGGATGAAGAAACTGTGTAAGTTATAAGTTACAAATAAAAGTTGAATAAGTTATAGGCCCACAAATTAATTATAAATTTTACTCTAACAATTTAATTTTAATTCTGTAAATATAAGTTGTATGTATGTATGTATGTATGTATGTATGTATGTATGTATGTATGTATGTATGTATGTATGTATGTATGTATGTATGTATGCATGCATGCATGCATGCATGCATGCATTCATGTACAGTATATACGAAACTTTATTACTATGGAGTTACTAATATACCCCTAGATAGCCTTTTACATAGAGTGTGTGGTTGCATAAGCGATTTTGGTAACCACATAAACCTGCCATGCTATAGTCTCTAACACTACTGTACGATCAGAGTCTAACCTTGACGTAAAAACAATGTTCGTGGTTTTGAATCCCAACTTGAGCATGCATGTCTAGCCATTTTTAATGTAACGTTACATTTTTAATGTTGCGATCTGTAGTCGTGTTAAGTCTCACATAACGGGAGTCCAACCATGTGTCCTTGTAATGATAGGTAATAAAAGGCCTTGATAATGGGTAAGTAAACTTATGCTTAGATATACGAGGAATAGATCAATTGCCATAAATATAAAGTCATATTTGCGGAGAGATTCCTTGTGACACATGCAAGTGTAGGAAGGTCAAGTATCTGTTATTTAAATCTCAAGTTCTGGTTTCGATTACGGTCGTCATTGCCCGATAAGGCTTCCGCGTGACCCACACTACACGGAAGAAGGGCGCCGTGAGGATGTGTTCAAACAAAAGGGATTTACAATTGAGCAGGAATCGGAAATAAGAAGCTGTATGACTGCTAACATTGTTAAAAAAACAGCAGACGTTTTCGGTTGACGACATCGACTCAGGCAAGGAGACTGAAGCTGCTTACACGGAAAGCAAACAACGAATCCCCTAAGTAACAAGCCCCACACGAACTCTACGTGTATTCCTTTTCCTAATCTAAATCCTATTCTCTTCTCAAATGGTATCGAGCAAATAAGGCAAGAGACACAGGGTATTAAAAATTACACGTTACTAAATACACAATTTTGTAATGGAAAAGAAAACGTCATGTTGAATATCATGAAGTCATTTGCTGTAACAAAACTCTTAGTATATTCGGCTACAGATCTGAGGTAACCGGGTTTACTATCAGACCTGATGCATGTCCTTGTGCTGTGGTGTGGTTGGCACCGGCCCTCCCCCATGCTGTGCTGAAAACTATATTTTTAAGAGTAAATGTCCAATACTGCTTCAGAATTACAGAAGTGTGATATCAAAACAGGACTAAATGTAAGCCTATATAATGGTAAATGTAAAAAATGAATATGAAGCACTGCACGCACAGCAAAACATGTGTTACGCAAAGAAATATCATGACATGCCCCTATAGGGGTTGAAGTCTTTACATTATAAAGATGTGTCTCTGTGTAAGCCTAGAAGCAACGGAAAAATATGGAAGACATGAAGGTAGAGTTGTCACCATGTTTTAATCTCAGCATTTGAAAGAGGTAATGTGCCATGTGGTCAACTTCGGTCGCAGTTTACCTCCGGAAAAGATCCGATAATAGGCCTACTCAATTTTATATGAGACTGATCGAATTATTTTCTGTCTAAATAGGTATATTAATGAGTAGTGAAATTCCCTGCGTTGGCTTGGCGCAAGACTGCAGCTTAAGGCAACAAAAGACGAGACACGCCTGGTCTCTTACGAAGGAAGTTAATTTTTCACTTGATTATGAGATTCAAACACGGATCCATTTTAACATTAATATGCGCTAAGTAATGACACTATTACACGTAAAAAATGTAATAATACATTCTACTGTATTGACACTTTTATCTTATATTGTATTGTAATAAAAAAGACAGGAAGAAAATTGTAGGGCCTACATGAAACTGAGCATCTCTTTCATAGCCTAATGACTATGAATCTTTAAACCACAAGCAAGATAATGTATGTATATATGAAGCACGTGGAGAATTTTTATCATAGAGGACTAAAAATTATATTCTCAAATAGGTACTGTTTTTAAAGTTTTAGTTCAAAGATTTTATGATCAGTCTGTGACCCACATGCAAAAGGATTTGTGATCACGTGCATTTCTAGTATGTTTGTTGGAGCACAAGCCTATTGCCCACATTCGGGAAAGCAAGGTTTTTACATATTCTGGAGTAAGCAGAGGATACACATTTCTCCGAGTAATAGTGTTGAAAAAATAATACTGATAAAATATAAATAAGTGTAGAAGCAAGGCAGCAATTCCATTTTATCCATTAGTCACGAGGATGTGAGGTTTGTGCCGCGTTCCTGAAAGGGGGGAGAAGACTACGGTCTGCTATAAAGTTGCAAAGTCACGCAAATCTGCCCACGATGATACGACTCGTTCTTCAAGGAAAATCACACTATATAATAACATTTTACTTCGACAGTTATAAAAATCGATTAAACTTTAATGTCGAAAGCTTCTGGGCACATAAATGTGAATAGATAATAGATAAACATCTTAATCGATTCATGCATCTCTTATGAAAGCTCTCATGTTAACAGTAAATTACAGATATGACTTTTGACAATTCTAATTACATTTTCGACTTAATTTTTCTTCATATGTCCAGCCTTAAAATATTTATGAACTACCAGTAGTGAATGCATGAAGAAAGAACATAACTGGGGCTAACAATAGGAACATTTGTCTGGGTTTTGATTTTTATCTAGTAGGCCTAGAGTAATTTTATTGTAATACACTAGACTGACATCTGGTAGGACTCCCGTAACGTAAGATCAACATATTACCAGGACTGTATCTCAAAACAGAAAATTATATTCACAACATATAAACATTCATGCTTTAGGCGAGTTGCTGCGCTCGGTCGTGGGTTCGATTCCCTTTGGAGGTGATTAAACCTGGTTTGGATTTTCCCGAAGTTTTCCTAGACGTAAGACGAATGTCAGGTAATCTATGGCGAATCCTTAACCTCATCTGGCCAAATATCATCTCGCTATCAACAATTTCTAGTAGTTGACACAACAACGTTAAAATCCAACTAAAAAAATAATCCAGGACAACGGCCTCTGTACAGCGTAAGATATAGGCTCAAATGCATGAATTAATCTAAATATTTATTAGCCAATGAGATTAAAGTAGCTATTATATAAATATGAAAAATACAACACTTTGAACAACAAAATTAGATTCATATTAGGACAGATTCTTGTTCTACTTCTTCAATAGTTGTTTTATTTTGTGAGCAAGACAATCTATTTCTTCCGCTTTACACATTGAAATTATTTAGAAATAATATGCAAATTTTAATGAAAATAAATTTTGATACTATTATTCTTATCTGCTCTGAAAGTTTGAACTCTCTGCTCATTCCATGCTCTTTCACAAGAGAATAGTGAAACATTAGATAGGCCTAGATCTTTTCAATTATTGGTCATCTGCTTAGCTTGATACAAGGACATAATGGAAACGCAAAATATAACGGACACAAATCAGTCCCCATGGAAGGAGGATCATTCTCCACTTCTACGCAGGAAATCGAACCCAGGTACACTTAAGCCACAGCGAGAAACAAATGCCACTGAAAACTGATAGTCTACATAAAAATAAACCCCATAAAAAGTAAATAGGATTTAGACCTATATAAAAAGTGAACATGTTTACTTAAAATTACCTAACCGCCTGACAAGATGGAATTTATTATGTTGCTGGAGAACCATACAGGCAGAGGTACAACTAGACAGACTGACAATACGTTGTTTAATCGTGTGTAATTAGCCATCATTAGTTTAAAACTTAGACATCGTGACTGGGAAGGATAGAACGATATTCCCTTAGAAAGAAAAATGGATGAAGATTTTTCTTGAACGGAAGGCAAGTAGTAATAAGGCGCACCGGTCACATTTCTCACGCCGGGCCGCTCGACCTCTGCCGGACGGAGTTCCTTGAATAAGAAACGACCTAATAACAAGAGTGGGAGTCCAAGACCGACTGTACGATGACGGCGAGGTATGAATTCGTAATTCTTTCCTTTCAGAAGTTCAGTCGCCTGCCTATAATCTTTGTTTGTGCATTTGATATGACATCTTTTTTTCCCCCTTGTCTTTCCTGCCTTGTCATGTCATATATCTAACTACATATTAAAGCCCTCGGGATCTTATTTGACGTTTGTCTATTACGCCCACAATATTTTATAGCCTACAGGAGGCAATAGAAATCACTGCAACTTACTCGAGGTCTGTGCATTGGAAAAGGATATTGTTGGTTGAATGCCATCGTAGGGGCCGTCACCCGAGTTGCAGTCCGAGTTGCGGTCGACGCTGTCGGCGCCGCCGCCCATGCCCGAGCCGGCGCGCAGGTGGCCGTAGTCAGGGGAGCCGCCGTGCTGCGCCGCCGCCAGCAGTGCGGGGTGGAGGAGCGTCGGCGGGTGCGGCAGGGGCGGCGAGTCCCGCGGATCCCCGCTGCCCACCCCCATGCCTCCGGGCGGACTCGAGGACGCCATGTGCTGGTGCTGGTGTTGCTGCTGTTGTTGCTGTTGCTGCTGCTGTTGCTGTTGCTGCTGTTGCTGTTGCTGTTGCTGCTGTTGGTGGTGCGCGTTGTAGAACGGGCTGTAGGGCGAGAAGACCTGCGACTCGTGCAGGCTGGGGTTGGGGATGGCCACCGACGTGGGCAGCGACACGGGAAGGATGGGTGGCGGGGGCGGGTGGTAAGGACGTGGCGGCGGCGACTCGGCGCCGCTTCCTCCGCCACCTCCACCTCCGCCGCCTCCTCCACCGCCACCCCCGCTAGTGGAGGCCATGAGGTTGCCGTACTTGTTGCCCGGGGCGCCGTCCTGCATCGCCCCCGCCGCCGCCACAGCCATGCCGTCCTGCGCTAGGATGCGACTGACGGTGCGCGGCGTGATGCGCGTGTCCGTCACCTTGTGGCGCTTCTTCTTGGGCGTGACCACGAGGCTCAATGCCTCGTTCTGCTCAGGCATGCCTTCGCGGCCCTCCGACATGCAGAACGGGTTCATATGTGGACCACCCATGCCACTCATGGACGAGTAGAGGGCTGCCGCCGCCGCAGATGAGTTGACGACATTGCCCGGCGCCTTGGGCGGCTGGAACATGGCCGCGTTAGGTGACGGCCTCACGTGCGGCAGGTTCATGGTGTTGATGTTGTTCTCGGGGTTGTTGTTGGAGTGCGTCATGCCGAGATTTGGAAACGCGTTGCCGTTGATTCGGGGGCCGCCCACGTTGCCGCCCCCGCCGCCGCCGGTCGTGCCCCCCCGGTCGATGACCTTGGTGCGCGGCGACTTGCGGTCTAGTAGCTGCGAGGCCATGAGGAGGTCCTTGTTGAGCTGCTCTGCCGCCGCCGCCGCCACCTCGGACTGCTTGCCGAGGAAGCGGCGCTGCTGCACGAAGCGCGCCACGATGGAGTCGATGAGGTTGGTGAGCGAAGCCGTGATCTCCGTCTTGAGGACGTCGGCCAGCCCTTCCAGGTCAGAGCCCGACACAGGCGCCATGGCGCTCACGTTGTTGCGAAACAGCGAGAAGCGCTCCGAGAAGTCCGTGGACACGGAGGAGCCCTTGGGCATCGGCGGCTGGCCGGGCGGCGGCGGTTGGTGCGGGTGCTGCTGGGGGTGGTTCGCCTGCATCTGGGGTGGGCCTGGCTGCCCACCGCCACCGTGCTGCTGCTGGGTCGGATGCTGCTGGGGCGGCTGCTGTGGCTGCTGCTGTTGCTGCACCTGCTGCTGCTGTTGCTGCACCTGCTGCTGCTGTTGCTGTTGTTGCTGCTGTTGCTGCTGCTGTTGTTGTTGATGTTGGTGCTGCTGCTCCGCCGCCACCGCCGCCGCGACGGCCGCATCCTTGGCCAGTCGCGCCTCGTTCTCCAGGAAGAGCTTGTGGCTGACGCCCAGGTACATAGCTGCCGCGTTGCTGATAGCGTGGTGGTGGTGATGCTGCTGATGATGGTGGTGTTGAAGAGGCGGCTGGGGGTGCGAGTCGTGCTGCGGACCGTGGGGCGGCGGGGGCTGCTGCTGCTGTTGCTGTTGCTGCACCTGCTGCTGCTGTTGTTGCTGCTGCTGTTGCTGCTGCTGCTGCTGCAGGAGCGACAGGCCGCCGTTGAGCGTGGGTAACATGGGGTGCTGATGCGGGGGCGGGTGTGGAGCGTTGGGGTGAGGGTGCAACTTGGCCGACACCAGTTTGGACACGGCGGGCGACATGCCCGGCTGGTTGGCCACGGGCGAGCAGGGCACGACCTCCTTGACGGGCGTGGTGACGGGCGTGGAGGCCGGCTTGTCCGGGATGGGCATGCTGCTGCCGTCCTGCTCCAGGTCGCTCGTCACGTCCTCCGTGTCCTGACAGTCCGACTCCTGCTCCATGCGCGTGCACAGCTGTACGTACTTCTGCTGCATCTCGGCTAGCTGCTCCTGCATGGTACGCAGCTGGTTCTTAAGCGCATTCTTTTCGACGCGCTTCTGGCGCACCTCGGGTGGCTCCAGCTCGTCGTCGTCGTCCAGCAGCAGCCCCAGACCCAGACCCAGCCCGTAGCCCGCCGAGTTGTAGCGCTCGGCGCTGTTGTCGTGCTGCTGCGGGTGATACAGTTTGCGCTTCTTGCAGCCGTTGACGACGGGCAGCGCCGGGCTGGAGCGCATGGACGACACGATGTTCTCGACACGAGCTCGCTTCAACTCCAGCTGCTCCGGCTTGGGCGCCACGGGCGGAGCGCACGGCGACTCCTGCTCCTTGCTGAGGTCGGCGACGCCGGGCGTCTCGGCGTCCGCATCCTCCTTGGGATTTGCCAGCGACTCGGACGCGGGCGACGCCATAGAGGGCTCCGAGTCGGAGGCGCCGCCGCCGTTCATGCTGTTGAGGGCGTCCTCCATGAGCTCGGCCTGTTGCTGCTTGGATACGACGCCCACCTCACTGAGCGCCTCTTCCATTGCCGCCGCGGCGGCGGCTTCGTCCTCGGCGCTGTTCACGTCAGACGTGTCCATGTTCATGTCCCCCCCGTTCACCGCGAGCGGCTTCCCGGTGCCGCCGCCACCCCCCGTCTCGGTGTCACTCGTGTCACCACCACCCGCACTCACTATCCCCCCGTTCTTCAGTTCGTTGTTATTATTGTTGTTTATACTATTGTTGTTGTCGGGCGAGTTAGCCTCGCCTCCGTTCCCACTCACATTCACACCCCGCAACTCCTGCTCTAACGTCAACAAGTCCTTCTTCCGTCCCTGCAAAATGTCTCTCAACATGTGGTGCGCAATGTCATTGGGGGGCGGACTGCCGTCCTCCTCTAGTCCCCTACGGATCACCGACGTCGCGTTCAAACAGTCGAAGTTGGCCTTGCCGTCAGAACTGGCAGAGTCCATGGTCATCATGTTGTCTGGCGCTGTCGCCGCGTCGGCCGCCTGCTTCGCCTGGCGGCCCAGCAGCTCGTTGAGCATCTTGGCGGGCCCGAAGCCCGGCCCGAACAGACCGAAGTGCTGGTGGCTCTGGCTGAAGATTGCGCCGTACAAACCGCCGCTCAGGAACGTCGGTCGCGAACTGAAGTTTGGAATCGACGAGTAGCTATTCCTTGGCTCGCCTGCGTCCACGCGCTGCCTCGTTCGTTTTGCCTTCTTCAACAGTTTATCTCCATACAACCCGAAACATTCGGCTTCCTCTTCTGATGACATCATAAGAAGCGCCTTCTCTTATTGGCCGAGGGTTCTCTCCCCTTGGCTCGTGGTAGGGGCGGTGACGTAGCCAGTGGCAGGCCGAAGGAGGATAGTCCTCCCCTCCCCCGCCGGTGTGACTCCCCTCTTGGCCGCCCCTCTTTTGCTCTCGTATGCTATGGCTACGGTGGCGTTCACTTTCCCATAGCCCAGCCTGCAAGGTGCAAAACAAGAACCAACTGTCAGATGCGTGGCTCGTGCCTCCTGCCGAACACCTGTCCGGCCCCCTCCGCTGTGATGCTGCTCGCTTCACAACCAACACGGGGGCAACAGCCTTCTCGGCTCGTACTGCTATCGTCAATAAAATCTGTACATTATGTTGACATTGTTTTGCGGGTGTACCAATAACTACTGAACTCAAGACAATGAACAGGCATTCACGGAATAAATAAATGGAACTGTACAGAAATCTAGTAATTTACAAGTATCAAAATTTGTAAATTTCTTGTAAATGTGGTCAGCATGTCGCATATCTAGGTTCACGACAATAGGGTCTACAGTAAAAGAACGGACACTTTTTATGATGGAGAAATGTTGGGTTAAAAACTAATTCGGGTGCAGAATTTCAATTAGTTCTGTTCGATCTTTAAAATCAAACGCCCTGCAGAGAGTCGAATCCGTGACCTCTTGCTTCGAAACCATTGACGCTATTACTGAAAACACCAATTACTTATAAGTAGATAGATATACCCACTATAAGTTATTCGAACCGTTCTATTGCTATTTCATGGTTACTTTCTTTGCGAAAAAGAAGTAAATTTTTCCTTTGTTAACGGAAATGCACTCTGGTTCTCCTACCCATGAATATCATTACTGAAAATATCATTTCTCTGGGATAGTGATAAAATTCTGTGTTAAAAGTGGGAATCAAATAGGCCCCTACGCGTCATCCTGTTTCATAATTAAGCCTATTACCTCATCTACTGATCCTAGTGACAAGCAGGTAGGCCTAAATGTCCACTTCTACTAAGGTTTAACGAAAGTCGAACCTATACCAACTATATCACCAGGATTAGTCAGTGATAAGTACGATGGACGTCATAAAGAAATACGATCGTGATAGTCGCATGAAAAGCATAGGCCTATACCGGGTCGGAACTGATAGACCTATTTTCTCAAATAATTTTGCTTCACATAACGGAAAGTTTAATCTTATCTCTTTAATAAATTGGCTTGCCCTGCGCGGAATGTAAATTCTTACATCGACACTCTTCCTGCTATCCAAATATCTCGGGGTGTTATCTTACGAAAAATATAACTCTCCACACGATCAAGGTTCACAAACGTTGATAACATGACTGCAATAATGTTATATTGCTTTGCTAGTTACTTTTACGTCAATCATTTTGATAGATGATGAGGGAAAAATCGCTACCTGGTTGAATGAAGACTCATTAAAATGTCTATTTTCTTACAAGTATTGGCCTAATCACAATATCTGCCTTTCATATCTCTTTGAAGTAGAGTTTTGAATTGTATAGGTCTATATAGATCTAGCCTACTTAATTTAGTTAGTCTATGTCAATCTCTGCATTCTTGTAGGACCTATAGACCTAGTATAGTAAGATTCATTAAGGAAGGTTAAGTCACTAGAAATAAGTTGAGCTATAGGTCTGCCTACTTAAGCCTATTTGAGACAATACAATATGCCTATAGGCCTACATGTAGGTTATGTATTTATTTATATAGGCCTACTATGTAGCCTATTTATCTTGTGTAGAGAGAGAGAGAAAGAAAGAAAGAAAGAGAACTGTTTCAATAAAAGTTGTAGTAATCTGTGACACGTACATATTCGGCTATTACCTATCATTCACGAAAATTTAGCCTGCTATGTACACTGTACTCTTTTTTCCAAAATACTTAAGCTTCAATGGTATTTTTATATTCTGTTACTCAAGATAATTGACTAAACATTCAGCATAGATGCTGTGATTTGTATGGAAATACTGCACTGTTAGGCCTAGGTCTATTTTCTTTAAATGAATGAAAAAAAAAATACGGGAAATTCCAATCGTTTTCCTTTGAATTAAGTTATGTTAGGAATTCATCACTGAGTAATTCATTACTAACTCTTCTCCGTTGCCAAGGCTGATACTTTCAGTTTTATAAACTGCATTTACGTCGTAGGCTATAAGATATAGGTTTAGAATAAAAAAAAAACACAGATTCTATTTCGTTATTATATAAGTTATAGCCATCGCAGAAAGGCTTAGATAGTCCTATATAAAGTGCTTACTAATCTTTATTTCACATTTGTTTCTGAGCTTTTATTGGTTCGTAACGAGAAATTATTAGTAGACTAAGTTAGATTCTTCTCTGGACGCAACCTTTCAATTCCTCTTCTACCTATTTCGAAGTCAGATTTTGGTTCCCGACAGATGTAGACAAATACTGATATTATATAGGCTATAGGCTAAGCCTATAATCTATATAAGCCTACTGTATTATAATTTGTCTCGATATTTCCGTAATAACGGAATTGACTAATTCTTTCCACTTTTAGAAGATGATCAGAAATGTGAGAAGTCATGATTTATTTCGAGATAGCGCACATAATAATAGGAATTACTGTCTCAGGTATTTCGTAATGTTGTACACTCGTAATGTGACAAGTGCTAAAGTGATAAGATCAAGGAAGGAATATTAAAGGAAAACGGATATAGAAATGCTACCAAGAGTTGCGACGGGACTCTTTTTAACTTGCCTATGTACTCTAGTCTCCAGTACTTCCTCATCTGGAGGATCTCTGTTCGAGTAGGCGGAAATTCGCTGCCCTCATCGCAGATATGGGGCCCAACCCGCATCTTAAACCCGGCTTCATCACTTCCGATCACATGATCTCAGAAGATTGTATCACTGATCCTGCCTCTCATGTTCGATTTCCCTTCTCTGCTGCTGTACTGTACATATACTGTAAGGTAACAGATAGACCTAATAGTTTGCTAGAAAAGAAGTAGTGACGGTAATATAGGGAGAGCAATTAAAATATTTCAGCTAGTTAGGATATCCAGTCTCTTACAGGAGAGAAACAAATAAGTTAATTGAAATCTATTTCGCTGCATATTAATAGACCTATATATTCCAACTTCTTTGTTGCATAATAAAACAAAAATTACGATCCAATTTTCCCTCCAAACTGGGCGGATATACATCTGTACAATAATGATATTACTTCTGTGCACACTTAATTGTTACTAGAATTTAATTTTGAAAAATATTACTGGAAGAAATTTCGTGAAGTGTCGTTGCTTGGTCCCTCAGTTGGAAGGATTGTTTCCACAAACCAAAGTATGTCATCCGAAACCATAAATTAAATTTCTGTCTAACAGTAAGCGTTGGCATCTGAAGTCTGATTAGTGTAATATGTAGCTAATCGGCGATGTATGCAATGGAGGGGGAAAGGAACTGGCCACCCATCCTACCCCATTATCGCCTGGCCTAGTAAGTGGTGCCTTGTTGGTATCACTTATAAGCAGACATCGGATTCTAGGGCAAATGCCTATTTTGTTTCTTTAGGAGAAAAGTAAAAATAATTATTAATATTTGTGTTTAATGGAAATTGAAAGGTATTCAAAGAGTTTTATAGTGCCCTAAAATGCCCTAAAACGGTTATTAGAGCCTAATTTGTTAATATTCGCCTAAAAATGCCTAACTCACTGTAAAGTTTCGCATTTTACGCTTACTTTTATAATTTATACATGCATTCACTGCGAAATTTAAGGCATTTAAAAAGTGGAAAGTTTGCTTTACACCGGCCATGAAACCATTGATAAAGGAAACAAAATGTTTTGAATCTCACGACACTCGCAATAGATTTCACCGAATCTAACATGTTTGGAGGCATAAATGCCGACAAAGAACCAACCTTAGTTTTGAAGCAGGCAACAATCACAATATGTGCTGCTACCGATTCAGAGATATACTATACTATAAAAATGACTGTTTTCGGTCTGAAACCGATTAGCTGTACTGCCCTTCAGAGTGTCATAAAATCACAATTTTTGGAGAAAGAGTGTTTTTGAAATATTTATGAAAAGTCATAAAACTGCGAGTTAGTAGGGTAAACCGTTACAAAATATTTAAAAGAATGGCCCTCCTAGTGTTAACACTACCAGGAAATGCAACAATAAGTGGAACTTTGTATTTTTGTCCAATTGAATCTCAATAACAACGGTTCATTTGAATGCTCGTTAACAGTTGCTCTTTCCCTCACCTTATTTGTGTTGAGAAGTTTTGAGCGGTAGGACGTTTTCCTGCGATGTTTAACGCGATAATGCCGAAAAATATAAGTGCAAAATCTACATTGATCCGGCAATGGCTAACAGAATATTCAGAATTCACTTATGATGGAAAAATAATATTCTGCAAGATTTGTAGCAAACAGGTATGTAACAATAGTTGAAATATATAAATTCTATTATTTTTAATGAGTGGGCCTATAATATTTATACATTGACTGAGCTATCCTGAGGTATAATTCTTTTTAAGACCACTACACTTTAACCTTTTAAATTCCGATAGTTAAAGTATTTGCAGGTCATTAAAATTTTGATTGTTCGAACCCACTAACTTTGTGATAGAAATACGGCAATACAACAATTAGGATTTTATTTTAATTCAGTTTACTTTACATTTTTAGATTTCGCAAGAAAAGAAGTGCCACTTAAAGCAGCATGTGCAAGGAGCGGCTCATAAGGCTAAAGCTCAGCAGAAAAATCAACTGCAACAAACTTTACTAACACAGCCTACTTCATCCAATCTCAGCAGCAATTTCTATGCTGATTTAACCAGAGCGTTTGTTGCTGCTAACATTCCCTGGAATGCAATTGAAAATCCGGTTTTAAGACAGTTTTTACAAAAATACTGCAAACAAAATATCCCATCTGAGTCGACCCTAAGAAAAAATTACTTAGACAGAATATACAATGAAACTTTAGCTTCCATTCGGGAGGATATAGGTGATTCTTACATATGGGTCTCTGTGGATGAAACCTCAGATCCTATGAATAGGTATATAGCAAATATGATAGTAGGAAAACTTAGTCCTGATGGACCTTCGATTCCACACCTCGTATGTGTTAAGGAACTTTCGAAAGTGAATAGCCAAGCCATTGCTTATTTTGTAAATAAAGACCTACAGTCTTTATACTCAGGTAATATAGACGATTCTAAACTTCTGTTGTTTTGTACTGATGCTGCCTCATACATGGTTGCTGCAGCTCCACTTCTTAAAACATTTTATCCTAACCTCACGCATGTAACCTGTCTAGCACATGGCCTTCACAGGGTTTCTGAAACAATCCGGAATGAATTTCCTCTTGTCAATTCGTTTATTTCTAACACAAAAAAATGTTTTTGTAAAGCCCCATCCAGGATTTCAATATTCAGAGAGAACTTTCCAGATATCCCACTCCCACCTCAGCCGGTTGTTACACGATGGGGAACCTGGATTCAGTCAGTGGTGCATTATTCTAAGTATTTTAAAGAAGTGGTCACAGTTATTGATAAATTACCTGAAACTGATAGTGCAGCGTGTGTGAAAGCAGTGAAAGATTGTCTGAATGACTCACGAGTGAAAAACGATAATTATTGCCTACATAACATCAAACTTTTCTTTCATACCTGCAAGCATTGAACAATTAGAACGTGAAAAACAATCTCTTTGTAGCCAAATAGCAATAGTAAAGGAAGCTCAAGTGAACATACATTCTGCTTTGGGCGAAACTGGGAAAAAAGTTAAAAATAAGTGGGACAACGTATTAAATAAGAATGTAGGATTTTCATTGTTGGAAAAAGTATCAAGAGTGATATCGGGGGAAAGTGTAAATGTTCCAGTAGGTATTGATGTTTCTATTGTACCTAATTTAAAATTTGCGCCTCTCACATCAGTTTCGGTTGAAAGAAGTTTTTCTGCTTTCAAAATGATTCTCAGTGACAAAAGGCAAAGGTTAACTGTGGAGAATTTAGAAAAAATTCTGGTGGTGTACTGTGCAGATAATTATAATAAAGTCTGAGCATGAAACTGAATTTCAATAACTTAAAATGAGTAATCTTGATATCAATAATCATTATTTCATTAGTTTCAATATATTAAATTTGTGCAGCTCTGTTTATAAATATAATATAGTATTCTTTTTTAATGTTTAAACATACTTTTTTGTGCGTATTTTAGTGTATAACTAAAAATTTCAGTGAAAGAAATAAGTATGATACCTTGATGTGCCTAAAATGCCTATTTTCATTAAAATAGAGCCTAATTTTACAAATTTTGAGCTTATTTTAGGCGCCTAAAACTGCAATTTTTTAGTGCCTAAAAATCCGATGTCTACAGTTATAAGGTTCAGATCTGACTTCGGACAGTTAACTAAACAACAACAAGTAAACGTTGATGATATCTTCTTTGTTTTATGGCGCAAAATGTTTATGTTTGTAGGTTTACTAACAAAAAATGGAATCAAGGCTTCAGAAATGAGAATTTTAAGAATGTTAAGACCAGAAGCGGGATATGATGGAACCGACAGGGAGGAGGCAAAGAAATACAAGAACAGCCATGACATCAGTACAACGAAAATAAAGTTAGGGCTTACGTCATAAGAACAAAAGACGACAGAATCTTTGACAAATACTCGTATTTTGAACAACGCTTCGCAAAGAATAAGGGAAGAGCCACTGCGAAGTAGAAACAGCGGATGAATATAGAACCTGAACAGACATAGGCCTAAAGCATAATCTGTGACGACGACATAACGACGACGATGGTGATGGTGATGATGATGAATTTAATAACGAAGAGGATGGAAAGGAAGAAAGAAGACGAAATTATAGATATTTCTGAGGAATAGAAACATAACGAAAAATATGATGAAGGATGAATAAATATTAGGACAGAAAAAGGAAATCAAAAAGCATGATGATTTCGACAGTGATGTTAATAAAATTAATGAAAATAGGAATACTTATCATACGATAATAATGATAATGGTGACGATGGTGATGAAATAGACCTAATAATAATAATAATAATAATAATAATAATAATAATAATAATAATAATAGACTAATAATAATAATAATAATAGTAATAATAATAATAATAATAATAATAATAATAACGATTAACAGAGGAAAAATACGACGATGAAGAAACTTATGAAACTTAATGACAAAAAATTTTACGAGACCAATCCTATATTGACCGCCATTTAAAAAGATCGTTAAGTCAACAACGAAGCCTATTTACCTATGAATCAAACCAGGAAACCAACAAATGTGGAACACCCTGAGGATGTGGTGAACAGTTAGCTTTGAGGTAACACGGAATGATAGAAACTCGCATTTAATTCAATTTGGGGAGACTATCGGTGCCGCTTAGCCTACACGTCATTTTCTTATGTTAAAATAAATTTATTATGCCGGCTCAACAAAATAGCAAGTTTTATTAATTTTAGCGAAGATTTTTGTAGTCCAAATTGGAACTTTAATAACAGTAAACTCTAATCTCCTTCCGCAAAAAAGCCTAATTTATGCTACATACTTTGAGGCTAATGGCTTGATGTGAGTTGTTTTTGTGTATGAAAGACAGGAATACGATTTCCGGGGCTCAGACATCTCACACACAATAGCAATGATCACCTCTTTTTCCGGTGGGTGTGAACTGAGCCATGCAGGACAGCGTGCTGTATGCCCTCATGTCCTGTCCTGCACCTGTCACCATGACCACGGGATCTCAAGATAAGATTTTCTCCAGTGGAGATCCATATTCCTAACATTCAGCAGACGAATGCGCTTCCTTCTGCCGTCCTCATTTCACCATTGCTCCTTCATTATCCACGTCAAGAATTAAGGCCATTGATCCATTTATGTCCTCACTCTCGTTAAGATTTTGAACCACCGCTAGACATCCACGAGTAGCGGAACTGCCAGGATACAAAATCAGAAACAGTTAAGACCACCGCTTAGAACAACATAGTGCAAGGAACACGAACTCAATTTATGTTGTAGGGAAATAAAAGTCAGTCCGTATGGAAGGGAAATACAGGTTATTTCAAAAGTCAGTTCAAAAATTAAACCGCTATAAATATTATAATATTGAGAAAGGGAAAAAACAAAAACATCATAATGTTGGGCAAACAACGGGGTTTACAAAACATTGGGAAGAGTCGGCCGTTCTCTTGTTCAACGTACAGCATTCTGTCTGCGACATCATGTACAGCATTTTGCAGATAATGTCTTGGAATATTGGCATTTTCTTGCGAGATAGCATCTTTCAGTTGCAGTAGGGTTTTTCGATGTGTCAGGAAAACTCGTTCTTTAAAGTAACCCCATAACCAAAAGTCTGCCGGATTGAAATCTGGAGATCACGGAGGCCACATTGTTGGAAAGTGCCTACTGACGACACGATCGCCAAACATCTGCGTAATTAATTGTTTTGCAGGGATAAAGATGTGGGTGGAGCGCCATCTTGCATGAAGATTATATTTTCCATATCGTGATTCCTCAGTCTAGGGATGACGAAGTTCTGTAACATGCTGTAGTAGCGCTACCCGTTTACTGTAACAGTCTGTCTTATTCCATTATTGTGCACACCTGTGAAGTAACGGTTAGCACGTCTGGCCGGGAAACCAGTGGCCCGGGTTCATTTCTGGTCGGGGCAAGTTACCTGGTTGAGGTTTTTCCGGGGTTTTCCCTCAACCAAATATGAGCAAATGCTGGGTAACGTTCGGTGTTGGACCCCGGACTCATTTCACCGGCATTATCACTATCTCATTCAGACGCTAAATAACCTAAGATGTTGATAAGGCGTCGTAAATAACCTACTAAAAACTAATGGTGGAGTTAACACGCGTAATTGAAGTTCGTTTTTCGATCAAAGTCATCAGTAGGCACTTTCCAACAATGTGGCCTCCGCGATCTCCAGATTTCAATGCAGCAGACTTTTGGTTGTGGGTTACCTTAAAGAACGAGTTTTCCTGACACATCCAACAATGCTACTGCAACTAAAACACGCCATGTCGCAAGAAATTGTCAATATTCCAAGACATTATCTGCAAAATGCTATGCATAGTGTCGCAGACAGAATGCTGTACGTTGAACAAGAGAATGGCGGACATCTTCCCAATGTTTTGTAAACCCCGTTGTTTGCCGAACACTGTGATGTTTTTGTTTTTTCCCTAGCTCAAATATTAGGCTATAATAAGTTATTTATAGCGGTTTAATGTTTGAACTGACTTTTGAAATACCCTATACATTTCCAATTCACTGCGAATCTGAGTTTAAGTTGGGGCCTACCGCCTGTAATAGAGAGGAATTAAAAGTTTTTAATAAATCAGAATTTGAAACAATTACAAATTGTCATAAAATTAAGGGACGAAGTGCACATAAATATACACCGACATCTAGACGACATGCTGAGAACTACACGAATGCAGAAAAATTATTTTTCTGTGAACATTCCAAATTTTAATATATTTGCAGCCATATTATATTCTTCTCATATAACGGGGGATTAGTTTGCCGGTGATATAGGATTCCATAGTTCAAGTGTTAATAAAAGCAAATAATTACTATTATTATTTAGGCTATGGGCCTACGATTTGCGTAAATGGTGTTGCGTGTAGTACTGGACATCCCTGTCCCCTACCACATGGCAAGGCAAGGCTGGCGTTTCGCGAACATCCTGACATGTGTCGAGTTGATAAGAAGGGTGGGTGCTCCTGGGGGGTTGTGCAGAGGTAAGCGGGGGTTATCGGAAGGAAGTGCTTTGCGAATACGGTTGCAATTCTCCAACAGGCGTTCATTCAACAGAGCCAGAAACTGCTTGTGTACTCACACAGCTCTCTCGTCTCCTGTTCACCTATCCTAATTGACAGAGCTACTCCCTGCCTCATTTATGCGTTTTCAAGTTCACAACACTCATTCATAATCCATCTAGTGTTCTGTTGACAACGTTAAGTTATGAGTTGCAGATTTGTTACAGCCTATAATGCTGATCTTAATGTTCCAGCCGTGGTGTGCGCAGTTGTAATGCTGCGTGGAAGCCACGGTCGCGGGTTGGAATCCTTCTTGTTCGTTGTCAATGTGATATCGGGTGCAGGTCCTGTGTAGTTCCAACCCTATGTCACGTGAGCTCCATTACTTTTTCTACGGCAGTTCTCCTACACTGCGATACTTAATAGATTAAAAGTAAATCCATGGCGCTACAGCCCTTTGCAGGGCCAAGACCGACCAGCCGGCTGCTGGCCTCACGTCCACATGCCGAAGCAGAGGTGTACGATCATCCAACCAGAATGGAGGTATCATCTGGTTAGCACGGTGATACCCCCAGCCGTTATGGCTGGTTTGCGAAACCGGATTTTCGCTACCTATCGTAGCTCCCCAAGTGCATCACGATGCTGGGTGGGCACAGGTTCCATACACTGGCCGAAATTTCATGAGAAAATTTTTTCCGGATAAATCGCAATATAGCGAACGCCAGTAGGGGAAGTTATTCCCACCCACATGAAATGTGCATTCGACACAACACTCGCCTATCACGTAGAGTGTCTGATGAGCTAGTAGTGGAAGGTGTCTTGGGCGGAGCTTCTACGTTCGCTATATTGCGATTTGCCTTCCCCCCCCCCATGAGGTAAGCCGGGGATCGAACCCGGGCCCACAGGATTGTAAGTACAGCACTATAGCCAATAGACAACCGTGGCGACTGGTAAGTCTATAAAAATTGGTTCAATTTTCACAGCAAAGACATGATATAACGTAAAATAACTTTGTATTTAGGCCTAGATATATATTTTCAAATTATATTAAGAAATTAAAACTGAAATTTAATATCGCTGTTAATTTATCGAGTATGTTTAATTCACTACATTATGCAAATGTTTAATGAGCAGAGCATGATTAACAACCTAAATTATAGGCTACAAAATATTTTAGGGGTTCGCCAAAATAAAATATGAGGATGAAGCAGAGACACTCATAATGTCTATACAGTCGAGTGTCGCCAATTAAACTTCCCCAATAGTTCTGCTTCGCCACAACGTCGGCACTAGTCCATGATAATTAAGCCTGCCCACTTGCGTCTGGTATCATCAAGTTTTTACGCCACACTGTACATATTTCTTATGAAACTGAAGGGTATATTAAATGAGGGGAAAGGTATGAAAATAGAGTGTTGATGGAATGGAATTTTTAAAATTGAGAGAACTCGGAGAAAAAGTTTCACCTTTCGACCTTGCCATTACACTTATGTCGAGAATCGAACTTGGATCGGCGGAATGAGAAACCTCGTCTCTGTCACAGTAGAAAATAATTCAGATTTATAGGCTATTTAGGTTAAAGACCATCACAAGCTATGGTACCGAGGAAGGGAAGGAGGGAGGTCCCTTTAATCTACGGAAGTTATTCACCTTCAATGAATTGATGATGAAGCAATAATGGAGAGGTGGTGGATAAAAATCCTTAGTGTGGTCTCTTTTGCAAGGAAAATAAAGCTAGTAGGCACGTGCTATAGAAACCCGTTCCCTATTGAGTGGGCTCCAGGCAAAATTTTCCGGCTCCTTAAGTTCACTGCTTTCCAAATTAAGTTAATAATGTTTCTGAGCGCGGAGGTCGATGTTTTATTTGAGGCTGGAGATTTGTATGCAAACGTCTCTAAGACAACAGAGGCCTCTGGTAGACAAATCAGAAGAGAAATTAATACAAATCAAGTGACTACATTGCATACGAAACTGAGTAATGGACGTGAATATCATATGTTTCTGGTCTTAGCCACTTAATAAAAATTATCAATCGTGATGCTGTCTTGTTATTATTAAACTTGAATTTGTCAGGTCACCACGACTTTAGTATTTCATTATAGATCTACTGTACTGCATTAATTGTTTACATTACAAGTTCTGTAACGACACATATTGCCCAGAACCCTGGTTTCTTCATATTGTACGACAAATATTGTGTTTCATAATCTGCTATGTTCTTTTTCGATTGCTACTATACCCAACCCTATGATTCTTTCCTTTTATTAGCGACAATCAGAGACGTTAGTGTGTTCTCAGAACGAAGTTAGGGCCCAATAATTGGACGTAGATTGCTGAATCATTGTTTGAGCATTCGTACCGTACCTTATGAACGTTAAAAGGGCCTATAACGTCCTTCTATCTCCCTTGTGATTTAGGTTAATATGTACAGCTCGAGTTTGCAAGCAAAATATGTTTTATATTTTGGATTATGATATAAAAAAAAGGTTTCACAATTTAAACGCTCATGTGGTGCAGTAAGACGAACACTCTTAAAAAAAAAAAAAAAAAAAAAAAAAAAAAAAGATGGGTGTTCTATAGGCCTACGCATTAGTAATTTCAATCACGAAAAGGGCTCAGAAGTTCAAAATCGGTAATTAAATTTCTGAGAAGACTTAAAATCACCAAAATTCAATAGCAAAAATCACAGTAGGCTACATATAATATAGGCCAACTGTATCCAAGAATTCAAGAGAACTTTCATGGCTCGTAGTAAATTAGCATTTAAAGATCAGGTGACAAATGGAACGTTAAAAGAAGAGCTAGAATAAGTTAGGCCTATATTGACTTTTAAATTAGTCGGCCTTGAGACAGATGTTGAGATTATGATGATGATTATGATGGTTGATGATACATAATAAGCCTAAAACACTGAGAAATATTCAAGAGTGATAGGCCTGTTGTACAAAATTATTCTTGATTAACGATTTTATTATGTATTTAAATAGGCCTATTCATAATACACATAGCCTAGTCTCTATCATTTCGATGGAAAATTATTTTATATCCATGTTCTCCTACATTCAATATCATCATCATCATCATCATCATCATCATTATTTCTGAAGTTCACGTTCATTCATGAGCAACAGAAAAAAAAAATGACGTCGAGGGTAGAAAAATACAGAAAACTGAAGAATGTGAACTCAGACCTAGGTCTTGCATTCTTATGACTTTTAGGCCCGATTGTATAAACCATTTAATCTTAGATCAGAGGTTAAATTGATCCTTGTTTCAGCTGAACTTGGAATTTTGTGTTGTATAAAGTCTAATCTGAGATTAATTTGTCTCAAACTAAAGTCAACTTTGACTGAAGAAATTTCTCCGATTAAGTTAGATGATCCAAGTTCAGTTATTTCTTTTCTGTTTGAAATATACGAGTGACAGATTGTGCAAATAAAATGTCCATTATTATTAATATTAATAGATATGATAGGTACATTTATATATATTTCTTTCAATTTCTTGCCTTAATACACAAACAATCTTATATTTTATAAGGCTCTATCGTGTACAGCCGTATCAAATAACATAACCTATAATTATATTATGTTTATAACAACCATTAATTATTAATGGATATGATAGGTACATTCATAAATTTTCAATTAACTGTATTACTAAACGAAAATTGTCGTTTTATAAAGCTTTATTATGTTTAGCAGTATCAAACACCATAACATGATAAGAACTCGGAGAACAGTCAACCTTCTTCTTATTGTCCGCCATTATTTACATTGCACAAAAAACCAGTGTCTCCAACAGAGTGAACGGAAAGTCGCCAAAAAGTAGTTGTAAAGTCGCTAGATTTCTCATTATCAACAAAGAAAGATTAATTTTGTCACTATGGGGTGCTAAAAAGGTCACTAAATCCCTATTTAAGCAATATAAAAGTTAAAGAAATTGTTGTTGAAAAAGAGTTAAAGTCGCTAGATTGGCAACACTGAACAAACCTGTCCGCGCATCACGTATTTCACCTGTTTATGCGATTTTGCCAAATCCTTTTCACGTGAACTTAGATTGCATTTGAACCAAGGTAATTTGATCGCAGAAAAGTTTTATACAATAGAAGAAGTGTCTGAACTCGGTTCACTTTTCGATCTTCGATCAAAGTTGATCTTTAGTCAGGGAGTTTTATACAATTGGGCCTTGGAGAACCCGGAGGTTCATTGCCGCCCTCGCATAAGTCTGCCATCGATCCCTATGCTGAGCAAGATTAATCCAGTTTCTATCATCATATCCCACCTCCCTCAATCCATTTTAATATTATCCTCCCATCTACGTCTCGGCCTCCCCAAAGGTCTTTTTCCCTCCGGCCTCTATATGCATTTCTGGATTCTTCCATATGTGCTACATGCCCTGCTCATCTCAAACGTCTGGATTTAATGTTCCTAATTATGTCAGGTGAAGAATACAGTGCATGCAATTCTGCGTTGTGTAACTTTCTCCATTCTCCTTTAACTTCATCTCTCTTAGCCCCAAATATTTTCCTAAGCACCTTAAAGGTTTTTATGTTTATGTTGTATTATATTTACTGTATGGGCCTATTTATTTTTTATTATGTAATTGATAACTGGTATAGGCCTATTGGATATTTGTGAGTAATTTTAAATTTTAAATTGAATTTCACTATAAAATATTCTTTAAGCATTATTTTAGTTTACAATTTAGGCTCGTTAGAGAATAGGTGAATAGAGTTGTAGATATTAAATATTAAAAATCAATTCGTACATAACAAATTTAGTGTACATATGAAGGCAAGTAAGATACCTAAATTTGGACCATGGATCTTCTCACTGGAGAGTTTCATACGTGAGCTGATAACAATATAGGAAAAAAAAAAGATTTGAGTGTAAATAAAGTTGGTATCCAAAAGTGAAGCTTATAAACTTGGTGAAAGAAAGGAACGTCTAATAATAATTATTATCGAGATAACATTAATCTCAATTCAATTATGGTAAGTCAACTGTTCCGGTATCACTATAAAGAATGCAGAAAGCCTAATTGCCTTTCGTTTCTGATTTATATTGGTGTAAGTTAAATCACAAAATTCTGCAGAGGATCGAGAAATGCGAAATCGGTAAGGAACGACCCTGAACTTGCTATATTTGGCAGGTGGTAACTTTGCAGATAGACCTTTAAAGAGTGAAAGAAAAAAAATTGTAAGCGAGGGGAAGGAAGTGGATCTTTCTCGGTTCAACTCGCAACGGCTTTTGACGTCTCCTCCCTCCTGCAACGGGCACGTCTTGAGACGATGCGGGTTTGTTGCGTTTCTACTGCAGAAATTGTTGCGGAAGCTTTTCAAAGGGCCTGAGGATAAAGCGACTTGACATTTATTTCGGTGTTACTTTCTATTTATTAAAGATACCATTGTTAACTCTTTGTATTAAAAATGTAAAATTATCTATTTAAATTGTAAGTTCCCTCAAAATATTGAAATAA
This sequence comes from Periplaneta americana, assembly GCF_040183065.1. NCBI lineage: Eukaryota > Metazoa > Arthropoda > Insecta > Blattodea > Blattidae > Periplaneta > Periplaneta americana. Next base: position 87,864,639 of record NC_091122.1, on the reverse strand, counting down.
TGCAATGTATTATGCCTATGGTACAATTTAGGAAGAACGCTAAACATACAAATAAACAAACTACACTGTTACTATAATTTTGTGAGAATTAATGAATTATATGCAAATCCTATTTAAGTCACTGTGTAATATACCTAATGGCTATAGGTAGACCTGTACTATTTTTAATTCCTTGATGGACTTGCACTCATAAGTGCGTATTCAGAGTTCAAATGGAATTTAATGTTAATCACTCGGCCTTTGTGTACCTATGTTCCATGAAGTTGCAGCACTAAAGAATTCTTCGAATACATTTAGTAGTGTAAGTTATTAGGATGGTACGAATAGAAACCACATTTATATTACTATGTCTCCAACAAACGCTTATAATAGAGGATATATTCATTTCGACATAGAAGAACAATCGTATCATACATACACCCAATCTTTTGTATATTCCTGTTTCATGACATTGACACTAAGCGAGACAGAAAGGAACATTCTTTTTGTCGTGAGGGAGCGATCGTCTCCCAGATATGACCTCGCTGGCACCATCTACATCTATATCCCATCACGAACAAATTGTTTCCGTCCTGATGGATTTGCCTTAAATTATATGTACGTCTAACACGACACTAATAATAGCCATTTTGGTTTGGTATGTTTTCTGTGTGTGGTCACGCTTTACTTAGAGTCTTTGTCATTGAAATTCTTCCAGGTAATATTACGTAGGTTTCGATTTTTAGTCAGCAGAGTTGAACTTTATCTAATTCTAACTTAGAAAACGATCGTTGTTCGCAGTACATGGTCACGACGTTTTCTTCTGAGCATAAGTTCGAAAGTGGCGGTATTTTTGATAGGTTTGTTTAAAAACACTGCATCAGCTGCGAGGTTGTTTAACGTCAGTGGAATCGATGACAGCGAGATGGTATTTGGAAATATGTTTCCGAGAATTTACCATGGCAATACCTGGCATTCGTCTTACAGTTGGAGAAAACTCAGAAAAAATTGGCAACCAGGTAAGAGGCCCAAACAGGATTCGACCCAAGGCTTGAGCCCACATGGAATCACGAGTTACACTTGCTACCCCGAGACTAGACCTACGTCAGTGGCCCTGCCGATTAATTATAATCAAGGAACATAAAAGTAATCCCTTCGGAGGAGTGAAGCCCTAATTATTCATTTTGATTTATTTTATGGTTAGTTATTTCTCATCACTATGATAGAATAAGAAGGATAAATTTAATTTAATAATAATAATAATAATAATAATAATAATAATCATCATCATCATCATCATCATTATCATCATAATACTTGAACCATAACCATACCTAAATTTACAGTTTCTACTTACGGTAATCAAGAGTCAAAGATACTATAAGATTTATGGTGGACAAAAAGACGCTGGTGCTTAGAATTTTCCTTCTACTACTCACTTAGCACCAATCATTTCATCAACTGTGCCTTTCTGAGAGGCGTACAAGATAGGAATTCAGCAAGAATAGCTGACGTCTAGAATGGATTCTACTCCCGGGTACCTACAGGTTCCATGTTTTTTTGCTGTCTTGTAGTGCAGGTCTAATGTATTGGAGGTTTCATGCTCCTAGTAAAATGTACACCACAAGCCCATAATCATTTCAGTCTGTTACTAGAACACACCAACATCAACAGAAAACTCTTAGACTATGAGGCCTATTATGTTCTCCATTCATTTTTAGCCGTCGATCAACTTAGTTTCTGTACACCATGAATTCTGTCTTCTATTCATGCATTGTTTTTTAATTTCTTCATGGTCTCATTTTGTAGGCCTATAAACTTTTATAGGCTATATATCTCACGAGTTTCATTTACACTGATCATAGACGTTTAAATTCTCTTTGTAATGTTCTTCAGGTTCCAAATTTTTAGAATGACTCCAGTAAGGGTTCTGTAAAATTTGATCTGTTTCATCCTTTAGAGCCGTATTCATAAACGAGACTTTGGATGAAGACTTTCCAAAGTCGACTTTCGTAGTAAAGTTTAACTTTGTTAAAAGTCCTATTCATAGACAATACTTCTAAGGCTTTGACTTTGACTTTGATAAGTCGAGATTTGACGATCTTGTTCTAATGTTGGCAATCAAAATCACTGCCTTCTAAACGAATTAAATTAATAGATAGTTGAAATAGAGTAGGCATTGCAACAATCAAAGCCATCTTTTGAGTCACAAATCAATGAAACAATTGAACATCGGTACATGTTAAGCAATTTTGTTAACCGTTCTTGCAGCTTTACATAAGAATAATATTATTCGAGGGCTTATTGTGAAACTAACGTAAGTACAAAAATTGACATTTTTAGATCTTTACACCAATAGATAATAATTTGTTCTTCTACCTGGCCACAAAAAATCGTAACTCAGTTCGAACAGTCTTGTATAGAACACAATTCATAACTACAAAACGTGATGGTATAGTTTATCTGAAATAGTATTGCCTGTTGAGAATTTTGTTGTGAATAAAACATCTGTTGTAGTTACGTTAGTTTCACATTAAGCCCTGAAATTATTTCATTGTAAAATAATTTTGTTGTGAAGATATGGAGGATAAGATTCCACCAACGACAGACTATAAAAGAAACATATTATCCTGCTGACAATTGGCAGATTTATTCGCTGCATGTCTGTAGAAACTACTTAAAAATTATCTGAAATCAATATGCAGAAAACATTGTTATGACGACCGCAAGGATTATAAATTAACTGCATTTCCAACTCAACTGTATAACCTATCCTCTATAGAATTAAATAGTAGGAATCAATATTAAGCTATTAATCCTTACTTATAGCGTAAAATCACGATGAAATAAGTTGTATTATTTATTGGTGGCACAGATAATCCTCTTTGATTATTCATCAATGAAAGTTGAAACATGACGAGGATATTTAATACTGTCTGTTTATCAAATATGTGCCTTGATTTGCATTTATTATCTATAATAATACGCTAAGGAACATGAGCAGCTTTAATAATCTCCTATATGTCTTCAATATTCTCGGCAAATTCAACAGTTTCCCAAATATCAGTCATTTTCCTGTTGTCCACGAACGAAAGTCGAAGTCAAAGTCTAGATTTTCGGCGACTTCGAAGTAAAGTCACGATTGAAGTTTACTTTCCTCAAAGTGTCGACTGTGAATAGGAAAATGGTGACTTTGTACTTTCCAAAGTCAACCTTGGTCCAAAGTCTCGTCTATGAATATGACCCTTAGGGATTGACTCTATAGTGCCTAAGATTTGTAATGAATTTCATTATATTAAATTAAAAACGGAGTCATTCACGATTACGTAGCCAAGATAATGAAAAAAGTTTTTCCATTTGTAATTAAGAAAATCTTACTGCAGTTGAAACTTCCAATTTAGCCGTGTTTTATTTAGGTTCTGCAGTGATCTTTGTAAAGCATCTTCCAAATGTAGGCTCTATAATATAATTAATCTGGTCGTCGGGATATAAGACAATAGAGGATTTCATAATAACAAATAACAAACATCATGTACTAGGCTGGATTCCAGTTCTCGACCGTGCATTCTACGCAGTATAAAGACAACTCTTAATCCTGGCACATAGAAGTATATTTTTAAAACAGGAAAGAAACATTTCTTCATTGAGTATTCTTCAGTAGAATTGGAGAGTTCTTTGAATGAGTGTACTGTGGCGAAATACTGGAGAAGCATTGTAGAATCAAGGTAGACGAAAAGAGAATATAGAACCGGAAGGAAGGAAACCCCTACCTGATATACCCTTCGAAGGGGGATCTTAGATATCCTAAGAAAGAGTCGTAACGGTCTTTCCTCCGTACAGAGGTACAGATAGTCTCACTTGAAAGAAAGAACCGGTCGTTGCGAGACAGGCAAGTAGGGTGGCAATTCAGAACCGAGAAAACTCACTGCTGCTGTTGTTATCATTGTTGTGTTCAATTCTAAGACGCAAGAACATACTTGTAAGAAGTCTTTGAAAAAATCTTATAGTCACCTAAAGAAGGCTGGAACCAGTATGAAGCCAATTCAAATGTTTGAAAGACGATAAGCGCTGCTTTACAGCGGGCACAGCCCCGAGTCTGAAAGCCAATTCTCTGGGGAGTGTTTCTTGTCTTTCAAGTCCCCGACTCTTACTCAACGGGTATTCTTCCGATTTTCAGAGATTAGATAAGAAGTGTTTTGTGAAAACAGGGGTGTCGTTAATATGTATACATACTGCACCTACTTCATAACCGCCGACTCTTCCTATCATAGCTGTCTTTTTCGTCTTTTAGTTATAAATAATCAAATTGCATATTTCAACATGCTATTATTTTCAGGAACGTTTATATTTTTATTTAATGTCAATATAAGCCTTTATGGGGCGCTGGCATTAGTCAATTTCTGGGATTTCTCTTTGTAATAAAATTATAGTTCGTGGGCTAATTATTATAAAAGGAATTACTGTGATGCTATGATATTCAATATCGAAATTTTCATCAATTCTATATTCTCATCATCGTTAATAAAGAACAAATTAGTTTTGATTTGCCGCTTGTTTGCCTACCAATTCAATTTCTTTTAAATTACATCTGGACGGATTTTATTCATATTCGGTATCTACGATTCAATTCATCCACAAATTACGCATAATTATTATAATTAATATTAGAAGAGAAAATTCTCTCCGGCACCGGGGATCGAACCCGGGTCCTTGGCTCTACGTACCAAGCGCTCTCACCATTGAGCTACGCCGAAGTCCAATCCACAGCACCGGATCGAATATTAATTGTTACCATAACAGACAACTCTCAAAGAAGGAAAACAATATTTCTTTTTAAGCTTCTTTTTCACGCGTATTTAGCTATTGAATATTATCAACAGTAATATTACTAGAGGTTTTTATTTATCTAGAGAAAATCAGAACTCGAGTGAGATTTAATTGCCTATTACACGATTAAAAGAAAGCCTATAAAGATTAGAATAAATAAAGTACTCTTATACAATAAAATATTAATTGACTCACTAAAATTATATTTCACTAATGTTAGCTTCACCAAAACGTTTGAACTGAGCTGCCATTTTCAGTCGATATCTATGCGGGAAACAATATGACGATCGCAAAGCATGTTTTATAGTACCGTAAAGAATTTGCAGTTTGAAATGTTGGTAAACAAAGAAACAAATGGTAGAGAGGTGATAAAAACAGAAGAAAGTATATAAAGATTAGAAAAAATAAAGTACTTTAATACAATAAAATAGGTAATAATTGGCTTACTAAAATTATATTTCACTAATGTTAGCTTCACCAAAACGTTTGAACGGAGCCGCCATTTTCAGTTGACTATCTATGCAGGAAACAAATGACGATCGCAAAGCATGTTTTATAGTAGGCTACCGTAAAGATTTTGCAGTTTGAAATGTTGCCAAACAATGAAAGAAATGCTAAGGAAGTGGCAAAAACAAACAAATAAGTTATTAGGAAAGTGATAAAAATAAACAAATGCTAGGGAAGTGATAAAATTGTAGGATAAACAGTCATGATTGGTTGAAACACATCTTTTCGTACCGTTTTATTGACCAAACGTAGTATGACGTAGTAAAAGTGTAATTGTCGTAATTAAAACTCCACGTTCATCGGGTGAGTGTAAACGAGCGAATATGAAAACTGAAATACTCGCAGTAAACCCTTTCCCACAATTGACCAACTAATCGATGAAATTGTAGTTGGGCCTCATACTACCTATACTTTTCTTATGAATAGAAGTCATACTAAAGGTTTTCATTACTCTCAAACTATTTTCCTGCCAATTACCTTACAGGATTTCATGGAGATGAAGCATGGACCTCTTTGATGAGAATTCTTCAACTGAGCTATCAGAACCCTTAATGTTGAACAGCGCCGGGGTTCGAAGCTAATTCATCTCGTGCGAGGGGCCCAAGGGTCCCTAGTGAACAGTCGAACTTGATATAACTGAGTTATAGTCAGTCGTTCTGTCAGATAGCCAGCCAATCATTAGTAATTGGCATGAGCCTCCCAGTCAATGTTTGTGCGAGGCTCCTGGTTGGTATTCATGCGCCCAGTTGCTGAACACGAGGCTATTAGCTTGTTATCACAATCAATCTCGCCTTCCTCCGCCTCCTTATGACTTACTCGCAACAATCTCTTAAAATGAAAACAGACAAGCTGTGTCAAAGGATGAGACTGTGTTCTATGTAAGTCAGTTCTAGAACAATCAAATAATTCTCGTGCCCAAAAGTAGGCCTACTAATTAGGAAATGATCAAGATTTATAAACAACTTTCAACTTGGTCATGATCTGATAATAATAATAATAATAATAATAATAATAATAATAATAATAATAATAATAATAATAATAATAATAAACGCGCGAAAACTCTACACAAGCCTAACAGGCCTATTTCACTAATCCGCAATTTACTGATTGTATAAGGTACTGAACAGGAGTAAAATATACAGAACTGTCCACAATAATGACAGAATTAAATGGAAAAGGATTTTTTAAACGACCGACTTAGTGAATTATTGAACCACTGACTGACTGGAAGTGAGTATTTTCGTATCTCCTGAATTTGTCGGTGCGCGGTCCTCGAAGAGGTCCCGCGGTGGGTGGGGGCAGGTAAGTCCCCCGAGCCCCAGCGCCGACTCGTCTGCCGAGGAACGAGCGGGAGCGACTGGGGGAGCTGCCGGTCGGAGAAGGATGCTGCGTAATGAGGAAACGGGAAGGACGTACGTAGACGAGGGAATGTTCGCTTGGGGTCGCAGCGATCCACGAGAAGACTAGGTGAAGAAATCCGGACAGACCTAATTTATTGTATTAATTTAATAGCCCTGAATTAAAGAGGGTCTGTCCCTCCCCTCCAAGTGCAGGCAGAAGTGTTTCTTCCTCTACAAGTGACATGAGATTGGAAGGTATTCATTATATTGTTGAATAACGCTCGTCTGACATTTACGCCTCTTAGGCCCAATTGCATAAACACCGCTAACAGTTCGCTTTTGATCGAAGATCAGGAAATGAGTTGAGTTCTATCTATCTCTCTCTAACTAAGTTAAATACTATAGGCCTTTGATCTTAGATTACAGTATTACATGAACTTGATCTAGGGCTGATTTAAGGTTATAGAAATACATTTTTAATTGGGTTATTTTACGACGCTGTATCAACATCTAGGTTATTTAGCGTCTGAATGAAATGAAGGTGATAATGACGGTGAAATGAGTCCGGGCTCCAGCACCGAAAGTTACCCAGCATTTGCTCGTATTGGGTTGAGGGAAAACCCCGGAAAAAACCTCAACCAGGTAACTTGCCCCGACCGGGATTCGAACCCGGGCCACCTGGTTTCGCGGCCAGACGCGCTGATCGTTACTCCACAGGTGTGGGCTATAGAAATACATATGGCAATAGTTCGAAAATTGTATTTATAGCCAGTTGGTTTACATCATTTACTTATATTGTTCACCGCTGTGGAGTAACGGTTAGCGTGCCTGACCGTGAAACGAATGAGCTCGGTTTGAAATCCTGGTTGGGAGAATTTATCGAGTAGGATTTTTTCCGAGGTTTTCCCCACCAACCACTCGAAACAGAACAGGGTAACTTTCGACTTTGGATCTCGGTTTCAGTTCGTCTTCGTTATCTACAATAGTTTCAGATCGACCGGATTCGCCTACAGGTGCCATCTGTCTCTGTCTGGGGGAGCTTCGTATAATCCCAGGGAGTCGATGGGTCTTCTACAGCTGACTACGACAGACCAGGGATCTGGTAGCTCTCTGTAGCTCCTTCGAAAAGATGGCGCTGTGGTGGGTTGCGGTATCTGATATGTTGTGATCTTCAGGTCAATATAGGATGCAGCAGAACGTAGTACGTGATTTGCGAACAGTTTCCATGGATTTGAGGAGGCTGCGGACAACAGGGAGACTCCGTCAGACCTGAATGACACAGCTGAATTGATAAAATGGCACTAAGCAGTGAATCACATACTTACAAGAATGCTATTCTAAGGATCATCCCACAATAAGGAGGTTGGCATAATAAGCTTCTGACTGCGGATCCTTCTCAGAAAAGAAAAAAAAAGAGATAATAGTATAGAATGTGTGGAAATATATTATGGTATTCTCGGGCATAGCAAGTAATCTTACCTCAACAGATTTTTCCATTAAGAATTTCATTTAAACTCTCTGAAGTTTGAACTTAACACATTAGCCATAGGGTCGACAGTTATATAGTCGTAAGATATATTAACAAAATAGGCCTAATTAATGAACCAATTTATAGTCGCCCTTCATAAATTGCTTAATTAGAGTTTTAATAGGTATAAAAGTGGGTAGAACCTGATGGAATATGATCAGATGTGTGATTAGATGGAAATTGATAGGAAATGAGAATTCTGGCCACCGATTCCTTCATCCGATAGGAAATATTGTGGTCGCTATGCCATGGAGGGATAGTAATGCTTCGGGTTATGGCTTTTCGCCTTATTTGTTTTGACCTTAGGCTGTGGGACTTTAAAGTTAAGGGAAAATTCAAATTAGTGTAAAAAATTACGTGCGAAGATCAACTTTATATCAAAGGTTAATGCGAAAATCAGTTGGACAACCGGATACCTGTTTTTTTATCAACTTAGAGGCAGTAGCGGCCGGTGATCCAAATCCTCGGTGAGGCCAGATGCAACTAGTTTAAGTGCCTCCGATAGAAAATGTTTATTTATGATATTAATTATTATCGTTGTTATACTATTAATATCATTATTACTGTATTATTATTATTATTATTATTATTATTATTATTATTATTATTATTATTATTATTATTACTAGTAATGAAAAATAATAATTTCACTCACCAAATAAGCTGTTATGCTGCGAGTTTCAGTGATAGTTTCAGTGTGATGAAGCAACCCATATTATGTATTGAAATTGCCCTTTCTTTCTTTTCTTTTTATTTTTTTCCCTTGACAGCAACGAACAAGGCCAACAGAGAAGTTTATGTTGCCCATACCAGGATGCAATAGAAACTCGCGTTTTAAGATTATCTGTCAGAAAAATTGTCAGCGATGTCGTAGGTATTTCGGTCGGCTATCTCTTTATTTAAAACTTCCTTTCTTTCAATATTATTTCTTCTCGAAAAAGGACACTCTAACAACGAATTAACTACACCAGCATTATTTCTAGCATTTGTTTCTGTTTATATTTTCCCGAAATACATAACAATATTGGCCCAGATTCACTACACGAAGTACAATAGTACAACGCCCTCGCTTAAGTCATAAACAAGATATAAGAGGAGAGAATAGTGTGGGTCTCTGCCTGCCAAAGAGCTGGAATGTTTGTTATTTATGGCCTATTTAGGAAGACAAGTCACCCTATTCCCATCCCACTCTACCCTTGAGGCCGGCCCATGGTTGAGAGGAGTGAAACCTGACCAGGCCAGACGAATTGTGCCTCAGTTACAACGTTTAAAGCGCAACGTCAAAAGCCCGCGAAGACAAACGAAAATCCAGAAGCAGACCCGGCACGAACGATCCTGGCCTCATGAACAAATTTCACTGCAAAACAGGTCTATATACATCACAAGCCAGACCCGGCATGAGCGATCCTGGCCTCAGGAACAAATTTTACCGCAAAACAGGTCTATCTACATCACAAAGTTTTCAAATGCTTCTACAGCGATATATGCTTCATTCAAATAACTAATACATTACATAAAAACAAAATTTGATTTCAGTTAAGCCAAGTGACTGAGGCCCGGCCTCACTTGCCGCCACTGCTTAGAGGCCAAACTTTGTAATTTTTAACTACCATATTTTCCAACGTATGAGACATACCCTCTCTATTTTTTTTACACATTTTTGAAGGAAAAATTTCATCACTAAATATTATAGTGAATTTACAGTATTTCAAATATGAAGTAATACATAGGTCTACTTTTATCAAATACGTAGCCAAACTAGAAAAGATTACCATGTAGCCTAATTTTCGTCAACACCCCAGAAATTCATCTCCAGGGCTAAATGAAGAATCGCTTGAAACCTCTTCTAAATCAGAATCTGAGTCCTTGTACAACAAATTGTCGTCTGTATCATTCAGTGCATTACTAATGCCACACTTCTTAAATGATTTAACCATTGTCTCAGTTTTCACAGCATTCGATGAAGCTTTGGCCCATTCACAAACTCAGTATCGGCGTATAAAACGCATCCTGTTTTTCAGTGCGTCTTAGACGCCATAGTTGAAGTAACAGAATCAGTAGTATAGTGTTCTGATATGGCTATGGCCCCAATTGTCTATACTATCCCTTTATTGAAGTCAGGAGTTTCGAATGTGGGATTTTAGCGTGGTGTAAAACACATACAGTATCACTTTTAAATGCCGAGTTTATGAAAGAAAGAATTTCTACCACCCTATCCAACTCATAAGATACACGCGTGTGTTCATCATTTTATTCTGTACAACAATTACTTTTGTTTTTGCAAACATAATGGTTAGTAATAATTAAAAGTTTTTATTTGTCTCTTTTTTTTTCCTGTTAGGAGGGAGGGAGGGAGGGAACATCCCACGCACTACGACCTGAGGTCTATTGTACACCCCCCCCCCTATATGGGATGAGTTGCGTACCCACCGATCCTCTACGCGCACCGACCTAACCACTTGACCCGCTTAACGCCCCGGCCCCTACAGCCAAGAGAGACCATGTACCACTCCTGCTTCGGCAGGCTCCCTTAACGGTCCGAGGCGGAAGTTCTACCACGAGAAGGTCTGCCCCGGGTTCCGTTGCAGAAGCTATCCCTCATCACATGAATACAATCCACGGAGGCCGGTCGAGAGAGCCAGCAGCTTCGAAGGGCCACCTGTAGAGCGATCTGAAAACCGGAAGAAGTAACGGGATGATGAATGAAAGGATGATAGAGAAGGAAAGGAAGTGGGGAAAATGAGTGGGGTCCCAATCGCCTGATAAAGTTACCTGATATTCATCCATAGGAGTGAGGGAAAAACCTCGAAAAAAAACCTCACCCAGGCAACTCGTCCCCACAGGGGATCGAACCAGGTCCCGCTGGGTTCGGAGTTAGACATGCTAAACCCTCAGCCACAACGGTGAACTATTTGTCTCTTACTCTGATTTCATTTCAATTGGTTGATCAGGTATGAACACCCTCTTTATGCCGAAGAAAATATTACACTACTGACTGGAAATGACGAGTGTTTCTACATGGGGCGAAGGTTAAGAATTGTTGGAATAGTAGCAAGAAAAAATGCTTGCCCAAACACCATTTTCCTAAATCAAAAATTTCAATCAGCCATGATTTAAATCCTTGTCTTCATCATGAACAACTGTGATATAATATTTTCCACTCCTTTGTGCAATCGAAATTGCATGAAAAACGGGAATATTCCAAATATATATATATATATATATATATATATATATATATATATATATATATATATTCTAAGTTTGTTTTCATCTACTACAAAGCTTGAGATTTCAAATCAGTGAGAAAATAGTACAATATTTTATTTCACGACTCTCTTTGGCTAAGATAGATTATATCGTTCAATAAATGAAATGCATTAAATATAAAGGCGATAACAATATCTCCAGTTTTTCATAGGAAACTGAAGAGAATATTTTCAAATATTAATGTTACTTCGGTATTAAATATTTCACTCGATGAAATTGCTAAGAATATTCCTATCAGCTAGTATTTTCCTATAGCCTATACTTATATGTATGAAACAGTGTTACGGTACCATTACCATCCTGCTATCTATCTCTGTCACATTAAATTCTCAACAAAGAGAAGCTTATGGAAGTTATATGAACAAACTTGACCTGAATTGAGAACACGAAAGGGTGTAGTATGGTGGCTGCAGACAGAATTTCTTCAAGTGGATGTGAATCCTTATTCGTTTCTATTAGCCACTTTCGACGCTTGTTTACCGCTACATCGAGTGGAAGAACTTCACAAGAGAATGCATTATAAGACAATATTGATGACAAATACTGACGAAAAAGGGAGACATTAGTAGCGGAATTATATCGATTTCCAAAATTTAATAGTGAAAAATTATGTGCTACTTGAAACACATAGGCTTCACAAAATTTTGAGAAAAAAAAAATGTAAAAGCGGAAGATTACTACAATATAATATTTAATAACTTTTATCGGTATTTTGAAGAAAGTGGGACAATAGTAATGCTGAAGGTGATTCAAAGAGGAACAGGGGTAACCCGGGAAAGGTATGGTCGAGTTGAAGTTCCAGAAAATCCAGGAGAATCTGTGGTGAAAGAGTACGTACAATGTTTGAACTGATTTTCTCGAAATGATCTAGTTTTCTTCTCATTTTTAGAATTTTCACCATTTTATTATTATTATTATTATTATTATTATTATTATTATCATTATTATTATTCGAACAGGAAATGTTCGGCTTTGATAGATACCAGCATTGTAAATATTCGCCGGCACAGAGGTTTCGTATTTGACCAGCCACTGAAACTGAAGCTGACAACAGACCGACTGGTACGGCTGTTACTATGAATTTGAGAATCCGATGTGCCGGCCTGGGATGGAGTTGAACGAGAACCTGCTGACTTGGTATAAAGGATCGCAAGACGAAAATGTGACGTGGTCGCGGTGCGAGGTCGGGAGGGCGGGCGTGGGAACCGGTCGAGTTGCGGAGGAGGATGTGGCCCATCACAGCGAGTGAGAGAGGCTGGGGGACAGTTTCCTCAAGAAGACGACCCGCTGTCCCACAAGACCTCGCAGTCTGCTGCCAACACACTCACTTAATCCTTAAGCTGTATTATGATTTTTGTCTCATAACGAGTAATATCTGTCTGTGGAACAGAGAGGTTGAAGAAAGTTCAAAGTGGCCAATTTCAAAAGTATTTTCATCCAAATAATTTTCTGAAATAATTCAGAATACACGAGATTAATACCGTAACTAAATGATGTTAAATTTCCATACAACTACAATGTGGCAATATCCACAATAATTTTAATTGGTTATTTTACGACGTCCTTTCAACTGCTACGGTTATATACCTATCGTCTGAATGAGATGAAGGTGATAAAGCAAGCGAAATGAGTCCAGGCTACAACGCCAAAAGCTATCCAGCATTTGCTTTTATTGGGTTGAGGGAAAACCCCGGAACCAGGTAACTTGTCCCAATCAGAATTTGAACCAGGGCCCGCTCGTTGTACGGTCAGACATGCTAACCGTTATTTTTATTTTAGTGTGTTATTTTACGACGCTTTATCAACATCTTAGGTTATTTAGCTTCTGAATGAGTTGAAGGTGATAAATGCTGGTGAAATGAGTCCGGGGTCCAGCACCGAAAGTTACTCAGCATTTGCTCACATTGGGTTGAGAGAAAACTCCGGAAAAAACCTCAACCGGGTAACTTGCCCTGACCGGGAATCCAACCCGGGTCACCTGGTTTCGCGGCCAGAAGCGCTAACCGTTATTCCACAGGTGTGGATCATTGCGGTGGACTATCCACAATAAAATACTGGACATAAAAATACGGAAATTCAAATGGTTCACAGCACAACGAAGCATGTAAAAATTTAATTCGCACTTTTAATAATGAAATATGTAATGCACAATTTCCTGGAATATTCCAGACAAATGGGGCTTTTAGATTTTGTGCACTTTGCAGTGTTCTTATTTCTTCGATAGATAGGCTTACACATGCTGTATTTCCATTATCGATCCAATTTATCACTTTGTGATATGGTTTGCCTTCGTTGTTAGTACGTAAGTTACATCTAGTTCCTTTTAAAATTGTCTGTTTCACTATCAAGTCTCTTCACAAATTCAGGATTTTGAGCCTATTGTGTAAGAGAAGTTTCGCCAAATACGGGATACAATTTGTTGTACGCTCCTACCGGAGGATATTCGAACTACACAGCTGTTTTGGAACAGCTAGTTTGTTATATGAATCTGAATTTATCAGAATAATGTAGGCTACATTTAAGATGTTGCTGATCTGAGAAAGAAAGGTGCATCTTACTTATTTACTTTTAAAACGTTTAATTAAAAGTTAGAGTAGCATTAACCTATGCATTTTTATGAAGTTTTCTGTAATTTTCCAACTGTTTCATTTGTTTGTTAATCCATTCTGTTATGGATTGAATTTTGAACAGCTGTCTGATCATTTCACTTATTTTTTATATACTGTACTCATATTTTATGTTTTCTTCCCAATTATTTTTTTATATTATAGTATGAAAGCCTCTTGACACTCTCTTTCTATTGATGATTTTGCACTTATAATTTTAATGATCGAATATTTATTATTTTTATCCATAAATATTTGGAAATTATGTTTTGCCACTTATATAGACAACCTTTAACTTTTTGCAGAGGGGAATTTACTTGATAGAATGTTTTTTGCTAATTTTTACATTAATTTTATAAAGTGTAAGACTAGAAAATAACAAACATATTGTAAAGTCCCAGAACTTTGATGTAAGTTATGTATATTGCTTATTTACGGCCTCAAGCAACTGAAGTTGAAAATCATCATCGAACACTGTCAGATAATAGATGTTTATGTAATATACATCAGTCTCGTTTGTTTCTAAAGACAACCCAATAATATGCTTACTGCATATCAGTCTTCTTTCAGTTTAAAAAGTACCAGATGATATGTCTAATATATCAGTCTCCTTTGTACTTAAAAGCTACAAGACAGTGTGTTTACGGCATATTAATCTTCTTTGAGTTTAAAAACTATATAATTATGTCTCGTTTCAGTTTAAAAACTACCAGATAGTTTGTCTAGTGCATATCAGTCCACTTTGAGTTTATAAACTGTAGAAATAACAATATATGTTCTGTAAATCCCAACATCTTTAATGTAAAACATATAAATAACAAAATCTTCTTACCATAAATTGAGAGATTGGAAATTGAGACAAATTAATTTAACTGTAAACATTATACCAACTTCTTTTTAAATGACATCAACCCAATTCGCTTAAAGTTCCTGTTGAAATCTTCAAATAGTGAAGGTCTCTTATCCAGGAAGAATTTTTCCACATGTAATAAAGTTACTTCTTTTCTGAAGAAAGACATGCTAAGAATTTTGTACTCCTTATTAATGTATCTATTTCGGTCGTGTTTTATAACGAATATTGCTGTCAGCTCCAGTGGCAGTGGGCATACTTCAAAGAACTGAAATTTGGATAACCAATAGATCAGCTCCTGCGTATATTCTAGTGTCATCAGATGACACCTATGTTGAATGAAACTACATAATTTGTCATTCAATTTAGTATAAGGTCAGTCGTTTCATCTAGGTCTCTAATACAGCTCCTGGGAGTGTTCAAAAGAGGGAATAGCAAAACAGTCATTAGCGGTAGATCAACAGTTTTGAAAACTTCTTTAAACTAAGCACAACAAAAACTCGGGTAACTGAATATTTCACTTAGAAGTGATTAAATACAACTCCTTACATGTAAAGAACTGTTATTATTTGGGACCCAGCTCTTTGATTACCGTAACTTTGTTTTAAATATGAGTTCCAACTTAGACATGACAAGAAGAACTGCTATTGAATTATAGAAGATCAATGATCGAAGAAATTATAAAGAGAAGTGTTAAGAAAACTGTTAAAATATTAAACCAGTATTGATTTTGTGAATGAACAATCAGATCCCGAAGAAGTGTGGACTAACTACTTTTAACCTACTTTACTTCAAATCTGTGACCGACAGGTTACTTGCCACAACGTTAGATTCGGAATTCGCCTTTCCAGTTTCGGATGAGGGTTAGCCTATAGGTTTGAATTGCGATAACAATTCTTAGTGCAGTTTATTTCGGTCACGAACTAATTTTAACAGACTTATGTTGCAAATTTATGACACTAAGAGAATCCTGTTCCTAAATGAAGAAGCTAGGTCTATAGACAAAATTAAGAGTAATTTACAGTCATCATCATCATCATCATCATCATCATCATCATCATCATCATCATCATCATCATCCTGACAAGTATTGGGCCTAATGGCCCATTACGGTCTCAAGCCATCTCTTCAAAGGTCTCCCTAGTGTCTCTTCCCTCTTGGACAGTAGGTAGAAATGTGACGAGGAATGCGAGTTCTTTGCATGCTGTGAACATGTTGCTCCAGTTAGTTCTGTAACTATAGATGCAATCCAAAATAGAAGATATTTTAAACTCTTGAACAACATCTTCGTTCCTCTTGCGATCTAATCTGGTTATTTACAATCAAAATCCTTAAAAAAAAAAGTCGAGATTCTTACAAGAAGGATGATCGAATTAATACTTGGTGGAGTCTCGAGCAATGTTGGTATGCCCATCTGGTACAAGCAAAAAAATTAAATGTGGGCCTAGTATACGTAAGAGGCCTCTACTTTAGGCCTATGTGTAGACAGAGCGAAAACTCTAGTGAAAGTCAGACTTTGTCACTCAGAGGCTTGTATTTTATTGAGTGATTGTCTTCTGTTTCCACCACTTTGAAGATTAGTTTTTACAGTGCTAGTTAATGATTGCAAGCGGGGCTGAATTTTTCTTATTAGTGACAAACAAGAAATGTAACTGAGAGATTCACCGAGAAGTTTTGTCATAAATGTGACTTATTTATGGCAGTAAATGTGTCAAGAATCTTCGCGAAAATTGAATGTTTCTGCGAAAAATATTCATTTCTGCGATGAAAACAAAAAAAGGGGGTATTTATTATTTTAAATTATTTTAAAGTAATGCAGTAGCCTATATTAGTTTTGAAGATGTCAGCTGCAAAAGAATAGGCCCTAACAAAATACATTTTTTTTATTTTAATGACTTGTCAATAGGACCATTGATGACTGGATTTTTGTATAAAACTGAGTTAAGTAACAAGAAGACTGATTTACAAAAGGTACAATAATAACAATAATATTAATAGCATTATTTCGCCATGAATGTTACGATGTCAAGTGTGAGATTTGTAATTAAGATTGTATTAATGTATGTATGACATTACACAGTGAAAAAAGGTAATCACGAAATTTTCGCAAAATTGAAGGGTTCAGAACCATAGTGGGCCAAGCACCATTTACTAAAAACGGAGAAAGTAAGGGTTAAAGTTAAGTGAATACCATAGTTTAATGAAGACTGACATATCATTTAACCACAAATACGATACTTTATTATTTTCACGAAAAATTTGAAACATTTTCACCAAAAATCCTGACCTCGACTATGTAGGGTAACGTAAACTTTAAAATAGTGGATGTAGTGTTATGGTCTATGTAAGTTGACCCTTATAATCCTAATTTTAACCCTAAGAATAATAGTAGTAGTAGTAGTAGTAGTAGTAGTAGTAGTAGTAGTAGGCCTAGTAGTAGTAGTAGTAGTAGTAGGCCTAGTAGTAGTAGTAGTAGTAGTAGTAGTAGTAGTAGGCCTAGTAGTAGTAGTAGTAGTAGTAGTAGGCCTAGTAGTAGTAGTAGTAGTAGTAGGCCTAGTAGTAGTAGTAGTAGTAGTAGGCCTAGTAGTAGTAGTAGTAGTAGTAGTAGTAGGCCTAGTAGTAGTAGTAGTAGTAGACCTAGTAGTAGTAGTAGTAGTAGTAGTAGTAGTAGTAGGCCTAGTAGTAGTAGTAGTAGTAGTAGGCCTAGTAGTAGTAGTAGTAGTAGTAGGCCTAGTAATAGTAGTAGTAGTAGTAGGCCTAGTAGTAGTAGTAGTAGTAGTAGTAGTAGTAGGCCTAGTAGTAGTAGTAGTAGTAGGCCTAGTAGTAGTAGTAGTAGTAGTAGGCCTAGTAGTAGTAGTAGTAGTAGTAGTAGTAGTAGTAGTAGTAGTGGTGGTGCTTTATTTAGCGGTTATAACTGCACAGATTATTCAACGTCGAAATTATGCTTCGAGTCTTTTATCAGAAAGAGAGTTCTTTTACGTGTCATAAATGTACGACACGGGATCCCACGGAAGCCACGTTAGGGATTTTATCGCCCTTTACAATCATCGCCTTGGTCCGGGTTGGAATCCGCGAACCTCGAATGCAACGACTAGAACAGTAACCACTAGACCACCAGGACAGCCTGGGAACACGTTTGCACGACCTGAATCCACTATGGGCTACTTCTGTAATCTCGGTATAAAATTAATATTTCACTTGCACATCATTATTGGGTTTTAGCTATGTTCCATGCATTTATTTTTCCTCCGTGACTACTTGGAAAAGTTCTCAGTGTCCGTTTACTTAAAATGTTCTATTAATTACTGTTATTTAACTTCTTGCTTGATATTTCCTTACCCGAGTGTAACGCAGGAGCGGCAAGTGCGTGCGACGCGTAACTTCCTCCACTTGAAACCCCTGTCATCGTGTCTCCTCTTCCCGACCTTCTTGACGCTTCCCTGCCGATTCCTTGGTCATCTTCTTTTTCTTCTCTGCTCGTTGCTGCCTTTCCCCATCTCCTTTCCACACAGCACTTAATCTTAACTTGAACTTCCTGCTTTCCCTCTCTTTCAGGGTGACCGAACAGGCGCGAGGTGCTGACTCACCCACTCACTCACTCACTCACTCTACAGCGAAACTGATCTCGCCCGTCCCGAGAACAAACTAGGAAATAAAAATGTCGTCGTCGACGTCGTTTTGACAGTATTTTCTCACACTCATTAGCCTCGTGTAACAATAAAAAGTCACATGTTTATTGAGCAGCGTGAGTAACTTATGTTTAGACTAATGAAGCTCTTCCCAGCTCCCCGCGACTGCCACTCTTCAGTAAAATTCTAGCTACAACGAAGACTAATTTGTTTTTGTTGCAGAAATGCTCATGTGGACATTTTCGTCCTTATTTAATATGTTCACTTCACAAAAAAAGACGTCATTTCCGTCTTTTACTTCTGTTCGTACGCCGTTAATAAACTGTATTGCGAAATCGAAACTTGAGCTGTATGAGAAAACTCCTTGAAATTATTGTCAGTCCATTCTGGCTGTCTGTGTACTCGGGAACGTCTCTGTGACTCACGCCATTTTATGGCTCTCATCTCGTTACAGAATTTTTGCTACCCACGTACCATACAGAGAGCCAAGATTTGGAACCTTACTCTTACTGGGTCACTTGTTTAAATGTACAGTTCTTGAGAAAAATAATATTATTTCTCTGCATTACAATAAATGCATTTTTTTCTTCCAATTCTTTTCAATTTCTCCAACATTTTTGTCCATTTTTGTTCTTATATTCATTATTTTTTCTGTTCCTATTATTGTATTTTTCTTGTCTTATTATTATTTATGTTTATTTTTCTTCTTATTTTTCCCCTCTCTCCAGTCCTTTCTTTCTTTTCTTTCATTCTTTTCCCCCCTTTCTATCGTTCATTTATCCTTTATCTCTTCTCTTTTCGATCCTTTCTTTATTTCACATGGTTTCTCCTTTCTGTATGTTGTTGTTTTTTTTTGTTGCTTTGATCTTTCTTTATTTTCCTCAGTTTTTATTATGTTCAAATGAATTTATACCGAGTGATTCACGAGGATTTACCGTCCCTTACGGAGCTTATTTCCGAAGACATTCTGAGCAAAAAAAGTCATATAAACATTTTTTTCTAATCTCAATATTTTCAGAGTTACACTAATTTGAAAATATATTTTGTCTTTAGTTTTAAGGGTAAAAAATGTTACAAATATAGAATCAACTGTTCAGAAGTATCATTTCTTTAATTGACTAGTGTTCTGAAGCTAAAAATGTGTTGTTAATTGCTTTGTACAGATTTTGTTTTTAATTTTTTAACTAAAAATGACATTATTCTTAAGAACTTATCACAAAAATTGTTACAAATCACATGACTTTAGAAACGCGATTCTTTACAGTTTAATTATCCATCCTAATGTACAGTCTTAAGGTTGTCCACACCTGTGGAGTAACGGTCAGCGCGTCTGGCCGCGAAACCAGGTGGCCCGGGTTCGAATCCTGGTCGGGGCAAGTTACCTGGTTGAGGTTTTTTTCCGGGGTTTTCCCTCAACCCAATACGAGCAAATGCTGGGTAACTTTCGGTGCTGGACCCCGGACTCATTTCACCGGCATTATCACCTTCATATCATTCAGACGCTAAATAACCTAGATGTTGATACAGCGTCGTAAAATAACCCAATAAAAAAAATAAATACAGTCTTAAAGAATTTACAAGAGTGTCGTGTTTTATAACAATTGTTGTGATAAATGCGTAAGAAAATGTAATTTTGGGTTAAAAATAAAAAAAAAAATCTATATTGAATTCACAAAACATTTTTAGCTTCAGAAATTAAAGAAATGATACTTCTGAATGGTTCATTCTTTATCGGTAATATTGTTTTACCCTTAAAACTCGAGAATAGTGGTATTTTACAAACAACTTAAAATTAGTGTAACTCTGAAAATATTGAGATTAGGACAAATGTTTATACAACTTTTTTGCTCAGAATGTCTTTGGAAATAAGCTCCGTAAGGAACGTTAAATCCTCGTGAATCACCCTGTCTGCTGTACACCTTACTGAGTAACCTAGAAAACAAATTCATAAACATTACAAAATTGTAATTTTATATTGCAGCGTAAGTAATTTCCACTAGTTTTAATGTCGTATGTCTCTAATACCGCCTCCAACCCACCCCACTCACTACCCGCCAAGTTGACATGTCCACTTGGACAACTTTGCGCATGGGTTTGGGAAACCAAACTGGCCTTATTCCAAATAAGCAAACAGTAGTTGAACGCAAAAATGAAGCAAGAATAAACCATTGCTTCCCAAACTTTCTTGTTCCTCCCTTGTTGGAAACCACGATTCCACGTCTTAATGACTTCTTTGAGAATGAAAATGGGTTTACCAAGACGGGGCTATAGCAAACTTTCATGTAAATGTGAGGAATTTTCTAGATCACACACTCAATCAGAGATGGATAGTACGAAGAGGAAGTGCTGCGGAGTTTCCGCCTGAAACATTCTTATGCCCATACAGGCCAAGCGATTAAAACAACTTCATACAGTAGACCTTCATTACAAGTTGTTTTCGGGTTTCTAAAACGTGTATTAATATTAATAATTGTTTAATAATAATAATAATAATAATAATAATAATAATAATAATAATAATAATAATAATAATAATAATAATAATTCTATACTAGACCCTACAATAATGATTGGAAATATAAAACTTAAAAATTTAAAACTTCTAACATTGTTAAAATGTTTAAAAAGCGTAATGTACTTTTGATAAGTAACAATATAGACCTACTACCATTTCGCCGTGAAGTTTCGCCTTCGTCAACGGCTGGCAATCTACTGCGTCAGCTGTGGCGTTCGTCTCTTTGCTATTGTTTTTTCTGTGGAATGGGGATGTTTGGTGGTAGTGGAGATGTTTGCGTGTTGCATAATATTATGTCGAATAGTATATGTACGATAAATTGTAATTTGATAGGCCTATTGAGTATGTGTTGTGGATATGTCATTGTATGATTATTGTTCTAATATGATCAGTCGTTAAAATGATATAAACATACAACAACATATCCACAATATATGCTCAATAACCAATTATAATTGATCACACATACAATATTCGACATAATATTATGCAACGCGCAAACATCTCCACTACAACAAACATTGTCATTCTACAAAAGACAAAAACAGCTGCTGACGAAGGCAAAATATCATGGCCAAACTAGAGTACAGTTACTAAAGATGCATTACCTTCCCCCCCCCCCCCAAGAAGGATGAATAATTGGAATCATAATGTAGACGGCTTCTTCCTGTGTTTCATAATACACCTATGTGTCAGGCGTACTTCATTCCTTCAGAGGTTTGTATGATAACTTAAGCCTACATTTGTTTTTTTTTTTCCTCGATCTGTGGTGACTTTCGTCACGTGGGTTCAACAAGACACGGGATCTATGAGGTGCTCGAATCCACGGCCGTGGCTTCATGCGGTGCCCTGTCCTTCACTGTGACTTAAATGGTATTGCATCCGGTTTCAAATTTAGCGAACCCTGATTTGTTTCTCGGTAGCGAAGTGGAGATTTCTTTGTCTTCCAGGAGACTCATGAAGTCATGAGTAATAACAGCAATATGCTAGTGCAGTGATATTAAAAATTGTACAATACTGTATGTAGATACAAGAAGACTGTAGGATAGAAAAATCCTAGATAATTTTGAAAATAAGATTGTCATTGAAATAAGAACTGAGGAATTTGCTTAATTATTAATAGGCCTATGTAGAGGAAGATGATAATATTGGCGATGATAATCATTAAGTTATTACTACTACTACTACTACTACTACTACTACTACTACTACTACTACTACTACTACTACTACTACTACTACTACTATTATTATTATTATTATTATTATTATTATTATTATTATTATTATTATTATTAAATGTTGAAAAGTAAATTTCACTGGTTAAACCACCTCTGCATAATGAAGATGAAAGAATTCACAAACAAAAGTTAATAAACGTTATAAATCCCGCCAAGAAATGTACTCGTATGCTGTTATACTCGTAGATGACGATGATGACAACGATGACGACGATGGAGATTAAGATTATAGTATGTCTTTATTACTATAGGGCGTATGTGAAAATTTATTACTTCTAATCCGCTACTGTGTTCAGTGAATAGCGCGTGCGCTTTCCAATTAAGCGGTCCGTGGTTCGAATTCTGGCGCGGGCGGAGATTTATTCCCATTTCATGAGGTTGGGTACTTGTCCTGTGACGTCTCCGCGGTGGCCCTGTATCATGCAGACCACAAGATCAGATAGGCCCACCGTGTAAGATTGTCCAGTATTATTGCAAAGAAAAGCCAAAAAAAATCTGTTTGATGTTGTAAAGCCTCATGAAGAAGACTGTCACTTTTGAACTGTAACACACTTTCTCTTTTGATTTCAAGTTACGTTGATTGATGGTAGATATAGGTCTAAGTGATATGTTTTAAATATGTTGCTTGTTTATTCGTCTGGTATGCTGTTGTGATGTTGGATTATTGTAACTTTGCTATTAGCTAATGTTTGTACAGAAACTCGTGGCTAACGATATTAGCACTGACTTTATTGGTTCGTCTCTAGTGTATGAAACAATTAATTATTCAACCCGTGTTGGATATTAAAGAAGAATTGAGGTGATGTATCTTACAAACTTACTCCTTTTCTACACAGAAGAAACATTTCACAACATATTTGTACACAAAACATCCACTATCCATTGTTCCTACGAAAAAAATAAATAGTAAAGCAACATATTCTATTTTATAAGTTTATATGACATTTTCTTTTGTTCTAATGAGTAAGAGAGGTATTTTAACGTTGTAACTCGATATAGGAATAGGCCCTACAGGTATATTCGACTGACAAGCAAACATTCTGATGGAGGCAGATAAAATAAGTTAAATTTTTTCCTTCCAGCAGATTAATAATATCTGATGAAATGCTTATACAAATTTTGGCCACTCGACTGCAATTACGAGGTCGTCCAGAAAGTGATTTTCCATGGGCCGTTTACAGAAAAAAGCAAAATTGCATGCAAAGATTTATTGAAACAGATACAGCAATTGTTGAGCTATTTGTCAACATATCCCCCACTGCAATTGAGACATTTGTCATACCATTGGATCAATTTTTGCAT
Source organism: Periplaneta americana (assembly GCF_040183065.1). NCBI lineage: Eukaryota > Metazoa > Arthropoda > Insecta > Blattodea > Blattidae > Periplaneta > Periplaneta americana. Next base: position 87,841,042 of record NC_091122.1, on the reverse strand, counting down.
CCTTGTGTCGTAGAAGTCAGCCGCCTGGAATTGGAATAAGTGTTACAGTAGATATCCCTTCCGAACCATGTTGAGGACACAACGTCCTGTACAGGACATGGTGAAAGTTTACCCCCTTCCAAACGTAAATTCTAGAGACACCTTCGTACCGACAAAAAACAGTAGCGGTCAAAATCCTCACAAACTAAGCTGTTGAAAGCATGTTATATTACTTCCGTTGTGTGAAGTGAAGCCTTCAGTGGAATGAGGGATGGACTTTAGAGTCTGTTCCAAATTATAAAACTCACACTTCACTGTTATTCACTTATTCAGTACGTAATTACTAGGCCTACTGACCTATTTGGTTAGAAAATGATTTAACAGGCCTATCGGTAAAGAAGAAAGTAAAATGCATTCCAAATGATCTAAAATTTCTTCAAAGTATTAAAAATGACCAAAAAATGCCGAAAAAATATAAAAATGACCTATTAAATCAAAAACGTCAAAAAATGCAAAAAATGCAATATAAGAAATTACTTTTTTACGTTGATATTAACATAGAAAGGAGTTCTATAGTAATAGACATCGTCCTAATGTGAAAAATAAGATGACTTTTCATCAACATCCACCCCCTAGTCATTAGTTTGACCTAACATCCCATCACAAGGGTAAGGAATTTTTCTTGGATGGTTTCATTTCGCAAATGAATTTCGTCACATTGTAGGTTGAGAAGGGTCAGAATAAACAGTAGGAGGCGTTCGAAGAACAAACATTATTTCTAGTTACATGTTAGAGAAAATTGGCTCATGAATAAAGCGATTCGTTGATGCGGATGAAAAAGAAATGCATGTGTGACAGACAAAAAAGTCTCTTTCTGTGCGTGACCACTTGGGTATTCATCGTCTTCGGCAGTGTAGATAACAAAGTCTTGTGTGATATAATTGTAATGATGTCACATGCTTCTATTTTTTATTTAGAGAAGAATTTTAAGTATTTTCCTTTTAAATTTCTTTTCACGAATTCTTTGTGTCAAGACACGCACATATGAGATGCGGTATCACTTTTTATCGGGAGGAACGTATTCTTTTCTTAATAAAGGTTATACGGCAGTGCTTCATCAAACATACAAACGCAGAACACCTTTCTCCGTTCGGCCGGCCGGCACACGCGATGGTTATACATACTTCAGTGTTTTGCTAGTCTCTCTCTGGGTATGGATTTCAACAGGTGACTGTAACATAAAGATCCCAACTTTCTTAATGTCTGTTAAAACAACACGCCTTGATTTTTACATTTTTTAAATTCTTTTTCAAACAGAACTGCGACGTTTTCATCGAAATATTGATGAAGTTCTCTTTTTTCTTGCTAGAAGTCTTTGATGATGACGAGTTCTAGACAGTTAAAACTCATTGATTGGTAAGTTAGGAAACATTACGGACTTACTGTCAATATCAACGACAGTTGTTGGACAGTCTGTTAAAATATTCAAATGCACGAAGACAGAATTCTTAGGCATCTATCTTCCTTTAACGTCAGACTTAGAGATTAAGGAATTATTTAAGAATCCATTTTTTCATTGGATTGAGATACTGAAATTAATTTTCCTTTTGATCTTGTTGGGTTTGTGCATTGTATTCGTAATGGGATATTAATTCCGTTCCGACGACACTGTCATGGTGGACGTAATTTGAATTAATTATTTTCTTAAAGAAGTAAACATCTCTGCAAACAGTTACTACCCATTATTTTGCGGTCTAGCTCGAATGGTGAAAAAACAAGTGGGGGTGACGGTGTCCATTGTATAATTACTAAAATAAACAGAAATCATTTATGTATGTGCAAAGGAATATTTCCGTGTTTCATTCTTAAATTTTTAACTTTGAATTTTTGACTTAAACTTGTTTGAACGTAGAAATATATAGAAGCGCACAAGGATGAAGAAATGCTCTAAGTGAATGCATTTCTATAACGAGGAGAAGAGACTCCTAATACGTCTCTCAATGATGGTGCGTTAGTTCAAAGTCATGGCCATCACGCCTACGCTTATTCTGTTCACAGCATTGATTAATGATTAATGACGCCCTGCCACACTTCTCCAACTACATGAGCGAGCATGTGGTCGACTGAAACACAAATAAGTTGGGAGATTGCTACAATATCTCTGTAAGCTCAGAGTTAATTGGTACCCCGTTTTAATGGAAATACATTAGACAATTTCGAGTTAACTTCATTCTTATAATTTCGAAGCATCGTTAATCTTCTGCGGACTCCTTATAAATAACAATACTATTTGTTATTTAAATAATAACACAAATCTGTGGGTAAATAGGAACTACAGTCTAATAATTTATTATGAAAAGCGCGAGCAACAATACAACAGACAAATGGCAGTAACAATAATTTGTGAACCAGAGACGTAGATCAGGCGGTAGGCCCGATTGTCTGATGATCTGGTGTTTCTCTCTGGTTTGGGTTTGAATCCTCTTATGCTGATTACCTGGAAGGGTTTTTCCGAGGTTTTCTCCAACCGTAAGGCGAAGGTCAGGTAGTCCAAATCTTTAATCTCAACTCGCCAAATACCATCTTACTACCACCAATTGAAGGGTTCAGAGCCATAGTGGGCCAAGTTCCATTTATTAAAACCGGAGAAAGAAAGGGTTAAAGTTAAGTGAATATCATAGTTCACTTAAGATTGACATATCATTTAGTTTTAATGTATATACTTTATATTACTTGCTATATGTTTCCATTGAATTATGGTAATAACTTCATTTTAACCCTTGTTTTCTACGGTTTTAGTAAATGGCGCTTGGCCCACTATGGTTCTGAACCCTTCAATTCTATCGACGCTAAATAGCCTAGTCGTTGGTACAGCGTCGTTAATACCCGAAAAAAACAATAGTGATATAGGCCTAAAGTAGGAAGTATTAAGTAGGGAGGGACAGTGCCGGTAATTGGAAGTAAACTTTAACAGAAAATAAATTATTACAAATTGACTCACATGAAGATTTCAGGTCGCATTGCCTCAACAGTTAGTGAGTGTATGTTTTGAAATAGAATAATAATGAGTATATTCTCTTCCACCTTTTGCTGTTCTTCTGTCATTTGGTGAGCTTTTCGTCTAGGGATACAGAGCTGCATCACGAATAGTCATAGTACAGTAGTAGAGGGTGCCTATCTGATTAGACACTTCACCTTATAGTAAAAATGAAAAATTAGACAGGCATAGATAACTACTCGTATTCTCGACTGCATGACTCTCAGTCACATAGAAAATGAAGTACAGGTTTGGCCTATTGTAAGTAGCTTCAAATGATTTATGGCGAATTGATGAGAATTGTGGAGTTCTTCAATCCAGAGAATTACTTACAAATGCATTTTAAGGAACCCGCAGGTCCATTGCCTCCCTCATATAAGCCCGCCATCGGTCCCTATCCTGTGCAAGATTAATCAAGTCTCTATCATCATATCCTACCTCCCTCAGATCCATTTTAATATTATCCTCCCATCTACGTCTCGGTCTCCACAAAGGTATTTTTCCCTCCGGCCTCCCAACTAACACTCTATATGCATTTCTGCATTTGCCCATACGTGCAACATGCCCTGCCCATCTCAAAGTCTGGATTTAATGTTCCTAATTAGGCTATGTCAGGTGAAGAATACAATGTATACAGTTCTGCATTGCGTAACTTTCTTCATTCTTCTGTAACTTCATCCCTTTTAGCCCCATATATTTTCCTAAGAACTTTATTCTCAAACATCCTTAATCTCTGTTCCTCTCTCAAAGTGAGAGTCTAAGTTTCACAACCATACAGAACAACCGGTAATATAGCTGTTTTATAGATTCTAACTTTCAGATTTTTTGACAGTAGGCTAGATGACAAAAGCTTCTCAACCGAATAATAACAGGCATTTCCTATATTTATTCTGCGTTTAATTTTCTCCCGAGTGTCATTTATATTTGTTACTGTTGCTCCAAGATATTTGAATTTTTCAACCTCTTCGAAAGATAAATCTCCAATTTTTATATTTCCATTTCGTAGAATATTCTGGTCACGAGACATAATCATATACTTTGTCTTTTCGGGGTATACTTCCAAGCCTATCGCCTTAGTTGCTTCAAGTAAAATTTCCGTGTTTTCCCTGACCGTTTGTGGATTTTCTCCTAACATATTCACGTCATCCGCATAGACAAGAAGCTAATGTAACCCGTTCAATTCCAAATCCTCTCTGTTATCCTGAACTTTCCTAACAATCCAGAGAATTATGTGAGAAAAAATAGGATATAGCGACATAGCCTGTTAAGATACTAAGGCAAACCTTACTTAGCCTTTAAAACAAAATTGATATAAAATGTTTGAGTGTGATCACCACATTTTGAACAATATTCAGTAGTGTCACCACGTTTCATTATTCACAAACAGCCATCTAGGTAACCCCGACAAAAAGTGAGGCGAATGGTAAGTAATGTGATGTGCGTGAGGTATATAGAGCAGGCGCAGTAAATATCTCTTCACTGGCCGATCAGTGTCGTGCCCCAAGCAATCGTACACGCTTGGTAGGAACCTTGCATGACACCTCGCTCGACTCGCTCTCACGTTCGTCCAGCACCGCTCCTGTCACAAAAGCGACTATCTGCCAGGTCCCTGCGTGATAAGTGTGTCAGTGCATCTGTCGAACTCTAGTATGCTTGGGAAAATGCTCTTTTTTTAATATCCATATTATAAATCTGATCAAAACGGTCGATTCTCATCCTCATTGCCATCTATATTAATGAATGAACCCTTTGAGCCATCATGTCAGGGTGTGAGGATCTTTGAACCAAAACTAACCATTCACAAATAACCGAACTTCCTCTAAATGACATCAGCTTGACTATTGGCCACTGTTTAAGACCCAGGAAAATAAACATAATAGTCTACATATTATGTCCACACAGATCCGCTTGGGAGTGAGGTTCAGTACTTTCTACTGCCGGGCCCGCCGAGTTTGGAGCAAGAAACGGAATCGACTATATCACAGTGAAATAATAATAATAATAATAATAATAATAATAATAATAGGCCTAATAATAATAATAATAATAATAATAATACTCGTACTTACTTACTTACAAATGGCTTTTAAGGAACCCGCACGTTCATTGCCGACCTCACATAAGCCCGCCATCGGTCCCTATCCTGTGCAAGATTAATCCAGTCTCTATCATCATATCCTATCTCCCTCAAATCCATTTTATTATTATTCTCCCATGTACGTCTCGGCCTCCCCAAAGGTCTTTTTCCCTCCGGTCTCCCAACTAACACTCCATATGCATTTCTGGATTCGCCCTACGTGCTACATACCCTGCCCATCTCAAACGTCTGGATTTAATGTTCCTAATAATTCTTTATTTATACTGGCAGAGTTAAGGCCATAGGGCCTTCTCTTATAGTCTACCAGGTCACAAAGTATACAAGCAGTTAAAATTTAACAAAAAGTTAAAGAACAGAATATTAACATATTACAAAAAAATAAAAATAAAATAATAATAATAATAATAATAATAATAATAATAATAATAATAATAATAATAATAATAATAATAGCATAATAAAATCTACACTAAACAACATGAAAATAATACCATAATAGAAAAAAAAAGAAAGTAAAATACATTGGAATATAGTGAAAGCAACTCATTTAATACAAATAGTTAATATGGAAAAACGTAAGGAAGAATATATCAAAATGAAATGTAATAAAATAATAATGAAAAATAAAATAAATACGAAAATTAAATAAAATTCACGATGAAAAGGCTATGATAATAAGTTCATCGGCTGATAAAGAGAACAAAAAGGGGAAAGGAAGGAAAAAGAAATATATAGCCTATATTTTTACAAATCTATGGCAGAGAAAAGGGCTTATAACTGAAAGGAATCTAATTATGTCAGGTGATGAAAACAATGCGTGCAGTTCTGCGTTGTGTAACTTTCTCAATTCTCCTGTAACTTAATCCTTCTTAGCCCCAAATAATAATAATAATAATAATAATAATAATAATAATAATAATAATAATAATAATGAGTGCCTGAAACTTTATGAATTTCGAGGGTATGACGTTTCTACACCGAATTATTTCAAAATTCCTTGGAGAGGCCTCCATTTATGGCCAGAGTTAGTGAGGTGTTCATATATCATTGTTGCACTGGATTCCCCTGTTCTGATTCCAGTCGTCCGCTATCTTATCATCGCAGACTCAGTTCTTCGTCATTAATAATGAACGATAAAGATATTTCATGGAATTTTGTGGACAGTTGAGTTGAAAACTCTTGTGTGGTTCGTGTTTAATATACTAACGTTTATATATATAGTACGTTGGCACCGTCCACAAAAACAATAGCGTGCGACTGTCGCTCTATGGCTACCTTGTACGGAATGAATAAGGTAAAATCTAAGCAGATAACGGTAAATGAATTGATGTTCGATCTGTTCTTTTCTAATTTCCCCCTTGTCTCATTTACAGCATTGTTACAATAAATTATTTTAGTGTTGAACGCGAGCCTTTCTTTTACAATCTTTCACTGTAGAGTAGGTGGTAAAATCCCAGTTTCCAGTGGATTCAGGTTTATTTTCGGCTAGAAAGTGTGATTTGTCTTTGTTGCTAGAAGACCGAGTGTATTCCATTTTGTGTTATGCTACGTTTCCAGGCTGAGATTTCGCTTTATGCAATCACCAGAGACAACAATTAAGGCTCTAATTGTGACTATCCAGTCGAGGTTCAGAACATTCATATGAATGAGAATGAAACTGGTCAAAAGGATCGGTAAACAGAGATCAAGAAGGATGTTCGAACATCATATAGAAAACTCAGTTATTCTCAGCAAATAAAATCCCTATCCCTTAATTTCAAAGCCGAAATACTACCTGTTAGAGTCACTATCTTCTGCTGATGTTCGATCATGTGGTGACATTGTGGACATTCTGTGGATCAGATGGATTCATTTGAAGATAACGTATCACATCGCAAAACAAATGTCTCAACATTTATTATTGAAATTTCTTTTACAAGTCTTTGAATTGCAGATTAATTAGACATGATTGATGGATTAGTTATTGTCTTGCTTTTTACGTTATCTCTGGCCGTATGCATGAATACTGTAGACCTATAGAAATAGTGAGAAATATCAAACGCCGTGTATTTGTTCTATAATTGAGTATTTTCACTACATTAGAGTAATATTAATACATTTCATGCCAATGGATATTTACATAGTGTACAGCCAGACTGCTAAATTACCTTTTTGTTTTAATTTTATCTAGGTCTACTCTTTCTGCAGTAATTTCTTTCCTGTGTTTCTGAACTCATTATCTTACTATCTATCTTTCTTATTTTTCTCGTACTTCTATTTAGTCTTTTGCTTTCCATATCTACAGGTTGCTTCCGATCTCTGATAACGAATTTGAATGACGTCATGTGAGTCAGAAATCACACCGACAGCTGAATTGCGGCGAGAGGTGACAGATCAGTAGTGAGTGATTTCATAATAAGAGTGCACGGTGTATCACAGCAGCAATGCCCAAGAAAATCGAGCCTTTTTGGAAGGGGTACATAACAACCCTTTCCAATGCCAAGTACAGTTATGTGAAAATCATAGGAGCCTGCAAAAAACGTGGTTTCTTTATTTCCAAGAAAGGCATCTTGTGTGTACCTAATAAGACTGGCAAAGCTCGGATGGGATTAATTCCAGAGTGGAGAAAGCAAGCAAATCCACCCCCGGTCACAAGTCGCCGCACCCCACGAGATGATACAAATTAATTCCATTCGAGCTTTACCAATAAAATTACTTTCAAACGTTAAATTCTTGTTCAGAATGTATTGCTAAAAAACTTTTATCTTTGTAAGATCTTTAGGTCTTTTATTGATTTTTACAGTGAATGATAGACCTAATTGTACACAAACTCATATCCATGGCTCAATGAAACAAATGTTAAGTGAGATAGTTGAAAATCTTATCGGTTTTCCTATTCCTTCCTAGCGTGTTCATAGGTATCGATCCGGTAGGCTATTTTACTTTAAGGCTATCTTAGAGAAGAAATGTTTTAGTCATCCTACGACCATTACAGAACTGAAATATTCAATTTTATGCCAACCAGATTTACTAGAAAATTCTGTTCACGGTATAGGCCTATAGTCTAAGAAAAGTTCGTGTTTGTTGAGTAGCCTACATCTTAGTTGACATATTGAGCTTCTAAACTGTAATAAACGTTAACTTACTGGATAAAGAATAAAAATGTATTTTATTTGTATACATTTTGGTTTCCTTAATTATGGATATTTTAAAATTGTATTCAATTTGGTTAAACCTCTAGGCTAGAACATCGTCCCTCTCTTCGCGTTCTTCTTTATCATTTCATGATTGCATGGATAATAATATAGGAATGAGTCCCGAGTTGAATTGTATGACGTGTGATGATGTGAGGAATATCAACATCCTGTTACTTTTTTTTCCTAGGATCAAATCTTCGCACTCAAAGAGATGTATTCTCCCACTAGGCTATCACAGGCCGGAGTAGCATTTCCTGTAGGCGTGGGAGGAAGGAAGACAAGACACAAGAGGTAACCGGAGAGTCGCACCAGTAATTTCATCTCCACTTTATGTTAAGGATGGTGGGATTGTCGATCCCAAGATACGACAGCAGAACACCCGTGGGTCAGGACCTGCGCTGTACTTCCTCCACCGGAAACCAGAGCTCTTACGTCATCACACTCTCATACACCACTGCACCTTCTCAGCTGACCAGTTCGAATCAAAACCACAAGGGAAGAAAGAAGTCCCGTGGAATGCAAGTCCGGGGTGCTTTCTACTGGCCTATCCCCAATGTGACATGGGACTTTACGACAAAGGCAGAACATTTTCTACTACATTTAGTAAATTCAATTTGCATCGATCAGGAATCGAATGTTCGTTGTCCGATTTTCATAAGATTATAAACTGACACCAATATTTGAATCTTGGAATAGGACTATAAAGAAATATTAGAGTACTTTCAGGCAACTTTCACTAGCAACGAATACCACTGATAATACGTATCATGGCGTCTAACCGATATTGAACTGTGGTGCCAGGCCGTAATTAGTTTAAATTAAGAATTAAAAATGGCATACTTCTATATCGGATTGATTTGTGAGTGTTAGCCTGTTTTTGTACGTTATTCTATGTATTTATATAGGCCTTCTAGTCATTTAGGCCCAGCATAAAGTATAATTACTATAGATTATAAATCGTTTAGGTCTATTAACTCTGAAGTTGTAAATTAAACAGGACATTTTATTCTCACTTGTTAATTTTGTAAATTACTTAGTTTTGTATCAGGAAACTTCCGCGTTTGGTCCATATTTTATTATATATTATGTAAACTCATTAACCTGCTAGATAATGATTTTATATTTAAGTATTAATTACTATTAATATTACTACTGCTATTATTACCTTGTAGGTCTATACATAGGCCTATGGCACTTCTGGTAATGTAGAAGAGAAAGACTCATGGCCTTGAATTTGACAGAACAAAAATAAATAAATAATTGCATGTCAGGATCCGAGGAAAATATAAAACTATAGGCCTAGATGATAGTCGATTATCCTTTCATTCAATTTCTAATTGGAGTATTAGAATAGTCATCTGAAGTGACACGCTATAGAAGTTCTGGCTTCAAGTTTAACGGATTGAGGTTCGATTCATGACGGAATGAGGATATATTATTTGTGTTATGTTTTGGCAGTAGCTTCGCTCAGTGCTGGTCATATGACGAGTGATTTATATTGGTTCAAATCACGACTCAAAGGAACAAGGGTCCTAATACTTGAAAGCACTGTGGATGATTATAACTATGATGTTTACATAATTAATTTCTATTTTTCCAGAGGTTTTCTCCCTAATCTTATGTTTCAGATTGTTTGACATGCAGCGACACACTGTCGGACTGCATCATAGCGTAGTACAATGGTACATATTCAAGCCAGTACGGGCAAGCGCGCGCGACGGACATATTTCTCTGCGCGTGAGAAATTTCCCTTCCCCTGTTAGAACGCACCAAAAGAGGGCTAGTGGTGCAAAGGTTGTCCATGCATAAGTCAAGTAGAGCAGGAAATTTTTCTCGAGAGTTATACCTAGAAATAATATTGATCTGTCACATACTATACTAATGAAATGGACGTATAGCTTATTGATAAGAATTTCCTTAGCTTTGCAATACCATAAGCTATGAACTGTATCCGAAGATTCTTAAATTTGGGGCGAAAATTATTACGATTTTCATCAGCAATTATGTAGGCCTACCTGTAGGAGAACCATATATTATGATAATGATGATGATGATGATTATTATTATTATTAATATAACAGAGCAAGAATAAGGATTAAGCTGTTCGATCATGGTAATTGTTTCTTCAAATAACATTTTACGAAACGTAATAAGGTAGGTGTGACGCGGAAATCAAAGAATAGATTCTAGTGAAATTTCGTCTTAAAAGGTTAATTTTCGCATGACAGTAATGCTATTATAATGGCCATGATGCAATACTGCAGCAGTTTGGGAAGTTTTAAACGTGGACGTAGGTATTTTTAATTTATTCATTCGGTATTGCAAATTACGAGTAACTTTTGATTAGTTATTCAAAATCGCATATAAAACATCTATTAATGAAATAATTTTATTGCATTTATTAGAAATGTGTAAAGATAAATGTAAAGAATTAATGTAACCCGACTTTACTTAATGTTCATTTTGTTCACCCTTGTCATTTGGTCACTGCTACCCGTAGCACGCAAAGGAATCGAAGGTTGTTCACGCGCTATTTCTTATACATCCCTGGCTTAGTACGAAGCTGTGCCACACGGGGAAAAGAAGAAATATGAGGAAGAGTTGAAAAGGGACGAAGGAGAACAGAACTGTGGAGGAAAGGAGAGGAATGAGAAAGCGAACAAGGATGGAGATGGGACAAGAGAAGAAAAGCAGAAAGTACAGGGGAAGGAGAAGGAAGAGGAATTAGACGAGGAGAATGAGTTAAGAGATAAGAGAAGGAAAACTAAGAAAATGAGAAAGAGAAAAAGAGAAAAGTGGAAGAGTAGAAGGAAGTGGAAAGATAAGAAGAGAAGTAAGGAAAAGATAAAGAACAAAAAGAAGAAGAGAAAAAGAGAGTGGGGACAGGTAAAAAGCAGATGAAAAGAGAGGAGAGGAAGATCAGAAGAAAGAACAGGTGGAAAAGAAGAGGTAGAAATGTAAAAGGATTATAAACAAAAAAAGGAAACCGAAAATTGGGGAGAATTTAAGCAACAAGGGAACATAGGAAAGTCATTGTCCACATGAGCGAGATTTGTAGTTCATGCGGCGAAAATGCTCATCATTTGTTATGGTTTGGAAATTACTTTGGTGTAATAAATACTGTAGTAACAAAACATAGGCCTTTGTCTGGCTGCAGCAGTTCTTCTAACGGCAATGTACATTTATTATCTGCCAATGCAACTTTTGGAAAAAAGCAGCTGCTGGTTGCAAATAAAGTGGGCTAAAATGTGCGGGTAGTAATACAGGATCTGAATTTGTAGAAAAAACAGTCTTTCTTGATAAGAAAGTGAAACGTGGTCTGGGGAGCAGAAATATGTGGGTTAATATATCGCAAGACAATTTACAGTAAATCATAGACGGGGTTTGATTTCAAGCGGTGTTAGGAATCTGTATCTGATAATGTCAACTGTGTGCTTACTACCTCTCTCCAAACGCACCACAGTTCAATCTGGGTTATATGCCGTGATAGCCTATTCAATGAGCAACGGTGGTAATTATACTAATTAGTGAAAGTTGCATGGGAGTAGGCCTACTCTAATATTTTTTTCTAGTCCCTTCTAAGATTCAAATATTGTTGTCAGTTTGTAATCTTATCAAACTCGAAGAATGAACATTCAATCCCTCAACGAAGAAAATGAGTTTTCCTTTCATTATAGGCCTAACTTCTCAATAACTCTAAGATCCGAGTCGATTACACTGCTATCATTTCAGCAAAGTACATAATTCAAAACCATTAGTGCTGTAAACAGGAGATCCTGTGCTTGAGGTTCCTACAGAGAATATTTTACGGAGTCAGTATCTGACATCTCAAGGACTATAATGACGAGTGGATTGTATGAGTCGCAACCATGTACTTAGATTTAAATTCTCCGACGTTTCGGAACTAGTTATAGCTTCGCGCTCAGGGTGGAAACCTCCAATAAAATTCTGGGTATGAAACCTGTAAGTATTCCAAAACACAGAACTTCTCACGCCTTCAGAAACTTAATCTATACAGTCATGAAAATCTCTGGAGTTGCTGGATATTTCAGATAGGCTATGCCACCAGAAAGACTAGCAAAACTGTTGTGGTGCCTCTCTGATGGAACAGAGTACAACATGAATTAAGTTCTTATTCAAGACGAATAATGCTCTCTGAGACGCATTCTGTGCAGAAGTAGTGGATCCTAATACAATATTGGAACAAATTCTGTAATTTGTTCGAGGTGCAGGTAGTAGGGCTACTATGCAATAACAATATATATATATATATATATATATATATATACAGAGTAATTCAGGAGGATTTACCGTCCTTTACGGAGCTTATTTCCGAACACATTCTGAGCAAAAAATGTCATATAAACATGGGTCCTATTCTCAATATTTACAGAGATACGTTTCGTTATTGGAACGCTTTGCTGTGAACGCGTGATCTTAGTCAGCAGTCAGCACGAGCGCTACGGAAAGCAAAGATAGCCGTATGCAGTTACGTAGCGCGACGAGTGCCGTTCACAAGCGTGCGGCCAATTGTACTCAAGCGGACGGCGACATTTTTAAAAATGTGTTGTAAACTCTCCAAGACTGTAAATTAGGATGCAAAATTGAACTGTAAATAATTAAGTCGGTGGAAGTGGTGTGATTTGTAATAATTGTTGTTATAAGTGCGTAAGAATAATGTAATTTTCTAGTTAAAAATAGAAAAAGATGTCTGTACGAAGCAACTAAGAAGTTCATAGCATTTTTTTAGCTTCATAATACTTACCAATTAAAGAAATGATACTTCTGAATGGTTCATTCTCTATTTGTGTAATTCTTTTACCTTCCAACTAAAGAAAAAAACGTATTTTACAAACAACTTTAAATTAGTGTAACTTTGAAAATATTGAGAATAGGAACTATGTTTATATCACATTTTTTGCTCAAAATGTCTTCAGAAATAAGCTCCGTAAAGGACGGTAAATCCTCGTGAATCACCCTGTATATATGTATATATACTAAAGGACTGACGGACATTAGGTCATGCAGTCTTAGTTCACCTGTAATATAATATAATATAATATAATATAATATAATATAATATAATATAATATAATATAATCAGGCATGCTGAAATGCTAGACATACAGTATGCATCGTGTTGTTACGAATCTTAATTAAGACGAGCGGACTAATGGAAGGTCGTAGATTTGACGATGTTCGCAGCCGTGTGTGAAGGTGTCTAATTTCCACGTGCGACAGAGCGGAAGGCTACGTCAAGCTGTAGTAACTCACGTTCATTCATACGCCCACCCATTCATCGAATCCGGAGGAACTGTGACCTTGGCTTTGAGATCTTGAAGAACTCTGGTAGTGTCACGAGGCCCACAGGCCGCGCACTTCCTGAAATACCTGACTCAGTAGCAGAGAGGAAGGTGGTCAACGGTCCTTGAATCCGTCTCGGACCTATGAACTCCTTCCGGTGCGCAGGGAGGGACCGGAAACGAGGTGTAGGAACAATACCGCTCGACCTGGGTGCGACATTCGGTTCTCACAACGTCAGGAAGCCGGCAATGAGTCGCTGCCGTGGTCCACACTTCCCGTGATCCGGCTCTCAATATAAAAAAAAACCACTCAATTCATTTGCTTCTTTCCTGCGGTTTTTAATGTCCTTCACAAAAAGTGCTATCTTCCTGCAAAGCTTTCGTGACTTCCATGATAACGTTCAGTAAATCAGAACACATCCTGCCACGTTTTTCGTACGTAATTCATATGTTAACTCTTTTACGCATCTTGTCATTCAGTAGATTCCATGATTACGTCCATGCAGAAAGCTAGCACGCAATTGTTATCCTTCCTGTCCACTTGGCGCTTTAGAAAGTAACGCAATCGCGGAGTTCTAGTGTTTATAAAGATAAAAATGTCTCTGAACACGTCATCGAGGCTCACAGGAGGCAGGAAGATGAAGTTCCCATGATTTATTGCCTCCGGTACTGCCTATATGGAGATGATGTCAGTAAAAAGCTCCACTCACTCTCCCCAAAAAGATTTTAGAGTCAAATTTATGGGAAGCTGAGTGAATGAATCCGGAAACCGTCCTATAAGTTAAGACGAGAGAAAAAAAATCTTGTCTTTACCTGGACATTAAACATATCCCTTGCAATCTGTTTATCTATCGACATAGCTAGGTTCATTTTGTTTCTTATGAAAAGTAATCATAGCCTATTTAATGAAATATAGTCTTCTTAATAATATGTGAAAAACTATACAGAGTGATTCACGAGGATTTACCGTCCTTTACGGAGCTAATTTCGGAAGACATTTTGAGCAAAAAATGTCATATAAACATAGTTCCTATTCTCAATATTTTCAGAGTTACAATAATTTAAAGTCGTTTGTAAAATACATTTTATCTTTAGTTTGAAAGTAAAAGAATAATACAAATAGAGAATGAACCATTCAGAAGTATTATTTCTTTAATTGGCAAGTATTATGAAGCTAAAAATGTGCTGTGAACTCCTTAGTTGTTTCGTACAGATATCATTTTCTATTTTTAACTGGAAAATTACATTATTCTTATGCACATATCACAACAATTATTACAAATCACACCACTTTGACCGACTTAATTATTTGCAGTTCAATTTTGCATCCTAATTTATAGTCTCGCCGTCCGCTTGAGTAGACTTCGCCGCACGCGTGTGAACGGCACTCGTCGCGCTACGTAACTGCATACGGCTATCTCTGATTTCCTTAGCGCTCGCGACGGCTGCTGACTGCATGCTGACCAAGATCACGCGTTCACAGCAATGCGTCCAACAACGAAACGTAACTCTGTAAATATTGAGAATAGGACCCGTGTGTATATGACATTTTTTGCTCAGAATGTCTTCGAAAATAAGCTCTGTAAAGGACGGTAAATCCTCGTGAATCACTCTGTATATTGAACACGGGTAAATTGACAGCTAAATTTTAGCACACATTATGACTTCAGCCGGAGAAGACGTTTCTATTATTTTAATATAGTAGAGGTCGCACCTGCGAATTGATCCTGCTCTTGAGTCAAAATAATTTATTAGTCTAAGGGTTATTAAAGAAAAAACGGCCGTGGTTTATGAAACAGTTAGCCTAAGGACGCAATTTTGACGTTTGGTACAGTCTACGCAGTTACGAGAGTCCATGTTTATCTTAGATGCCATGGCTTGCCGATCTTATGTCTCGAGATTCCCACCCTTTATCCGTCTAGTACGTAGGGTAAATTTGCCTTATTCCGTGATACCTTTTTTTTCAATTGAATGTCACGGTATTGGGTATCTAAGAAGTTCACCGATGTCTCAAAAGTTGGCGAAAAATGCACTCTTTCGAGAAAAATGTCTGGCGCTATGGTCGAAAGGCAAAGGTTTGACTGGCATTCAATTTTTAAAAAAGTATCACGGGATTAGGGTATCACGGAATTAGGAAACTTTACCTACGGCGAGAAAATGTCCATGTATTATCTTAGGCAGTGATTGTTTCAGGTAGATCGCCATAGGCCTATGAAAGAAGGAGAATAACTTCTATGACGAAGATGAATGTAAGATTAATAATTAACCGATAACAGATTAATATAGGCCTAATGAAATCTTCATATATAGAAAGTTATGTCAATTTACTTGTCAATTACTGAAACAAGAACACCTATGCTGGGACAAGCGGTAGGTCCTAATACTCTGCAAGAAGTAGCTTATGTGTGGGAAACAGCAGGACAAGAGAATCGATTATTTGAGGGACAACACACGTTCATTGTGCAACATGTATTATTTAATATGTCCACTTTAAGTAGACACGACCTTGATATGGGTAAATATATTATAGCTGGGCACGTCCTACTTTCACTAGTATTCCTTTCCTGCTAGTGAATATGTAGTCTAAGCAGTGTAGTAGGCCTACTTTAGGTACAGTAAGTTTAAAATATTAAATGAAGTAGTCAGTCATTCTTGGTGGTCTAGCAGTCGCTGAAAAGTAAGGCAAAGACATCCCCTTTACACGTCATGAAGTTGCATATGGGATATGAAGACAGAGCTCCAACCTTCCATGTCTCGGCACTAGAATGAAGTGGTGTGGTAGGCACCACACATGGACTGGCCTTTTGCCCACGGAAAAGACCCGGTAGAGGGGCCGTTCTGGAAATTTGGCAACGAGAAAAATCCCTTCATCACCTGGTTTTAAACCCTAGACCTTGCTGTACGTAGCAAGTTGCTCTACCAACAGAGCTACTCGGCTGCCCAGTTTTAAGGCGCAACAGAATTAAGAATGAAGTGATTGTGTGAAGACTAAAGGTGACATAGACTTACTAAATAATGGAAATCAGCGGGAAAACAAGCATAGGTGTAGTTAGGCAGTTGAAGAATGCTAGGAAATTACATGAGGAGAATTTTAGAGGCATACAAATACAAACAATGGAGTGTGCATACGTTGCTAGCAACGCCGAAAGGTGTAATTTCACTCGCAATATTACTAATACTACTTAAATCCGTAGCACGACTTCATTCGGAAAGGAAATAAAGCCAGGGGTCGATTTCTAAAAATGTACGTGTGAAATAACTCTATCATGGAATGAAGGTGTCCGGGCAATACCAGCCATATTGACTTCGCGTTGTGTAAGACAGAGTTTTACTGCCATACTCACGTTTTTATACCTTTCTTAAACTCTTCAGGTAAATGAGAACAACAGTGCTTGAAAATAGGCTGTAACTACGGTAATATTCTAAGAATTACGTCGGCGTTTCTCCCTGATAGGCCTACTCTTTCTTTCTTTTTTGTCTTGCTTTCTTTCGTCTTTTCCTGGTTTATTTATTATTTTCTTTAGGCCTATAGCCTAGGCCTGTCTTTTTAACATTGTATTTTAAATTTCCTCTTTCCTTCCTTCGTTTCCTTCTTTCTCTCTTTCTTTCACGTTTCCTTGTTTCTTTATTATTTTATTTATACCTTTTTAACATTGTGTTTAATTTTCCTCGTTCCTTCGTTTCCTTATTTCTTTCTTTCTCTTTTTCCTTCTATTTCTTTCTTTCTTTCCTTGTTCCTTTTTAACATTGTGTTTTAACTTTCCTTCCTTCGTTTCTTTCTTTCTTCCTTTCATCCTTTTCTTCTCTCTTTCTTTTACCCTTTTCTTCTCTCTCTCTTTCTGTCTTTCTTTCTTTCTTTCTCCTTTTCTTTGTATCTTTTCAACATTGTATTTTAACTTTCCTCTTTCCTTCTTTCATTTCTTTCTTTATTTCTTCTTTTCTTTCTCTCTTTCTTTCTCCTTTTCCTTCTTTCATTATTTCTTTCTCCTTTTCCTCCTCTCTTTCTTTCTCCTTTTCGTTATTTCTTTCTTTCTCCTTTTCTTTCTCTCTTTCTTTCTCCTTTTCCTTCTTTCATTCTTTCTTTCTTCTTTTCCTTCTCTCTTTCTTTCTCCTTTTCCTTATTTCTTTCTTTCTTCTTTTCCTTCTTTCATTCTTTCTCATTTTTCTTCTCTCTTTCTTTCTCCTTTTCCTTCTTTCATTCTTTCTTTCTTATTTTCCTTCTCTCTTTCTTTCTCCTTTTCCTTATTTCTTTCTTTCTCCTTTTCCTTCTTTCATTCTTTCTTTCTTATTTTCCTTCTCTCTTTCTTTCTCCTTTTCCTTATTTCTTTCTTTCTCCTTTTTCTTCTTTCTTTTTAACGTTGTGTTTTAACTTTCCTTCGTTTCCTTTTTTGTTTCTTCCTCCGTACCTTTCTTATTTTCCGTCAGTTACTTTGTTTCTGTCATTTAGTTTTCTTTCTCTCTGTATTTCTTTATTTTTTTACTTATTTCGCTTCTTTTCTTTTCCTTCCTTTACGTCTTTCTTCATCATTTTCTGTCTTTCATTTCAGTTAGTTGCTTATTTCGTTGTACTTCATTTTTATATAATTTATTGCTTCCTTCATTTACTTTCTTTTTTTCTGCTAATCTTTCGACTCTCTCTCATTCTTCCTTTTCTTCTTTCTTTTTTCTTTCTTAATGATTCATGTTTTTATTGCCTTTGTTATTATATCTTCCCTTAATTTATAATTAATTATTAACGAATTCCTTAATTTCTTCCTTTGTATCACGTCTCGGACCGCCATAAGAATTGAAATAAATAAATAAATAAATAAATAAATAAATAAATAAATAAATAAATAAATAAATAAATAAATACATAAATAAATAAATAATCGCACCACGAAATTAGTAGCGTTCTCATTTTATTTACAACTTACAGGGTCCAGCTTAGCACGAACCACATGATGCTGGATCTGAGTGCTCGGAGGGTGGATCTGGAGGGCTGGAAGTGATGAGACGGGACGCGTGGCACAGGCCACCACCAACCATCAAGCCTACATTTCCTTCCTTCTTCTCATGAGTTTTCTCTCCCTCCTCACACACACACCACCCCTGCAATTCTTTTCTTTCTTCCCTCAGCAGTTCACCCGTACATACTCTTTACTACCCCCTCCCCTGCAGTATTACCCACAGTACGTAGGCCAGAGCTTGCTGCTTGCGTATTGATTTTGCTTTTCTGTTCCTCCAAGCTCATGAATCAATGGCTTCAAGTCGTGCTAGTGCCTTCCCCGTGCAGCAGTTAAGAAGAGCTGGGGAGAAAAAGAAAAGGGTTGAAAAGAGAGTTGGGGTAGTGGGGTAAGGAGGGAGCAGGGGGAGGCAAGCCTACATGACTGCTGCTGGTACTGCTAAAAATGCTATCCTTTTATTTTTTCCTTTCTCTTCATCTCTCTTCTGCCGAGTTTATAACCTAAGGGATGAGAAGGAGCACGCAGAAATGTTTTTTACATTTATGTATGTATGTATATATATATACACACACACACACACACACACACACACACATAACAAACTCCCTCCCCTTTATCGTGAAGATAGTTGCGGAAGTGAAGCATTTCTTTGGATAAATAATTGTCTTGTCCGTCGCATTCGGCAATCTTCGTTGCTGCAATATAGAGCACTCGTCTTCGTGGTCGCCGTTGAAGTCGTTCCTAGGCTTCAAGACAGCTTTATATGGTGTTAAGGTTCACCGTTACTGAAAGTAGATAACCTGCGATGCATACTAAGCGTGACTAAATCATAGTGAAAAATGTTCCATTTTGAAAATATATTTTCGACCGGAAAAATCCTGAAGAAGCTTACGTTTCGCTTCAACTTGCATTCTTATGCCATGTAGAGTTCTAACTATATTTACGCTAACATTCAGAAAATTATAATTTTCGGAAATACAATCACATTTCTTCCTCTTTCCCTTCTTCTACTCAGTATAGGATTAGGATTTAAGGCGCTATAGATAGACAATTGGATATTACTCTCCTTGGAGCATCTCACACTTTGGTGTATCTTTGTTAAAAAAGGAGATATCCTATTGTAGAATGCTTTTAATATTAGTGACAGAACACAGACCTCAGGGTAAAATGCAAAGTTAAAATAAAGAAAGAGGAAAGAATGAAATATGACATTAATTTTATAGACTAATGTGCCCACGTTAATGATAAATTAATTTAATTTATTGGTCTGACCTAATATTTTGGGTTTGCCCTGCGACACAGAATAGCTCACAATAAAATTTAAAATGAAAAATTATATAAACAGGTTTCAGACAAAATTGATTAAGACATAAGAAAAAAAAATAGAACCAAATATAATTTAAATTGAATGTACACCATAAAGATGCTGACGAAATATCGCTACAGAAAATTTTATTATGGTGGTGACGATGGCATCTTGAAGATCTCTCGTCAGCTTGTATTTTTCCCTCCACTTTACAAAGGCTTTCGGAATGGTGCCTCTCGCTTCGAAGAAGAGACCGGTAACTGTGATTTTTTCTATGTTGTATTTCGCCGACAGGTACTGAATCGTGGACTCGTAGACTTTCTTTTTCTCTTCGTTCACTTCAGATGGTTGAGTGGCTGAGATTTCAAATCTGATTGTAGGATCAATTATTTCGGCTGTCTGTTTATTTCTATTTATAGCTATGGTATCGATCCTACGATTGCTTCCACCAGATAATAATAACAGATCCAAAAGTTATAATAATAATAATAATAATAATAATAATAATAATAATAATAATAATAATAATAATAATAATAATGTGAAGGTGTCCCGTGACGCTCTACTCTACAGCATATGGGGACATGAAGGTGGAGCTTACGAGCTTTCTTGACCTCCACAAGGAAAGGAAATGATATGGTAAGCATCATTCTCCGGCCAACGTTTTATCCTCGGAACCCAATTTTACAGGAAGTTCAGTGCACTCCGAAGCTATCTTCGAAGCTATGATAATGAGGAAAATCCCATTACTACCCGGACACGAACCCGGGACTTTCCCAGTCCATAGTCCGGTGCTCTATCAACTAAGCTGCTAAGACTCTCCTATAATAATAATAATAATAATAATAATAATAATAATAATAATAATAATAATAATATGACAAATACAATAGCATACATAGGCTATGTCACTCGTCCTAAATAGACTATCTATAGTACTAGATGAGCCCTCTACAACACAACTAAGAAAGACATATAAGTAGTACAGCTCATGCATTATGTCCAGACACTCCCCCACTCTTCCTACAGAGCTGCGCACGAGATCGGATGAGTCTAATTACGAATTATAGGGGAATGGGTTAGCCTTTGCCTTGAACTCGGTAGACACACGCCCGACCTTCCCTTCTACTCCTATCCCCTACACAGAAACGTTGTTCCCCTACTGCGCATTGCGAGTGTCTTGACAAAATGCATGAGTTGTACAAAATAAATTAGGCCTATATAACATAATTATAATCCCAACTCTTCTATACAGATGTGAATCAAGAATGAAAAAATCACATATTAAAAAATTCAAACGTTAAAAATGCTATTTTTTGGACTTGTGGTAGGTTTCAGATTGCTGTATGAAAGGAAATATGAAAACGTATGACAAGGACTTTTCGTTGAAGAGTGAGACGTAAGCATCTAAATCTAACAATTTCAGCTACAAAGCACTTAACACATTTAGATTGCGAGGAAATAGACTATAATAGCTCCAAATAAATGCAATCCGAAAGGTAACAAGAGATGGACAGATAAGCTCTAACTTGAAATGGAGTGAATGCACACAAATGAGCGCAACGTTTGAAGTTGATGGCGATGATGATGCTGGTGGTGATGATGGTGGTAGTGATGGTGGTGGTGGTGAATAAAATAATTTAACAGCGAAAAATAAGAACCGTACAATAACTTCCAAGATCAATTTTTTGGTTTTCTCATGCTTTTAACTTCTCAGTTGCAAACTGCTGTTACCCTTGTTTGACAAACGCCGCTAAAGAATAATATCAAGTCCATCACTGTGGAGCAACAGTGTGACTGACCATGAAACGAGCGGACCCAGGTTCAAATCCAAGTTGCTGCAAGTTACCTGGTTGAGATTTTTTCCGGGGTTGTCCCTCAACCATTAAGAGCAAATGCTGGGAAACTTTCTGCGCTGGACCCTGGGCTCATTTCGCTGGTATTATCACCTTTGTCTCACTCAGACGCTAGATAACCATCGCAGTCGGTAAAGCGTCTTGAAATAAAGCAATTCAAAATAATATCAAATTATTTACATTAGCCTGTAGCCAGTCCTGGTTACGTAGGCGTAGACTACTGTAAAAGTGTTTATCAGCAGCTTTCCTCTCTTTGCAGTCTTTTATCTACAAAATGGCCTTGATAGTATTGATTTTATGCAAAAGATGAGCCATTCGCTAGCTCTGGTTCTGTGTGTACACGATACTCCACTAGAAAAGGAGTGAACAGAACAGTTTGATTGCGAATCCTTTGCTCATATAACGGAGTGCATGGAGAGCGGTCACTCCCTCTAACTACCTCAAAAACTGTAATGATGCCCTGGATGCACTGCAAGCGAGCCGTCAAGATGAACATCATCATAATGATCAACATCATCGCGAGCCGCAGGAAATGTTGCCGGGATGATGTGATTCCCCGCAGGTATACGCGTACAGGCGTGCATCATTAGCGCTGCGGTGCATGTCGGTAGGATGCGAACTCCAGCCCGCCGCTCCGCGCCGCGCCGGTCGGGAATACTGCATTTCTGCATTCCAACTATTAATAATTCAAGCCTTACTTAGTGTATTAATACGAACTGCTTATCATCTTGTAGTAGCAAGCTAATCAAAATTTGTGGCCGAACCAACATAATTCCTACTGCAGAGCTGAATGTGAGATGCAAAGGAATATTTTACGATATTTAATGAACTAACAAAATAAATATTTCTAATATGAAAACATTCATAGATAAAACTGAAGTGATGGTTTAATTTTTAAGATGTGAGCTAATAATACGTTTATGTTAATTCTCAGTGAGTGTCCATTTATTATGAAACTATTAAGCAACATCTACAATCTACTGGATCTCTGCATCTAAGATTTTAAGAAGAATTTTCACATCATTCCTAGGCTGCGTCCGGATTGATTCCCAAATCCTCATGAATGACGTCCCGATTTCATTTCTACCTATGTTTACCTTACGTCCGTGTTGATTCCCTTTGGATGAATGATCCAGATAAAAACATTGTCGCATCAATATGTGTAAGCAATATGGATGTTCTCTCGAAAATGAAAACCCTATTTTTAGATGGGACGTTCAAATCCTGTCTGTCTTTTTTTTTCTTCTTTTTTTTTCACAGTGCATGGATCTAGGAATAATCATTACGTTCTCCTGTTTTTTTTCCTGTCAGGTAAAACTGTCGAAATATACAAAATGGCTCTTCAAGTACTAAAAAATCATACAAATCCTGATGTTGTTTTAGTTGATTTTGAGAAAAGCATTCACTCAGCAGTTCTCTCAGTTTGGCCAGAAACTGTACTAAAAGCTGCAGGTTCCATTTGGCGCAATGTTTATGGAGGAAAATAAATGCTGTGGGATTGTCAAATGAGTTTAAAAATAAGGAATCTGAGATAGGGAGACTTTTAAAATGTATACTTGATTTAACCGTACTTCCACCGGTTGAAGAAGTAGCGTATAGGCCTATGTATGTATGTATGTATGTATGTATGTATGTATGTATGTATGTATGTATGTATGTATGTATGTATGTATGTATGTATGTATGTATGTATGTATGTATGTATTTATTTATTTATTAACACTACAATTGGATATACACCTAGTGGCAGTGATATATAATATACAATAATACCATTACAATAATACAATAATTACAGCAATAAAAATTTTAAAAATAAAATAAAGGTAAATTTATTTCTAACTATAAATAAATAGATGCAATAAACCTAGGACTATAATTAAAAATAAATATCTGAGGTCTGTTTGTATATGCTTTACATTTCATACGTTGTATTATTTTGTCCCACAAATAAATAATAGTTACTGTTAATGGGCTTGTACTGTGCAGGAAGGAATACTGTTCTCTTCTAGAAATAAGCCTGTGATGGAAGTTATTAGTGGACATTTGATAGAGAGAGATTGTTACTGTTATCATTGTCATAATTACAGAGGCCATTAGCATCATAGCATATCGGAAACAGCATTCAAGACCAGCTGCACATAAGAGCATTTCATATTCGTACATTTGTAATTTTTCCCAAATAATGACCGTTAGAAAACAAAAAGAAAAGACGACGAACAATATGCGTAATTTCATAGGTGGAGCAATCTACCATATGTCTTTTAGTACTCATCAACCCATAAGTCTCACGCGTTTGAAATTTATGGAAGTAGGCCTACTGTTAGCTACTGTTGAATATTGGGGGTGGGAGGTTTTCTAGTAACGAACACGCAAGCTGTCACATGAGTTGTGGGAGTGAACTATGCGTCTTGTGTGCCGAGGGAACATCGTCTGTCATCTGGTGGAAGTCTTCCTTGGCAGAACTTTCACGCTTCCATGAGTTTCCGTTTGTCCAAACGGTTCTTACGCACAATCTGCCGACACCTCGCCACGCACCCTTCCTTCACACCCGCTTGGTCTTCGAATACTGACTCAATTTTTCTGCAAAATCATCGCGGGGCAATCATCCTGTTTATTAACACAGACGGTGAAGGAGATGACTTGGCGTCTAAACGCCGCATTCTTTTCATGAAGACAATTATATTACTCACTCATTTTATGAGGCGAAGAAAATTAGCAAGGCCTGCTTTCCTTACTGACAAGTTTCAGTCCTTCCCTGCCTCAAGTGGCAGCGCATCCGAACATAATTCGACAAGTCCGGCAAGGGAGTGAGACTAGGGCCTACCTGTTTTTCACCATGTAACCTATAAGTGAGCCCTTCCTGAGAGGTAGAACTGGCCGCGTGAATTAACTTAAATTATACGTAATTTACGTCGTATAAGAAAACTAAGCTTTACACCATTTTCTACGCGGCATAGGCCTAATAAATTATTTTTATGGAAGTAAATTAATAAGTTACATAGTCTTATATGTGTTTGAGGACGCTGGGTTGCTGTTTTCTTTTAATTATCGAGCCACAAAATGTGAATTTTTCGCTGCTTTTCTTTTCAAGTTCTGTGGGAATAAAACCGAGTTCGTCATACTTGCTATGCAATGGTCTTCCTGCGTACGACATTTCGTCTTCAACTTTTATTTTTAATACAGGATCTTACTAATTTCAAAATCACTGACTCTTACTGAACGCTTCAGAACTACTCGCATGCTGTGAACTGAAGTTGTTTATGTCATTCCATCCTTATAACATTTCTAGACTGTCAGATCACAATATGATCACAAACAATCTAGAACTGTGTATTGAAAGTCAAAGGTGACGCCTATGGGAAAGTGTCCACAAAGAATTCTCAAAAAGGACAACAAATTTTGTATTTCCTCTTTTAATATTGGCCTTTCTGAACAGAATAACTTTTTAGATCAGTGGGTAAAGGAAAATGACCGAAGTCGGAATTACGCACAAAGGCTCTATCTATTACAACACTGTTATATGGAGTTGGGCAAAAAATATAAAGACAAAAGATGCCGATGGGAATCATGGGAAACAACGATAAGATGTTATGATGAAAATCGTCAGCATCCTTTGTTGATTATTAAGCCTAAACTCTGGAATTTGTATCGGCGCGGCAAGTAGCTAAGCAACACGCGGAAGCAGTGTGTGGTGTCGGTGTATCGTTTGAAAGGATGGAAGAAATGAAGACTTAATATGAAGAGCTCGATTGAATTAGCTACCGCAAGTACCGTAATGCACGCTGGTAGCCTGGGAACTCGAGTAACGATCCACACTTTTATTATTTAATATATTACAGCCAATTATGAATTTATTACATTTTTTACATGTAGTACAAATTACATATTTTACGCGTCGTGTTGAAATTAATTTTTATATATGACTTCCCAACCATGCTAAGCGGTTATCTTGGGTCATGATATTGGCCAGGAATAGACTATCTACTATTTGTAAACGTTCACTATTTGTTGGAAAATCCTCTTAAGATTGAAGACAGAAGGCCCTAAAGGACCCAGTCTTTGAAGCAGATCATACTTATGCTTTCGTACATCATTAATACATTTCAAACTTTCATAGTTGATAAAGTAGTGTGCTCAATGGCACCTGCAGCACTGCGTGTGTGGGAGTTCGAATTGAGAATATTTCTCTGTCGTCAGTGTGGCACCTCAGATGGAGGTCCGGCGTCGAGCTTGCTGGAATGCTAGTGTTTCGGATATGGACTTGGATCGAAACACTCAATGTCTGTACTGTCAGGGAGTGGTCATCTTCTTGTTCTTCTTCTTCCGCGGGCCATAGTTTCAGAAACGGTATGCTAACGGGTGAAGAGAACAGTTTCCCTATTGCGCAGCTGTTCATACTTGCCAAAATAAATTAGTGCTTTAAGGAATTAACGAAAAACTCTGCGAACTAGCATGAATTATTGCGATGCTAAATACGCTTTACAAAAGAAGTATGCATTAATTAATTAATTCATTACAGTTTTCTGTCCAAGGACCGGTCTTTTACTGCAAACCCAGCATTCTTCAACCTTTCATATTTTCTGTTTTCTTCTTAGTCTCCGAGTAGGCCTAGGATTCATATCTTAATATTATTTATCATCCGATATCTTCTTCTGCCCGAATTTCTTTCCCCGTTCACCATTGTTTCCAGTGTAACCGTCAGGAGGAACTTTTTTTTAGCCAGTGACCCAGCCAAATTGTTTTTTTCTTCCTGACCAGTTTCAACATTATTCCTTCTTCACCCACTCTTTCTAGCAATGTTTCATTTCTTATTTTGTCGGTCCACTTAACACGCTCCATTCTTGTCTATCATTTTTGCAGTTTTTCTCGGGAAAGTTGAATGCGGCAGCTTTCCGTTGCTTTCCGCACATCACTCTCTTTTCGTATCTTAAAAAGATCCCTGAGAATCCCAGCTTCGGGGTGAGGAGAGGGGATTTGACTAATTTGGCTCTCCGGACTCCACTGAAACTCACCGTGAAGGTTAAATATCGGTTCTTTCAAGGTTTTTGACTCGATCAGAGACCGGGAAAGCATTTAGACATAAAATTCAATTGATTTAAAGACTGTTCGTTTTAAATTAAATAATGTTTCTGTATTGTTGAATATCTATTGATGAGGTGCGTAAATTGGAAACTGTTTTAAATTAAGGAGACAAGTGAGAATTGAAAAACTTATTTGTTAAGTGTCCAATTTTAGAAATCGCCCGAAACAAATAAATAATTTTGCTGAATAGACCCTAACAGTTTGACATTGCGAGTAACAACGAAGATCACTAGTGCAGCGAGAGGCATGTTTTAAGAAACTCTGTCGTAATTGACTATATAAAAATACACTTGTCAGTGGCCTTTCATAAAATTGAAGAGAAAACATATGAATAAATAATTTGAAGATTTTCAATTTCATTTAAGAAACTTATCACTTTAGTACATAAAAAAGTTATCTTTATGTCAATACCTAAGCACTAAAAGAGAACCACTTATCGCTTTGCCAATATACAAAAGAAATAAACAATTGGTATTTTGTGGGGTTATTACTGGTGGTGGGTGGAGGGTGTGGCCCAGTACAAGTGCATCATGGGACTGCGCGCACTGCTGGAAAGAAGCAAGCAGCAAACTTCCTTCATGCAATGAAACATTGATCCATGTCTGTCAGTCAGCGTACAGAGAGAAAAAGAGATAGCGAGAGGCCAGCACAGAGAGATGCAGGAAAATAAGCTCTTTTTCATAAACCAATAAGGGATGTGAGGAGAGGGTGCGGTTATGGACCAAACCACATTGCAAATCCCTTTGCAGATATACACCGTAATTACAATTGTAACTCTTTTTTGTAATTACGCCAACAGAGTGCGTGTGTAGCGTAGGGATTGAATGCAGTTGAAATCCTGAAATGTAGTTAAACGACTGACCTCACTGTTTTATATCACTGTACTCGTTACACACATTAAGGAAATAGAGAAGAGCTTTATATTCAGATATTACATAGTGCAACTTCCGAGCTATACGCTAAAAGAAATAGTGAGCAAAGCTTCGCTATACTGCAACGCGGAGTTGTTGCTGTCGGCTTGCGCTCTCGTAAAGGCAAGCCGTCTTTACAAGAATACATGCGTTTATAGCCTATGATTATTACAGTAGAATTCCTCGTATCCGGCAACTGTGGGATAAAGCCAATGCCGGATAAGCTTAACTGATTTTGTCGGATAATTGGAAAATACGTTTATAAGTTATGTAAAGACACACTGTACTGCACATTTTTTTTTCTTTTTTCCCATGTTGAAATTTAATAATTTTCATATAGATAATTAAAAATAAAGTTTTGAAATACGTACAATGTTTATTTTTAGTACTGAATACGGTAATGTACATTCATCAGTTCATAATTATTGCAATACAGTAATACATAATAGCGTAAAAATTACTAAAAGTTTTTGTAACCTTATGACAATTTTAAATGGCGGTCATGTGAGTCATATGACGCGAAGAGCAGTGTAGCCAACGTCGCAGATATAAAGACGATGAAATAGCGATCGATGATTTGAGCGTAAGAACATTTCGCGGAATCCATTGTGCAACAGCAGCGTTTAGCGATAATAGCCATGATACTATCTATCACTCGAATAAAATTTTTACGCGTTGTAGGAACAGAGAATTTCATACTTCCGTATTTAGACTCATCCAACATCCTTTCGAAACGGCCGAGTTCAAGTGGTAAATTTAAAGATATCGTCTCTGCGCATTGTTTGCAAGTGACAGATTACCGATGCTAACCTCTACTCCAGGGACATAACGGGTTTTTTTGTCTATGTTTTCACGCTTGAAACAGTGTAAAGCGTAAACACAATATGCGGCATGTGTGATCTACGAAAACCACTCACATCTTCATCAGACTCTTCTCTTTCGCATGAACGACTTTTTTTTGGCTTAGCCAAAAGTGCCGTTGCTTTGGTATAATATGTAAATTAGATTGACAAGTACACTTCCAACTTCAGAAATTCGACTCTACGAGAATGTACGACCGAAGAGTGGCTCGGTTTAATTAATTCATTCATAGTTTTCTGTCGAAGAGCAGGTCTTTCACTGCAGAGCCAGCATACACCAATCTTCCCTCTTTTCCATCTTCTTCTTCGTTTCCACATCGATCCATATGTCTTAATATTGTCTATTGGTGATTTATTTAAAAAATGCGACTTTTAAGTTCAGGGGGA
Organism: Periplaneta americana; assembly: GCF_040183065.1. Classification (NCBI taxonomy): domain Eukaryota; kingdom Metazoa; phylum Arthropoda; class Insecta; order Blattodea; family Blattidae; genus Periplaneta; species Periplaneta americana. Next base: position 87,812,098 of record NC_091122.1, on the reverse strand, counting down.
TATTATTTTAAGTACTGTAAGTACAAATAAAGCTATTTTAATTATGAATTCATATGAACAGTGATACACCTACTTTAGAAGCTTTTAAACTTTCAATCGCGAATTCATAGGTGTAATGAAACTAATTGGCACTTGCTTGTGTCGATCTCAAGGACAACATCTTAACTTATTAACGTATTCTAACATACACCGTATCTATACCATCTTACAACCATCATATTTTCATCTTCTTCTTCGTTTTCTTTCATTGGCAACATTTCTTGAAGAGTTTCATTCTCTGTTCATTGCCGAACTTTTTCGAGATCGGTACATGTTCGGACTCCCACGACATGGAGTCAGCACAATATCGGTCGAATTATACTCAGATAAGGAAAGTTGTGCTCTTCCCTTTTAAAGTTAATGGATTGATAGTTACAAATGTATTATTCTAGAGAAGTGAGAAAGATTTACTACAATATATTTTTTAAAGGCTGCGTTCTCCACACCTTTATAGTCTTCCTTAATTGACCTACCTACAATGAACCTTCTGCAACTCAGAAGCAACGTCTCTTGATCGGCTGCAACGAAAAAGCTAAGGAGTATCAATTTTGCAGTGTAACATAAGCGGTTTCTTCATAACCAACCTTAAATATCGAAAAAGACTTGTGAATCGCCCAGGACACATCACATCACAAGGATTTGCGGGAGAGGAAAAATAAAATATGGCGTTTGAGAGAGAGGTCTTTCCTTTTTTATCCACTGTGATGTAAGCCTCATACTCGTCTCGGGGATAGATCCGGCAATCTCTTTGCGTGTAATTAGTGACGAGTTGGTAATGAGATCTGAGCGGAGTGGGTACCCCCTCCTTCCACCATCCCTCTCGCTTTTTTACCCCCCTCGGCGCAATCTCTTTCCAGGGTTGGCTTGGCTGGCTCGTGTGCTTCGCGCAACCACTGTGCATCTGGCTGGCTCGTGGAACACTGACTGACTGGCTAACTGACTGACCGCCCTAATTAATTGTCTTACTCAGTAGTTAACAGGTAGATTGACCTAAACTACTCATTGTCTTGACTAAATGATCTGACTAATTAAGTAGTTTTCAGACTAGCTAAATGAGCGATTAACTGACTTACTATCTAATTAGCTAATATAATTAACTGAACTGGTCATCTAGGTGACAAGCTAACAGGTTGACAAGGCTCACTGGATGAATGACTGGCTTCACTAACTCATTTGGTCCATGGACAAAGTAAATAACGATAGACTACAGTAGCTGAGTAACGAACTTTATGAGAAAGAGCTGACTGCTGTTCTTAATAAATAATTGAATGATCGGATGAATATTGTATGACTGAGTAACTGATCTTTGTGTTTTTATGCTCGACCATGCCGAAATGTAGTAATTATACACCTGGTAGTAGCTCTTTAATGCACCTCACTAAAGTACACTTATTCATTATAATTCAGTTGTTCAGCCAATGAGAAATAACCATTGTACCATTATAAAACCGCAAGTATCGATTATTCTCGGATATGCAATCGAAAGACAATTAGCGAAAAGTCACGGAGGCTGGAAATCCAATACTGTCGCAGAAGGTTTTGTTCTGTTACTATAATAATTAGCGTTAATTGTAAATAATATTCAAATAAATTCAATTTGTCATCTCGTTTTTCAATTCTAAATCAATTTCCAGGTTATATCAAGCCTAATGTTCACGTCATTCTCTAGATTATATCAAGGTCAATGACATTCGTGCCTCGGAAAAAATCAATACTTTCCCGTCTGTGCACATCTCACAATTCAGGTCAGTTCCGCTCCTCACTCACATAACCATAACATGAATACTTATGAATAATTTCAAGTTAGAAATATGGTCGAGCATAAAAAATCATATGAAACTTGCCTATAATGGTAATTAAGACGCTCGTATGAAAATTATGAAACGAGCGCAAGCGATCGTTTCATAAACAAACATATTCGCGTCTTAATTACTACCATTATAGGCTCGTTGCATAATGTACTATTTAGTTTGTTACCCTCAATGATCCGCTGTTACGAATGTACACTTGGAAGGTATCTTCTCAGGAATGAAGATTTTTAGTACAAACTTTTACACTTTATACATAGAAAAGCATTTTGAACTACTCAGCACAATTGCAATACCACGTAGCATTGCCAAATGTTAACAGCCAATGAAATGAATCATAAACAATTCGAAATGTGGTAATTCAAACCGGTTGACACCAAGCGACTGCAGTGGAACAGACATCGCTTTTATTTGCAGCCATCTCGTGTGGCCTCGATCACGAGACACATTGAGTATGGAATTATAGCCTGCAGCTCTGTGATTTCACATGCAGCAGCATTAGGACAAGTATCGGGGGTCCCTGGGGTACGAGCTGGAACAATGCACCGAGATGAAGACGCATTTCGGTGAGCATGATCGATTTCGGCAACAGGAAACACAGCGTGTGTCGGTTTATAGGCAACTCCTTAGAGAACTTGAAACACATTTGCAATACCATGTTATGTATAAGCTAGTATATTAAACAGGTGCTGTGTCTTCCATAACATTATTAGTTATTTAAATTCCATGAAATTAGTGATAACGAGTGAGTCCGAGTATCCACTATGTGATTACTCGACATTTACCATACAGTTGGGGAAAACCTGGGAAAGAACTTAACCAGGCAATAAGCTCAAACGGAATTTGAACAAACGTGCGAACGAAGCCTCGGCTCACAAGTTTGCACTCTACTCCTAGACTACACAGATAGCTAACACATTCTTAATTCAGCACTGGACGACTTTTGAGCATAGGTATTTGGGTCATATTCTCGATGGATTCTGTAAAATTTCTAATTTCTCCTCCCAAAATTCCTAAGAGAATATACGAGTAATACGCTAAAATGTACGAAGGAAAGGGCGACCACACACACGGAGAGATAAGGCCTAATTATTGTTCTGAGCGCCATTCCTAGCTTGACGGCGACAGAGCAGCCTGTAATAGGAAAATAACCTGTAGGCCTATGATGCCAGTAGTGTGGTGATCGTGATGGTAATGATTAGGGCCGAGACATCGGTATATTTGTATTAGTTTGAAGGTGAACATACGACGCCGGACAGAATGTAGTCGACGTGTTTCAAGTACGGGCAGTGTATACGATTATTGCGTATTATAAACTCAAGACAATACAATCATTGTATACCTATAAGGGTTAACATTCGAAAGATCTAAAATGTTGAGGTTGAGAATAATTGTTGGAAATTATACTTGAATTTTCACAAATGTGATAAAACATAAGTCTAAAAAGATTTTTTTTTATATATATTTAGAATTTTGCTTTACAGTTTTGGAATGCCGAAAACGTATATGACGTATGATGACATAAACAAAAAGGTGTATGCAAAAATGAACACAGTCATACGAAAAAAAAACTGTGGTTTCAATGCATTATGCAAAATTGCAAGAGTTTTGTCAGATGACAAGTGCGATTGTTAAACTTTATGTATAAATGTATGACGTGAAATATTTTACATAATATGCCCCTGGTTTCAGCCGATGTAGAACGCAGTTTTCCGGCATACAAGGTTATACTATCCGGCACTTTGAAAATGAATGTTGTTGTTTATTGCAGCAGGAACCGAAACCAGGCTAACAACATGCGAGAAAAGTAAGGTAGGCCTACAGAATAGATGTGATAAATAAATTAATGTAACAGTTAAAAATAGGGAAGGAAAAATTGAACGTCATATACCTTTTCGGCATTCTAAAACTGTAATGCAAAACTCTGGAAAAAAAAAAAACTTTCAGATTTATGTTTTACCACATTTGTGACAATTTAAGTATTATTTCTCAACCTCACCAGCATTTTAGACCTTTCCGATATTAACTCTTATATACAATGATTGTATTGTCTTGGTTTTATAATACGCAATAATCGTATATAAAACATGGAACGTGCTTGCTTAGGCGTGTATCAAAGTCGCTTCCGCTGCCTGTACTTGAAACGCCGACTACATTCTGACCGGCGTCGTATGTTCACCTCAGACTAGTACAAATATACCGATCTCACGGCCCCGAGTGATGATACTGTGATGATGTGTCAACAGTATCGAGAGAACTATATCTCGTTTTTGGACAATTCAGTTAGGCTTTTGTGTTTCTCTCGTTCAGTGACAAAATTTATTGACGATCTTTGTCCCTGAGCAAACAGTAATCCCTTACACAGCGACGACCAAGTCCTAACGCTATACGTTGGGAGTTATATCCATTCATTAATGAGTGACGGAATGAGACTGTTTCACAATAGTCTGTTTTCCGGATTGCAACAACGATTAATTGCAATAAAGACACATGGCATCAGGTGGCTTTGGATCGCGACCTACTCTACAATTTGTGGTCGGCAACGGGGAAGCAACATGTGTTACATTGCTCATTGTGGGAAGTTCTCGATTGGTGGAGGGATAATAAGAGCTTTTAAACCCTCAAATTATCCGTTAATAAATCGACAATGTCATATTAGTATACATGCATATTTTAAATGCCTTTACTACATTCTGTTTAACCTTCAGTGTGACTATTTCTCTTCATGATTCACAGACTCTGCATTTTATATGTATCACTTTTAATGTGCTTATTGAAATATAACGTTTTATATCACATATATAGGGCTTCATATCCGAGGACCCAAGTTCGAACCTCTGTAAGGAAATTACTTTTAACTCTCTCTCTCCTTTAGGGATTGGATTATGTCTTGTCTTGTGCCATCTAAAGAGGCAGGCCTAGACCCGGTGACTAGATTTATTAAAATATGTGCATGGAAACTAAACTAAGTGAAGACATTATGTAGTCTATAGGCCTCTATACTCTATATTGAAAGACACATTTACATTTTAATAGTTTTTCTCAACTTGGTGAGATTGCCAAAAACAAAGAATGTTAAATAGTGACAATTAATGTGATATATATACATATATATGCCTTAGAAGAGAATGATTTATATGAATTGAAATTTACAGTAAATTAAATAGGCTAATGGTGATTGTAAATAGTTTCCCTAGTCAAATTTCATATTAGCGATAGAAAGATTATTTGAAAATTTCGTACAGTAGGTGTTAATGTTTTGTAAGACAGAATTAAATATACAGAAATAGAGAAAGGAAGGTAATAATAAGGAAGGAAGGGAAATCGAAAAAAATGTAGGAAAAATAAAAAGTTGTGTCGAGAACCAAAAACAGAAACAGGCTAAATAGTGGGTCTACTCGTAACCTCGCCGAGTGCGAGGAGGAAATGTATGGGCTGAAATTACTTACATTTGTCCTACTTGTCCACCTGTTACTTCTATTGTCCAAGATAATGTTTCCTTTCAGAGAGAGGTAGCTTATTTCCATAACAAGAAATAATTCAGTGATTCTCTCACAAATTGTGTATTGAAGGGACCTAGTAAAGACTTCAACATTATGAGCTTTGCTTTATCTTCATGGAGTTCTTGTTTCTAAACCATACTCATGCAAATTCATTCCCTACACTGAATCAGTGTATGGTCAAATGCGTTTAAAAGTATGAAAAAAGAACGCTTTAGAGACTACGTGAAAAGAAAACTTTTGTTTTTCACACAGATACTTGGAAGACTAGTATTGTGTGTAACCGTCTTTTGTAAACTTCAAAACAGATGTATGGTAGTTTCACCCTTTTTTTCAAATTAGCAGGATAATGGTTGTGAAATTCATTATTTGAATTTAGCATGTACTTGTATGGGGCGTCCAGAACTTGTCTTAGGATTATATAACTCGCCCTCCAGCTTTACGTAGGGAAACAGATCTAATGGATAGGGTTTCTAAAGTTGTCGGACTCTTGGAATATAAAATACACGGTTGTGTAGGGTCGATCGGCGTAATACGAGGAGGGTCCAGGCTGCTGCGGCTGCTGACCAGTGCCAGGGGCTTCCCACTACAACTTTGCAAGAACAAGCTCTCCCTGAGTGTGTTCGATACTATTAAACTAGAAGAGGGAGGAGAAATCCTAGGTGTTGCAAGGTATAATAGTCTTTCAAGATACAACTAGTGTAAATGAAGATCCAACTAATGGGCAAGTGAACTGGGCACAGGAAGCCATGCCATAAGGATGATAGCGTCCTTCCTGCAAGGAAAATTCACAAGGAAGTGTGTTTCATTCTGATAGAAAAGCTTGTGGTATCTACATGGTTTCATAAGTTGATGACGATATTCTGTGTCGGAGACACTTAGGATCATCTTGCTTGCTCAAGTGATATTAACTTTTGTTTCAAATAGGCCTACTACAAAAAATACTCCTGTTACTAATTTTTAAGAAAACGGAAATTTCTGTAAAATAAGGTACAGTATTATTTATGTTGATATTTTGAATGTAGTAGTATCCACCCGAAGCTCTAGACGTTTTAAATCTGTTATAGTAGGGCCTATAAGCAAAACTTTACTCTACCGATACCACGTGGCGTCTTTGCTTTTGACTGGTGCGTTCATAAAGATAAGAGTTTTTACAACCGAAGTCTTCGTGAAATAACACGTGCACTTGTACTTTTGTTTTCGCAGTGACAGTACAAGGAAGCTATGCTCATCCCGAATTTCGGTTAACTTATCTGCTAGATAGGCCTATTGGTTTCAGTCTTCCAAATCCTATTATTTTTAAGTGTGTTAAATTATGTCTATATTGTTCAAGAAATTTTAGTTTACATTTATCAATAGGGCCTACTCGTTCTATAAAACGTCAGTGTCATATTATATCGTATACTGCAAATCACTACAACAGGATTTTTACGAAAAGTGGTATGTGTTTATAATGTATTGAATTGTAAACTTATTGTAACTTCGACGCATGTCAAAATTCAACTGTGCTCCTGATTACTTCCGCTTATCATAATGAATTCCGCCTCAAAAATGGAATTTTTCACACTATCAGATTACCATAGTCCAACAAATCTTTAATCGATATACTGTAGGTCTATCTATAGGTGGTAGCAACAACAAATTTAATTTTTATTCACCTAACACAGTAGTGTCAGAGTTGTACGCTCCAAAACCAGTTGTGGAGCTAGATCGGAGCTTCAACTTGCTTATGTCTGTGGAAACACAGGAGCACGCAACCAGTCTAGTGGAGCGCTCCGCTCGTTTAGGCTGTGTCTGACAACGCTGCTAACAGCTGAACTTTAGTTGATTTGAGGTAGGTATCTGAAAAAATTCCGTCTTTTAATGAGAGATATCCACGCGAAACTTTTCTTCCTCATAACAAAATCAACTCCATATAAGATTACGAGGGGCAAAAGAAGGAGGAGAAGAATAAAGTGCATAAGATTTGCTGATGATATGGCATTATTAGCAGAAGAGGAGACGATACTAAGGGATATGCTTCTGGAGCTAAATGACAGCTGTGAGCAGACGAAGAGTATGGTTGTCGCAAGAAAAATAAAGAAGGTAAACTTGCGAATTCTAAATGAGGCAGTAGAGCAAGTGAACAGCTTCATAAGTTATGCTTGGGATGTACTATAAGCAGTAACATGAGCTGCTGCCAGAAAGTCAAAAGGAGGATAGCAGTGACGAAGGAAGCTTTTAATAGAAAAAGGAGCATCTTCTGCGGACCTATGGAAGAAGAACTAAGGAAGAGACTAGTGAAGTGCTTTGTGTGGAGTGTGGCATTGCATGGAGCAGAAACATAGACGTTACGACGAAGTGAAGAGAAACGAATAAAAGCATTTGAAATGTGGATATGGAGAAGAATGGAGCGTGTGAAGTGGGCAGGCAGAATAAGAAATGAAGTTGCTTTGGAAAGAGTGGGTGAAGAAAGAATGATGCTGAAACTGAACAGAAAGAGAAAAAGGAATTGGTTGAGTCACTGGTTGAGAAGAAACTGTCTACTGAACGATGCACTGGAAGGAATGGTGAACGGGAGAAGAGTTCGGGGCAGAAGAAGATATCAGATGATAGACGACATTAAGATATGTGGATCATATGCAGAGACTAAGAGGAAGGCAGAAAATAGAAAGGATTGGAGAAAGCTGGGTTTGCAGTGAAAGACCTGCTCATGGGCAGAACACGTATGTAGGCCTATGTATGTATGTATGTATGTATGTAGGGCCTATGTATGTATGTATGTATGTATGTGTGTATGTGTGTATGTATGTATGTATGTATGTATGTATGTATGTATGTATGTATGTATGTATGTATGTATGTATGTATGTATGTATGTATGTATGTATTAGATATTACTGCACATTACTGCTAAGCGTCATCCCAACTACTTTCACCTTACAGTTAATTCCTTCTCAGAAATTATTTCTTTTTACACTGCTAGACTAGTGGAATTCTTGAAGGTTTAAATTGATGCTATGTATCAACAACCAAGCAAAAACTTGTCGATCTGACATTACATGTGAACAGTCGTGCTTCTGTCATATGAGGTCTCCTTCTACGATAATACGACGAGACATTAACAATGGAAACTTATTCATGTCCTTGGATGAATTTGAACTCTCGACGTGGTGCTTGAAGTATCCCTCAATCTGCTATAAAAACTTTCATTATCCTTCATGGAATAAAATAGACTCTGTTTGGATTTCCATTTGATTAATTTTTTTTCTTGTGTATTGCATTGTCTTTAGCGCTTATCTTAACCTACGCTGATAAAAAAAATCCCTCTGCTTCTAAATGTCTGATATTGAACAGTAATTCCTAGCAATAGAAAAAATAGAAGTAGCCATTGGTCGCTTTGTTGACGGTATTTTTCTCGGCAATTACTATAAAAAACACGTAGCAAAAGTGCATTAAAGAAGTACGAGTAATTTGAAAAGGCAAAGAGTCTTTCATTTGTAGTTCTACGTTATTTAAGTTGCTTCTTTGATTTAGTAGAATTGTAGAATTGAGTCGTCGCTGCTGACACAATGGAGCAATAATTACATGTCACTCAATGGATTGTAAATAGCAGCTGAAGAATCCGGGATTGATCGACCGCAGTTGTGCGTCTTGCAGGGACTAGGCCTATGTCTCGTGCGCGGCCAGATGCACGACTACAACACCACATCATCTTCATCACCGCCTTCTGAATGGGCACGAGCTCGCCAGCAGCCTCAATCTTGTTTTCCTTCCTTGCCCGCTGCAGCTGCTTGTTGGAGTTAAACGCTTTTTCTAGCCAAGAGTGGCATATCACCAAATCACCATCATCTCTCACTCAGACTAAATAAAATTTTCTTCACTTAAATAACAGAGGGAAAAGAAATAAACGACACTAAGATTATTATTATTATTATTATTATTATTATTATTATTATTATTATTGTTTTTGTTTTTATTATTATTATTATTATTATTATTATTATTATTATTATTATTATTATTAGTTTTCATTTAATAAATCACATCTAAGTAGCAGTTCATCTGTCTCATTGAACAGTTGGGAACTTCCATACAATGCAAAAGCTTTGAGACTTGTAGATTCTCAGCATCAGAAACCACCACAACCTGGCTGGGAATGGAACCCGAGCTGGATGGAAGACCAGCGTGCTAGCGCGTAAGCCACAAATGCTGAAACTACTTACACTAGGCCTACTCCTTCAGGGAAGAATTAAGACTATTTTTGTACATGTTATTTTACTAACAATAAACAACTAGGTAGATCTATTGTTATTGTGAATCATTCAACATGATCAATGATATTATGTATGAAATTACGTGGAGCGTGAAGCAAAACTTAAGAGCCACTCTTGCACGTATATATAATTGATAGGGGTTTCTTGCACCTCAGGGTAGCAGTTGACCAATGAGGTGTCAGGGGGCACAAGGCAACCCTTCCACTCGAGTTGTTTACTTACATTTGGTTCAGTTCTTTGACCCTTTCCTTCCTTCTGATTCTGAATCTTTTGTCGTTGTTTATCTCGTTTCAACTAGGTATTTGAACAGATGTCATCAGGAAATCCTTCTGCTGTTTTTCTCGCTCTTGAATAAGTTCTTTGCCCTCAAAATCCAGAATTAGGCCTCCAACAAAATGTGAATTTTGCCTGCTAAACTCAATAATAAAATGGAGCAGATGCTTCGCTAGTGAGGTGTCTGACTTTAAGAGACTACTGAGATACTATAATTTTCTTTTAAGACTTTGCTAACACTTTTTAATATATTACTGGATGAAATCTCGAATACGTCTTCGGCTTTGACTTCCAGGTGCTTTTTAATTTATCTAATTCAATTCCGGTAGTAATACTACTGCAGCGATGTGGAATTACCACTTACTTACATAGGCCTACTTATGACTTTTAAGAAACCCAGAGGTTCATTGCCGCCTTCACAAAACTCGCCATCGGTCCTTATCCTGTGCAAGATTAATCCAGTCTCTATCATTATAACCCACTTCCATCAAATCCATTTTAATATTATCCTCCCATCTACGTTTCGGCCTCCCCAAAGGTCTTTTTCCCTCTGGCCTTCCAACATTCTGTATGCATTTCTGGATTTGTCCATACGTGCTACATGCTCTGCCCATCTCAAACGTCTGGATATAATGTTCCTAATTATGTCAGGTGACAGCTTAGGGATTGGGCGAAGGGCTAACAACCCATTACCGTAAAAAAACAGCTTGTTACGAAAATAAGCCTCGGAATAACCACATAAATAAATAACAATAAACATTGCTCTATCCAAATAAATAAATTGATATCTACGAAAGCAACATTTTTGAAGGCATACTTTCTATAACTTATACAGTACTTACAGTTTCTACCAAAAGTTTAAGGACAAACCTTCGAAAGTGATGCTTTACTCCTGACATTACTGACCTTATAGGTTACTTATGTGAAACCCTCTTATGTTTATACAGGGATCAAATGCCTGTTGGAAAATTAAACTTTTTACTGCAAACCCAATTTCTCTATCTTCCAAACTGTGGATTATTCTATATAACAATTTATCTGTTATGAAAACGTATGGAAAAATTACATTTTTGTAGGAAAAAATTTACTCCAGAATGAGTTTGCTTAGAGCAGTGAATTTTGGGATAGAGTTAGACATATCTGAAAGGTTTCTTGTGCAATTATTACGGCACTTTTTGCTTAAAAAATTGTGGCAGCTCATTCACGCATTATTATTCACATTTTTTCTTCTTTTTCCTTTAGTAAACATTGTCATTTTCTAAAATTCTCTTGTATTTGAAATTCGGGTTCGTCACTGCCACTTATATCATAACATTAAGAGTTGATAACACTTTGTCAATCAGCTTATTCCCTCTATTTTTACTAATCAGCTGTGGAGTTTGCTACAAGCGTGGGAAAGTTAGATTTCTTCCTTGAAAAAACTGAAAATGGCTCGAAATTCAGTGACTGTGGACATGAAGTGGCAGATTATTAGGATGTGGAAGAATGACTAGAGATAATATCTAACTCTATCCAAAAATTCATTAATCTAAGTACATCCATTCTGCAGTAATTAATTTTTTCCTACACAAAATGTGATTTTTCAGTAAGTTTTCATAACAGAGAAGTAGTTATATAATCCACAGTTTTAAAGATAGAGAGATTGGATTTTCAGTAAAAACTTCATTTTTCACAGGATTTGGTCCCTGGATAAACATCAGAGGGTTCTCATAAGTACGCCCGTAATGACAGGAGTGAAATATCTCCTTTGAAGGGATGTTCTTAAACTTCAGGTAGAAGCTGTGCTGTAAGAAAACTAAATATGAAAATCGCCTTGCTATTATATTAACTCCAAATAGAGACAGTACCTAGACTAAATATTTTCAAGTAAAAATGGCTCAGAGATGCTGGATAGGAAAAAAAAATCCGTCCAGTAGTTTAGAAAAAAATCGCTGTAACTACACAATCAGTCGGACATACTTACACAGAATGCCAAAGTCTATTTTTCGTTGTCAGGGGTGCAGAAAAATGCACATTTCCTTTGAAATCAAATTTTTGAAATATCATAGACTAAATTTTAAGGGAAAAATTGTTCTAGGGCCGGGTATCGATCCCGGGACCCTTCGCTTAGCGCACAAATGCTCTACCGACTGAACTATCCCAGGAACCACGAGCTTCACAGGGAACTTCTACCTGAAAGCCAGATTTGTATCATAGACTAAGTTTTCATTTTTTTTTAATTTTGTGTGTTCTGACGAATTAATAAGCAAAATAAAGAAGTAATTTTTCTGCTGTTAGGCCTAAATTCTGTAAGAAAAGAGAGAGAAATAAGATAGTTGTGGATGTCTGCCGTTTTTTTTTTCGTGTGGTATCAGATAACTGTAATGCATCCAACACGCCCTCTGTTAGCCTCGGTGGTCGTTGCCTAACAAATCATTTTTGTTTGTAAACCGCTTCACCTGAGTTTACACAGAGGGAAGTGGACTGGGTATTTAAAGTTTACCGCCGCTTTACCAATATAATAGGTTTCGTTTTTTTTCCTTTTACGCAGCGTGTAGTATGTTCTAAGGGCATTGTCTGCACCGTGAGTGTTAACGTAAGGTTATCTCACTCTTCTTTTTGAGTTTCCGCGAATCATGAATGAGCCCGCATACCCTGTAACTAGACGGTGTTTATGGGGACCCCTTCCTGTGTTTTCTTTTGTGACCACCTGCCTTCTTCTTCTTGGCCATCGTACAGAAATATTCCGTGTCCCTCTGCAATTACGAGACCCATTCTTACTGATACAGTAAACAGTTATTAGGACAATATGAGCCATACATTCCAGAAAGTTTCGGATTATGAATTGGTAGGTTCTTGTGGGTTAACAAACGGATGTATTGTCCAACACATGTCTTTCTAAGTTTGAACATTTCGACAGCTCTAGTCCCTCCTTTCAGATCTTCCTTTCGTCTGTAATTTAGGAGTAGGTTTCCGAAAGCTCAGTGGTTCCAATACAGATGTTATACAAACCTTCAACAAAACCAAGGGCTAATTGCATTGCTTTGATTTTCTTAGGAAAGGCTAGACTTCTATCTCTCTCTTTCTCTCTGCACATAATAGGCTGTTAATCTGTCTAGAAAGGCAGTTGGGGTCCTTGCTTTCTTCTCCTCGGTGGAGGTTTTGTTCGAGGAAACGAGGCGTGAGAGAATGAGACAAGCCAAGACATTTTACTTGTAGTACATAAATCTCTCAGCGGGTGTAAGTATTGCGCTCTTAAATTCTGACAAATAAGCCTCTATTGTATATCATTTGTTAAGTATTCTGCAGATTGCGGACGATAAATAGACGTCGCGCTCTTTTAAAAATAATATTTCTTGAATGGAAAGCTATTATTTTGCTCATGTTTTTGGTTTGTTTGTTTTTTTTATTTTAGGATCATAAGACAGAAGTTAACTAAGTATATAACATTTAGGTTGCATTAAAGGTATTGATTATTCAATGTGTAGTGAGTAAGAAGGAATTGATTACAATCAGGATTCTAAGAACTATTAAAGAGTTTAGTTTTCCTCGTAGGATAACTGGGTTAAAATTTCAGAGAGATCAAATCGTTGAAGAAAATGTGTTGAACTTTGACTCTAGGATACATTTATTCTTTCTGCCATCTTTCCACCATTTAGTATCATCTATACTGTTAGGTGAACAGTCAAAGAAGCACTACCGTTGTGATGTGTCAATGGATCATAATGTGATATGCAACAGAATACCAATCAGGTCAGGTCCTTCATATCTGCGAGAGATACTAGTGTACTTGGTTCAAAGGGCTGAGAGATAAATAAAAAATATATATAAGTGCAATAATTCTGGAAGCCTCGGCAATTTGATTATTTGCACCTTAAAATTATTGTCGCTCTCTCAATGTTCTACTATAATTAATGTAATATCCTCTGATTGAGGTTCTGGCTGATATGTAGGCCTACGTCTATTATCAGGCAGTACATCTCACTTGACGATATGTGCCAGAGGAAGAACAATTGATTGTATGCATCTGAAGTCTGAGTAGTGTAATATGTAGCTAATCGGCGATGTATGAAATGGAGGGGAAAGGAACTGGCCACCCTACCCCATTATCTTGGTATCACTTGTGAGGTACAGACTGTCTTCGGACAGTTGACTAAACAACAATTTATTTAAACTAATAATAATAATAATAATAATAATAAAAATAATAATAATAATAATAATAATAATGATCCGTGGCGCCATAGCCCTTGAAGGTTCTAGACGACCAGTCGGCTTCTGGCCTCACGTTCACATGCCGAAACAGAGGTGGACGATCATCCAACCAGAATGAAGGTATCATGTGGTTAGCACGATGATCCCTCCAGCCGTTATAGCTGGCTTTCACAACCGGATTTCGCTACCTATTCTAGTTCCCCAAGTGCATCACGATACTGGGTGGACACTGGTCCCGTACACTAGCCGAAATTTCATGAGAAAATGTTTTTCCCTATGAGGACTCGAACCAGCGCGCATTCCGTAACGCGAGTCCTAGGCAAAACGCCTTAGATCACGACGCCACGGCGCGGGACAACGAATATGAATAGGCCTACTCTAAATAGTCACGAAATAATGAAATTTCTGCGCAATATGAAGGATTATACGTAGGTAATTCCAGGACAGGATATCAAATGAAAATAGGCTTATAAGTTAAATGAAGAATTATGACTAGGTTTATGGTTCTCTACAAGAAAAATGTATCTGTGTAAGAGTGCAGATAAAAGTAGGCTAGGTAGTTGAGGTATAAAGTATAACTTAGTTAAATAAAATCGGTACCGAAGAGCCTAATCCTATTTCTCCAAATGAAACAAACCTGGGAAGGTCATAAGGAGTTTGACTTACTGTGTAACAGGTTGCAGAGCCTGAATTATGAATACGAGAAAGAAATTTTGAACGGATAAACAAGACTGGACAGAATTTCAGACGGAAATATGATAGGCTCTAAAAGAATTAAACGTTTGCTTTTTACACAAATATAAAAGGTTAAAAAAGGATCATGTAGGCCTATTTGAATCCTCAAAGTTATTCGAAAAGGTAGCTTTGTACCAGACGAAAAATTAATGATACCAAAAAAGAACCGGAAGAATATGGCAAGATTTGTGGCGATAAGAAGTGGAGAGGAAGGAGAAACAGGATAACAAGGAGGAAGAAAGAAAAAAGACAAACGAAGTGTTTGTTTCTTCATGGCTCACTGTAATCCGAACGATCTTTAGTGCCTGAAAATCCTAGAGAGAATAAGTATGATAAAATAGGCTACGTGCTGTAGTAGTCCTCCTAATGTTCGCTTTATATTTGACTAGAATCTCAGAGCTCATACCAGGATGAGAAACAGATTTCCGCATTAATATTATTCCTGTAGAAACCATCCTTAGGCGGCCGTATAGCTCATTTGATAGATCAACTAACTCAAGTGGAATACATACTGGAACTCTAGTGTTAAAGGCTCTGTGACCAAGAAATTATTCTTTCCCAATGTACAAGACAGACTATGTTGCAGCCAGTTCTCAACCGAATTCTTTTACACCCAATTTATGACCGGCCATGGAAAATTCGGTTCCTACTTTGAAAGATTTAGGATCAAAAGTGCAGAAGAATCTCTGTGCATAACTTATGCAAAGAGAATCAGACTGTTGAACATTTGATTTTTCACTGTCCAGTGTTCGAAAGGAAAAGACACTTTTTAAGATATCATATCTCGGACTGCAATTTAAATTACTGCGCACCCCTTTACCATTTTCTTAGAAAAAAATGTTGTTACAAACAATTCAGAGAGTTTATTCACCACATCCACGCAAGACTGTAGCTATTAATTGTATGTAAATTAATGATGATATAAAATCCTAATGCAGTATGTAAAACAAGGTCTCTATCTTTGGGACATAATAATAGTAATAACAACAATAACTATGTTTGTATTATAGATTTTACTATTGTTCAGTATTTGATGACAGGTATATAGTTTGTAACCATAAGTAATTTTGTTTTTATTTTTTTTTTACTATCGCAAACCAACTAGATAATAGGTGATTTATTTGTAACTAAGCCAATTCTGTGCATTATCTCATTACTATTGCCTAAAATTATGTATAAAATCACAAGTTAATGTAATAATCTTGCAATTTCTCTACACCTTCGATTATAATTTCTAATTTTATTTCATTTGTTTAACTGAAAGTAATTATTGCATAACGTATTTATTATTGTTTACTGTCTCTTAATTAGTGTATTTATATTGTAACTATGATTCAGACCTACTATTAATTCTTTAAAATTGTGTATTATCACTACATAATGTATTTCACATGTAACAAACTACAACCCTAATATACCAAAGGTAAAATAGGGTTTCAATATTTGGATAACAATAACTAACTGCGGACTGGAAGGTTCTGGGTCCAATTCAAACTTTCATTGCCAAACTTTCAAAATAGCTCCGCAGGGCATCCAGCCTCCTGTCAAATTGAGTACCGGGTAAAAGGAGGCCAGATGTCAGAGCGTGGTGCCGACCACACCGCCTCATTCTAGTGCTGAGGTCATGAAAGCACGAAGCTGTACCTCCATGCCATAAGCGCCTTCATGCATAGAATGAGTAAAACGGGACGCTAATATGTAGTCTATCTATGAGAATATTCAGGTCAACATATTAGAGTCTATAATATGAGGCTATGAGCTTGACTCGAGTTCTGGGGGGGGGTTGCAGGTAAGGCGAATGTCAACTAATGTCATGGCTAAGCCTTGTATCTATCTCGCTATTACCAATTTCATCGACGCTGGATAACCTGGTACAGCGTCGTTAAATAACCGATTAAAATACACGACATGCATAATTAATGAAATGATCGCAGAATAGACTTAGGTCTACTTACTTACTTATGGCTTTTAAGAAACTTCCGCTCTCACATAAATCCGCCATCGGTCCCTATTCTGAGCAAGATTAACCCAGTCTCTACAATCATATCCCACCTCCCTCAAATCCATTTTTATATTATCCTCCCATTTACGTCTCGGCTTCCCCAAAGGTCTTTTTCCTTCAGCTCTTCTAATTAACACTCTATATGTATTTCTGGATTCACCCATACGCGCTACATGCCCTGCCCATCTCAAACGTCTGGATTTAATGTTCTTAATTTTATCATGTCATGTGAAGAATACAATGCATGCAGTTCTGCGTTGTGTAACTAACTCTCTCTACTCTGTCAACTAAAACTCTGACCTGTAAGTCTAAATTAACCTAATCTAGGCTATCGTAACTGAGGAATGTGCGCCATAGGAGACTAGTCTACGCTACATCCGCGATGAGATGACATGATGAAAGTTTGTTTGGATGACACAGAGTAACAGGAGAAGATAATCTTTGTGTTACATGGACCACGGGCTTGCTCAGCACAATTTATAAATCGGAGGTACACATGACATCGAACCCGGGTCCACAAGATTATAAATAGTCACTAGACCACGTGGCGGCTAAATATGAATCTTATCCACGGAGTAATGTTCACTTACAAACTCATAGGACGTCAGACGTTATGGTCACCGATTGTTGTTATGGACTTATAATAATTTATTCTGGAACTGCATACGCGCTGAAAGAAGAAGAAGAAAAAGTAGAAGAAGGAGAACAAGGAAAAGGAGAGAGAGAATGCATTTCCAGTTGCATTACTTTCCTCTAGTAACCACAATAAAGAACCTTGAAGTGTCGGTGACCTGTAAAAGAACACTCCTCCTGTAATTACTTGAAGCATAGGCCTATGTAAGACATTCCCCAGCACATAATGGATCGTGACGTAAGAAACTGGAGGAAGCCGAGCGACCTTGTGATTAGAATCAGACTAGCACCTTGAACACACTTCAGCAAAGAAACAGCTGTCCTCGTGACGTAAGATGGAGTCCTTACGGCACACATGCTGATGTTCTCGCTGCAGCTTGCAAGTTGCTTTTCTTTGTTGGTAAGTGCAAGCAGAGTATTGACTATTGAGAGTGGTCGCGGCCCGGTGTGCCTCCGATTGGTAGGTGGAGTGGGAAGTTTTTGAAGAAGGGGGCGAGGAACGCCTGAGACCCGAACGCGTGCGGGCCACGCGTCACTCTTAGAAAACTGGCTTGGCTTGGCTTGGCTTCGGCTTGGTTTACCCATCCTCCTTGTCCGTCTGTCATTTTCTCCGAGAGAGAGAGAGAGAGAGAGAGAGAGAGAGAGTGCGCTTGCTGTATAAAAAAGAAGAACTCGCTTCCCCTCACAACAAAGCCGGTAGGAGCAGCTGATACATGTTGCTGCCCCTTCACCCCACCTTTACGTTCTCTTATTCTAGTGTCTCACCCTCTCGCTCCTCGGCCCCTTGGGGATCCCTGATGACGTAAGAGTAGTAACAACAACCACCCTTGCAGCCAGCTGATTTGCTTTTGCACCCAAAAGCCTACATATAGCCCGATGTGGCACAGTACAATAAGGGGGAGAAACACGCTGTCTCGGAGACATGTTCACGTCATAGACCCGTACTACAGACAGCTGGTCTCTCGGAGCTGCTGAGTTCTCCTCCCGTCTTCGATAACAACCTCCTCCATTCATCCATTCCATCTCGACATCAATCACGTGGGCCTATATAGAACGAATTATCAAAACCACCCTAAAAACTTTAACGATCCCCTGCTAATGTTCATACTGAGATATAAGAAAATATAGCCACGGGGTGAATATATCTCCCCACCCTTCGTTTCGCTTTCCTTTTGTCATGTTTATGTAGTTCGAGAGGGAATTTTCTGTTCGCGACATCACAGTCGAACATCTTTAGGTCCAACTTCGGTCACTTTTATATTTTCAAGTAATTTCATATTTACAGAATTCTCCGATATAATATCGGTAGGATTTTTATGATTCGAAACTTGGTTACGTACTTGAGGTTCTCTATTTCTCGAATATCATTTTATTTAATCCTTGAGGCGGAAGGAATTCTGTAGGCCTAACAAAAAATATATGATCGAATTTCCAGGAGCAAAGAAAAGCTCGTAAGCTCACCAGTATCTGTAATGGATAAACTAGTATTAATGATTTTCATAGGCTTAAATGAACGAAAAACTCACTTTCTCGAAGTTAGAAGAAAGGGAGAAGGAAGATATGCAAGTATTTTTATTTTCCAAAAAATATTTTCAAGAAATTACCATTAAAAAGGGAGTGAAATTTGATGAGGGATTGTAGGCCTAATGTTTGAAAAATTAGAAGTTAGCCAGTGAAATTGCGAAAACGGTGAATTGCCACAAAATTGCTGTTGGGTCAGTATGAGATATGTGAATTGCCACAAAGCCATATGTGAATTGCCACAAATCCAAAGCTGATACATGTGTGGTCTACGAAAAAATCACTAACTCACTTTCTACCTCATTTTCAAGAATAAAACCTTCGTTTCTCTTTGTCTTTATGGTCATTGATTCCAGCACTTCTTGGATCTCTCGTCTTGTTTTAGGCAATGCCGGATGTAAAACTGATCTGGCAAAATGCATAATTCGCCTAATAAGTTCAAGAGCCGCTGTTGTCAACTCATATTCATTGTCATGATTTGCCAATTCAACACGAATGATTTTTTAAGATTTTTCAGATAAGTTTTCTATTGCTCTTCTTTTGCAAGTATTGCTTATTTCTTGTCGATTTAATTTTACCTGGGGTATGCTCGTATGATTATGAGTAAAGTCACACTCACTATGTCACATATTTCTTCAGTTAACCCTGTTGTGTAAACCTTCGCTCTGTAGCTTCTTTGGACCAACTCTAAAATTGACCTCAGGTAATTTTGTGGCAATTAACATATCTCGATCATATAACTACCTTTACTTGTTTGGGTTTTGTGGCAATTCACCCTGACCCGTGAAATTGCCATTCATTGAAATCGATTTACGGTACAAGTTCTGTTTTCACAAATGAATTGCTGTTAGACTAACGCGGTCAAAATTCTATTTATACATATCTTGCTCCGAGTTATAATCCTACCTACTAAAGGATAAAAGGACGCCATCTTGAACGAAATAGGTTATGAGGGTGAGGATGAAAAAGAGTGAGGGACTCCCTTAGACATGTCACGTGCCCCATTTCCATATGTAAGCAAGAACAGGGGAGTGCTCTTGCACACCCCACAAGAAGGAGGGAGAGAGGGTGATGGTTTGGCGTGGGACACAAAAGTAACATCACCCCTCAGTTGACGAGCATTTGGCAATGTTTGGACCGTCCATAAGGGGAAGGAGGACGCCGTAAGAACTGATTGCAAGCGACTCGACTGTTCTTGTTACGTCATCAAGCTGACGATCGTGAATCATTCTGCCGGATTATCAGATCGCTCCTCAAAGCGTCCGACGGAAGGGTCATCTCACTCATCTCACCCGCGAATAACTTAGTAGCGGCGGTGGCGTGTGCCTCTAGTTCTTTGTGGGGCAGCATCTCCCGTTACAATAATTGCAGGCCACCGTACACTGCAGGTACCGGGTCATTAAAGTGCTCAATTATAGGATAACAAACAGATCATGTTTGGTATTACGAGTCCTGCAATCTTAATGCAACGATGTAACATAATTAATTTGATAGGCCTACCCATGCAGTAAAAGTACGAGAGGCTATTGTTTGCAATAGTTTTTATACTAAAACTTGAACAGTTTTCGCGCTAGTGCAACGATGCAAGGGTTAATACAATTTTACTAGACTTCCATGTCCTTTATTTTCGTTTCCTGTTTAGTGATCGGCATGAATCTCGAACTCTTCGATACTCGATCATAACCCAGGCACGACATCTCGCTAAGCACATCAGAATTCGATCTTTAGAATACTTTGTGAGATTGTGGTGGAAAAGGATACCTTTTAGGCCTACTAATACTTGAGTTCCCATGTAATTCTGATTCTACAATTGAGGGAGTCAGCGCAAAGTGGTCTAAGCCACTTTTTTAACGTAGAAAATGCAAGTTAAAGTTGCATATATTTATAAGTGATATTTTTAAGTGAAAAATTACATGCTTCCTAATAAGCTATTATAATGGTGGATTGGTCTATTCCACTTCGTAGGAAGATAGTTCACGTCAATATCAACAGAAGGCTCTCGAAAACTTGGTGTTTCTTCATAAGAACTAACTACAATAAATCATGACAGTTTTCTGTTCGATAAGGAATGTGGAAGAAATGAAAGATTAGAGGAAGAAGAAACGCAAAATGAACCAGGAGAGGAATGAGGAATAAGACGAAGGAAAAACTGAGAAGGAAGGTAGATAGAAATGGATAAATATATAGAAGTAAACAGGAATCAAGAACTGGAAAGGAAAACAAGAGATTAGTCGAGGAGGGAAAAGAAAATGAGATAAGTAAGGGGAGAAAGACGGTGTGCGAAAAGGACTAGAAGATGCAAGAAGAGATAGGAAAAAGGTATGGAAAGATGAGGTAACAGCACAGTCTAGTATATACAGTCACGAAGCTCAATACGTAGTAAATATGCATCCATAGATAGTTGCTAACCACTAGGATCGCTAAAATCGCCTCATTACAGGCAATGCGAAATAGTACCGACACAGTCTATTGTTCCTAGCACTCTCACAACTCAAGCTTTGTGACGGTATATACTAGACTGTGGTAACAGCAGAATTAACGATGGAAGAAGATAAGGAGATGACGTCAGTTCAGCTGTTAGGTCTATATTTTTCTTCTATTTGCGTAAGTGCAAATGTAGTC
Source organism: Periplaneta americana (assembly GCF_040183065.1). Taxonomy (NCBI): domain Eukaryota; kingdom Metazoa; phylum Arthropoda; class Insecta; order Blattodea; family Blattidae; genus Periplaneta; species Periplaneta americana. Next base: position 87,790,515 of record NC_091122.1, on the reverse strand, counting down.
TAGTCTACATGTTATGATACTAGATTCTCTGGACACCACATCGTAATGTAATAGGGCTCCACACTGTTTCCTCTCTGTATTTTCACGTGTGCGTATACACACCTTGCAACAGAATAGGGGCCTTGATGACTTTCTACTTCTCTCTCTGTGTCTCGGCAGCAACAGACGTTTTATTAAGATAGTTAGATCAAGCTCGAGGATATAGACCAATACGCACCCACGCACACCACGCAGTTCACAGGCAAATTATCTTAACTAGGTACACATAGTGTCACAGTAGGCTGCGCCTTTGTTGTATGTAGGTCAGTGCATCCCGACCTCGCCTGTGGGAAGGGCAGGCGACCCGATTTCACACAAATATTCTGCACATTGTTCTAGATTTCACGGCAAAACAGAAATTAAAATGACATATCAAGAAATCGAGTCACCAGAGTGACACATACTTTCTCATTTTACGTTTTATAGCCTATGTTAAAAAACAATTCGGCTCCTGTATCGTGTCGCGAATTACATTACTGTTATAAATTATTTTATTGGACTCGCATTATTCAAAATAGGCTATAGAACCAGCATTTGAAATGTGGATATGAAGAAGAATGGAACGTGTGAAATAGACAGGCAGAATAAGAAATGAAGCTGTGTTAGAAAGAGTGGATGAAGAAAGAATAATACTGAAAATGACCAAGAAAAGATAAAGAAATGTACTGAGTCACTGGCTAAGAAGAAATTGTCTACTGAAGGATGCACTGAAAGGGATGGTAAATGGGAGAAAAGTTCGAGGTAGAAGAAATCAGATAGGCTAAGAGACAACATTAAGCTAGGGTCTAGGCCGATGTGGATTGTATGTGGAGACTAAGAGGAAAGCGAAAAATAGGGAGGATTGGAGAATGTTGAACGTGTAGTGAAATGCCGGCCCTTGAGCAGAAAATTGTGAACGGTTAGGCCATATGTGAGTCCATATTTCGCTTTCCTGCTGCAAGCTGATCACATGGCCAGCGAGTTACACAATTGAGAATGTCTAGCATTGGTTCAAATAACTAACAATGTTGACAAGGAGACGGACTAAAGGGTATGCACAAGCTTCACAATCCAAAAGACTGTAGACTTGACAAGCAGAATCTCTTCGAGATTTTTGCGGTTGAAGAAGGCAATTCCGGACAGAGAATTCACGGAAGTGAACAGAAATATACGGACGTTCTTGTGTTTTGTTATCTTTGAGGAAGTAATAATTCTATATTGACTCAAGTGATGAAGCACAATTCAATTTTGTTAAGAGTTCTGAAGCAATTGTTGACGCAAGTGCTGAAATCGAACCCATTATTTCTCTGCGAATACTACGTCCGGAATCGTGACGTATGGGATCTGCGATTCACCGAACCGTGTCGCCGGCACTCCTCACTTCCTGTCTACCACACACTTATTTGAAGGCAGGTGACACCTTACAATGGCTTGGGTGGAAGAAAAAAATGGACATATGCAGAAGTTATCCAACAGCTAGGGTGTCTTACGTTAGGTTATTTAAACCACAAGAATTCAGTTAATCATATTACGTCACATCTGAATAGCCTTTCATCTTCGATAGTCGAGTTTCTTGCTGCTTTGCATTCGAGGTTCGGATGAAGCCTTACCCAGGGCAATGAGAATTCTTCAAATGGCTTCCTTCGCAAGAGAAGTTGGAAATACAGTGTCGCAGATTCATGACAGTAAAATATCGCCGAATGAAAGGGCTTCAGCTAAAAAATTACTGGCTATTTGTTGCGAAAAACTCTCACTCTTCTGCTCTTTATCCTCGCTGATCACCCAACCATAGGGGAAAAGAAATCTTTGAGAATAATGTATTCCACCGCACACTATCTAGGAAGAGGCGACATGTAAGAACTCAATTTAACCTTTATAAATTAGACTGATATTAAGTTACTTTGTTAATTTCATTCATTGCTGTTGAACATAACTTCTACATTCTTAATATACAGAAGAACTCCAATTATCCGAACTCCAAATATACGAATCACGTTTCATGACAGTTTGAAATTGTTTATTCAAAGAAAGTTGCATATGTTTAGGTTTTTTACTTCGTGTACTGTACTACCAAACATAAGTAAAGTTCTACTCTGTGTGGAATATGAAGAGTTCTTATAATTGAAGGGTTCAGAGCCATAGTGGGCCAAGCGCCATTTATTAAAAAAGGAGAAAGCAAGGGTTAAAGTTAAGTGAATACCATAGTTTAATGAAGATTGACATATCATTTAGTTTGAATGTGTATACTTTATATTACTTGCTATATGTTTCCGTTGAATTATGGTAATAACTTCATTTTAACCCTTGTTTTCTACGGTTTTAGTAAAATGACGCTTGGCCCACTATGGTTCTGAACCCTTCAATTTCAATCCATTTAAAATTCTATTTTGTTTGAATATGTGTAACTTTGTTCATTATAAACTGTAGGCCTATAGTTATTTTGCACTTTTAATACACTCAGTAGTTTACTACTGTTGTTTCTAGACTCTTTTCATTTCCGACCCAATTATCCGGATTCCTGCATATTCGGATCATACTAACCTCTATTAGTCCGGATAATTGGAATTCTACTGTAATTAGGCTTACATCAAACAACCACAAGTACCGATGCTACCTAAATGTGTAATCAGAACTGCGTAACATAACTAATAGCTACATTAAAATAATAAGCGCTGCAGGCAAACACAAGAGAAAGGACACACAAACATTCTCGAAGTTTCTTCCGAAATCGAACCCAGAACCATATATTACCTTCTATATAAACGTTAAGAGAGTATGACGTATTTGTGATAATGATAACTTATAGGCATACAGGCTAATTATTTATCAAAATACTTTAAATTACATTTTCATTGTATTGGTTTGGTAAAAAAAAAATCTTTTAAACCAGCACTCTGAACAATAAATTATGCTGTGCTGCTTATAAAGTTCTTCACTTTTAAGATTTCGATTCTTACAAATTGCAGTTAGGCTATGTCAGTCGTTTGAGAAAATGTGAAAATAAATTTAGGCCTACTTCGCAGTACTCTAAAGATTTGAACCCCATTGTGCTTACCATTCCTTTATGAACAACAATTATGGGTCTCTTTGTGAGTGTGACAGTAATGTGACGTGTTTTATATGCTTGTGCTTCAGCTTGGCTTAATCGTTCGTTCTTTAGTTCAATAGTAACTGAAAGTGTTGCCCAACACAGTTAACTTTACTGGAATAACAATAATTTTATCTAAGTCTGCTTTCTGTGGCATCAGCACCTGTCATTATTGGACCCGCTCGAAGCAATTCCCGACAGTTTCTGCTACTGGACTATAATGCACTGAAAGGAGTTAGTTTGTCTAATAGCCTGTGGTTATAGTAGTTGTCGTGTAGGTTTCTATACGAAGTCTCAAGTATCATTCCACAATTACAGTAAAATACCCTATCTCTTTAACATATTAGAACAAGACAAGTATTCAAGAATATTGTCCTGCAATTAGGGATAGCAAAAAATCATTTCTCTTTCTTACAATATTACACAGATATTTAGGCCTATGTCTTCCCAGTTAGTCGAGTAGTCACTATGCTTGTCATTATTAATTTGAGGTTCCTGAGTTCAAATTTGTCACAAGGGATGGATTTTTAATGTCGATAAAACTCTCGCTTCGGCAGCAATAGTAATAAGAGCTTAGTAATAGTAGTGGTATTTTATTTAACAACTCTTTCAACTGCATAAGTTATCCACAATCGAATTCAACTTGCATGAAATGTCCGACTAATTTTTCCTGTACTTCCTTATCATAGACAGAATATTATTTTATGGTCCTAAATCTACGATATGACCCTCGTAGCTTTACTTCCCTTCTAAAGGAATCCACGTGAAGGATATTACCTATTTTCCTTAAAATCCATTGAACCCGCGAGCCTGGCATCCATCACCACTAGGCCCATAAGAACCGCGTTGAGGACAATACCGTCTTCAGAAGGGAAGAAAAACCAGGAGGTCGATGTGGTAGTTTTAGAACTCTGTATCTGGATGAGAGGACCCAAGTAATATTTATAGGCCTACATAATTTATCAGTCATGTGAAAAGTCAAGTCTGCCAGTCTTAATTATCGCCTATTATTCTGTGATCGAGGATGAAGAATTCTACTTACAACGTGAGTAGACCTACTCCAGAAATGAAATTCCTCATATTGAGAAACTAGTGGTGTTCAAGAAGGCCTCTATCTTTCATAATTGAATGTGTTCGAAACAACCTAGCCAAGCATAATGAGTGATTCTGCATAGGACTATAATAGTAGTCTAAGCTTGACACACGTAAGAACACTTACAAGCAAACATTCTGATGCCAGATAAAAAAAGTTACATTTTTTTATTCCACCATGTTGGTAATGTCAAAAGAAGTGCTTATACAAATTTTGGTCACTCGACCGCAATTATGAGGCTGTCCAGAAAGCGATTTTCCCTGGGGTCTTTTACAGAAAAAAGCACAATTTCTTGGAAAGATTTATTGAAACAGATACAGCAATTGTTGCGCTATTTGTCAACATATCCCCCCACTGGAACTGAGACATTTGTCATACCATGGGATTAATTTTTGTATCCTTGTGTCATAGAAGTCAGCCGACTGGGATCGGAATCAGTGTTTTACAGTGTCTGCACCTGTTTGTCGATCCTATGATACGACAAATATCTCCATTCTGGTGGGGAATATGTTGAAAAATAGCTCAAGAATTGCTATACCGGTATCTATTTCGATACATTTTGCCAATGAAATTGTGTTTTCTTTCTGTTAACGGTCTCTGGTGAACTTATTTTTATGACCCTCGTAATTGCGGTCAAGTGGCCAAAATTTTTATAAACAGTTCTTTTGACGTTATTAACATGGTGGAAGAAAAAAAAAACATTTTTATCTGCTCCTATCAGAATGTTTGCTTGTTAGCTTAAATCCTGCAAGTGATTCTGCATAGGACTGTATAATAGTAAGCGTGACACACGTAAGAACACTTAGGCCTAGCATAAGTCCTGCAAAACTTAGCTGAAGTCCTGCAAGTGCCATGTTTCGCTTTCCTGCTACAAACTGACCACATGTCCAGCGAGTTACGCTAATTAAGAATGTCTAGCATTGGTTAAAATATCTAACAATGTTGCCAAGGAAACGGACTAAAGGACAAGCCTCTTAAGGGGTGTGAATCATAACTGGAATTAGAGTTGTTTCAAAGTGACATACACAAATAGAAGGAACAAAAAATAATTAAATTTTAAATCGGTTATCCACATTTTCTACAATAGGCCTAATAAAGTTTAGGGTTATAGATAATAACTGAAGACATTTCATTGAAAGGATGCAAACGATAAGAGTACCGGTACCTAAATTAGTGCTACGATATGAACCAATTGACAAGAAAGACATCTGAAAGGGATGAATTTGTGGTAGAAATGAAGGGTTCAGAGCCATAGTGGGTCAAGCGCCATTTATTAAAAACGGAGAAAGCAAGGGTTAAAGTTAAGTGAATACCATAGTAAAACTGACATACCATTTAGTTTTAATGTGTATGCTTTATATTACTTGCTATATGTTTCCATTGAATTATGGTAATAACTTCATTTTAACCCTTGTTTTCTACGGTTTTAGTAAATGGCGCTTGGTCCACTATGGTTTGGAACTCTTCAAATATACTATAGGCCTAGGTCTATATAGAGGTTTAAAACATGGCAAGGCAAGGGAAGAAGACTGTGATGTATGTATTTGGCAGTTTAGTTAGTCTTTACACCCCTGTACTTTTACTTGTGACATTATCATTTAATGGGTCACGCAAAACAATTTTACACCAATTACGAATATGAAATTTAAACCGTTTACTCTGTTGTAGCTATATTATACTGTGGGTAACAGCAATTCAGAGGGTAATGCTAGTAGTCTTGTAAACGTCAGATAAATTTCCCACCTGCTTATTTTCCTTCCCTGTACAAATCGCACTTGTGGAGTGGATTTTAGTTACTCTGCTATTATATCGATCCTATATCTCGGCCAAATATCTGTAGTGTATACAACTCCATAAGACAACGGACACGTTTCTTTTCGGGAAATGTTTTACTTCTTGTAATTTAGAGTTTTTAAAAGAGCCGAGCCTGGATTTGCCTGCCTTGGAGGGACTTCCTTTAGGCCGATTATGACACTCGCAGTAGATTGTTTCTTGGCCTCTGTTCAATTCTCTGAGATTATTATCGTATTATTAAGGGTCTAGCAAGTATCCTCATTTGCTTCAGTTGTCACTCATCAGTGGACCTCAAGCTCGTCATTCAACTCATTCTTAACAGTGCAAGAAGTGGCATAACGAATAGGCAACCACTTTTCTATCCTGCTGCAGTTTTTAAGGTCATACGAAATTGCTTGCAAGGACAGTATGAACATGCAGCCTCACAGTTAGGATGCGGTTTCATTCTATATCTTAAGCTATGCATTCAATTACAAGACTGTTCTGAAATTTTTTCTTACTTGGTTATTTAACGACACTGTATCAACTACTGGGTTATTTATCAATGTAATTTGTGATAGCGAGATGGTATTTGGCGAGATGAGGATGAGGATTCACCATGGGTTAAATGGCATCCACCTTACGGTTGGAGAAAACCTCGGAAAAAACTCAATCATGCAATCAACTGATCCGGAAATCGGACCCAAGCCCGAGCGCAACTCCGGATCAGCAGGAAAACGTACTACCGCCTGAGTTAGGCCTACACCGGTGGCTCTGTTCTGAAATTACGTTGCGACTACTTCCTATCTGTATTTCAGGACTGAAAGGAATGGAAAAGGAACAGAGGAGGGAAACAGGAAAATAAAAATAAAGAGAGGTAAAAGAAAGGGAGAACGTAAAGATGAGGGATAAAACTAAGTAATGGAGAAAATAAGAGAGGTAGAAAGAAGGAAAGACAGGAGGAGAGAAGAAAGAAAGAAGAAAGAAAGAAAAAGAAAGAAAGAAGGAAAGAGAGAAAGAAAGAAAGAAAGAAAAAAGAAAGAAAGGTACAAAAATGAAATAGAAAGTTGAGAGAAAGTAAGAAAGAAAGAAAGAAAGAAACAAAGAAAGAAAGAAAGAAAGAAACAAACAAACAAACAAACAAACAAACAAACAAACAAAGGAACAAAAATTGAATATAAAGTTGAGCGAAAAAAAGAAAGAAGGAAAGCAAGAAAGAAAGTAAAAAAATGAAATAGAAAGTTGTAAGAAAGTAAGAAAGAAAGAAAGAAAGAAAGAAAGGCACAAAATGAAATAGAAAGTTTAGCGAAAGTAAGAAAGAAAGAAAGAAAGAAAAAAGAAAGAAAGAAAGGTACAAAAATGAAATAGAAAGTTGAGAGAAAATAAAAAAGAAAGAAAAAAAGAAAGGTACAAAAATGAAATAGAAAGTTGAGAGAAAATAAGAAAGGTACAAAAAAGGAAATAGAAAGTTGAGAGAAAGTAGCCTAAGAAAGAAAGGAACATTAAAGAAAGATAAATAAAAGAAAGAAAGGAAGATAGAAAAGAAAGCAGAAAGTAGGTAAAAGTAAACAAGAAATAAGAGAAGAGAGAAGAAAAAATAGATACAAACCAGGAAGAAAAATTACGAGAATGAAAGAAACAAGCAGAACAAAGAAAATGGATAAGTAAAAATAAGAAAGAAAAGGAAGAAATAAATAAAAAAAGAAGAGAATTGAGAGAGAAAGAAATAAGCAGGAAAGAGAGAGGAAATTTAAGAGTACGAAAGAAATGTAGGAATAAAATAAGCAAGAAAGAAATAAAGGAAGAAAAAAAAAAGAGAGTTAAGGAATGTAATGTGGGAAAATGAGAAGAGAAGGAAGAATGGATAAGGGAAAAGAAAGGGAGGGGGAAAGGGAGAAAGAAAAGAAGCCTAGATATAGCGCTAACAATGAAAAAGAGATGACCTAAGAATGAATAGATTAATAAATCAAGAAGACTATAATGTTACGCAGATTTTGAAACAGGTATCTTATTGTACGATATACAGATAACATTTCATTTGTGATGCTTGAAAATTAGGGCGGGGTAAATATGTACTGGAGTTTTATATTCGAATAAATAATCTTTGTCCGAACTACATCCAACTGCTCGATTGACTGATTGTGAATCAGTAATAATCATAATTTTATTACACTTAGTTCCTCATCACCTAACCATGTCACGGCTCTGTGCAACAGCGTCTTATGATCCAGTGAAGCAAGTTAACTTGATTTCACAGCAGTAAAGCTGCAGCAACCCTTTTCACTGTTTGACAAGCATACACAATAACTAATTTTCTTCTTAATCATTTTATGTACCCACTTTTTACTCTCTCTCTCTTCTTCAGGGGGTTTAACTTCATTGCATCTCCCTCCATTCAGCTGTCGGCTTAGATGCTACAGTGCTGAGGAGAGAGGGGATCTAAAATCCCTTCTTTACTCTCCCTTGGTGAATTCCTTTCAGTTTCACTTTTTGATAGTGATCGAAGAGTTTTTATGGAGGGTGAGGACTGGGCAGCTAGGCACGTGATCAGCTGTCTCTCTGCGAAGCCTTCTGTCGGATCTCACACGGACCCCACACTGGTTCCCTACTCTTCTCAATAAGGTCACGGAGATACTCCCCACGACACAACAGTTTCAATACTTCAGTCTCCCAACTATTGTTCTCGTAGTCTGGGAGACACCATTCGGGCGTAACGTGGTTACTACAATGCAAGTTAATTCAAACCGGATACTAACACCAACGCTGTGGCACATGCGTTACGAACGAATCCTCATTCAGCAGTTTCCAATCGAATCCCGGATATCTATTTCTCTACCCTAAAGGAGAGATCTCTTCGATAGCCTTCTTATTCACTTCTAAATTAAAGAGATGAGAATCATACTAGACAATGTATCTTATAAGTCCTATAATCGCTGTAGTAATAGTAGACTTCTTATTTATTCGCCCGTTTTTATACTCCCTCTCGCTATCATAATATTAATACTTGATCACAACACGATAACACGCTAGAAATTCTACTTCACACATCATCTCTGTATTCATCATCTTTCACTGTTTCTACCTCTCGTCACTGGAACTCTCTGCCGCCTGAAGTCAAGGGCTGCCAAATATTGAAATCTTTGAAATCCAAGTTAGAAAATTATCTTATGACGAGTTGCCAAACTAACTTACTATTATGACAAGTGTTGTATTACATGTTTCCACTTATTTATTTTTTTTTAATATTCTAATGATATTTAACTTATTTTATCTTTTTGTTTTCATATTTCCCGATAATGGTATGTCTATAATGTAATAACTTGAGCTATATATAATCATAATTTTCCTTACTTTGTGTACCTAAAAATATTGCATTCATTGTAAGCTTTGTACGTCACTCTTTTATTACTATTATTATTATTATTATTATTATTATTATTATTATTATTATTATTATTATTATTATTATTAATTGTCTTATTTTTTTATACTTTGTATGTCTCATTTATTTTGACCTGCTGTTCACATTTTATTATGCTTTTTTCCTTTCTTTCTATATGTTATATTATATTATGTCTGATTTCTACTTACTTGTTGTTTACATTATACTATTATTATTATCTTATTCAGTTTTGTGTGTAAAATTTTGTGTACTTTGTAAATTTGTAGTGTTCTTTGTAATGCAGTTTTACTCCTGGTTGAGTGTTAGAGAAGGCCGTATGGCCTTAACTCAGCCAGGTTAAATAAACCATTATTATTATTATTATTATTATTATTATTATTATTATTATTATTATTAGACCTAGTAGCAATAGTAGCAGGCCTAATGAAAAAATCGTCACCAGGATTATCTTTGCTATCATGATTATCACTAGCTACTCTTAGAGACTGGATTCTTTGACTCATTCCGATGTCATTCTTGTGACGATTAACAATCTACACTAGACATTCACAAGTATCTGGACTTCTGCACTCCCTGATGTGAGGCCTCGCTTAAGTCACAATGGCCAAACATAGGAAAGAGAGGTAGGCCTATCGTGATACCTTATCAGTCCTTGCAGAAGGGAGACGAATTTACACTTTCCTTTCAAGAATGGAATCCAGATATGATGGGTTTGCAATTTCAAACGGAAGGAGACCTAAATATTGTAAGTCGTATCTTACGTTCTTTCTGTCTGTGGATGTGCCTCTCGCAATAGAGTCGTGAACCTGAATTCAAAATCCAGTCATAAGGAAAGAAAGAAAAAAAGAAAGAAAGAAAGAAAGACAGGAAGAAAAGTCACTGGCGTAGCTCAGTCGGAAGGCACTTGTCTGCCGAACTGGAGTTCGATTCCCGCTTGGGTGATTACGTGGTGGAGTTTTTCCCGAGTTTTTTTTTTTTTTCGAACCGTAAGGCAAATGTAAGGTAATTTATGATGAATCCTCGGCCTCATCTCGCCAAATATCATGTCGCTGTCACCAATCCTTTCGACGCCAAATAACTTAGTAGTTGATACAGCATCGTCACATAACCAAGCAAAAAAAAAAAAAAAAAGAAAGAAAATAAATAATAATCTTAAGAGAAAGTTTTGTAATTGGTAGGTCTGTGTCCTATCTTATTTGCTGTTGAAGATAATGACAATTTTTTCAACTAGGGCGTATAGCTATCATTCTGAGATGCTGAAGTTTAGGCAAAACTTTACTGAGTTGCAGCTATAAGAGTGCTGAGGAAACCAAAGTAGCTACTTCAAGAACATCCGCTCCACCATAAATTTTATAGAATCTACCCGCCATTGAATCCCGTTCCCTTTTGGCGAGAAAACAATTATATATAAATCAAGTGCATATGATTATACTGCATCCACTGTTTCAATTTTCTAGATACTATCCTAAAAACTTGTCCAGACATGAGCTACCTTGTTTGCGTATATGTCTTACAATATGTAATTGTAACATAATGTTGTAAGCCTATGTTGGTCGAAGTGTGTCTAATGGCTGTGCTTGTATATATATGAATACACACATGTTAACACATGCCTGCATGTTATGTGCTACAGAGATATGGTTTCACGGCAACTGGTGTGTATATGATATTCGATCATGTGAATGCTTGCGTGTTAGCGAGTGTCGATAATCTTATAATAGACTATTAGTACCTGTATACCGGCTGGATTGTTCATATTAGAAAATTGCTACAGATTCATGTTTTTATTCAGACTGGTTTGTATGCACGTGTTTGAATACCTACAGGCGTGAATTTGAACACATTTGGTGGTAACATAGTGACTAGGCGTAAAAATATTTGATTTTGTGTATGAATTGGCCTGTTTAGCTCAAGAGGTTCTGATTTCATTCCTGGTGAGAAAGCGGGTATTTATCTCTTTTCCATTGTAATATTTCGACTGTCTGTCTTCTTGTGTTTGGTCTCTGTTGCTGGTCACATGAAAGTTTAGACCCGCTGTCCTTGAATGTCTCATTTTGGTTTAGGTACTTCACAGAAGCAGACATTGATGATGAAAATGATGATGATGATGATGATGATGATTATGATGATGATTATGATGATGATGGTCCTGGTGGTGGTGTGGTGGTGGTAGTGGTTGTGATTGTGATCATTAGGCCTGTTACTTCCTAACGGAAGAAATACTCGTACTTAAGAAAATAATTTTAAATTATTTAATGAAAATCGAATCTGGAAGATGCTTTTCCGTGGCTTATATGGTAATTTTTCTGGCCATAAATACATCTGATTTGAGTTCAATTTTCCATAGGGATTGAACATCTATCTATTTATAATTTTTAACTGATACGTATGTGTATGACTACGTCATCAGCAAGTTCATTACTTGCGAATAAGGTAAGCTTATTTATTGTTGATTCAGAACGCTAAAAAGAACAAAAGCTAGGACGAAACGGTCCAAATAGTGCAATTCTTCAAGCTCACGTTAATTTTAACGTTTTGTGCTGAGAAACCACACGTTACAATATGTCGTAGATAAAACAATTTGAGTTTGTAATTCTTCGCAGTGGAGCTCTTCGGGTTAGATTCCCAGTCAGGCAGTGGAGTTTTATCCTTCTTCCATTGCTGCAGGGTCTTAAATTTATTCCGTATTGTCTTAAGTTTTGAGCTCTCGCCACCATGATCACATGACCAAGCAATCCCGTTGTTTGTGAATAGGGTATTTGAAATTGATTAAGAATTCTTACAAGAAGAAGGACGGAACGAATAAAAAACCCAAAGTTGATGATTGAGCCGAGATTTCACATTGCAGAGTCATACGGCGTATCATTACGTTACTCCCGAAAGTTTCGTGACGCACAATGACAGAGTTAGAAGAAGAATTCTGAAGTGTACAGAAGCTCTGATCAGCTTAGTAGACTAAATTAATCTGACAGGAGACCTTGTGACCTATTATTAGCTTCAGAGAAGGGCGATTATTGTCCAGGGCTCATTATGATAGTCAGCTGTTTCCATGAGCTGCCCGCCAGTGATTCGCTTACTCAGCTGACGTGTCCCATTTAAGGTAATTGAGTGCCCTGTACACGGCGCAAACCATCCGCCAATCGCTTCTTTCAGCTCCAGAGATGCTGCATTTCCTTGATGATTCACCAATGATGAACATTAATAATAACTATTCTAGAGGAAGATTATGTAGGCCCATTGTATAGTTAGAAGAAACAAATGGCATTTGTGCTCGGGCGTGGGTTCGAGTCCCGCTTGAATTGAATACCTGTCAGGTAGCTCATATCGAATTCTCGGACTGTTTCGTTGTCATCCAGTCCATCGACGTTAGGTAACTTCGTAATTGATACAGCATCGTTAAATAACCTATCAACTCAACTAACAAAATTTCGACTTTACAGTTCTTTATATATTTGCAATTGACTGTATATTTAAACACTTTTCTTCAGTTCATTTTCTCTTTTTGTTTTCATCTATATGAATCAGCTGGCGACTGCAAACCCAGCAGAAAAGCGAACAAACGTATTTCTCCCACAAGAATCATTGTTTGTGTAATCAGGGATCCTTATTGAGTAGGCTTATTGTGTATAGAATACATGATTACGATTATGATAAATACTATAGATATTATGCCTATATTGATACTGATAACATATCCGATTATAAATCCAACGGCGCTACGTTCGATTCCAGGAAAGAAAGTGAACATTAATCTCTCTCTCTCTCTCTAGTTGATTATTGAATGTCATAATATGCTTCCCCACGTTACCTGAAGCTGTGCTCTTTCGGTTTGCTGTCTGCATAATCAAGAAGTCTTGCTATTTGTAGATTTCTAATGTTGGTCCACAATTTTTACAGAAAAGACGAGATAGGCCATCGCGTGAAGTCCATGGAGATAGATGATGATAGTGATAATTGCAATTATGATTACGATGACGGTGATTATGACATCACCACGACGATGACGATGAAGATTACGATGATGATCATTGCGTTGAATATAATTACGATAAAAATGGTGATAATAAGTCTAATTACGATGACTATGATGATGATGACGATGATGAGGACGATTATGATTGTAACGACGAAAATATTGCGAACGATGATGCGATTATGTTTACGATGGCGATTAGAATGGAGCTAATATGTCTGTGATGACGATTATAGGCCTAATTGCTATACCTGTGGGAATGTTGGCAATGACATGATAATAACATTACGATAACGATGGTTGTGGGCCTAATAATTTTGACAACCATGAGATTATTATGATTATGGCTATTATAATTATGTTTACGGTTTCATTAACGGGTAATATTACGATGATAATAACATGAAGATGACTATAATTACGATGATGATAGTGAAGATATGTTGTTGATGATGATGGTGATGAGAATGATGATAATGTTGAGGATGGTGGTTATGTTGATTGTGAACTATTGGGAGCGAATTCCTTGAACTGCAATTTACGTGGTGTCAGGGCCTCTATTGTCCCACATGGACAACACACCCAATCCCCCCCCCCCACCCTCAAGAGAGCATGTCGTGCATCCTCGCAAGTTTGAACAACCGATTTAGATCAACTTGTATTACGTTTGTCCAAGGGATAAGCGCTCCTTGGCCGTAACTTCCGAAACAAGCATTGTTACCCCACGTCTTCTCGCGAGAAGGAGAGTTGTTCCTTGGGGAACCCATTGGGGGTAAGAGAAAGAAGAGATACAACAGCCACGTAGCGGTTTATTATGAAGAAGACATCTAGCGGCGTGGGGAGGACAAGTTGAGTACAACATTTCTACACATTCCTAGAGTGAGCGAACGATGTGGATGGAGAAGAATAATAGAAGCAGCACACATGAACAATGGAGACGTTATTAATGACGATGTAATCCTGTCCCTTGAAGATGGGAGGGACATGATGAAGAAAACGCTAGGGGGGAGATGAAGAGGTAGCGAGCGACTACTACTTTGCTTTAACAATGTTTCCCCTCCTCACAAAACTGCTGGAACAGAAATCACAGTTGTGATGCTGTGATCCTTACAACCCATATCTCCATGATGCCGTTTTATACTGTGGAGGGCAAGAAGTTGCTTGAAACGCAGTTTTCTAATATCAGAAAACTTACTCCAATGCCCTGGAATCTAACTAAAAGTCAAAATGTTTCAATTATAGAAAAATCGTTTGCGCGAAATTATTCGTAAAGTGAACACATTTTGAGTAAATAATAATAATAATAATAATAATAATAATAATAATAATAATAATAATAATAATAATAATAATTATTCCATTGTGATTTAAGTGGTAGGATGTTCTCCAGATCCAAGAGTCCACGTTCGAATGCCGACAGTAAATATAGGCCTACTTCACTTATCTCATTCCCATAAGGAATAGGTAGTAAGTTACTGCAAATGCTCCTTTTCGTGTATATTTGACCTTAAGTTATGGTAACAATATGGCCGGGGAGTTCTGTTCACTTACGAATGTCTGACGGTGGTTCATAATCTTCGTACGAGTGAGGACGGAAAGGCCAAAGGACACAATCCTCAATGTTTTACGGTCTCAATAGGAGATATTTACTTCATTTCTCGGTGTGTTTTAAGAATTAAGACAAATTAACATATTTACTTTCAATCCGTCTGGTTTATGTGGCTGCATTTTTATATGAGAGTTAAATTTAAGGCAGCAAAAATAATATTTATTTTCTTTTCCTCTACTTTTTGAAACTATATTAATTTATCTTTAGTTTTCTTCATAATTTCCATTCGCTTTTCCTATCGTTGGCTTTAAATCTTCATACATGAACTAAAATATTTTTATATTGTACACTATATAATCCATATTTTGATTCCATGGTCATTTCTTTCGGCCTGTGCGATGTTTTGATGAATATTTATTTGTCTTTGCAATGTAGTTATTATGCAGAACGCGGAGAATAAGCCAAAAATAGAAACAGTGGTCCACTACATTTATCGTGAAAAGACAAACAATTTTTGCAAAGTATTTTGAGGGAGTTACTAATAGATCCAATCCCGCGCCGTGGCGTCGTGGTCTAAGGCATCCTGCCTAGAATTCGCGTTACGGAATGCGCGCTGGTTCGAGTCCTCATGGGGGAAGAAATTTTCTCATGAAATTTCGGCCAGTGTCTGGGACCGGTGCCCACCCAGCATCGTGATGCACTTGGGGAGCTACAATAGGTAGCGAAATCCGGTTACGCAAACCAATTATAACGGCTGGGGGACTTATCATGCTAACCACACGATACCTCTATTCTGGTTTGATGATCGTCCACCTCTGCTTCGGCATGTGGGTGTGAGGCCAGCAGCCGGCTGGTCGGTCTTGGCCCTTCGTGGGGTGTAGCGCCACGGGTTATTATTATTATTATAATTATTATTATTATTATTATTATTATTATTATTATTATTATTACTAATAGATCCATATTGTACTGTACGTCTATTTCTCTATAATATAAACTATTACGTAGAAAGCCTGTAGGCCTACTTCAGCTAATCAATTCATGGTCTGCCTGATATTTAATAGGTACGAAATTATTTATATAGGTCGAATTAAATATTGATATCTGTTCTGAAATTCAATGGAGCTAAAGTTTTAACGTCGTTTAGGCCCTATCTGTATAATTACTACCAATGTCACATTTAACCTCTTCGTGTGACAGTGTAATAGAATGTTGCAAAGTAGGATGCATGTTCGTAAGCAGGGCTGCTTACAGCTTAGTTTGTAAGACAAACTTCGATGTATTCCAAGTTGCTAAGAATGTTATCTGATTCAAACGTACTTCGTACTAGAGCAGTTATGGAACAAATGATAGTGGCTACAATATGAGATTAGTCTGATAATAGTGAAAACAGTATCATATAAAATATAACTTTTCATACTTAAAATCTATTCCCAGTGTTATGGATTGATTCAGAATACAGTAGGAAATTTACTTTCAGTTGTCAGATCTCTTGGAACACAGTAAAATAATATTTAATTAATGATGTACCTTCATCAAAAGTAACAAGAACTGGATTTTAAATTACGAATTATTTTATCTTGAGCGTCTCATACAGGAGCTCGTCTCATTTACTTTTCCATTTATCAACATTAAAATCAATTTATAATGTGGTGCTAAACAGCGAAGAAAGGTAAGGATTAAATCAATAAGAAGTGGAAGTTGCTTTGCAACTCAATCACTCTTAACGTTTGTCCATTACTTTGTAGTTTAGGATTGTAGCATAAGACAACGGCTGCCTGATCAGTTCTCCGCAGGAAGAGTAGGCCTACCAAACACCAAATTAAACAGAAGGAACCATACTTGCATAAAGTGTAAAAAAATAAAAAGTGACGTTAATATAGGCTAACCATAATAAATTAGTCTCACTAGCTATTATTATTATTATTATTATTATTATTATTATTATTATTAATATTATTATTATTATTATTATTATTATTATTATTATTATTATTATTTTATTGTAATTTATAGTAGGCCTAGTAATGCCCTGTACCGTAGCTTCGTTGACTAAGCCATCATGCCTGGATTCGCGTTACGGAATGGGCCATGGGGAAGGAATTTTTTTAGTAGTAGTGATGGTAACGGTGTATAAGCATTTAAAATTATTAAATTCTAGAAGTGAATCCCTGATGATTTGGAACATGTTTTTAAAGAAATCATTATTTTTTGTTAGAGCACATTTTCAATTCTTTGGAGACTATTTCCTACACTCTTAAGCCTATTTTAGGCATCTAAAATTACATTTTAACGACCTAAAAATCCGTACCCTAGTAATCATCGATCTAGTGAGTGAGTTCTTAGGCTCTATGAAAAGCAAATGTATAGGCCTAGATTTTTTTGTGCCGAAAGTCCACTAGATCGGTAAATGGAAACGCTAATGCCGAAGCCAGAACAGAGGATAAATAATAATCGATACATTTAGCAATAATAAGTTACTATGACAAATTCGTAAATCTCTCGTAAATAAGCTATGTGTGGTGAGAACTGTAGGTCTATTTGTGAAAGTAGATAATTTATCTAGAGCGGTGAAAGTTAGGGTTGTGCCAGTTGATTATAGTCCACATTATTAGTATTATTAGCCTGAAATAATGAGTTTCTCCCCTTATTACACATTCCAAGATGTTGCTGATAAATAGCTTGAAATTACCTTGAAAACAGAAGAGCTTAGAAGGAAATATGGCCATTGGAGGGAATATCTTGCCGCCATCTGTTGCTCACATACAATGCACGATTTAATTCCATCTCAGAGGACTCAAAACGTCTTGGTCTATTTCCTTCCTTCACTTCCTTTCTTCTCCCCATCCCGGTTGTTAAAGATCTTCGGTCCCCCTCCCTTGCACTCTCAAGACGCCGGGGGCGACCCTAATCGAGTCAGAGCAGGACGAAGAAGAAGATTGCTCTCTTAGAAAAGCGAGCAACAGGTTGCTACTTTCTTCCTCCCGTCATCATTTCTTATGCCTTCCTCCAATTCCTATGATTTCCTCCAAAATTTTCCCCAAATTTATCGTCTATGAAGGAAGATTGAGTTGTAGCCAACTCAAGATTCAATGTTTGAAAACTACAATGATATAACTGCCGTATATTCCGGGAATTCGAACATCTAAAAAGCTCATATGGACAGAAGGAAGTTTAACATTACGTTGTATGAGAAAATAATCCTATTAGTATAATTTAATATTGTGGTAATGATACTCTTAACATAATATTCAATTATTTCCTCATATGGCTCAAACGGTAGCGTTTTTATTTACAAATCTAGTGAATCTGAGTTCGTTTCCTGGTACAGAAGAGAAGATTGTTTCCCTTTAGCCTACATAACAATTGAATGTGAGTGTTCCTTTCTGTACTTGAAGGTTGTCTCAAAATGTGTGAGGATAATACAGTAATAGAACAGGACGTTAGCCCTACACTAATAATGAGTGGATGAATATTTGCCCTTCACTTTGAGTTCTCGTAACGGGTGCGAAGGGCTAACTTATTGAAGTTCGTTATTATTATTATTATTATTATTATTATTATTACTACTACTACTACTACTACTACTACTACTACTACTACTACTACTACTATTACTGTATCTTTACGGATTAAATTACATTTCAGCCAACCTTACTGTGACCTGAAAGTGGGTGGATTTGTATTTGAACGGAAATGAAAGAATTAGTGTCATATTGTTCATATTCAGAAAAAAACTAAAACCATACAGCTTTAGTACAATCATTAATACAATATGGTATAATAAATTGGGATGGAGTAGCATCATCTGTACTTAATCCATTAATTTTATTACACAGAAGATTAATACAAATTTGTCTAACCAAAAATATGGATTACCCAACAAATTTAATTTATACAGATTTGAAAGTATCAACTATTGAAGAAATTTATAAATATAGTTTACTAACTTACTACCACAGAAATCAAATAAAACATAAATCTAATCGACATGAATATCGTACTCGAACACAAGAGTATACTTTCCCATTAATTGAGCCTAAATGTCATACAAGTGCAGCACTTAAACAGCACAAGTTTCGGCCCAAGACTTCATAATAAAATTACAAACCATTTTCCAAATTTGAAATATTTTAAAATTTAACATTTTAAAAAAGAGATTTATATCGTTATTCATGACATATAATACTAACAAATGTGTATATTTTTTACCTTTTATTTTTGTCGACTATATTCATGTTTTTATTGAATAACACTGGCTTCTGTGTGATTATCAATTTATATTAAATGTGTTTTTTCTCTTTTTTCCTCTTTTTTTTTTTTGCTCTCGTGTGTTATTTATCGGTTTGAATTAAGTTAATTACTGTATTTAGTAAACTGTTTTTGTAAAATTTATGTTATATTATTGGCTAAGACCACACTGTACACGAGCCTGGCTATTACTGAAGTGGCTAGAAACATTTTTGTTTTATAAATTTAATTTGTACTCACTTTACTAGCTAAATAAATGAAATAAAATTGTATTTTTATAGATCTAAGAAAGTTGAATCACTACAATTGTTGTGTGTTTGTACCCTGTGACACCATAGGGCGTAGGGGGATGGAGAGAGAGAGAGCTCACATGCTTTCTTGAGCTCGGCACGAGAAGTAGGTAATGTGGCTGTCTTTTAACGCCGGGAACAACCGGTAGCCTACTCAATTTAATAAAAGAGTGGATGCACTCCGGAGCCGTCCTGGTTGTGATGACTAGAATAGTCCAGCCAAAATCCGAGCACAAACCCGGGACCTTGCAGTCTGTAGTCCGTTGCTCTATGAGCTGAGCTACTAGGGAGTACGTCTACCAGTAGACAAAATAAAAATGACGAAGTCGGAAATGCCTTGGAAATGTCTAAAATTACCGTTGCCAGAGATGAACATAGGAATACATCGAACACATAGAAAGATTGATGTAATTCAAGCATTCCCAAACAACCATTATATATCAAAAAGTGCAACATACTTTCTCGTTATACAGGATGGAAATGAAATAGCCTTGCAGATTTTCGGAGCGAATAGTCATGTTGTATGTAACAAAAAATTATAATATCATATTGGTCTAAAGTTCATAGATTTTTATTTTAGAATTTTTTCCTCCCAAATGTTTAACAGTCTCTTATTCGGTAACTATTGCGAGTAGGATCGTGATTTTTGTCCATATCGATAGGAAATCTAATAAAGAATAATTCATCCCTCTGGCGTATTTCGATAGCGTGGGCAGTTTTCGTGTAAATTTGATTTTATAAACCTCTAATTTCAACCCATTGCACGATGCGAAAAGGTTGCAGCGTCGAGGCAGAGAACAGCTCACCTACCGATACAAACCGAGTTCGTTGACGTCTTACATCTGTATCACGAGCAGAGTGTGTTAGCGGCGATGTTGCCGGGCTGCTGAAACTTCAAATTTAATTTTATAATTAACCGTGCATTTAATCACAAAACGTAATATAGGTTTTCTATTCATTTAAGTGTAGCCTATCGTTCCTTTCAATCTTCAAGGTTATTTCAATTTCACCCTGTATAATTCAAGCGTTTGGTAAGAATTCACTTCCCTTATCATGTGCGAATGATTCACAAGATATAAGCAAATTAAATCACTCAATATACCCCCAAATAATAATATACCGTTAACTTTTGTTTTCTAACAAATATCAAAATATGATTTGTTTTCTAGATTGCCGTAGAACTCATTCTTTTCAATCCCACTTTGTTTTATTTTTAATGTATGAGTACATAAAATTTTTCTTTACCGGTTCGGCACCTATTAAATAGTTCTCACTTCTATCAAACTTATTCTTTCTTTTATTTGAAGTCCCTTAGCTTATTATACGTATGTGTATATATTATATAATAAGTTTCAGTATAAATATAAGAAAATGAACGTATTGTCGTTGCGTTTTTACAAATTTAACCTATAGGCCTATTGTCTCTTTGTATTTTAAGTTTTTCTAATTTCTCCCTTAATTAAAATTGTAAGCTTACTTATTTTAATTGCATGGTTGTGATTACTTCCATGTTAACTATTGTGCAGTCTACTGCCTCTTAGGATGAGCAGTTGTTCTATTTGGGCCGTGAATGTAATAAAAATACATAATTACAAATTAAGATACTGTACTTGACTCCGTTCATAAATTTTTCGGTTTTAGTAGATAGGTCTAAAAAAGTTTTCACAAATAGCTAGATTATCCGTATGGGTACTGTAAGCATTCCTAATGTTAGTTTTATAATTTACAAAATTGATATGAAGTCAGAAGTGTGGGTATTACTCGACCAAGGCCAGCGGAGTCCTGCAGCCTGGAGCCGTGGCGCTACTGCTCCTGTGTTCGTAATACCGCATCGCGATAGTTCACATTACGCCCGCAGCTCCACTCGCCTTGGCCGAGTAATAACGGCCGTTTATTATAATGCTGCGAGCAAATTCCTCCCTTTTCATTCTGATCGCTTAAGATATTCCTACACACGCATAGGCTAACTAATGTTTTTACGACTAAGTATGGATTATAAGATTTTCCTCAGAAAAAGAGGCTCTTCAGATCTTATATACCTGCTCACCACTGGACTTTAAATAATTCGTAACGAATAATAGAAATACGCTGTGGATAATAATTTATTAATTTTTCTTAGCCAACTCTATCCGGAGATATTCTACGTAAGTAACCGGTCTCATTTAATTTTGTGTAAGTTATTAAAAGAAGGTTCAGAGGAAGTATTTTGCGGATTCTTGAGGTTGAGATCCATTGAATGATTACGTGTGATTTTAAATAAATAACTTTTCATTTTTAATTCAAATTACTGTATTTCTCGAGCGTCATTCTTGTAGGCCTATAAGTTGTCTCGTAGATACTGAAAATGAACGAAATTCGATCAATCGATTGAAGAAATCTGTATACATAAGTAGATAAATGAAATCATTTTTCTGCAGTAACGATATTGGAAACATATATTTTAGTGAAAATCCTGAAATAAATTTTTCGTAGCATGCTACCTATAATAAAAAAGTAAAGAAAGAAATTCTGGAAGATCATTTGAATGATGATGACGAACATGCACATATTCGTAATTTGAAATAGAAACTAATAACAACTTAAGTGTCACCTTTGTTTTTAAATGTATTGACTCTTGAGAATATATTGAGAGAATTTATGTACAAATCGATAGGTTCTGTGTTTTAATAGTCGATAAATCTGTCACTTGTGTCAGTTCATAATCTTTTATTATACTGAAGACAGATTCAATTAGATAAATGCGGTAAAGAATTTCCAGAAGTCCATAAGATACGAGTAAATCTCGACTCTCCTTTTGTAAGGCGAGAAGATTTCCAGATGGTTTCCCCTAACTGATCTCCCCTCACTTACAAGAGTACCCTCATCTTGAAGAGGGGAAGCTACTTGAAGAAAAAGATAAGATTGCCTCTAACGTTTAAGAAAACGATCTTAATTGTTTTCACAACTCGTTCGGCGTTACATTAACTACAGCTTCCTTTCTCTCTACATTTATTTGATAGGGGAGAAGTAACGGTATAATTAGATAAGATTCTAGTTGTCTTGTAAGAATCCGTAGGGTTGTTCTGAGCTATTATGTAGGCCTACGCAATTTGTTTGTTTGTTTGTTTTTTTTTTTTTTTGCTTAAAGTTCGGCTTTGAATTAATTGTATTTTTGTCTGGATTTATTATATGTTTGACACTTCACTTAATTGGAAGAGAGAAATCCTTTTTGGTAATTAAATTCAATTTTAATAGAAGTAGGCCTAATAATAGTCTTATTAGAAATTTTGGAATTAAGCTTATTGTTTAATTATTATTAAAACAAGCTTTCTCACTGCGTTAAGAACAATTTATTTCCTTCCAGGGCTTCACTCTTACCTCAATTTCTCTAAAATATCTGTAAACGATATTTAATTACCGATGAGAGTCATATGCCGAGCGTGATGTACGGAACGAATAATAATAAAATAATCCATAGTGCGATAGCCCATGAAGGGCCAGGGCCAACCAGCCGACTGCTGGCCTCATGTCTACATGCCTCAGAAGAGGTGAACAATCATTTAATCAAAATGTGATCAGTACAGTGATTCCAGCAACCATTATAGCTGATTTTCTAAGCAGATTTGGCTAGGCTACATATCATGGCTCCCAAAATTCACCACGATGCTGGATGGGCACCGGTCCCATGCAAGGGCTGAAATTCCATGAGAAAATTTTTTCCCCACGAGGATTCGAACCAACACGCATACCTTAACGCCAGTCCAGACATGAGGCCTTGGACCACGACGTTAGGGCGCGGGAACCGGAACGAATGAAGTTTAGTTTTAATTCTAGTTTCAGTCACATTTGTGTTTTTGAATCACGTTTACGGGACGAATGTTAGGTCCATATTTCGTCGGGGACATACTCTGAAATGGCTGATGATTCTAGATGGATGATTAGCGTCTGCGAGTAAATGAAACTATTTTTCCCATGCTGCATTTTATTTTAGCAACTTTATTGATTGAAATTTGTTTGTCTAGCGTACTGATGACTAGTCGTCATCATATAAGAAAACGATTCAAGCGGCGGTTAACATTACCGCAATTTATCGGAAAATTTGGCGGCAAATTTTGCATTACATATGCATGGCTCATTTATGCACAACTCCGTAATACAGGTTATAGAAGCGACGGACACTCACACATATGCACGCAGCTTATTGATTTTGGTGTCTGGAAACAGTAAACATATCGGACGTGTGTTACAAAGCCACATTTAACTCTTTAGCGATGGTGCTTTTATTCAAGGCAATGATAACGCGGCAGCTGAACAAAATGCACCTCTGCTTCAAAACAATACAAACTGACGGATTTGCTCAAAGTTCCAAGGTGTTTGTAGCTCTGTAGTTATGAGGTAGGCCTACTTGTTGTTTGAAGCTCGTGTGGTAGGCCTATCTACCTGAAACAGCGTTTCAATATCTGCTAAACCTCTATGCTTTCTATGGATAATAACTCATTTCTGACAAACTGAGACATTGAAGTAGGTATAATAAGATTTCTAATGAAAATATTTTACTACGGGAATACTCGTACAGTATATATTTTTAAAGTTACATTCAGAACAGTCACAGGAAACTTTCAAAATGTTTACATATGAATATAGTAGAAATACACAGCGAAGAGAGATACAGAAGACTTGAAATGTCTTCTAGAAATAAAGAACTTAACTTTTGAAAATGTGAACCACTACAACTTCAGACATCTAGCAAAAGGAAAGAAATACAGTACAATTTAAATCGTAGTTTATTTAACGACGCTCACAACTGCAGAGATTATATCAGCGTCGCCGGTATGCCGGACTTTTGTCCCGCAGGATTTCTTTTACATGCCAGTAAATCTACTGACATGAGCCTATCGCATTTAAACACACTTAAATACTATAGACCTAGGCTGGGATCGAACCCGCAACCTCGAGCATTGAAAGCCAGCGCTATACCAAGTTTGCTACCGAGGCCGACGAAATACAGTAAATGGTTTACAAGTAGCAGAGATTACATTTGTAAAAACCGAAATTTTGTAGGCCTACTTTTAAATTAGATAGGCCTATGAATAATTCGATCAGAAATAAATGTTTCCTAGTTTGGGATAGGTATACAGTGGAGTTTAGGCCTATTACAAGAACAAACATTAGTTTGAAATACAAGAGGATGACGAATAAAAACACTTGAATTAGCCTATACGCACAAATTGTAAGTGGCATATGGAGCAGCTCACAATATGGTGTTTAGAAAACACTGGAACAAGCACTGAGACTAATATTCTAAGAAAGAAAAAGATGGAGAATGAATTAAATAGGAAACAAGAAAGAAGATGATAGTAATAATGATGGGAGAGAAGGAGTAGAAATTGGTAAATGTGGTGGTGGTGGTGGTGGTGGTGGTGGTGGTGGTGATAGTTATCAATTATACAGTATTAGGAATTGGAAAATAAAGACGACAATAATAAGTGTGTTGAAGATGTAGTGAAAGATGAAGTAGGTTAAATGTTGGTTTCGATAATAGTAGACAGAAACAATAAAAAAAAAATAAATTTGTTTTGATAGTGAAGAAGCTGATGTTGGTAGTGATAATACTGACGAAGAGAAATGATTGAATCTGTGATGATTGGTGATGGTGATGGTGATGATGATGATGATGATGATGACGATGATGGTGATGGTGATGGTGGTAGTGGTGACCCGCGTAGGGATGTGATTCGGTATTAGGTCAGAGCACTTGGCAATCTACTTCCGCAAATGTGACGACCAGTTAAGCTCATCACAAGTGGGTGGCTTTGAACATTCGCCATATGTTTCCTTATCTGTGCAAATGTCGTGTTTGTGCAAAAACTTAGTGTGGTACTTGTCTTTTCATAACCATCTTCATTTGCTCTTGCAGAAGGCATAATCCATCTCAGGATCAGTTACGTGTCATTAACGAAAATGGTGATTAGTTCTATTAGGTTTCAAAAGTTGTTCTGTGCTACTTGAGATTTTCTGCTACTCTATTTCAAATTCGCAGTTTCTTACAAAACAACTAAGTATATTCGTCAAGTTATATTGTTACTTCTCCACTACAGACAAACTGGTGAAAGGAATTTGTTTCTTCAAATATTAAATCAAAAGACTGGGATCACGATCCTGAGTTATCTTGTTCATTATGTAAAAATAAATGATCTATGTACAAAGGGTGATAACTGATAATATTAATCTTAGCATAGTAACAAAGAAAATGAATGTACCCTGATGAAATTTGACTGAACATCGTACTGTCCGTTAAAAATTTCATTTCGAATTTAAACCTGATCTCCGGCGTCGAAAATGGCTCCTTTAACCTCTTATAAAAATAAGATATTACTTTAGGTTTACATGTTGGAAGAATTATTTATATCTTCTTCCAAATATATTAATATTTAGACTACTATTAACTATTTAGGCTATAGATCTATGAGGAGAAGAAATATCTCTTGAATGACCAAAAAACAGACAGTTTCAGCAATTATAACAGTCTAGCCTGAAACAGACCTAAAGGACCTAGGCTTTGTGAATTAGAAGGATGATGATGATGATGATGATGATGATGATGACAGCAACTATTCTTAGAGGTCTTCCTTATCGCTCTAAGATTCACTCTTTGTATTTCATATTTCTAATGTCATCGTTTGTTTTGCATATAGGCATCGGATATGGAATACAGAACTGTAAGATCTGAAATCGACTACATACATCTCAAAGCATCTTTCTGTGATCAGTGTCGGAAAAATCCAATTGAACGTAATGACACAATAGTAAAACACGAGTCAGGGTTTCATCATTCGTGTGTTTAAAGGCACTACTGCTGGAAAATGATGTGCAAAAGCTGGGAGGGGGTAACTACCCTCACACCACAAGACTAGCTAGGAGTATTTATCTTTTTTATGTTGTAAGTGTGTGTCTCTCTCACTCCCGGGTGAACAAAGGGGCTTTATATTGGCATACATCCTCCCACCCCTCACAGTACACACACCTGGATGGATGGTAGGGGGGAGAGATGATAGACTATACCTATATTTCACTATTACATGAGGACATTGTTCTTTCACTCCCAACCACCCACCCACCCTCTGCAACACTGGTCCCTTACTAAGGATCTATCTGCCCTACTCTGAGTAAGGGGTGACCATATCTTGTCACAACTTCCCAGTTAAAAAGTTAGGAGTCATTGTTGTTAATTATTATATATAAACATTTTAGACTGATCTTGTCAAGCACAGCTCTGTCTCCAAGCTGGAGACGGTCGAAAGGAGAAAGAAATATGGATGGACCAAGGAAGTGGTAGAATGGAGAGATGTGGAATGGAAGTCCTGTTCAGGATTTAAACTTGGATGGTAATGATTATTATTATTATTATTATTATTATTATTATTATTATTATTATTATTATTATTGTTGTTGTTGTGTGGTTAAACAGAGCGCTTATTTAATGTAATGTTGAAGCCACAGTCGTGGATTGAATTGGTTGGAAATCAAGTCGAGTGATGAATATGTGAGCCAGTAAATATGTTTCAAAATAACTGAATAAATTTAAATTTATTAATAATTATATTTCCTACCATACAGCAGCATATGAGAGGTACAAAAGATATTGTTGTTTAGTCAACTGTCCGAAGATAGGTCTGAACCTCACAAGTGATACCGACAAGGCACCACTCATGAGGCAACTAAGCCAGGAGATAATGGCCAGTTCCTTTCCCTCTCCATTGCATACACTGCCGAATAGCTACATTTTTATTAGGTTATTTTACAACTCTTTATTAACAACCTAGGTTATTTAGCGTCTGGATGAGATTATGATAATAACGGTGAAATGAGTCCGGGGTCGAGCACCGAAAGTTACCCAGCATTTGCTCATATTGGGTTGAGGGAAAACCCCGGAAAAAACCTGAACCAGGTAACTTGGCCCAACTGGGAATCGAACCCGGGCCACCTGGTTTCGCGGCTAGACGCGCTAACCGTTACTCCACAGGTGTGGACGATTAGCTACATATTACGCTAATCAGACTTCAGATGTATACAAACAATTATTACTGTTCTTCCTCTGACACACATCGTCAAGTGAGGTGTACTGCCTAATAATGAATGTAGGCCTACATATCAGCCAGAACTTTAATGATCTCCAGCTTTTAATTCTGCAAGTTCTTAATGCGTTGCTTCATTTCGAAATTCATCATTAGTCCATTTAGGCATCTTCGAAGAAAACAAAAATGCAATAATAGACTACCACAATAAGCAGGGAGCACTACTACAGAATGCTACACGACTTCGTTACACCTAAACTGAGGAATAACAACTGGATAACATAGGCAATCTTTGTGCAAGATGACGTACCGACCCACATCTACACCCTTGTGAAAAAATTGATCACCCCCTGGAATAAGGATCTAACTCAAATGGTGAAACATTGTATGTGAGATATTTATTCTGGAGGACATTCAATTAATTACATTTATCTTTGACGATCGCAATCAGTAGGCAATTTATGACCTCCACGATCTCCAGCTCCCAATTCGGTCGACTTCGGTTGTGGGGTTACTTTAAAGAGAGAGTTTTCGTGACACATCCAACAACACTACAGAAATTGAAAGATGCTATATGCCTACCACAAGGAATTGGAAATATTCCAAGATAGGCCTATCTATTGTCTTGAAAATGCTGTGTATGTTGTCGCAAAAAGACTGGCGTTTGTTGAAGAAGATAACCTACTGTAACGACGAACATATTCCCAATTATAAATTCCGAACATCATTGTTTGTCCAATACAGAGATTTTTCTTTTTTTTGAAATGTTAAGTTCTACAATATTTATAACGCTTCAAAGGTTCAAGTAACTTTTGAATGACGTCATATAAGTAAACATTATAGAGTCAGTTAGGAAAAGGACTTAACATAAAAGTATTAAAATAGTAAATAATGGACACAGTAGAAAAGGCGGAGTTACTAATTTTGATTGGAGTCGAAACAAGTTATTAAGTCTAATCCATAATGTTGGTGGTGGTGATGATGATGATGATGATGATGATAATGATGATGATTATGATGAGGAGGAGGAGTATGAGGATGGTGATGATGATCGAATGGCAAAATGTTAGAATGTTGATAAAATACGAAATCCCCATTATAAAACTGCCCACATTCTGTTTCTGTAATTAATAAAATTGAATTGTTGACCAGAACAAAGTTGTAGGCCTAACCCTCATTTTTTGGTATATTCAGTTAAGCCTGAAACAAGGTTGTTTGCAAAGCCTAGTGAATACTTACATAATGTGACTAAATTACTTTATCCTAGTACTGTATGTACATTCCAGTAAGTACCTGTAATGATATTAAAATAGTGCTTCCTATACCATTAATCTTGATTTGTCAGAAAACAACATTTGTTGGCTGTAATCTTGTTCTGGCCAACCATTCAATTGTAGAAAATGTCTTTACGACATAGGCCTATATTGTCCAAACCAAAAGGAGTTAAGATGCAGTAATGTACGATATAAGGGTCTAAATAGTATTTTCGATTACTATGAATAGTCCTGGCCAGAGATTTGAAGAAGACGCAGTCCTGTGTTACTGAATGCGTGACGAAATCATTGAAGTTACGTAAGTTTTCTGTGTGAGAAGGGAAAGACCCGAAACTTAGATATCATTAAGGATTTTATTGGCACGGCTATGGGCGCCCCTGCTGCGAAGCATAAGTAGTACCTTACATCCATCATCAGATCAGCTCATACCCCTCAGTCATGGTTCTTTTATTGCCTTTTCCTTGTAGCATGCAACAATGGGGTCTGGAACACATCAGGGACTTGCTGCAGCTAGGAGCGGGGAATTTCATTTTCTTGTGCAAATATAGCCACAGCGGCAGCGTTTGACGAGACGGCTCTGGCCGCGTTCTAACGTCACATCATTGGTATAGTCTTTCGAAGCGTAAAAATGAGCCAGAGTTTTATGACAAAGCCATAGAAAGGCGCTTCTCAATCTTTTTATAAACCGAACCGAACCAGTTGAACACCAACTATCTCATCTTGCCCTCCAGATTATTAGACTCATTACAAAAATTAAATAAGTAGGTTAATGTTATTATTATTATTATTATCGTTGTCCTAAAATACACGAATTCGATCCTAAGCACGAACTTGAATAATTTTTTTTCAATCCTCACACATACAAAGGCTTACGACGTTTAAACAAATCTATTATGATTGTCTTTCATCTTGTACTGTGAAAGAAGTGTCTCCTCTTTAAATTTTATATAGGTATATCTTATTATATGTTAGCTTTATTCAACAGCTCCTTTTAATAGCTACAGAACTGTCGGATCTATGGAATAATAAATAGTGGTGATAATAACGATGGTAATAGTGATGATGATTATGATTATGTGTGGGAGATGAAGGGTGAAGGCAGAGTAGGTTGGAGTATTGGAATGAAGAAACATAAGAGAAAAGGAAAGAAGGATGAGAGAGAATAAGACTGAATGAGTGTAAGATGAACGATAGGATAGTGAAGAATAAGACTGAATAGAGAGAAAAGGGAGATAGAAGGAATTAAGAACGTAATAGAATGAGAAGAAAGTGAGAAACATGAAATAGAAGTATGGAGGGGAAGGATGGAGATGGGAAGAACAGGGTAGGACAGAGATGAAAGAGGAGGTGATGAAGAAAGATAACAGTGATGGTGTAAAAGAATGAAGATTTCCGAAAGAACAGTGATAGAGGTAAATGATGAAAGAAAAAGGAGGTAGGAGAGAATTGGAGACAGCGATAAAGAGAATGATGAAGGAGACAGAGAGTAAGGATGACTAGAAAGATCGGCTGGCTCTCTTGAAACCAATTAGGTCTCGGTGACGGGCCTGGATCGCGATAAGGACGCGCCCACCTTCCCTTTCACGTTGACCTTTAAATTCTGTCCTGTTATTCGTGGGTGTTCAATTTAAATAGCCTTCGTTCTGGTTTGTACCCAGATCCTGTTTCGAATCAGTTTAAATGCTGGAGATAAGGAAGGAGTCTTGAAAGGAAAACAAACCGAGGGAAGAGGGTTAGGAAGTGACCCGGCAGCTGTCTACACAATTCAGTTCAGCCTCCTTCACCTTCATCGCAGGAAAGGCTCGTTCACAACAGAGCGCTTGTGAACATCGCAACTACTCTAGTAATCCTTCGTAGAATGAAAGCCCATTAACATATTTAATGGTATTCACATTATTGTATAGTTTACATATTGCGATTAACAAATTGTACTTGCTGTGTTTCAGGCGCATTTGAAAATTTTTATCATTAATATTCCATCGACTTCGTCCGTGTTTGAATCGTTGACGTAATAGAGAATTTGAAATCTACTTGAATACTTCAATTGAAATACTGCACACGTGTAAGGCAGGATTTATTAACCCATGATGACGACCATTCGAGCCACGAAAGGACGGTAAATTACATTTGAAGCCTTCTCATCTGTTTAAAGGTTTCATTGTCACGAATCTACGACACTGCACCCAATCTTTGTTTCCCTCCTGAATGAACTCACGAGCATTATAGTTCTTAATGTGTTCAACTTTATCAACTGTTGTATTCGCAGGTTATTAAACATCTAAGTTTTATTTATTAATAAAATTCCTTAAAATATGAATTAAATTTTTGTTTTTATTGTGTTTCTACACTTTTGTTTTTATTGTGTTTCTTGTCTTCTCTATCTCTAAAGTTGTAGTATTTCTTGTTACAAACGTAGCGGACACATGTTCGGTTCTCGGCAAAGATTTAAATTTTAGATAATAGCTCTATTTAACGGGATGATATCTTGTCTTGCGTTATCACAAGCGTAGGCCTAAGCCTTGCGTCATGTTGGGGTAAGAAATGTCGTTACTTATTGACTTATGATTTTCAAGAAAGCGAGAAAGAAAATAATTAAAACACACAGTCCAGTCCAGGCCAGGTGGGAAAGCGTATCTCATTCAGAACGGAGAGCACGAAGTGTTTCATAGTTCAAGGATTAGCATACTCATACCCTGTCGTAAGCATACTGGTCGAGAGTAAATGAAGCTGTGAAGCAATGCATAATATATTTTATCATTCATATCACTTTTAACTGCCCATTTTAATAAATAGAAAGATAGCATTAGAAATAATTACAGTATAAATACACACATTTCATACAAATTTGTACAAAATGAATTACACATAGACCTATATATACTAGTCTATGTAATTTGTAAATGAAGTCAAATGTGTCTCGTTTTGTGTTATAAATATTATAATATAGAGGATGCATTTATGTGTAATCCAGAAAACAAAAATTATTATTATTATTATTATTATTATTATTATTATTATTATTATTATTATTATTTGCTTTAATGTACCTAAGTATATTAAATTATTCCATTTACGTGTGTCTTTTGAGTACAGTCTGAGAAAATAAACCGTAATATCATTCACAACATGACGATGGAAAAGAACTGTTGCGAAACAAGTAAAAAGCATAAAGAGAAAGTATGTGTGGGATTTGTAATATTCATGTTAATTTATATTTACAAACATGTTGCCGAATTTCTTAATTTGATTATCAATAATTTAACTTATTTTTCTGGAGGATTTTCGTTGCCGTTAAACACCCACCACTGCAATTGCTTTTCAATTTTCTCACCTCGAACTCCGAACCAGATTTTTAGCGAAGAAAATCCATGCACTCTATTTCTCTAACCATGGGCGTTGAAAGAATGAAACAAGATTAATCGAAACTGCCAGAGTTGTGCATTGTGAACCGTCCTTACGGGGCAACATACCAGAAGGCACGCGCCGATCACGTTAGACAAGGAGAGGAACGTCTGGCAGATCAGCTGGAGGAAGAAGGAAGCCCAACGGCAAGGAGGTTGCCTGCCCTTACTTTTCAATGACTCTGGCCGGTTTCTCGCAGCCGCAACTTGATCGTCAGGTAATGTATTCCAAGTCGCGGGCTCTCATGCACCCTCCCCCGCGTTCCCCACCCCACCAAGGCCCTGTAGTAACAGGTGGCAGTGTTAACATGTGTCGCAGCGTTAAGCACTCGGTTCTCACAGTAATTTTATGCTGTGCAAAGAAAAGACTGCACGCATTGTGCGCCGGCCTAATTGTTACCTTACATCTGTCTGTCCTATTACGAAGTACACCACGTTTTTATCTAGCCAGAGGAAAGTTGACACACAACGGAGAGAGAGCCTTCTTTTCAAATTGGAAATCGAATTAAAATCCTGATGGTTCCAAATCAGTTTTCAGGTGCACAATCTGTACAATACAGTACAGGCATTTTTTCTCGGAGTAGTCCCATTTTCTCTCACTGCGTTCCATAATTTGCAGTTATCCATAACAGTGGTACATTGCTAATATTAAAGTGCACCATTTCCCATTGAGATCAGCTTCATAAGTTATTGTAGTTTGTGGTCTTACAATCAGTAGTTACTGTGCATGGCATTAGATTCAAAGAATCTCTGTAAAGATTATTATTTTTGGTCGTACAGAATACATCAGCTGTTATGGTAACAATTAATATTAGAGGAGAAAAATTCGCTCCGGCGCTGGGGATCGAACCCGGCTCCTTGGTTCTACGTACCAAGCGCTCGCACCATTGAGCTACGCCGAAGTCCAATCCACAGCACCGGATCGAACACCTCTCCTCCAGTGTTTTTCCCTTTGTGGCTTGACTCCAAGTTGGGCATATATGTTGACTTTTGTTTTAAGTCAACTGCTTTTATACAAGGAGCGCTCTCAGTTGAGTGACTTGGTGGCCGGGATTCCACAGTAATATGCACAGTAATCTGTACGGTAATATGCACTGTTGCTGGAATAGATTCTTCGAGCAACAGTGCATATTACTGTACAGATTACTGTGGAATCCCGACCATCAAGTCACTCAACTGAGTGCGCTCCTTGTATAATGGCAGTTATCTTAATATAAAATGTCAACATAGATGCCCAACTTGAAGTCAGGCCACAAAGGGAAAAAAGACACTGGAGGAGAGGGGTTCGATCCGATGCCGTGGATTGGACTTCGGCGTAGCTCAATGGTGAGAGTGTTTGGCACATAGAACCAAGAACCTGGGTTCGATACCCGGCGCCGGAGCGAATTTTTCTCCTTTAATATTAATAATTAGATTCGAAGCTCGTGAGTTCAAGTCTCGTGGCGTTAATTGCTCCAAGTAAAACAGCCCTGTTCATGAATGAAAAATCTTGAAGTGAAATTTGTCTTTCGTTCGTTCCTCTACTAGAAATTCATAAATGTCTCTGCAGGTCAACACTCTTGGGACTGCAAAACGAAGTAAGAAACGTGTAGGTCTGTAAAGAATACGAGTGCGGTACAGTAATTGCTGCAATGTATACAGAACTGCATAGCGGATCGGCTTTTAAATAAGAAAAGGAAAACATACGACAATTCCCTTCCTCACTCTACATTACTATCTTATCGACACTAGCTTCAAAGTAGGATATATGTGTTTCGTTGAATAAAAACCCCTGCGGTGACTGAGTGGTCAGACCTCCAGCCTGTCACATAGGCGGCCGGGTTCGAGTCCCGGGCAGGTCTGGGATTTTTCATTGAAAAATCCATAGTGATACTTGTGGCGGACAAGGTCACAGTTAGGGTTTTTCTAGGGATTCTCCCGTTTTTCCCCATATTAGGCATCTACATCATTCCGTCAACATTTCTCCATTTCGTCATCATTCCATAGCATTCCCCGATCGCCAGCTGGCGACGCACGGAGGGGGCTGGCCTAGGGACGAGGGGAGTTGCCTGCTCGAAACCTGGGTACGCAGCGAACCTTAGTATAGTCAGTCGGTGTGGGTTTGAGAATGCGCCTAGCACAATAGAGAGTAACAGGTCATAGTGGGCCATAGTGCCTCTCCAGTAAATTTCATTCCAATTTCATTCAATGCATAAAAATCCAGCGAACCCGGGCTGATGAAGGATCCACACACAAATAAATATCAACCGAAAGGGCATCGAACGTAAAATGCCTTAAAAGAAGAGGTGAAGAGAGCAGGCTGGGACCTAAAAGTACCGTCAACGCGGGCTACTTTGACCCTTAAGGTGTTACTTGAACCCAGAAGAAAAAAATGTTTTCGTCGATGTAAAATAACAGTTTGATGTCGAAAGTTGTGGTTTTTTTCTCTGCAAACTTTCATCTGTACAAATATTTTCACCTAAGTTACTCCAATGGTAAGTAAACATTTTTTTCTTCTGGGTTCAAGTAACACCTTAAGGGTCCAAGTAGCCCGCGTTGACGGTATATGAAGAGTCCACTGCAAGAATGATGGATGTCACTTTCTTGTCGAAAATGAACCAAGACTATCAATGCATACCTT
This sequence comes from Periplaneta americana, assembly GCF_040183065.1. Lineage (NCBI taxonomy): Eukaryota > Metazoa > Arthropoda > Insecta > Blattodea > Blattidae > Periplaneta > Periplaneta americana. Next base: position 87,755,728 of record NC_091122.1, on the reverse strand, counting down.
AAGACATATAGAATGTGCATAGAGAGTTATATGGCATTAACACTGATAGTCTAGTCATTGTCCAGTAATGAGCGGAAAATCACAGTTAAGCTTTGAGCGCTAAGCATTTCAAACTTTCAATTGCTTCTCCTGCAAAATGTATTCCAAATGACATCCATCATTCTTGCAGTGGACTCTTCATATTCTATTAACCTAATTCTATATTGGACATGAGAAGAGAAGTGAGAAGTCCTACTGAGCGATGACCTCTACAAAGTATCGAGTCAGTTGTACACACCAAGCTAAGGGAAATTTTATCATCAAAACATCGCGCCACGGTTATACTGCGGCTGGGCAGGGGTGGAATACCCGCTTGCCTCTGCCGGGAACAGCACCTCGGTTATTGCGGAAGCGTGCTTAGTCATGTTATTGATACGCGGCAGATACGCACGGACTGATTTCTAAGATGTCTGTCTACATGGACGGCAAGCATCTATTCATTGTGACAATACAAGCAGTTATAGAATTCTAATAAGTGGGGAATTCTCCCCTAATCTAGAACCAGTCGATCAGCTGGTTGAGACCCCCACAGTTTCACTAAATAGATGCGGGAAGGGGGGGGGACTTACTTCTATCCTGGACGGACAGCTGCCTCCCTCACACACGGCCAAACAATTATTCTGATCAATACAACTAGGCCATTCTACTGACATACTTAGCGAAGTAAGTGGATTTACGTTATTAATGACTGGTTTAAATGATACGCTATCACGCACTGCATTTGCAGTTTTCTTTCTTTATAAATATTGATATGCAATTCTTTATTCGAAAGGTACTCATATAATAAATGCAGACAATCCTCCACATAATCATATATGTTTAGATAAATCGATTTGTAGATATGCGTACGCATTCGATACTTACTATCTCATAATGAAAACAAGGAATTAACAATTTTTGTTGTGATATAGACTGTCGATATAGTTCTACATGCTTATATTCGATATTCATCCGATAGGCCTATAGCGAAATCCATTGTTACGAAGGCTTCCTTAGGGCCTATAAATTGTCGAAATTCACAATGCAAGCTCGTATCAGATACCATCTCAAAAAGAAAAGCTGTCTTTCGAAATTTTCGTTCCACATGCCGACGTGCAAGTTCATTATGATTCATATTAACATAGGCCTTTATTTTAAACCCCACTTCCACATAAATATGAAAACGAATACCTATTACATTTTACCTACTCGTGATGCTACAACGAAAATAGATTTAAGCCTCACGTATATTCTTCTTTATTTCGGTATATAGTTATGCTAACTATCGAAAATGGTTGCATGATTTATGGACTATATATTGTTAAGATAAAGCTAGAGAAATCATACACGAATCCTAGATCATATATACCCAGATAGGCTTTGACGGTAGCAACTTTTGTCAGGTTTACTATGCTGCCATCTAGTTGTTACATAAGGAGTCACGTCATAACTCCCATTTGAATTGCATTAGCGGCTGTACTGCCATCTCGTGTTCGTTTACGGCGGACGGGTGGCGATCCTGGCAGTTGTTCTCTTCAAAGTGCAACCGATTTTAACATAGGAATGAGCAATCTGTATGTGATCTGGGACACGAACTTGTGAAGAAAATAGTGAAGAATTTCACACTCAGTCCCAGAATACATGGTTAGAATAGCGCAATACACTGATGAAAACAGCGAAGGGCAAACAAAAGAAAAAATAAGCAATATGCTCTACAAGATGTAGGCCCTACCACACAACCTACGACATCGGCCTACTATAAAAGGGCCATTTCTGATCAAGTCTTTCAAACGAAAACAGGTTAAGTAAGAGAACATTAGGTGCATCACACCTGCTGGATATTATCTACTCTTAACATTTTCCAGCTCTATTGTTTATATTTTTAGTAGTCACAGTTGTGTCCGTCACATTGGAAAGTATCCTAAGATGGCTGATCTGTCATGTAGGCCGTCCGGGTTCAAGTCCTGGTTACCCATGGGAATATTAATTTGAAAAATCCATAGTGACACTTATGGCTGACAAGGTCGCAGTTAGGGTTTTTCTCGGGGCTCTTCCGTTTCCCCACGTTAAGGTTGACGCTCACTGGCACGAACCGACCGGAACGGAACGAACCGGAAATATTCTGCGAGAGACGTATGCATGTATTTTAAACGGTAAACGCTCACTTGTCCGAACGGAAGCAACCGGCTGCCGGTCCTGACGGACAGGGTTCTCGCGACACGACCCTAGCGGAATTTCCGATGACGATCGGCTGCATTCGTATGTCTTCGCTGGTCTTCGGAGAAAAGTGTGTTGGCTGTTCTCAGTACTTTCCCACTCAACATGTGCTGGTGCGTTGTCCAGACAGATTATTCTTAAAATGGGTGATGAAAAGTTAATTTTAACAGTGCTAATCGCGCTTCTGTGCTGATTGGCCTTCGAAATGTGATGTTTCCCTTCATTATTTGAGATGCTAATAACAGATGAAATTTTAAACATTTTTCTTCGCTCATACGAAAGTACTAAAAAAACCATTATTCGATCTTTACACAAATGTGGGCAAAGATGGTTAAATTAATCAAAACACTTTTTTATATTGTTATGACTAGAGCCCGGATTGTATGTAATTACATATTCCGTTCCTACATATGTAGCTATAAGGAAAGCTAAAAGTCCGCGAATCGTATTAAATTTAAATTTAAATTTAAATATACAGAATAAAGAATATAATTACAAACAAACAAGACAAATAGAAATAAAATAATACCATCAATATAAAATGGAGATACAGTAGTATTAACAAAATTTGAGACCGAATGAGCAGCGCTCGTGTTCGATCGCAGTTAAGATATAATATTAATAGGCCTGTAAGAGAATATAAAATAAAATAGGAAATAAAATTAAAATTACAGTTACAGAAATTATATAATACAATATTAATATAAGATAAATACAGAAAAAAAAATAAAAATAAATAAGTAAAATAAAATAGGAACTAAAATTTAAATTATAGCGGCAATGGAATTATATAATATAATATTAACACTAGAGAAGAATAATATCGCACGTGAAAAGTAGGACAATATGTATATATATATATATATATATTTCAAAATTATAGAATACAAATATAATATAGGTTGATTAATTCATACACATAGGCTATAAATTTATTTAATCAAATTGAAGATATTAACACGTTTCTAATTTTCTTGTTATATGTTAGTGGGTTACATGTTAGAAGTTCTGGGTGTAATTTAGTTAAAGCATTGTACAACCGAGGGCCAAAATTAATGCTATGCTTTAGACCAGCAGATGTGAGACATTTAGGTGCTATTAATGTTGAATTAATATTTCGTCTTGTGTCATAATTATGTGTCTGTAATACAAACTTATTACGATTTTTATGATAAAATTTTAACAGCGTATGCTTATAAATTTGTTCAATATTAAATACATTAAATTCAGAATAAATTAATTTAGTTGGATAATCGAAACGTTTCTTCAAACAAATTTTAATTATTCGTTTTTGTAGTAAATTTAACGAACTAAGATTAATGTTTGTACTTCCACCCCAAACAATTATACCATATTGAATGGTAGACTGAATAATGGCCAAATAAACATTTCGTAGAACTCTAATGGGTAAGTAGCATCGAAGATTAACGAAAGGGATCATTATTTCGAAGTTTTAAATGTTTTTACATATTTTGGTGCATAATAAATATTTTGGCATATATTATATATTTTAAAATATTTTGAAGGATATTGCATATTTTGAAAGAATATATACATTTTTTCACTAATTTTCTCTCTACGTAATGATTAAGTTATTTTTAAAATTGTTTATAAAGCTTATCCCTTCGTCTCTAGTGCATAAATATAATTTGATAATTGAAAATAATAACGTATTCTGTCAAAAAATGGACATCTCTTTGCAATGCTAATAGTTTGTATCCCTTGAGAAGTAACGGTAAAGTAGGTACAAATACCAATGCGAATGGTAGTAGTGAAGGAAAGAATGAATCAGTTGCTCTAAAAGAAAACAATAGTTTTTTCTGTTTTTTGTTAAGAAACTTATTTTGACATCAGGTAATATAATAGCAAGCCTACTGCCATTCGCATCCAAGTTAAAAGACTGGATTTCAATTGAAGATTCCTTTACTAAGATGGTAAAATCGTGCAGTCCAAAGTGTGTGACAAACGCATTGGGTGCTCCATGAAGTCACAATTAGAATAGCATTTAAAAATTGGACTTCATGTGAGAAATAAAAAACGTGCTCCGTCGAAAAGAAAAAGTTCTTCTTACACAAGTGGTGCTGAAACATTCGTCTTCTACAAGTGAATTTAATAAAAATTTGTGCATGGCAATGGTTGCTGCAAACATATACAGTGGTATAAACTTGGAGTTCCAAAGTTCCAAGCATTCCTACGCAAATACTGCAACTTCAATATTTCGCATGAATCAACACTCCGGAAAAAATATTTGAACTCCTGCTACACTGACACAATGGAAACGATTAGAGATGGACTTGATGATTCCTACGTATGGGTTGCCGTTGACGAGACGATCAATAACCGTAGAAAATATGTAAAAATATTCAATTATTAATTGCGCCTCCAAACAATGAGGTTCAATCACATGTGCATCTGTAATTTTTTATTAGTGTGCACAAATACATCTAATAAAGCTTAGATTTTAAATTACCAACTTTTTTTATTTATTACATATTTATCTACATACTTTTTTAGCTTCATATTTATGTAGTCTACATAGTTCTCATTTTCACATTACATAAAATCCGGGCTCTAGTTATGGACCCATATTTTCTTTTTTCTTTTCTTTTTTCCTTCCTCATCAGCTAAAGACTCAGTAAAATAAAATAATCTTCGGAACTACTATCCCACTCCATGTTTAAACCAGACTGCCTGTCGACTGTACCGGAATATTCCGAGCAGTGAGCGTCAGAGCTTCCGCGGAAGACGGACGGCTGTAGATTTCCGTTCCGGTCGGTTCGTGCCAATGAGCGTCAACCTTTAGGCATTTCGTTATCATTCCGTAGTATTCACGAACGCCGACTGGAGACGCACGGAGAGGACTGGTCTGGGGAAGAGTGAGGTTGTCTATTCGAAACGTGGATATGCAGGGAACCTTAGTGTAGTCAGCCGGTGTGGGTTGGGAATACGTCTAGCTCGAGTGTAAGCGTTATACACCTAGATCGCAGTTCTGTGTCGTAATGCCTTCCTCTCAAATACAATACAATAGGCCTAAAAATAATTTATCCCATTATAGAACATTTGTGTTCTCAATCGTGACCATATAGCCACAGTCTAGTAAGTTATATACAGTCACGAAGCTTGAGTTGTGAGGGTACTAGGAACAATAGACTGTGCAGATACTATTTCGCATTGTCTGTGATGAGGCGATAGTAGCGATCCTAGTAGTTAGCAACTATCTATGGATGCATATTTACTACGTATTGACCTTCGTGACTGTATATAACTTACTAGACTGTGATATAGCCTACTAAGTGTGTTGTGTGAACATTGTGGTAACACCAGATTATTTTCGTTGTGGAAAGTAAATGTAGCAAGAGTAAGTTTTTTCATAGGCAGGGCAGAGGATTGGTTTTCTGTGTGTACAGTTTTCTTAGAGGGAAGTAATGTAGGTCTAACTTAGGGTGGAAGGAGACTGATTCATCAACGTTTAAGAGGTCATGTTGAATATAACAAAACTTTTATTACACTTTTCCTTCGATGAAACAGGAAAAAAATTGTCTTTGTCCAATGTTTACAGCGCTCTATTGCGGTAATGGCCCGAGAGAAATGCTGATTGCTATAGAAATAGGTAAATAAAAATAATCTGAATAGTTAATGTCTTGATTTGTTTTTTTTTTTAATTAAACCGTTTAGCCATGAATTTAAGTTGTATAATTGCGAGAATCGTTAAAATAAATCTTGCAACGCAGGGCAATGTCGCACGTCACCGATTGAGTACAACAGAGGGAGAGGGGAAGGTAAGAAGTGCACGCCGCGCTTGCTCGAGTATCCGCGCTGTTCCCAAATGTTTCATAGAAACTTAACAATTTCCTCTAAAACGTGAATGTTAGAGAAAAAACTTATTTAGATTTTTCACATCTCTTCTCATGATCTATTACTAGTTTCATTTTGGTGCAGATATTACCATCGATTCTGTATAGTGGACTATCTATAACTAACGTTGTCAGAGTGCAAGCATAAACCGATAAAGTAGGCCTATTTCAAGTGAGTTAAGAGTTTTAGTTCTTCTCTCTTCTATCGCCTGAAGTGAGTTAGCAATAACACATTTGGTATAGGCTATGCAGTAGACCTACCTACATCTTTTTCTGCATCCTAACCGCCTTTTATTGTAATATTGCGGTTCCGACTTGTTGAAGACTACCGATTAAGACAACGCAGAACAAAGACGAGACGATTAGAGATCCAATGTCTGCCAGCAGTAAATCGAATCTGGGTTCACAGATTTAAATAATAATTGAAGACCTCCCTCGAATAAGGGTGTAACCAACAAATCTATAATACGCATTAGCGGAGAAAAGAAAATAATTTCAGGGACATATTTCGTTAGGCCTATATTTACTAGCAGAACCACATAATTAATCAAAGATACAAGTTTATTCAGCTATTGGATGCATTCTTTTATTGTTATAAATTAATGCTACAAAATTACTTTTTCCACCGAAGTCACATATTTAATTAATTTGATGTCACATCCTTCTTCGAGGGAGGTCTTCAATTATTTAACATTACACTAGCTACATAGAACTGAAGATGAATCCGTCACATGAACGGATTTTGCTCTAACTGTAAACATCACTTGATCTATGGCTAGTTACTGAAATCTGTTACTATTTGTCCTGAATATGTTATCTTAATGATGTCATAAACGCCAATGCGGTATTTTATGCTATGGCATTGATCCAAACACTTACTTTCCACGCTTTGCAGAGATTTACCCGCCGCAAGGGCCTACAGGAAAGGCGAAGCTTAGTTTTCTTACGGTTTTAAGGTCTAGCGATCAGGCTCAAGTATCGGGGACGCTTCAACTTAGCCTGCCGTGGGATAATGCTGGGAGGAGAATGAAGTTAAGTTGGCCGAGTCTCAATAATTAGTTTCTAAAACTCGGTCTTGGCCTCTCGGCTGGCCTGGCTCAACCCCAGACTCACAACAACGAATTCTTCGCCCGTCCTGTCTCCTTCATGGGGCTCTAGGGGCGGGGGTGGAGACTTTATAGTGAAGCACTTTCCGAGCATAAAGGATATATCCGCCTACGTTGCACCTTTGCAACATTATTAAATGTAATATTTCTGTAGATAATTAGGAAAAATTACATGGAAGTAATGAAACAATAGACTCTAGTTCATAATAATAGGCTAAATTGCAGTCCTTACGAAAAAAAAAGTGTAGATCTAACTAAATAATGAATTCAGAAGTGTAAAGTAATTGTAGAACATTGAATGCAATTTAAATAATAATTAAGGAAATTTGAAGACTTCTACTACAGTAGAGCATCGATTATCCGAAACAATTGGGGACGGGGGGAGGGTGTTCGGATAACTGATTTTTAGGATAACCGATCATTCACGAAAACAAATCGTACTGGTGTCATAGGAGCAGTAGAAACTCTGATATTAAACACAAAACTGTGCATACAGTATATATTTTGTATCACACGTCTTACAAATAACACAGAAAACTGACTAGCCTAGTTTGACAAGTTCAAAACGACCATTAAAGTATGCCTACAGTTTAGGAAAAGAAGTCCAAACTTTTTTTTTTTTTTTTGCTTCAGAGCTGAGACTCTTTTTTTGCGCAAAATCTCGCAAATAAACTAGCGAAACTTCTACATGGCGCGCGCGCAAATTCAAATTTGCCTATGGAACGCTTTCGGTTAACCGATGTTTCTATCGATGGATATTCGGATAATCGATGTTCTACTGTACCATTTAAATGCTACACTCTTAGATCCGTTTTCGTTGCCACTATAATGACAATTATAAACCTTAATTAGTCATACATAAGTAAAGTGGCGTCTTGGTAAAGCCATCGGCCTGACAAGTCAGCGTGCCAGTCAACACTGTACGAGCTTAAGACGAATATAAATATAAAGCTGTTCTTCAAGTCCGATGCATCAATTTGTAGGTACAACTCCTAATGAAGTGCAGAGAAACAGGATCTAGATTACAGACCTATTACGGAGGAGGCAATGACCAGGAAAAAGTGAAGGAGAACATTTTCCTGAAGACGAGTTCATTTTGCTATTTACATTGACAAGGTCATACGTACGACTATGTTCTTTATATTCTTACATTTTATATTACTTAGAGTAAGTGGTTGCATTGTTAGTCGAACGAACGGCTGAAGAGATAGCCTACTTCGCAGGCGACCTGTGTTGGAATCCCAGTTTGTCAAGAGGATTTTGTAATAGATCAGGAGGTTGTTGGATCACTTTTATCTGGATATTTCCGTTCTATCATCCCATCATTCCAATGATACACCAATATCTTCATCATTGATCGTTCAGAGACATCTAGTGCGAACATACTCTACGAACTGAAATAGGCCTATATGTACAGGGTGGGCCAAAAGTCACGCACCATAGGGATTTGACTTATTCTTCGTTTACATGTTTCAGATAAACAATGTTGACGACTGAAGAGCGTGTAGAACTTATTCTCCTCTGTTATGTTATGTTTCCAGATGAAGCAGATTTTATGTGAATGGTGAGGTTACGTTACTGGTCTGACAGTAATCCACACTGGTTTACCAGCAACAAACAACAAGGGGCTGCTCGTGTAATGGTTGGATGTGGTCTGTGGAAAGACCGTTTCATTGGCCCATACTTTTTTCACGGAAATATCGACAGTGATACTTATTTGACAATGTTGGGAGATTCTTTATTGCCCGATTTGGATATCATTGGTTCACAGCTTGATTGGTTCATGCAGAATGGTGCACCACCACATTATGCCATTCAAGTACGGACTTGGCTGGACGACAACTTCCCACAGTGGATTGGCCGTAGAGGACAAGTGGAATGGGCTCCTCGATCCCCGGATTTAAATCCAATAGATTTTGCTGTATGGGGCTACCTGAAGACAAAAGTCTACACGGTAAAGATGAGGGATGAAGATCATCTGCGAAAGCGAATTGTAGCAGAATACCGTGCTGTGACACCAAACTTGGTGACCAATGTTCTACGGAACATGGCTGACCTTATACAGACACGTTTTGACACGGACGGTTCTCATATTGAACACATAATAGAATAATCCCTAAGGTGCGTGACTTTTGGCCTACCCTGTAGATATATACCTACAGAAAAATCATTTTATTTTTGGGATAAGTAGAGAAAATAACATGAAATGTTAGTAGCACACACCTGGTCTCGGAGTTTCGACCGTGGTCCTTTGAATACAAAATCAGCACGTTAGCCTGCAGTTAGACTTAATATTTTTTGAGAAAAAGTCGCTCCGGTGCCGGGATCGAACCCGGGTCCTTGTGTCTACGTACCAAGCGCTCTGGCCAATGAACTACGCCGAACTCAATCCACAGCACCGGATCGAATTCTCCTCCTTCGATGTTTCCCTTTGTGGTCTGACTCCAAGTTAGGCATATATAGGCTATGTTGACGTGTATCCGAGTCAACTGCCATTATACTAGGAGCGCACTCAGCTGAATGATTTGTTGGCCGGGAATCCGCAGTTATTATGCACTGCTAGCTAAGAGAATATTATAGATATATTAATTTGTCCTACAGAATTTATCTGTAATATTGACACTTAATATTAGCTTATCCTATCCTATACAACTATACAGTCTATCCTGACACAGCTACTTTACCTTTCTAATCAGTACTCTGCTTCTAAAATAAAAGTTTTGCCACAAGTCAGAAATAAGCTGGAAGAAATGTAGAAATGACCACCACCATCGTCATCATCATCATCATCATCATATTCATTACCATCATTACTAGTATAATTAGCCTATAATGAATAGGCTCCCACATCTTAGGCCTACAAGACCACCGCGACAAATCGACACAGAATGGATCCGGATGGGAAGATAGCCCTAACTAAAATCAACTTGCTTTGTAGCTAGAAATGTGATTATTTGAGTCTCAGTGTGATACTCATACTTTGTAAGTTCATACATATGTATGTATACTTTTTGCTGGTTGAGTGGAAGAGAAGGCCTTACGGCCTTAACTCTGCCAGCTAAAATATTATTATTATTATTATTATTATTATTATTATTATTATTATTATTATTATTATTATTATTATATACTCGATACAGGTTTACAATATGAATTAATAGCGTTTTATTAATGGTAATAATACGTTGTGGGGATGTCAGCTAATTTAATGTAAATTAAATTTAAACCTGATTTACTGTATGTAACAGACCAAATAATGTTATTACGAAGAAATGCAACCTAAACACTGCGCTATCACATCAAGCTTTCTTTGAAAATGTTCTACCTAATTGTGATATTATTACACCTGAGCTAATCTGGAAAGCTCGCATGATAGTGAGCCACTGTAACTGCTTCCCAGTAACAAGGGAGGCAGATCTATGCCACTCGTGTCTTCAACTTACCGGCCCCCCACTCCACAATGGAGCAGGAGTTGGGCTGGGATGCAAGTTCCACAAACCCGCGCTATTTCTTGCGGTCGGTTTGTGGCTGTTAATCACCATTACTCGGCTCACTTCCTTCACCTTCCTTCCTTCCTTCCTTCCTTCCTTCCTTCACACTGTCCCACACTTTGCTACTTCAAGACGCTCTCACTGCAGAAGTTTCGTTGACTCTTCGGTCGTTGTACCTAAAGTAGTTATGTGACTGTGTATGTATGTATGTATGTATGTATGTATGTATGTATGTATGTATGTATGTATGTATGTATGTATGTATGTATGTATGTATGTAGTATTCATAGGGTTCTGCCCAAGACTAGGTCTTTCACTGCAAACCCAGCTTTCTTCAATCCTTCCTATTTTCTGTTTTCCTCTTTGTCTTCGCATTGGATCCATATATCTTAATGTCGTCTATCATCTGATTGATATCTTCTTCTGCCCCGAACTCTCTTCCCGTTCACCATTCCTTCTAGTTTATCTTCCAGTAGGCAGTTTGTTTTCAGCCAGTGATTCAACTAATTCCTTTTCCTCTTTCTGATCAGTTTCATCAACATTTTTTCTTCACCCACTGTTTTCAACACAGCTTCATTTCTTATTCTATCTGTCCACTTCACACGTTCTATTCTTATCCATATCCACATTTCGAATGCTTCTAGACACTTCGCTTCACTTCGTCGTAATGCCCATGTTTCTGTCCCCATACAATGTCACACTCCACACAAAGCACTTCACTAGTTTCTTCCTTAGTTCTTTTTCCACAGGTCCGCAGAAGATGCTCTTTTTTATATCAAAAGCTTCCTTGGCCATTGCTATCCTTCTTTTGACTTCCTGGCAGAGCTCATGTTACTGCTTATAGTACATCCCAAGTACGAGTATTTAAAGCTGTCCACTTGCTCTACTGCCTCATTCAGAATTTGCAAATTTCTCTTGTTTATTTGTGTGTAAGTATATATATATATATATATATATATATAAGTTATATATAATAAATATACTGTATGTATGTATGTATGTATGTATGTATGTATGTATGTATGTATGTATGTAGGTATGTGCAAAGTATTGTTCTTTAAAATTTCATACTACAGGGAAGAAATATAGAGTTTATTGAATCAGGTGGGTCTAAGAATACTTTTGAAAGATGTGAGGCCTATTACAACAACATTCTTGCCACAATAACTATCCTTCAAGGCTTGAATCATTTAGCCTCGTTGGACCCAATTACTGTGCTATAATATAATTATTATCAGTAAATAGTGCGAGCGTGGTCAAGACCATTTTGACGTTACAGAACAAACACTAGACAGAAACAGACACTTGAAAGGTAACTATTATAAACTTCTCTTGGAAGGAATCGAACCTGAGGCCACAACATTTGTAGCTATAGTGAAGACACTGAAAAATAAGCGTAGATGTAACAAATATTTATACCAATATATTATATTTAATATTTTAGGGTCGTTTCTGTTGCAGGATTGTTTTCTGCAGTAGAGGGTCCTAAGATGTCCAAGAGTAACTTCATGACTGTTCCCTTTCACCCCTTAACCATTCTGCTTCTACATGCCCACCGATTCACAGATTAATAGTTTCTTATACCTTTCCCTGGCAATCTTTGATGGCTAGTCTAGCCACTTCGATTAACCCTCCTCTTGGATAATTTAACTGGAAACCACTCGATGTGGGTTTGAGTACGCGTGTACTTCAGAACATTACAGTGTGAAACTTCGGCTGTCTTAAGTCTCTCGCCGTTTGAAATTATGGCCTCTCATTAAATGCGCTTAATTCCAAGCACAATGTCTACTACTTTTCTTATCGTTAGATACAGCTTATCTATGTCTGTTTTTCACAACTAAATATAAGATCTTTGTTTAGGTATAATTTCTTCGATATGAATTAGACTTTGGAACTTGAGTGACTTTGGATCAGCACGAAATCGATCCTACCTTTCGCCATAAATTTAGTTATCAATTTTTTCTGCTTTCTTAGTTTTATTTACAGTAATCTTTATTGTAAATTCTGAGTCTGTTGGTGGCGTGTGAGAGAGCAGGCTAACATGATCGCTTGCTAAACATCGAACACTGAACTTTTTAAGTCGTTAGATAACTCTTTGATCACAATTATTACCGGTTTCAATTTTGCTATCGGGTCTTCAAGTCATCTCGAAAATGTCTCCACTCAACACCGAATCCACAGTAATTTCTTTCACAGTTGTGTCTATCGTTGCAATGAATTTCGTTAAATTATCAACGAAAATTTTGTCCCTATTTTCCTTCATTTGGCAAAGAGATAATTAAAGACAAATATTTCGTTTCTATTGCACTATAAATCCAGCGAATAAGAAATGTGTTTCAACAAGTGGGCCTGCGTCATGTTGACCACATGACCTACAATTTATTTTACATAATCGCAACTTCTCAACATATTTCAGAATGACAAGCTACAGAATGGACAGACAGAATACGGATGAGAGGACAATCGGAAGGATGTGTTATTTCGAGGCTAGAAATTGACATGTACTCAGGTATTTGGTTCAATATAAATTTAATGTGGACTGTAACTTGCTTATTTATTGTGAACTGTAATATTCTTTGTTATTCCAAATTAACTACGACATCATAATCAACACATTATCCAATTTACTCGAATAACTTCTATTACCTATTTAAAACATGCCATTAATAGAGAGTAAGGTATCGGCACAGTCTAGTATATACAGTCACGAAGCTCAATACATAGTAAATATGCATCCATAGATAGTTGCTAGCCACTAAGATCGCTGATATCGCCTCATTACAGACAATGCGAAATAGTACTGTACAGTACGTATCAGCCAGAACCTCAATCAGAGGATCTACTTAAATTATGAAACATAAATTATCCTGGAATTTTATTTGGAACAATTCACTTATTCATTAATTTACTGAATTACTCGTTGCTTAACTAATTAATTATTCGTTAATTAATTAATCAGTCATGAATCCATTCATTCATTTGTTCGTTCAGTTATTTATTTATAAATTCAGACTAACACTGAAAATTAATTATTGGTTGACTTTCTGATCTTCGTGGCTGTCTGACAGTTTGAGAGAACAACTGGCTGATTGGTTGACTTTATGACTAATTGTATGTTTGACTGAAGAACAATGTGTCTGACTGAACGACTGACTGAGTGACTTGTCTTGCTGGTTTACGGACTCAACGACCAATTGACTTGACTCACTGATTTATGGACTGAACTATTAATTGACCTGACTCACTGATTTATGAACTGAACGAGCAATTGGCCTGACTCACTGATTTATGGACTGAACGAGCAATTGACCTGACTCACTGATTTATGGACTGAATGACCAATTGAGTTGATTCGATGATTTATGAACTGAACGATTTGATGAACATCTGACTAATTAGTTAATTTTCTGACAATTGTCTGATCGTGCAAGTCTAGCTTTCAGGTAAAGCTCCCTGTGAAGCAGACTTGCATAATTTCAAAGGAAAAATTGTTCCGGGACCGGATATCGATCCCGGGACCTTTGACTGAACGCTCCAACGCTCTTACCAACTGAGCGACCCAGGAACTTCACCCGATACCGCCTCAATTTTTCCCTTTATATCCACATAACTCGAAATTATTGAAATTATTCAAGTCTGCTTCACAGCTAGATTTGCATAATATAGCCTATACGTTACTGTAGTTACGTTAGCAGAAAGCCACAATGCAAGTCACACAGAGTCTGTGTTGCACTCGATGTGGATTCTGGCGTCTTTCAGCCCACTCGAGTTATGTGGATATAAAGGGAAAAATTGAGACGATATCGGGTGAAGTTCCTGGGTCGCTCAGTTGGTAAGAGCGTTGGTGTGTTCAGCCAAAGATTCCGGGATCGATACTCGGCCCCGGAATAATTTTTCCCTTGAAATTATTCAATTGTTTGATTGAAAACAGACAGATTGATTAATTGGCTGAATGACTGAATATCTGATTGAATAATCGATTGACTTGAGTATCACCGATTGACTGAATGACTGAGAGGCTAGTTTATTATGTGACTATGTGGTTGGTTGATGGCTGATTGGCTTAATTACTGCCTTGCTGACTGATTTATGACTGACTCATTCACTTGCTCACTCACTGATTCAATAATTATGCATAACTGACTGAATACCGGTAACATAGCAAAACGAAATTACATAAAATAAAGTTGTTTCATGTCTACACCCACCATTTTTACTTTTCATTCTACGGGATTTGAATGTGAGAACATGCAATGCACTGGTTAATTGGCCAACAATTCGTCATATAATTATATCAAAAATCTCCTGTCTTCATCTCGAGTTTTACATCCCTCATTGTTCTGTGGATCTTGAGGCCCTTTATTTCAGAAAAATAACAAACCCGTCTGTCAAAACAAGGCCTGTGTAGAGTAGAAAAAATTTAAAAGCCCACTAGAAAGAAATGAAAGAAGAGTAAGTAAAGAAATGGGTCATTAAATAGCCATCTTGAAAGACGTGCACTTGTTTCAGCAATTTTTCGAAACGTGATGCTACAGAATCAGCTCTCGAGGTTTTGAATGAGTCCTCGAGGTCTAAGAGGCGACCACAAGACTGCAGATGCCGTCACCGATTATATGGCGACTAGAAGCAGAAAGGGAATAATACAATATCCAGGTGTTTTATGTGTGTATGTGCAGAAGGAAGTGGGGGTAAGATAGGGTGTGGGGGGTGCAAGAGACGCTCGTTGCACCTTTTTAGACAGGACAGCTGCAACTCACCCCATCGCTCCAGTTCTACCACTACTCGAGAAGGAACGCCATCTTGGTCTTTACTTTCTTTCCCCTCTTCATGCTATTGCCAACTGTTAGCGTATTTCCGCTACCGACACCTGGAGGGCATCCACTTCCTGTGCTCTCCTGCATGCGTGAACTATGCGGATACTTTAATATTATTTGAATGTTTTTTTTGTTTTGTTTATACTTCCCTACACACACAAAAAAAGAGATTAGTCTATAAAAACTTGACAGCTGTATGAACAGTGCTTGAATATGAACTAATTTCCGTAATAGTCGCAAGGTGTCTTGTTATAGTGGTATCTCGGCATTGACCATTCATACCTAGGCCTATAATTTAATTATCTACTTGATCTAGTTATTCCATTTTCGTCTACGTGCTTACTTCAGCAATTTTCCACTTTCATTAGCAAGTGACAACATGAGTCAGTTGGATTCAAATGCCCAGCACTTGACTAGTAAGCCATTGACTCTTCTCGATTGATCTTTTAATTCATATACACATTTCCAACTTTTGCAACTGTAACATGAACGTCTACGGATATCGTTACACACAGAAGCTGTGCAGGCATTTTCACTCCTCTTGTAGCAGAGTCTTCCACAATCATTATCGCGCTGGCATTTGTAATGGCGCGCCTGACTTCATTAATTTTTATTCACGAATCAATGAACTCTTTACATTAAATAATCTATTATATGGGACCAACGGCTTTACTTTCTCATCCAAGATTTGTGAGCTTTGCATTAAAGGTAGGATCTTTGAACAATTTCCTGATTTGTAGCCCAATAAATATAGCCTACCTTCTTCCACCGTAAATTCTGTAGTGCTCGGGAAAAGTGGCACAAGTAAAAAATGTTAATTTTACAGGAGAAGGA
The DNA here is from genome assembly GCF_040183065.1 of Periplaneta americana. Taxonomy (NCBI): domain Eukaryota; kingdom Metazoa; phylum Arthropoda; class Insecta; order Blattodea; family Blattidae; genus Periplaneta; species Periplaneta americana. The sequence goes on along the minus strand of NC_091122.1, from coordinate 87,739,394 downwards.
AAGAAAACTGTCTTCACACTGGTTTATGTCGATTTGATTTTCTTCTGTATGAATTATTGTAATGGGAGAAATACTTATGTCTCTTTTCCCAAGCGAGCAGATGTTCCGTAAGTTGTCAATAAATTATTAAAAAATGTTTGTGGAAACTGACTTATGCCACTTTTCCCAAGCACTGCTGAATTACATCCAAATAAAGAGTTTAACCATCATAATCCTTATTTATTAGGGGGCCTATAGTACAATATCTCTTGAAAATGACAACACAAACAACGTAAAAATATTTTAAAATTCATATAAAATCTAAAATATGCCAAAACCATAGCAATTCCGAAGGCCGTTTCGGATTCTACAACCAAAAATTGATATGAATTGATGTTTCACACATGAGATGCAAAATGGCTGTTAACCAGTGATAATAATTGAAATAATAATACAATCATGGCAGGGGCGTGTTTCTTATGCTAAGTTATATCGTTAAATTTATCACAAATCTTATGTAACGAATAAATTCATGATAAAACACGCGAGTTTCTATTAAATGTTGAACATTCTGAATGCAGCCCATGTGCATCAATCCCGTTAGAATTGATTAGCACGGTAGACATTGAATGCTAGCAGAATTCATTCAATAGTTCATAATGCTAGACGAGAATAGGACACCCCTCAAAACATAGAAACCGTATCTGAGTTGAAGTTTGAAACTAACTAAGGTATGGTTGAGCGTTGTAGTCTTCTGACGGTCTCCCGGGTTTGTAGACTATATCTAGCGCTTAAGAAATATATTTTGTATTTATCTCTGATTTACATTTCTCCGACAGATACTTTTGCGGTCTTATGAGACACTGCCTTACAAAGACATCTAAAGTATCAGTCGCGCATTGATATCTGTTTATAAAGCTGAACACTTGGTGAAGCGAGCAAGGAACAATCGACCGATAATTTTGCGTAGGCTATGATCATTATCACTCTAAAAAATCGACTGATATCGATCGAGTTTTAACTCGTGAAATTCGCATAGCCTATAGCAATAATCGCTGCACCATCGAATAGCTACAACATGATAAGCGATGGATTTCTGTTCGTGGGGTCTTTGTGTCAGGATAAAAAAAATCATCAGATTGCAATTAGAACGAGCTAACATTCATGGGCCTTTCTTGTATGCAATTCAACCCCATGACTGTCTCTTCCAATTAGTTGGTCTTGTTTCTAACCCAAAACTTCTGCATGGCTATAGCGCCCTGGATAAATTAGTCCAGTTTTGAAACTTTTCCGATCTATACTAGTTGAACATTTGTTGAAACCCTCAAAGACGCGGGGTCTCCAGTTAAATAAACTAAAATTGTATTGAAAATGGGCAAATGCACTGAGCGACATTCGAACTAATGACCGTGGTTCCAACACAACTTCGAATCCGTAAGTATTAGCTGTTACGTACGTCGTGCTCGACAAGTCAGTTATTTCTCATGAACGTAATAATCGTAAAACTTCATAAAAAGCATCTTTCCTATTCTGCATTGAATTATACCTAGAAGTGCAGAGATGATTGTCGGACGGGACATACTATAGAGCATCTCTATAGACTTTGGTCCAAAGAGGCTTTTTGTGCATCCGTGATGGATTGAGTTGCGTGTCGAGTTACTGCCCGGCTAAACCGACCTCACGCTGATCTACTATACTACCTATGTAATCATACACGTGTGTATGTGTGTCATCATATTCCCGTCAGCCTAGATCATAATACCCAGATTGCTCGGCCTTATAGGCTTTGACGGTAACAACTTTTGTCAGGTATACTATGCTGCCATCTAGTTGTTACATAAGGAGTCACGTCATAACTCCCATTTGAATTGCATTTAGCGACTGTACTACCATCTCGTGTTCGTTTACGGCGGACGGGTGGCGATCCTGGTGGTTGTTCTCTTCAAAGTGCTGCCGATTTTAACATAGGGATGAGCAATCTGTTACATATATGATCTAGGCCGTCAGAAAAGTACTAACCTGGGAAGCTTCGGTGCCTCTTATAAAAATGTATGAGTCGTCTATAACTCAGTAGATCTACTACTGTCATCTAGTAATGTCAGGTATATTATGCTGCCATCTAGTTGTTACATAAGGAGTCACGTCATAACTCCCATTTGAATTGCATTAGCGACTGTACTGCCAACTCGTGTTCGTTTACGGCGGACGGGTGGCGATCCTGGTGGTTGTTCTCTTCAAAGTGCTGCCGATTTTAACATAGGGATGAGCAATCTGTTACATATATGATCTAGGCCGTCAGAAAAGTACTAACCTGGGAAGCTTCGGTGCCTCTTATAAAAATGTATGAGTCGTCTATAACTCAGTAGATCTACTACTGTCATCTAGTAATTTTTGGACAAACCGCGACCATCTATTGTGACGGAATGTGGATCCGGCGTCACGTCCCATTTTTTGAAACGGAGATGTTAGTTAAAAGAGAATTGTGGAGAGTGTTTAATGGAATGACGAGAGAAAACGGCAGAATTCCGCACCATCACCGAGATTTTGAACTCTTGTCTGCGGTCGTTGTTAGCCAGCGCTCTGCCCACTGAGCAACCACGGCAGCTGCACTGAACATACGTGCTACATGCCCTGCCCATCTCAAATGTCTGGATTTAATATTCCTAATTATGTCAACTACGTTGTGCAACTTTCTCCATTCTGATGTAACTTCATCCCTCTTAGCCCCATATATTTTCCTAAGCACCTTATTCTCGAATATCCTTAACCTCTGTTCCTCTCTCAAAGTGAGAGTCCAAGTTTCACAACCATACAGAAGCACCGGTAATATAGCCTAACTCTTTCATAAATTCTAACTTTCAGGTGTTTTTGAGAATAATAATAATAATAATAATAATAATAATAATAATAATAATAATAATAATACAATTAAAATAGTTCTGACACTATTTTAGAACTATACCTCTGTTGATACGCAAAAAGCTAGAGAACTTATTATTTGTAGCTGATATGCTGGAAACAGCAATGTGGGGAGTGAGATATGACAGTGGAATTGTGTGAAGAGAGAAATCATATGTATGGATATCAGACTATGGCCTAAAATCTTCATTAATTAAAAACAACACACACACACAGGAAGTTTAAATATAAATAAAATGAAAATAACGCCAATGTTATTTCCAATTAAAACGAAAGCGCTGCGTTTTAGCAGTAGCACTGACATAATTAATTACAGTAAATAAACAAAATGAAACCAATCAAGTCCGTTGCTTATGGAAACCAATTTACTATATGTATATATGTATGTATGTATGTATGTATGTATGTATGTATGCGTATATAGGCTACATATACATATGTATATGTTATTGGAATGAGATAGAAGTGAACTGGCGAGAGCTGTGCAGTTAATTTCAGATGCAGTCGAATTGTATAGTGTTGTATCAATTGTGTGCATTTGCTCATTTCAATTACTGTTATTTTAAAAATTAAAAATCGTGTATTTATGTAAACAAAGCGAGTAAAAATAAGCTCATCGATTTCGGGAGTGCATCCGCAGAAAGAATTGTATTCACCTCTCAATTTATTGTAACGTTTTTTAATTGTGTTGTAGAAAAATCTTTCAAAGAAAAATATACTTTAAAATTCCAATTTTGTTACTTTTAAGCGAATAGAGAATATGGCTACGTCATCTACTTATTATCAGTACAGATTTGTTCTAAAAGTCGAAATATTTTTACCATCACATCGGAGAGAAAATCCTATCCGATTTTAGGTAGGAGTACCGGCATCAGTACCTGTTATTCGAAGATATTTTTGCTTTATTGAGTTCCGCTATAAAATCATCAGATAATGACCTCAAATAACTACGAATGTTTCTTAAGAGTTATGCCTCATTGCCAGGGAAGTATTTCCTAATGTCATAATGTCTGAGAAAGGCCTAAAACTTATTAGTAGTATTTTAATATGTTCAAGGCTTTCAGGTGGTGATTGCCAAGTAGTAACATGATGGAATTTGGTTTAGGCCTATATTTAAATTCATAAAAATTCATCAAACTTCTGGAGGAGTTTTAAGTATTGTTATTCTAAGGATGACTGATTTTTATAGGATTTTTGTTTTCCAAGGCTGGGTTTCGGTTGTTTGTAGGCTTTTACCCGTGATTTTGAGATAAATTCAGTTTTTGCTATGAATTATGTTAACAAATCTGACCACATCTTGCCGCCACATTTCATTTACATCTTCTATCATTATTCTTTATTTTCACATTTTATCTTCATAGGCTAAACAGGTTTATTTGGTAGGGTTGTACCCAGCGAATAGGGTTGATATAGAATGGACACTGAGCGAATTTTCCTGTTTTGTTTCTCTGTGCGCAGGGGTTTAGTTCCACTTTCAAGCGCTAGAGGTCAGTGTAATCGAGCACACGCTAAGATAATAATTGAGTGTAAGAGTTGAGACACAGGATCCAAACATCGCCTACCTTATTGCATAATCCAGTAACGCTTTGCTTCAAACAAATTCAAGTTAACAGCGTTTCCTTATTTCTCAGTGACAAACTAGTTGTAATAATAATTGTTTATGTTTTATATATAGGCCTAATAAATTATATTATTAAATAATATAATATATTATAAAATTATGTATCAATTCGTTTAATATTTCTATACAATATGACATAGGTATATGGTTTTACTTCTCATAGGAGTTTTGTTTTTCCATTTTCAGCGCTATCAAATCATTACATATTTTATTTGTTGTTGGGGTAAACGTCTCAACTCTCATTATAAAGGAACTCTATAGTCTAGACATTACAGTTAATGACGGATTTATTATTTCATCAGTTCAATTTATTTTTTTAATTTGAGTACATAATGTACCTAGATGTATTAATTGTATGTGTTATATTTTCGCTGTGTCCACTGCTAGCTGGTGTGATGTCAGTGCCAACTCCCAACTCCAGGGAGAAAGTAGAATCTCACGCTCAAACTGGTTTCAAGGTCATTGAAATCAGTCCTGCTACATCAACAGTACCGACGTGAAGTACCCATACTGTATAATTATCTATAGGCTTACGCTGTTGTACCTATGTGTTTGGAAAAACTGTGTTGATAAGAATGTGTTTTTATACATTTTATTGCTAAGAGTGGTAGGTACCATGTTTGTAAACATTATTAGATCATCAGTTGTAACATGATTCTTCTTCTTCTTCTTCTTCTTCTTCTTCTTCTTATTATTATTATTATTATTATTATTATTATTATTATTATTATTATTATTATTATTATTATTATTATTATTAGGCATATTATTATTCATTTACACAATCATTGAGGCAGTTTTTTCACAGAAGTGTATTTCTTGTCTACTATATGTTGTCAGCGTCGCTGAAGACTATACAGGGGAACCGGAGTTACATCCATTCTCCAGATACATATCCTTTTTACAGAATTTGTAGCCGCAAATGCTACCACTGAGCCAAAGAAGACATCATCACTCTTTTTCTAAGTCTGAGACTAAATTATCCCCGAGTCAATTCAAGAGTAATAGAGAATGGTTAGCTGTTATTTTACAAGACAGTTTCGGCATATTTTTTTTGTTGTCTATTAATGTTTCTTCGAACCTGAAGTTGGGTCGGGCGCCACTGATTAAGATTTATGTACAACCAAAGTCCATATCAAGCAGTAATTATCAAGTGAGTATGCTGGCCAATCGAAAGAGTTATCGTGTGCTCGCTAATACTAAATTACGTAAGGGCATGCATTTAACCAATAGAAAGAGAGATAATAATAGTCTATTATGTAAAGGATCTAGGCCCTACATGTCGGAAGTAATATTTTCCGTCACGAAATAAAATTGCTTTATTCATGTTTTAAAAAAGTATAAAATTCAATCTCTCCGTTCATTGGATAGAAAATAGAACATGACGAGCTTTTAAAAGTTTACCTGGAACAAATTGCTGGTACAAGAACTTTGCTTTCTACAACTTAATTGCTAAAAGGGAAATTTTGTAAATTAAACTAGTTTAAAGTAGTTTAAATATCGGGAGCTTTGTTGTGTTTTAGAACACGCAAATCTTAGGCTATCTTCAGACTGAGAGCAGTTTGTTTCTTTCAGTCATTATTGTTTTGTAATGTAAAGTATCACATGTTTTCACTATTCATATAAGTTAATCTAACAATAATTGCCAAACATCACTGATCAATGGGTACAGGTAAGTTAAGGTTTAGGTATAGCTTAGAGCAGTAAAATTTTTGGAAATATTCAACAATTTTTCCTCCATTAATGTATCTTGTACAATAATGAAAATTGGTATGTGTAAAACATTGTCCTTCTGCTATAGGAGAAAATATTTTTACGATTAAAAAAACTATATATATATGTATATATATATTTTATATTATATATATATTATATATATATATATTATATATATATATATATTATATATATATATTTTTTTTTTTCAAAGTTCAAAATGATGCCAGTTAACTGTGCAGTGATGAAGTGTTTCGCTCATAAATCATAACTAGTTAACTTTTTCATGTACACTCTCTCTCTTATTTTATTGCTGAAACTCATGTTTACAATATCGTGCTCTTTCAACTACATTCCTTAATAAATAATATATATTTTTTTATTTTGTGTTAGAAGGAAATACTAATATTTGACCACTTTTTAAATGAATTTATTTTTTATCAGACAATCTATCAAAGGTAGAAAAGTGATCTTGCATTATATTGTAGATATGATATGCATAAATACACACAAAAACTTTCATTACAGAATGTTGGATAGTTTTTGAGTTAAGTTGGAAACGCTTCGTCACTGCACAGTGAACTGAATTATGAAAAAAAAAAAAAGAGTAAATATTTCTTTAATCGTAAAATTTTTTTTTCTCTTATGGCAGAAGGACAGTATTTTACACATATTAATTTTCATTATTGTATAAGATACATTAATGGACGAAAATAATTTTGAATATTTCCAAAATGTTACTGCTGTAAGCTGTACCTAACCCCTTAAAACAACAGAAATATAATATAATTTTTTGTGTTGTATATGCCTATACAGAAATGAAGCTTCATAATGATTCGGAGAATGTCGTCTACAGAGGTCAAATGACTAAGCTTACTGTGCTTGTCTCTAGGCGCAGATATTGTGAGAACAGATATTGTTGTGGTTTCCTTCATAAATACAACTTGAAGAACCGCGTGTGTAAAAGATTCCGGAAAAATTATAGGCAACCTGTCTCTAGTTACATCAAGTTCTTTACTTTGCGGACAGATGTCTCTGCGGATCAATGTGTTAAATGAGACGCAGACGTCTCTGCTTGGTATCGCCGAACTTAACTTATGGAAACCTCAGAGCCTCTGACGGCCAAAGGAGAAAACGAAATAGAAAAGATTGTACATAGCAGAGCTTCTAAACCACAGCGTTTAAGTGTTCTAAACAAAACAATTAGGCCTATTACAATTATTGAATGTAAAAATATTTCAGGAGATTTAGATCATTATAGAATTGTGAAATATTTCTTATCTATTGTGGAGTAGACAACAACTAAAGTTCACATATAATTCTACCGTAAAATCTATAGTTCTGGGTTCGAATTTTGTTTACATTGTGGATATTTGTCCGCTGTCATTATGTTATGCTATCTCCACATCACGCACGAGGCTCCCACCGAGTGTTCGTGTCGTGTAGACAAAAAATTGGCTTAGGATTACGAAAAAAAAAAACTGGATAGATAGGCTATGTAAATAATTATCTCTAGACTGCAGAGATGACTCATGAATTTTACACTCAATAATCACGTCATTAAATAATATGCATGCAATATTTCAATACTGGAGGCAGTGCGAGTTAAATTTTTGTTTTTCATTACCATCAGTTCTACATAAACTTTAGATTACGCTTCATAAGTTCTTATATTCACTTTTCGGATTTAAAATTAAACATAACTTATAGCTATATTGTTATCTGACTTTTAGGATTACAATACAGATTCTATCAAAAGTTTAAGGACATCCCTTCAAAAGAGATGTTTCACTTTTGTCCTTATATTTATGTCAATACCTCTGATGTTCATACAGAGACCAAATTCCTGTGAAAAATGAAGTTCTTTGCTGCAAATCCAATCTCTCTATCTTTAAAAATGTGGATTATATGAAGGGTTCAGAGCCATAGTGGACCAAGCGCCATTTATTTAAAACGGAAAAAGCAAGGATTAAAGTTAAGTGAATACCATAGTTTAATGGAGATTGACATATCATTTAGTTTTAATGTGCATACTTTATATTACATGCTATATGTTTCACTAAATTATGGTTCTCACTTAATTTTAAGCCTTGTTTCCTCCGTTTTTAATAAATGGCGCTTGGCCCACTATGGCTCTGAACCCTTCATATAACAACTTTTCTGGTATGAAAACTTACTGAAAAGTCACATTTTGTGTAGGAAAAAATTAATTAGGCTTAGTCCAGAATGGGTGTACTTAGATTAATGAATCTTAGGATAGAATTAGGTCTATAGCCTATATTATCACCAGTCATTCTTCCACATCCCAACAATCTACCATTTAACGTCCACAGTCACTGAATTTCGAACCATTTTCAGTTTTTCAAGGAAGAAATCTAATCTTCCCACATATGTAGCAAACTCCACAGCTGATTACTAAAAATGGAGGGAATAAGCTGATTGACCAGTGTTACCAACTTCTAATGTTATGATGTAAGTGGCAGTGACGGTCCCGAATTTCAAACACAAGAGAATTTTAGAAAATGACAACGTTTCCTAAAGGAAAAAGAAGAAAAAATGTGCATTATAATGCGTAAACGAGCTGTCAGAAATTTTTAAAACAAAAAGTAATAATTGCACAAGAAACCTTTCAGATATGTCTAACTCTATCCCAAAATTCCCTGATCTAAATAAACCCATTCTGGAGTAATTATTTTTTTCCTACAAAAAAATGAAAATTTTCAGTAAGTTTTCATAACAGGGTTCAGAGCCACAGTGGGCCAAGCGCCATTTATTTAAAACGGAGAAAGCAAGGTTTAAAGTTAAGTGAATACCATAGTTTAATGAAGATTGACATGTCATTTAGTTTTAATGTGCATGCTTTATATTACGAGTACTTACTATAGGTTTCATTAAATTATGGTAATCACTTCATTTTAACTCTTCCTGTCTTCGTTTGGCCTACTATGGCTCTGAACCCTGCATATAATCCACAGTTTGGAAGATAGAGAGATTGGGTTTGCAGTAAAAAAATTAATTTTTCACTGGCATTTAGTCCCCGTTTAAACATCGGAGGGTTTCACATAAGTAGTCTATAAGGACAGGAGTGAAACATCACTTTTGAAGGGGTGTCCTTAAACTTTTGGTAGAAACTGTACGTACAAGTTCCCTATTATAAATAATCACATATGAAATAGGCCTAAATAGGATGGCTAGTTGTAGGGTTTCCATTTTACGGTCCCTAACCAAGTTCTCTTAATACAATCAATTTGAAGAAAGGTTTATTCTTTTCCCTTTATATTCCATATTCTCCTCTGATTATAGAAATTAAATTTAACGTTTCTGTGTCATAGATAATTATAACACAGTGTCAACTAAAAACTACAAACTAACATTGATTATTAGACCTAATTAAGAGTCTTGAATGCGTATAATTTGTAGTCCCCACGTATGCATATCGAGGGTTTTCATAATCCTGTCAAAGTCATAAGTTCATTTCACTTTCTCGTATTCACACATTATGCGATTCCTATTTCCTAGAGTTAGAACTATTTCTAATTACTACATCAATGTTATGTGAACAGTGATAGGCCTACAAATGACATTAGTGATTTCTTTCGAATCTGGTCTCCTGTTGCCCAGTACATCAAACAACTTCCTATCCAGAATAATTCAGGTGTGTGTCGGTCCTTGGAAAGACTGACGTGACAAGTAGGTCTATTCGGATTTCTAAACTTATAAAAATCGTTAAAACATAGTTGAACTTCAGGTGACGACTATTACAGAATATCTGACAATTTCTTTTTCTGCAAGCTTTCAGAAAGAAAATCCATATCAGTCGTTGCTGGGTAAATTCATGGAAATTCTGTTAGCAGTAAGTATTAAAACAATTGCGACTGTGGTGCCTTGGGCTTAATGATGACACACGGCCGTGCACCGCGCCATGGTCCGTGTACTTTGAGGAATGCTGCGTGGAGGAGACACGATTCAAAGATTCATCCGGTCTATAGCAGTATCATTTTTTTTTTACTCTGAATACCCTCCTCCTACTTCACCACCTTTTCCGTCCGTCCATCTATCGTCTCGCCAACCTTCCGTTCCAACTTTCACCAACTGCGCAATAATCTATTGTAACGAATGCCTTTTCACAACAATAGCACTTGGCGAAAAAGAGAGATATCGGCCAAAAGTAGCTAAAAGTTCCATCTCATAAAGTTTATAGATTCTCTTCGTGTCTGAATTGTTTGGGAAATGTTTCAAAAGGAAAAATAACTGTTCAATGTTCTTAATAATATATTTCATTTGTATTACTTTGAAGTCAATGCTTCTGGTTACGGTGTTGTACTTATACGTTACAATAAAATATGAAATACAGTCATTGAACTTTTCAGCATACGCATAAAAATACAGTATTTGTTATCTGAAATATGTTAAGTGAAATTCCACTTAGACTCATCTAGGTTTCAAATAGTCTCCGGCGTAAGAAGTCGACGCTCTAATCGTTCATCTAATAGTAATATCATATGACTGACAATGTTGTATTACCATTAAAATGATAAACTTTCAAAGATCGGAACCTTTCATCTGTTCTTCCTATGCTCTTAAGAATTAGGAATGGATATACATAAGTAGCAGGGATCTCTGGTCATGCAGTCAGCATGACACAAATTAACTGAAAGCACAAACACAAGATCAAGAGCACAGGTAGCCTGTCCATTCATTTCTGCGAATCGAAAAATGGTAGCGATTTGCGACCGAAAACGTTACCGCTTTAGATAGAAAAGAAAATAACTTTGTTATCACCTTAAACATAGGCCTATCAAACTGGAAAATGTCCTTAAGCGAAATCACTTATGATTTCTTTTGTATTTCAAAATGGAGTAATTTAAATTTTACACAAAATTGAACTGCAGTCCCATTCTTGGTATTGGCTCCGTATTTGAAAGTTTAGAGTAATTTTTTGACATATTCTTATTACAACTTTTCTCCTTGTGCAATTTGAATTGGAAGTGTTTTGAGGATGATTTTGTCTTAAAACTAGAATATAAGGGTTTTAGACCTGTTTTCCTCTAACCTCCTCAATTATCCGAGTCGTATCCGTACAAGGCCATATCCGGGACTTGGTTTAGGATACAGAGGGGCGCAGAGATGCGTTCATCTTGCCATTGTTGAGAGTGGGCGGTCACTGAGGATCTCGGACAGGATTCACACACTGTAAGTTTCGACACATCCACCTACCTTGAAACCTGCCATCACCCATCCTGTCCCACGATTGGGTCGGCCAGAAAACAGAGGAGGAAACCGAAAGAGGGTAAACGAATCACGACAACAAAAGAGCTGCCATCCCAGCGTGAATTGAGGTTGTGATGTTCATCTCTGCGATTTTTGTGTTATTATTTGTTGTTTCTAGTTGTATAATGCTTCTCTGTCTCTCTCTTCACATCTCATCATGGCTCACAAAGCGCTTAGCGTAAGAACCTTTGACTGAAACCAGATTGCTGTAATGAAACAACTAAGATGTGAAGAATCACTCCGTATCTCAGTTTCTCACCTTAAGGAACTATAGTTTGGTATCTAATACAGTCTGTTGGATTTTTGGCAAATTAAGGACTTGGGAGTGGGTTTTCTACGCGTAGTTTCTATTTCCCAATGTGATAATAAGAGTTGGGAGTGAGAAAAATGTAGAAATATTCACACGATGTCGAGAATGACGGGATGCGGGAACTCCAAACCTGTTATTGCCCATTTATCTCACTCCGGGAAATACTGCTTCACTAATGGAACTTAATCTTGAAGTAGGCCTAAGAACGCCGGAAAGAGCTCTCTAGCTAAGCACTAGCTTTAGACATAAGACGCGAATGTGCTTTATTGACATCATAACAATCATAGGATTGAAACCCACGAGTACGTTTAAATGACTTTACAAACTCGAACTCCTTGCCGCAATGGCCAGGGCAATAGAAAACTAACTTATAATTTAAGAACAAGTAGGTCTGTAGCCCATCTCTTTTGTCTCATGTCGACATTTTTTCTTGCGTTGGAGAAAAACCATGCCATCCTTGGTCTATATTGCTCCATTAAAGTCATATCTTCATCTCATTGTTCCAGATCGGTAGGCCTATTTCAAGTTGTTCAAAGGATGTAACTAAGATAGATTTTGTCAAAAAAAAAAACTCTTTAGCTGTTGATGCTAGGCGTACTTAGTACGAACGAATAGCCAATCACTGCATCAACTCACTGCAAAGATGAATATGGATTCATGTTGTGAAGATTCTATAGCCCATGGAAATGATGGCAAAAGAAAGTGATTTTGTAATTTTCTCGAGATAATCTCATTTGTCTGTCATAATTTTTCCTATACCATTATAAGCAATCATCGAAACCTTAACTCTGTCGGTATTTTGACATACATTGTTATGATGGTGGAACTAGGCCAGGTGGAGTTGGGAATCTTTACCTCACCATTAACTGATCTCCAGAAAGGCTCCGTGATACCCTCAGACTTACTACATAGAATTGAAGAGTGTGATCTCAAAACGCGTTAAGTCCGTTTTTATGAAAGGACTGGACTATTTTTTTAGCCACTGGTCTATGGAATAAGCGAGTTTTGAAGTGACATAAACAATAACATAAACTTTTAGACAAGGATTGGCGTTGTTTTGGAAGAAAGCATTCTTAAAATATAATGATAGAAGTCTCAAACATAACCATATATGTATAAATAATAAAAATGGCCAGATGGATTGAGCGAATTTTGGGATCACACTCTTCAATTGAGCATTGGATATTTCCCTGAGTAAAAGTCGATCGGAACGTAGTAACTACAGAACATACAACCTCATTCTAATGCCGAGATTCAGAAAGTATGGAAATTCTACCTCTATGCCTCCTATAGACTAAGTCTCTTTGATGAATATAGGCCTAAACAATTTTACCATAATAAATTATACTGCATTGTAATGATATTATATTCAAGATAAAACAGGTAGCAGCGCAATCTGTAAAGAATCTGTACCGTCTTGTATACGATACTCGGATTTTTTAAATGTTTTTTTTTTCTGAAATAAACAGGGACGAACAGACTACAAATTTATCTATTGTTTCGGATCGTTATTTCTGTATTTAATCCATTCAGTTTGGGTGCTGATCTAAGAAATGACCACGTGCCAGTAATCTAAAGTCATTTTACTCACAGGCAACTAGAATCATTACATATTTTTGGTCTGGTGTGTACAGATCTAGTTTTTGGCAGATGGATATAATTTGTTTTCTTTAAATTTGGATCCAATCTAAGAGTGAACGTGTACAGGGAGAAACGTTTGGGTCAAGATAAACTAACTATTCTCCATTTTATAACTATTGTGACAGCGACGTGAGATTCGAACTCACGACCAGCGTCCCGCAAGAGAGCAGGTCGCGCGTGAGTCGACACGGGCTCCACGGAGCACTTTGGGACGGCGCGCGGCGCGGAGAGGAGAGAGGAGTTTGCGACACGCTGTTCCGCGGCAGAGAGGGGAAAGTAAACCAGCTGGTGACTGAGGAGAAAGATCCAGAGAAGTCTGGATATTCGTTATCTTCTAAGCATCTGTCGACCGACCGCGAACTCTCCAGAAACTATGGCTTAGTTATAAATACAACGCGCAAGTGAACGCGAGTCATTCAGTCCGTCAGTAAGGCAGTGTTGTTAAAGTCAGTGGAGAGCAAGCCAGACAGTCTTGTGTAGCAGTGAAGCCAGCTTCGAGACCAGAGCGCGACTTGAGTTGTGTCCGTAACTGTGGAGCCTGAAGCCCGGAGTTCGAGTGCAGTGGACCGCAGTTGGGGGACCTGAGTGAAGTGCAGCGGATCGTCTCTGAAGGTCTGGCGTTCGAGATCCTGTGAACGCGAGTGATTGAGCTAGAAGAACTAGCCAAGACAAACGAGCTGTGAACTGAGAACTGACAGTTCTGTGTTGTAAATAGTGCTTTGTGAATATTAGTTAAGATTAACAGTTCATTGTTGTTCATAATAGTCCAAGTAAATTGTCATTGTCGTTTGTGGAGTGCAATAACGAACGCTGTGTTGCTGTGCGGAGAGCAAATCCCATTGTTGACGGGAGTGAAATTAAATTGTAGAGAGTGATAATTATTGTTGAGATAATAAAATTACAGTGTTGTTCAGTATCAAAATTTACACTATCTTATATTTATAAATGATTTGATATTATGAAATTGGTTGTAGACTTATACATTAAGTCGGTCATTTGCTTTAGAAATTACAGGAGAAAATTGCAACAGAACAGCCCAAATAACACAAATGTGCCCATAGACTATTGTATTTTTCAGTATACGTTAAGTTGAATTGTGAACCAACTACCTTTCCTCTCCCACTTCCAACATCTCTCATGATAGAAACAGGATTTCTACCTCAGAAAACAAGCGAATGGCACAGCTTCCCGGAGGATTGCAAATCAAATGGAAGTCTATAATGATAAACAGGAAGGAGTTGCTTTAATAGTGACCGGTCTGTTAACCATCTCCTGTCCGCTAAAATGAGTATCTTGCATGCATTATGCCTCGATTAAGCATTCCACTGAGTCGTAATGGACAAGTTAAGGAGGAATAGCCATGTCCCTTGGCCTTTAAGCATTGCTGCCGTTCTTCGGTGTTCAAGTGATTAATTGACCTAACTTAAATATTGTTCTTGGTCATAATGATTTCGAAACTTTACTTTTTCATTCAGTTGAATAGAATAATAGAAAGTTTCATAATGTATCTGAAATGTACATAATGCAATGTGTAGTTTAATTTGAAGGCAGTAGTTGTGAAATTAAATTACTCCAATTTAACTTTCATCTTGCCCACAGACTTTAATGTGTAACTATACTCTTTAGTGTACAGGACTATTAAAACTCTGGACTTACTTTATTTTAAATCGCTGAAACTGTGTTGAAATAACGGCTCTTCGCTTTCAGATGTCCTGAGCTTAATGCTGATCGAGATGTATGAAACGAAATCTATTGAAGTTATTCTTCGATGGATCATTGCGTTTTTATTTCCCAAATTAATAGTTTTGTGTCTACATATGCAAATTTGTCCTGTTTATTGTTATTCATAGCAACAATAACAACAACAAAAACAACAACACAGAACCTGTCAACGTCCTGAAGATATTTGCTCTAGAGCTTTAGTAAAGGTCTGAGGTGTTAGCTTTCGTAATCTGTACGCCTATTAATTCCGGATAGTTCAAACATTTTAAGAGACAAAGAATTTACCTTCGTCGTCCTTCTAATACTGAACAATTGAATTTAGTAGTTCCTTAGGAAATACGTAAAAATGTGAAGAATTTTCTTTTGAGTGTTGTATAAAACTTCGAGTAGAGACTACAAGTGAGTGAATAACAAAATTAATAATATTTTAACTTCATAATGATTACTTTTTACGTCGGCCCTAAAGATAGCCTACCGAATTATTTTGTGGATAGAATGGTGTTTTTATTGTCATGTTTACTTATTGCAGTTTCACGAGATTAAAAAAACCCAGGCCTACAGTGAAGTTAGTTATGACATGATTGAGCACTTAAGATTCGTACGCCTAATATTAAGAAATATATGGAATCTCCACAGCGCCTGCAATAATAGGCCTATTATACAGCGTATTAGCACAGTCTAGTATATACAGTCACGAAGCTCAATACGTAGGGAATATGCATCCACAGATAGTTGCTTACCACTAGGGTCGCTATTATCGCCTCATCACAGACAATGCGAAATAGTACCGGCACAGTCTATTGTTCCTAGTACCCTGAACAACGCAAGCTTCGTGACTGTATATACTACAGTAGATTGTGATATTAGCCCGACAGATCACTCCAATGACAGAATTCATTTCTATCGAAGGAGTTCAAAGTAACAGAGTTTATTCTGGAAAATGACATTGCTGAAGTACGTGTAAGCCCTCTACTGGCAATGTGCTCATATACGAGAAATCTTAGAAATACCTACTTCAGATCTCAAAAATAAAGTTCAATAATATTTTGACTCACTGTAGGATGTGCATAGATTGAAATGAGTGTCAAATTAGTCGGAATATCCAATGACTTAATTTATTGTCAAATACTTTTCACTAAAATTCAGCTACAAACCTGGGTGTGGTTTTTAGAATATGGGCACATTAAAATCGTTAAAACAATTACGAAAAGTACCATAGGCCTATACTTGGCCTTTAAAAGGATATAGCATGATTAAAAACTACATTTAATAGAGTTTCAGCTGTACTTCAGTCAGTTGGCAAGACGGGTGTGAGACTGGAAGTATTGTTATTTTATAATCACTCGATTGTGGCCGTATCACAGTATCATCTCTGTCCTAATTTTCTTGTAGTTAAAAGAATCGTAAATAGATATTTACAAGTAATAAAATAGCGAAATTACAGCGATTGTAATCGCGATCATAAGAATTTTGTAATTCGTGGTAATTCTTAGTAGGCTCTACATAAAAATTAACTCAATTTTGTTTCCTTTCACAGAATATATAATTTAATTTTGAAATATAGCTCTGCCAAACCATTCTATAAACTTATGATTTTGTGTCATAAGTAAGACTTAAACAAAATTTTCTGTCACCACCATTTTAATTTAGACTCGCATGAGTTTCCTCGTGGAAAACTGACTGTAGCATGTTTATCTTTTAATTGTTTCTTTGGTTATGATAGGGAAACAGGAAAACTTGAACAAAAATGACGTTGGGGATTTTCTGTCGATCACAAATTCCACGTTGGCTCGCCGCATTTGAATATGGATCTCATTTATGAAAGTGGATAGCTGAGTTGCTGCACTTAATCGTTTGAAAGTGGTTTTTGTGAAAGAATTAAGTTTGAATGTTTAATGATTTTTTTGATATTTTCGTTTGGAAGTTGTTTACTAAGGTCTACTCAATGAAAGAGTAACACTGTGAGTGTAGCTACGTGGATGTCTGTTATGTGAGGAAAGGAGAGCAAACCCATGTTCACATAATAACTTTAGCTATGAATTACGCGAAACTTATTTTAGCTCTAAAGAAAAACATAATTTTTGGTGGACAATGAGCTGCATAATGAGCGACCTCATCCCTTCTCGTACGGCTTCTGGGTTGCACAGAAAAGATGCATTCATCTGTAAAGTTGAGTGGTGACAAAAAGTGTGTGCATTTTATATACACGTCTGTTGTTGCGCATCGGATCGATATATAGGAGTTCCGTTTGCGACAACAAGAGATTGTCAAGTCGTAAATTACCAGCCGGCTGAAACATTAAAAAGTCTCCGGTAAGGAACTATAAATTTCAATAATTCATGCTAAGTAGTTACCTTCAGTATGCTACAAGAGGCAAGAAAGCACGTTTTATTTTCGTACAGTTTGCGGGATTTGTAGCATAATTTTCCATTTAATTTATCTTTTCAGACTGTTATGAATTATTTAACAAGAAATCATGCACATGTATTTGTGCAGTATACCGTAAATTGAAATGTCTTAAATTTCTTTAGAACTAACATATTTTATGTACTATAGTTTGTCTGAATTGGTAGCACATTTTGCTTAAAATTATCACATCAGTTATTATATAAATTCCTGGTAAGAAATGTCAGCATCCTTAGGGAGTTCATTGCTTGTAAATTACTACACTCAACAACACCCTTGAAAGCCTTCATTCTGCATTTATCTGCTTAAATCGAAGATGTACTTCGGCATGACATAATTAGACCTCGAACTACTCTGCAAATTTATTAGTACGTTACTCTTTTAAGTTGGATTTAAAAAGATCGTACTTTAGTATTACGCTGACGTGTCGTGACGAAAGTTAGGATAATTTTATTATTAAATATAAAATGTAAAATGGAATAACTATTAGGCCTATTTTAATTGCATACACATGAAGATATAGCAAACTGAAATACGGTATTTCCACATAATTTAAGTTTACCCGCTATTTTAATAAATTGCCCTTTTTCCCATTAGAGGACACTATGGTGAAATAATGTTGAAAAATTAAGAAAATCCACTCAAAAATTTATTGTGACTCTCTATTTAGACCGAGCTCCAAAAGCTAATTAATTTGTGTTCCCATGACTATTTTGAAGCTTTTGAGCTAATATAGGGGAGAGTCGGGTAGTATCGGACATCGGGTAATATCGGACAGTGAGTTTCTTTCATCTACCACACGATGATAGTACCTACCCGACTCTCCCCTAAACTAAAAATTGTGACGCAAGGAGCCCTTTTAGTGATGCCACTATAAAACATATTTAAAAAGTATCATTTCAAAATTATTAGCCCTAATGGCACCAAATTTTGTACAGATTATAGTATTGTAGGCATGTTTATGTAGTTTAAAATTCATAAATTTTGGATGAAAATTGTAAAAGATTTAAAACTCACATGTGTCCCCTTAAGAAATAAAATGCTTGCAATTTACTCCTGCTTAATATCTTTAATACATATTTTTAAATGAGTTATTTAATAATGCTGTATCAATTGCAATGCTATACACTGCAGTGTTGGTGAAATTGGTGATAGATAGGCCTAGATGGATTTGAAGAATCGATAATACTACTTCACATTCGCCTTATAGCCGGAGAAACTCTCGGAAAAGATTCAAATAGGTAATCAATTGAAGCGAGATTCGAATCGACGTCTGATTACAGCATCCAATCAAAGGTTCAATTCGCTTATCAACTGAACTACGCCAATGGTCTTCTGTAATATTAACTTAATTGTAGCCTACTACACTGCGAAACATTTATCTAATATGAGAGCATCAATAACAAAAATGGCATCACGAATTAGCGCAAAATTTTTCTCGTGGAGCACTCGAAGCTTACAAGATGTTAACATAATTCCATTGTGAAGCGAGACAAATGGAATCAATCAGTGCCATTGCGTAATGAATTCTCACAGCGGGCTCTATGTATTCTCTGTAATGAGCCTGGCTGCTAGGCAACCCAATTAACATATGTTCCTGCATGTACAGTAGTTAGTGTATAGTGACATCTTTCGGAAGTTGAACATCACCAGCAGACGTTCCAAGTGTGTATCTCGTGAATAACGTGAAGATTGTTAACATTTTGCTAACACTATATTTATAACCGAGATTTTATTAGTAAAAAGGGAATCAATGGAGAAAGAAATGAACTGTAAACACGATAAAACTGAATGTGTAAGATAAGGAGATTAGAAAGTCAGTTGATGGGGAGAACAGAAGGAAAAAAAAAACAAGTAGACCTACTACGACCCGGTGATCCTATTGGCATAATCAGGAGTGAATTTTATCAGTGCATTTGAAATAAATTGCATGCCGGTGAAACTGACTCTAATCTCCTTTCGCTTTCGGACGAGACTTGGTTTCATCTCCAGGGGAGGCCTATGTATGTATCCAAAACAATATACAGTACACAGGAGTTCCGAGAAACCCAAGGTCCTCTTCGAATTGCCCTTTCAAGTAATAAAAATGAGAATATAGTATGCTAAGAATGGTGAGAAGATAATGGATCCCATTTTTTTAACAAAATATTATTGTCGAGTAGTAGGCCAGCATAGAAATTATTTTGCATTCTTATTTTTGTGAGATAACAAAGCTGGAGCATTCTTTTATATTTTTCCTATAGGATTCTACGAGAACACATACAGCCGACTATTAGGCTAAACGGACGAACTTCATAAAGTATTCGAGAGCAGAATTGTCAGTAGGAATGTGTGGACCTTTCGACTCAATTCTTGTGACTGTTTTGGGGAACTCTTAAAAATATATATTCATATACCTATCCTAAAGGAACTGAAAAATAGCACCCGGGAAAAATATCGCTTTCATTTCTCAATAGCAACTGCAGTGAATTATGAGTCAGTTCTCAATTAGATGCCACTTTGGAACAAGAAGGTAGACAGTTTCAACATATCTTTGTGAATTCTGGTAAGTAAGTGTTTTAACTGCTTAGGTCTATGGTTAGGAGTCTCTAATATTTTACCATTAATAGTTTGTTGTGTGCAGAATTACCGACACTGCGCTGCGCATCACATACTTTGCTTGGCCGGTGGATGGAAGCGGCTGGGCAAAAAGTCAGAATGCCGCGTTGCGGTTTTTTTTTTACTATTTATTCACGCAGTATATTTCCCTTGCCTTACATATTCATTCGTTACTGCTGCTCATGTGGTAACGTTTCTGGTTTCGAACCGTATTCGGTTCCTTTCAGATAAGTGCAGATTTAGGCCTATCTGTCTTGTGTGAGCATCAGGTTGTATTTATTTTCTCTTATTATCCAAATTTTGTCTTAAGTAGTGAACTTGCACCATGATGGCCACCGGTGAGTCATGTGCTTTTCAATGTCCAGTCTTGGTTCAAAATTTTCACAAGAATGAAGACACCAAAGCATTCTGTAACTATAAAATCAGCGGGGTTATATTCTCGACAAAGAAATGCAGGTTAGTCGTTGTTCAATAAGGACTGAAATTGAAGGGTTCAGAGCCATAGTGGTCCAAGCGCTCTTTATTAAAAACGGAGAAAGCAAGAGTTAAAGTTAAGTGAATACCATAATTTAATGAAGATTGACATATCATTTAGTTTTAATGTGCACAGTTTTTAACATATGGCGCTTGGCCCAGTATGGCTCTGAACCCTTCAATTTGTCCCTGCCATGTGTGTCTATCTTCTGTTGTATTTATTTTTGCGATTATTTAACGACGCTGTATTAACCACTGGGTTGTGTAGCGTCCATGAAATTGATGATAGCGAGATGGTATCGAGGATTCGCAATGGGATTACCTGACATTCGTGTTACCTTTATCGGGTAAACCTCGGAAAAACTTAATCAGGTAATCAGTCCAAGCGGCAATCGAACACATGCCCAAACGCAGCTCTAGCTCAATCAATAAGCAAACTCACGTACCGCCTGAGCTGTTATCTAAAGCGATGATCTTGTGCCATTCTTACCGCACAAGCAGGAAATCCGCTAATCTATGCTTTCAAATTCTCGCTGGAATGAAGAAGAAGGGAAAAATACTCAGTTCTTGATAATAATAGTTTATTCGGCTAAGTACGTAACGTTAAAGAAAATCTGGCACAGATTGCTGCTGAAAAAAATACGGTTCCACAAGCATAAAGTTTATGTAAATTTAATATATTTACATGAACAAAATTATATGACTGTAGGCATCAGCTGAATGGACGGTTTACATTGCCGCGGTGACTCTGCTATTGGAATTAAGTAATAATGACACTGACATAGAGGAAAATAATGATTTTCCCTCTTCCTCCTCATAGAGACTGAAGCAGCCGGTTTCATGTCCCGTGTACATACAATGTTTAGTTAGTAGCAGCGAGTTTAAACCGCAGGGGTTACGCTGCTTACATGGTGTTTCCTTGAAGGTCTGCCCCTCATCTCAAAACGAACATAATTATACACGAAACTAACCAACAAATATGATTTAATTCTAAGTGTTGACCAGTAGCTGTAGTTTTAAATTTGTAAAGGCAATGAAGGCAATATTAACCTTACGTTCTAGTTCTTCGTTCGATTATCAGTTTAGTCTATTCAATATACATAATTCATAAAAAATGTCTCACATAGCTTAATCTGGTTGTCTATTTACTGTGTCACAATCCTTACATAGCACTACTGAAACATATTTAGATTACGAACAAAAATAAATATCCAATATAGGCCTATTAACTGATTTCACTCTGAAAAAAAGAGAGTATTTCTGTTTAGATTTACAAGAAAAATGCTCGTAAGCAGTAGTAACTGCGTAATTTTCTTGACAAATGTTATGCAGTTATATTGCTTATTGAGGAAGAATACAGCATTTTACATTATATTTCTTCCGTTACTCTTATTTTGTATCCTCTTTTATGAATGTTGCGCATATGTATGGAAAAACTAGAAGGAACAATGCTACAATGTAAACAATGAGTACTGCAGGAAAACAATCGATCATTTATCTTTAAGTTCTGTTACAGATATTTCATAATAGGGCCTATATGAGGCTAAAATGTCATTCAAGTTGGTGTTGCAAGCGGTCTTTTTCAGATATAACACTTTAACAAAATCCATCTGGTTAAGAAAATTACCTTCGTTCATAATAGAAGGATATTGTGACTAGCGAGGTCTCTGATATTCGAATCAAGTTTTCCAGCACTATTACAAAGGTTGTAAAGATTTCTTTTAGATCCAGGGTTAGCAATGATAGACATTTGTTGTTAAAACAGGAATACATGATTGGTTTGCTGGAGCTAGAGTGTGAAAAGTATCCCAAATCTACTACATCATAATTATGAAGTTCTGAAACTTGTTACTCTAAAATTATCTTATGTTTAAAATAGGCGCAAGCATTTGAATTTAGTGTTATTTTAGAATGCAATGAATTTCCGTTTTTAGCATTGTACTAAGGTTCCGCCTATTTTAATTCACATTCCTAGGGTCCATGAGTAACTCACACTGTCTGATATTTTTTTCGCTTACCGCTTGTCATTGGTGAACACATGACTGTGATCCTAGTTATAGCTCAACTAGCTAACAGCTTCGACGGAAAGGAACCAAAAGTTCTTTTGGTGTGATCTTGTGAGATTGAGGACGGATAAAGTGATTTAATGCAGGACCTCTCCGAGTTCTTCGACTCATCCCGCATTTCAAATGTTAAATGTTATGTTTTATTTAATGATGCTCGCAACTGCAGTGGTTATATCAGCGTCGCCAGTGTGCCAAAATTTTGCCCCGCAAGAGTTCCTTTACATGCCAATAAATCTACTGACATGAGCACACTTAAATGCCATCTACTTGGGCCGGCATCGAACCCACAACCTCGGGCTCAGAAGGCCAGCGCTGTACCAACTTGCCATCCAGCCCGACTCCCGCATTTAATTTCACCAGTACTCCATTATCATCATTCCACTGCCCCTGAGTTAGGCTATAGGGAACAAAATGAAGAGTTACTATGAAGTGACAGCACGTCAAAATTAGTGAAATGAGTTTACTGATCTATTTCATTTTTGAGAACGGTAGCTCTGTTGGAAAAAATGGGTGAAGAAAGAATAATGCTGAAACTGATCAGGAAAAGAAAAAGAAATTGACTGGGCCACTGGCTGAGAAGAAACTGCCTACTGAAGGATGCACTGGAAGGAATGATGAACGGGACAAGAGTTCTGGGCAGAAGAAGATATCGGATGATAAACGACATTAAGATAGGCCTATAGGGATCATATGTGGAGACTAAGAGGAAGGCAGAAAATAGGAAAGGCTTGAGAATGTTGAGTTTGCAGTGAAAGACCTGCCCTTGGGCAGAACATTATGAATGAACGAATTAATTAATTAATTAATTAATGGATGAATGAATGAATGAATGAATGAATGAATGAATGAATGAATGAATGAGTGGGTAACTTCTCTGTCTCACTCTATGTTTAGCTGATGTAATACCACAGTCTAGTATATACAGACACGAAGCTCAATACGTAGTAAATATGCATCCATAGATAAGTAGTTGCTAACCACTAGGATCGCTACTATCGCCTCATTACAGACAATGCGAAATAGTACCGGCACTGTCTATTGTTCCTAGCACCCTCACAACTCAAGCTTCGTGACTGTATATACTAGACTGTGGTAATACTATATGTCAGATACGAAGCGCCTGCTCTGTGCCAGAGGAAATAGTAGGCCTAGGTACTCTACTAATCGACAAGTTCGAGCGTTTTCTCATTGGGTGATAGTAATGAGGTGACATGGAAAATTGATGAAATCGTGAATCGGGAAACGGAGCGTATCGAGGAAATGTACCCCAGCATAGGGACGATATTAAATGGAGGGATTTCGGAATAAGATTAAGAGAAACGTAAGTGATCTTACAAGAATGTAATTTATTACTCGTACGATCAGCCTTTTCTTTCAGGCTAAATCATCATTTCTCGTTATCACTACTTGTCATATATCTATTTATGTGAGATTACGTATTGCTTATTTATTCTTGTTGATATAATGAACAAATAAATACGTTCGTTAGAAATTTTATTTCTAATATAGACAAATTCAGATCGGACCTGTGGTTTGAAACGCATAAGTTACCCACAAGCCTCTGGTTAACGGTGTTTTGTTTATTTAGGCCTACTTATTTCGTTGGTCCTTTAGCTCGTTAGCTCCACGATTCCGAACGCACTGCAGCCGATGGACTATTTACGTCCGACTTACTTACTTACTTATGGCTTTTAAGAAACTCCGAGGTTTATTGCCGCCCTCACATAAGCCCGCCATAGGTCTCTATCCTGAGCAAGACTAATCCAGTCCCTACCATCATATCCCACCTCCCTCAAATCCATTTCAATACTATCCTCTCATCTACGTATCGGCCTTCCCAAATGTCTTATTTCCTTCGGCCTCCCAACTAACACTCTATAATTTATGTCCGACTACATAATAAAATTAGGCCTATTGTCTTGTATTTTCTGTTTTATGCTTCAGAGGTTTCTGTAGTTCCACACGACATTAAGTTGAAAATAAATGTAGAGTTTCAATCAATATGTTCATATATATTCGTAAAATAAGAAATTTGGTGGGTATTCGGCCAGAAATTTTGCCGGATATCCTCTCAATTAGGGACACACGAGGTCCTCGACTTATTTCGCTTTCAGAGGAAATTATTCTGAGGATTCGCTCTGCATAGTTCGGCTCTAATGGCACGTATGGTAACCACTAGACCACCGACATGCTGACGCTGCTGTCTGAGAAGGATGAATAATATTTGTTTAGAAATTTAGCTATTCAACAATAAAACAGTCCTCATTGTAGATTGTATAGGAAAAGAAATAACGTGACACAGAATATTAAAACAGTAGATTTTTAATTAAAATTTCAGTTATTTCCGGCACTAAAGCCTGTAATTGCAGGTGAATTCTAATACATTTATGGAAAATGCGGAGAGAAATGTTATCCATCAAAGTATGGCTCAGGGTTGTGGAGCACAGATAAGTACTCTGCCATTTATGAGGTACTAAGGCTGAAAAGAACAGCCTGTAGCTAAGCAATGCACGTACAGAACAATAATGTGGGAGCTCGTTATATCTACCCTTGGGGCAAGGCGCATGCACGGGTAAAAGTACTGAGTATTTCTCGTTACGACTCTGTGGTGACGACGACTAATTAATGGCGTGACAAAGAGCGGAGTCAATACTACCACTAAATCTGCCTGCCCTCCTCCTTCTTCGTCCCCAACCCATCTACATAGCGTCCTGCTAGCTCAATGGATTCCGGACCAGTGGACATGTAAAGACTCGACATACTAGGGGTGTCCATTAAGATTTATACAGAAAATTCAGAGTCCACTCCTTAAATGTTTGTAGGCGGTTATACAATTTTTCATCTACTGTGGCTCAAATTGTACTTCCCATCTACAGTAATAAACTAGTAAGTCCATCGTTGTGGCTGAGGGGTTAGCGAGTCTAACTCCGAATCCAGCGGGCCCGGGTTCGTTCCCCGGTCGGGACGAGTTGTATGGGTGAGGTTTTTTCGGGGTTTTTCCCTCACTCCTATGGAGTAACTTTATCAGGCGATTGGAACCCCACTCATCTTCGCCACTTCCTTTCATTCATTAACCCGTTACTTCTGGTTTTCAGATCGCTCTACAGGCGGCCCTTCGAAGCTGCTGGCTCTCTCGACCGGCCTCCGTGGATTGTATTCATGCGATGATAGCTTCTGCAACGGAACCCGGGAGAGGACTTCCGCCTCTGACCGTTTAGGGAACCTTGGGGGGGGGGTTGCGGAAACAGGAGTGGTACATGGACTCTGTTGGCTGTAGGGACCGGTCATTAAGGGGGTCAAGTGGTTAGGTTGGTGCGCGTAGAGGATCGGTGGGTATGCAACTCATTCCATATTGGGGGATGTACAATAGACCTCAGGTCGTAGTGCGTGGGATGTTCCCTCCCTCCTAACAAGTAAAAAAAAAGTCCAGAGTCGATTTTCGGTAGAGAAATAGAGACAAGGACTGGACTGTCATTTATATTCTCCGCCCCGACTAGGTGATAACATTTCCGGCTATGAAACTGGGAAGGGAAGTGGCAGTGCTTTTAGGTAGGAAGAAGAAGAAAAACTAATATTTCTTTTTTTCCCGGAATGACAGAGTACCTTTGCATTATGTGGTTTTAAAAGATGGTATTGAATTATGTGGGATCATCCAGTCACCTTTCAAAAAATTGAAAGTTAGAATTTACAAAACTATTATAATACCGGTTGTTCTGTATGGTTGTGAAACTTGGGCTTTCACTTTGAGAGAGGAACAGAGGTTAAGGGCGTTCGAGAATAAGGTGCTTACAAAAATATTTGGAGCTAAGAGGTATGGAGTTAGAGGAGAATGGAGAAAGTTGCACAACGCAGAACTACACGTATTGTATTCTTCACTTGACATAATTAGGAATATTAAAGTCAGACGTTTGAGATGGGCAGAACATGTAGCACGTATGATTTGTTTAGTAAGTTATTTTACGACGCTATATCAACATCTTAGCTTATTTAGCGTCTGAATGAGATGAAGGTGATAATGCCGGTGAAATGAGTCCGGAGTCCAGCACCGAAAGTTACCCAGCATTTGCTCAAATTGGTTGAGGGAAAACCCCGGAAAAAATCCTCAACCAGATAACTTGTCCCGAACCCGGGCCACCTGGTTTCGCGGCCAGACACGCTAACAGTTACTCCACAGGTGTGGACGCACGTATGGTTGAATCCAGAAATTCATATAGAGTGTTAGTTAGGAGATCTGCGAGAAAAAGACCTTTTGGGAGATCGAGGCATAGATGGGAGGATAATATTAAAATGGATATGAGGAAGGTGGGATATGATGGTAGGGACTGGATTAATCCTGCTTAGGACAGGGACCGATGGCGGGCTTATGTGAGGGCGGCAATGAATCTCGGGTTTCTTAAAAGCCATTTGTAAGTAAGTAGGCCTAAGTTTATGACCAAGCAGTTCAGCTATGAATTTATAGAGCCTACTACCGTTAAAAATATTCACAAATATTCACGAGAGTGATAACTAAATGGGCGAAATACTCTGATCCTTGAAGCAGTTATGTTGCCCGTAATGAAGTGATTCTTGAAGGAAGTCTTGATTTATCGTCCTTACATAGGGACGGAGCCAATAGGCCTATTCCTAATTTTGTCTTGTAGACAAAAACGGCGTCTCTTTTCATGCTTTCTGTAAGATAGATCATGTCAACATTTGTTTCAGAATCAATACAGATTATTCTTTATCTATGCCATCCTCAATGGTCTCGTCATCGGATCCGAGGCATGGTTCAAACCCGGCGTTACGTCACGTAAAATTATCCTTAGAAGGCTCCATGAAAATTCGTGTACCATATCTCGTCCATGTTGAATTTCGACTCTGCAGTAGAAAGCGTTAAATAAAACAACTGCTACTATTACTATTTATCTATGGCTCATTTCGTACAAATTCAGCAGACTGGAAGCGATGCAGAACAAAAAAATGAAGATTTATCTTCATTTCACGTAAACGGAATTTGTATTACTTAGACCTACATTAATTTTGTCCTATCCTATATTTTCAAGGTGCTGTGTCATGTAGGAACGTAAGATCAGGGTATACTGGGCGCAATCAATATATTTACGAACCATTAAACATAACTTACATGCGCGTGTCACTGAAGATCATTGCTTCCATGCCTGTTGAGTCAGTCTATCAAACAGCGTCAGATTATCTTTAAAAACTGATTTCCTACACGTGATTTTTGTAAACATGTCAAGAAGCTATTGCGATTTTTCCTATGGCTAATCTTCTTCTCTGCCTTAAGCATTTCAGGCGTTTCCCTGGTTCTAGATAACTTCTACATTTTCTATGTCCTGTGTGTTGCCTACATTTAGGCCAATTCGGAAATTATTGATTGCCTCTTGTACATTGTTGATTCAAGTACTTCACAGTATGAGGAAAATGAAAATAATAATTTCTTATTATTGTCATTCATGTGTGTTTTCGGCTGTAAGTTCAGAGGATGTCACATTATATTTGTCCTGTATTATTTTAAGCGGTGGGCTTGCTTCGTGTTGATTTTATATGTTCAAAGATTTGTAAACAAAACCAAATAGGCCTAGTAAGTCGGGGAAATGGTGGCTTGGTATTTTCTAAGGTTCTTCAACGATAGATTATTATTATTATTATTATTATTATTATTATTATTATTATTTACTATTATTATTATCATTATTATTTATTTTCATTATCATCATCATCATCATCATCGGACATTTAGGCCTAATAGAAATAAAATAGGAGAAAAGCAAGTTATCCTATGAAACTAGCTGAAACATTACTTATGCTAAATCAGAAGTTAGGTTTTTAATTTTTAATATGTAACTTAAATGTTATGTTAACACATGAGAAACAGCCTGGGTCAATTAGTGTTTCTTTCAAAATTGCATCAATTCGTAGTTGAGAATTGCTATTTTTCTCGAAAGAGCGAAATTTTTAAGTTTTGGAGGCCAAAGAAACTGCAGGAATGTTTTGTAAAATTAATTTTATTAGTCCTAAGTTATATCAGTCACAGCAAACCACTATCGCTCCACTATTTCCATGTTTTTATTACATTATTTACATAATGAATCAAAAGCTAAATAAACAAGTTAAATAATCAATTAGGTCTATGTTATTTTTTCGCAGAAAAGTTAGATAAGATTATTCGTAGAGGTTACGGTGCATTATCAACGTTCTCTTAGCTGGAGGTCTGAATTCGTGCTGAACCTCGTCATGTTTCTATATATAACGAGGTAAAATCGCCTGTAAAGCAAATATGGCCAAACGATGACAAGATTTAAACGCCTAAGGAGAAAAGTTAGGAAATAAAGATCAAGTACTAAGATAAGCTATTTCAAAGTTCGTTGTGTAGGCAAATCTAACAAAATATTCGATTTCAAGGCGCTAGATTCGAAGTAAGAACTCTTTCATAAAACATAGAAAGAGTCATAGCTTTATAAATGACATTTGAAAGGTAAAAAAGATGTCAGCAGTAATTTTTGTTGCAATATGCAGTTCATTGTTCTGTGCGTGAGTTGGTTCAAATTAAAACTTCATCGTATTTTTACCGGCTTTGAGACTCACAATAATTAAATTGTAATCCTCTTTATAAACGCTTCTCCCCTTGTGATGTTTTTGCTCCTGCTTTTCTTTATTTAATTAAGAGATGTAATAATTGCTATAGACTTCGGTATAACTAACGCAGTCTTCGGTATGTTTTCATGAACAAGATCGTGGTATGGAATGACGATGGATGAAAATCATAAAGTACTTTATTCTCAGAATTAAAGCAATCTGTGTTCAATTGGGTAAGAGAAAATGATGTTACGGTTTTTTGTCAAATGTTAATTATATATTGTAGGTAGAATATAATGAATGTGTTACTTTTGTATTGTGAAGGCAAGCACGCATAAAATTCATTCTGTTTCTTGGAGATTACTCATATTGCCCAATGATTCATCATCCTAATGATGGGTAATGAAGGGCTGTAGGCCTACTTTTAGTGTGTCCAGATCCTGTTC
The DNA here is from genome assembly GCF_040183065.1 of Periplaneta americana. Lineage (NCBI taxonomy): Eukaryota > Metazoa > Arthropoda > Insecta > Blattodea > Blattidae > Periplaneta > Periplaneta americana. The sequence goes on along the minus strand of NC_091122.1, from coordinate 87,709,649 downwards.
TAACCGATAATACGAATAGGCCTACACGATATCTGCAGAGATCAGTCTCGCGATATCCATGACACCGGAACCGAGGTAGCATAACTTATCTCTGGAAGTAACTATTCACATCTTTCCTCTTTCCTTACACAATTGAGTTACGGTAGTTTGTTGTTTAGACAACTGTCCGAAGACAGGTCTGAACCTTACAAGTGATACAAGAAGGCACTACTTATGAGGCAACTAGGCCAGGAGATAATGGGGTAGGGTGACCAGTTCCTTTCCCTCTCCATTGCATATATTGCCCACTAGCTACACATTACACTAGTCAGACTTCAAATATATACAAAAAATTATTGTTCTTCCTCTGACACATATCGTCAAATGAGATGTACTGTCTGATGATAGATATACATATCAGCCAGAACCTCAATCGGAGGATTTTACAGTAGAACCATGTGAAATTAAAAGTAGGAATCGGGTAGTATGTGCTCACTAGATTTAACAATGTTCTGTGTTAAAATATAAATATAATAATACGTGTCTGTATTCAACGTATCTAATTAATATTCAAGAAATTACAAAATTACAAAAAAAATCTGCCGCATTCCTCTAGAAGTGGGCTGCTTAATATTGGATTTGTTATAATATATACTCTTTGCTTTGTGTTCTTTCTTTGTTGTGTTCAACATTGATCTTCTGTCATTCTTCCCATGTGACCAGCTGCTAATCGACTTCTTGTTTAAGTTCATAATCTTTAATGCCGACGAAATTCGAACTTTCATACCAAAAGGTGAGTTAGTTGTTACTACTACTACTACTACTACTACTACTACTACTACTACTACTACTACTACTATTATTATTATTATTATTATTATTATTATTATTATTATTATTATTAAACTAACGTTTGCCGAGCCCACAGGCTGAACCGTAAATAACGTCATTGCTTTCAGGAGTTATTCTTTGAGATATTTCAAACAAAAAAATTAATGCAATTTTGCTCGTTTTTGCTTCCTTTTGGAGATAAAAATTATTTTATATTAAATATTTCATAGCGTGTTTTGGCAAAGACATTGATTGAATTCCCAATATGCTCACTCAATTTAAGCAGTGTGTTATAATAATAAATGATTGAAAGAATTTTAGCTCTGTCCTTTAAATGTACAGAAATTTGATCCAAACAAACGTAACTTTTCGTTCTGCTTAGGAATTTTACAATGTTAAATTTGTTCGGATCAAATTCGTGCATATTTAAAGGACAAAACTAAAATTCTTTCAGCATCCATTATCACAGTATCCTGCTGTCTTAAATTGACTGAGCATATTTGGAATTAAGTCAATGACTTTGCCAAAACACGCTATGGAATGTTTCATATGAAACAATTTTTATCTCGAAAAGAAAGCAAAAACGAGCAAAATTGTGTTGTATTGTATTGTATTGTATTTATTAACATTCCATGGTATTCATACATTGCTTCACAGCTAGAATATGGAACAAGTCAAAAAACTTAATACTATTATAAAGTCTTAATTTATAGTCACAGTCTAGATGAAATATATACAGAAGAGATTTACAATATAGTCTACTAGTACAACACAAAGTTTTAGTATCAATTTCATGAAGCGTTATTGAATGTCATGAATTCACCTACAGAATAGAAGGCGTGAGAAATTAGGTACTTCTTTAATTTGGCCCTAAATAATCTTATGTTTTGAGTTTCATTTTTTATATCGATAGGGAGGCTATTAAAAAGTTTTACTGCCATATAACGCACTTCTTTTTGATAGCATGATAGACTTGCCGATGGAGTATGAAAGTCATTTTTGACGTGTATTTATGCTATGAACTGTTGGATTAGTTACAAAGTTTTTACGATTACGTACGAGGAAGATTATTAATGAAAAGATATACTGACAAGCCATGGGGATTATTTGTATTAAACGTTTTTGTTTAAAATGTCTCAAAGAATAACTCCCTGAAGTTAATGACATTACTTGTGGTTCACTCTGTATAAGCTATATATATTTTTTTCACTGATATTATCTAGACAATACTATATGTTCGAAAGGAAATTATTAAAAACTTCAGATAAGAAATAACATGAGATTTATAATATAAACATTTTCAACGTGTTACGAAATGCAGTAACATCTACCTCGGTGACAATTTCCGGTCAGGAAATGGTGCGCTACTTTTTCCCATCAAATGACGGTTTCAAAGCGTGTTCCCAGCATTTAAAATGAAGCCTTATGTCCAACCCTGCGCCGGCAATATGCTCTTTAGTTTTTTCGCTTCGTTTACGCCACTACTGCAACTGACCGCTGTGTGTGCCACTTGAAGTAAAACCATAGCAACGTGCATACATACGAATGGTCGCCCGGGCTTGCAGGGTTTGAGGGAGCTCAACTTTCCATCCATCTGAAGAACCTGCCTGTCTGCCTGCCTGCCCACTCTGGGCTCTCCTGTTGCAATTTTGCTGCTAACTTTCTTCCTCTCTCGTCCCCGTGAAGTATACCTACTTGTAATATGCATCTAAGCTCGTTTAGGATGACTAAAACTGGGGGAATTTAAAGAATTAGCAAGCAGATTTGAATACTTGCTGAAAGACGAGAGATGTTATTATTCTAATCTACGTAAACATTCGTTATTGTTTGTTCCTTGTCTATATAGGCTATTTATTTATTATATTATTTTATTTTTGTGCATTATTATTATTATTATTATTATTATTATTATTATTATTATTATTTGCTGGGTAACTTTCGGTGTTGGACCCCGGACTCATTTCACCGGCATTATCACCTTCATCTCATTCAGACGCTAAATAACCTAAGCTGTTGATAAAGCGTCGTAAAATAACCTACTAAAATAAAAAAATATATTATTATTACTATCATCATCATCATCATCATTATTCATCTTTAAAAAAAAGTCGCATACACTACACATGTCGTCGTTGTTCCTGAAATAACTCCTATGTGCAAAATATAAAATTTTTCAGTAGGAAGAAAAAGCACATTTATTCATCGTATGGCAGCCGTACATAGGAGACTGTGAATTTTTATATTTTCAAAACAAAGAAATATAATTACATATAGCCGATTTTATTATTTGCTGTATCACTATTTAAGTTATTTAATAGAGCAAAAAACTGAAAATCGATAAATATGTCACATAGGAGTTACTGCAGGAACACCGAAGATGTAGTGTAACTAATATAGGCCTCCTTATTTTCCACTTACATGCTCGCTAGATGTCTCCAGCAGGACAACCTAGATTTGGGAAACGAGACTCGGCGACAGATCACAATAATTCACATGTAATGGTAACGAATTTTCCCCGGAATAGCCTATTTATTGCTATTGCGTCTTTCGTTTTAATCCCAGGTAATTCTAATTTCATTCGCTAATTACAGTTAAATGAAGATTCAAGAAGAAATAAGTTGAATGAATTTAACTGAAGCTTACATTTTGAATCTGTTTTAAATAAAGCCTCTGTGATTAATACTCGTAGTTCGTTATTGTGTAGGACGCGATTTTTTTCATAGCGAAAGCAGATTTGTTTGCACAACCTTACGCCTAGCTCCGCGCCTCGATAAGTCAAGAGTTGTCAGCGTCCTGCTAGTGCATAATACTCGTACTAATGCAACAATGAAATTGTATGTTAACCCTTGCAATATCAACAGGGGGGAGGGTACTTTGTGCCCACCTTCTCCAAAATTTATATTTTGAATATGTAATTGATGTGTTAAAAATATGAAAATATTATTTATTGTCAGTTACGAATCTCTGTATCTTATTGTGTTATTTTTTAATAGTTTTCACCGATAGTTTAACTAAAAATACGAAAATATGTAAAGGTGGACAAAGTAATTGTTAAAAAATTAATATAACAATGACATACTCTATTCAATATTTCTCTTTTATTGTAGTACTATTTTCTGATTAAAAATGTAATGTTCAAAATTGAACATTTTTGTAGTAAAACTGTGGTCTGTTCAATATGTGAGGACAGGTGTGAAGAAGTGATACGTGACATTTTCTAGACTGTTATGTTGATGTAGGCCTAATTGTTCGAAAATACATAATGACATTTCAATTTTATTCTTTTATTATAGTAGGCCTACATACTATTTGCTGATTACAAATGTTAAAAAAAATCGTTCAAATTTAAACATTTTTAGTAGTCATAAAATACCTCCCCCGTTGGTACTGCATGTTATCAAAAATACTTTGGTATTGTGTATGTATGTATGTATGTATGTACGTATGTATGTATGTATGTATGTATGTATGTATGTACAGTATGTATGTATGTATGTATGTATGTATGTATGTATGTATGTATGTATGTATGTATGTATGTATTCATTTATTTATTAACACTACAATTGGGTATACACCCGGTGGCAGGTTGCTAAGGTTAATATAACAATTATAAAACTGTAGGCTATTTGTAATGTATAAGCTATCAGGAAATGATTCTGCAAAAAATAAGTTAGTTCTTATTGATTAATTATTTCTACTCAACAACAATGAGTCTATTCTCCTCTCCTTTCTCTAAGTGTGGATACAGTGAAAACGGAACAACAACTCTGTAAACATTTTGTGAATAGTAGTGCACTTGTGCGACAATGTAGGCTTCCAACATATTCTTAAGTGACAAGGCGTTGATTGAAGTAGCTCAAACAGAGAAGTATCACTAGACTATCTTGAGGTGAGTCAAAATTACCGAATTGTTTTTCTTTTTTATATTTCAGAATATTGGTCCAATATAAAAATGTTGTTTTGACTTTTTCAGTTTGCAAATCTGGCAACCTTAACTAGACATGTAGTGGAAATCTCTGGGTATGTCAAGAATGCCTCAAGGCCAGCTCTGATGGCAACACGGAACACAATATAGCCTACTATACACGGAACACGAATCCATTTGCACTCGTGTGAAACTTGCTAATCGTCAAAGACTTCATATACAGTAGTGTAAGACTTTTTGTATTAAATTGTAACATTTTGGAAGTTTAAATGCGTAACTTGAGAGCAGAGGAAGGAAGCGTTTTTATTTATTACACACATTAGAAAGTTCTCTGTGAGGTAATGGAGTCAGCAGTGCTGCTGTGTTGAGTCGTGGTCGCACCTGTTCGGGTGTGAGGGGAACGGGTCCAGCGAGAAGCTGCGGATGGGCGGGCCGCGATCACACAGGTGGAACGGGAGCCTCAGTATTGGCTGCAGCACTCGTTGCGTGACACGACACCGCCGTGACTTAAAACTCATTGGCCGGCCGATCGCGTCACGCGCGCCCATCTTACTCTATTGATTACGGTCTTCATCGAACCCCGGGCTCCGGAGATTGTCGAAAAAAAAAAAAGAAGAGAAATACTGCTTTTTCCTAAGAACAGAAGAAATTCACAAATAAAACCCACTCGAAAGCAGCAATACCATGAGATCCAAAATTGTATTCAATAAAATGATAAATAATTATTATTAATTAGTTTGTTTGCTTAATTTCGTATTATGAATCCACAGCTAGTGTACTGAAATACATTTGCAATGCTTTTAAAATATGTAGGAACTAACTTATAAAAGATTCACAATGAGAAGGGTGAAATCTGGAATAGTTTAGGCCTGTAAGTTCATACTAAATAAAATTATTGTCGTTTTCAGGAGCGGGAACCATTGTTAAAACAGCAATAGGCCTATGTAGACAATACAGGTTGGACTTGGGCTTTTGACATTGCTGATGATTAAAAATATAGGAAATAACGTTTTTCTCGATCTGACATTAAACATACGACGGAACTCTTGTGTATTAAGGTCACCACGACGCTGGAACTCGACATACTGCAAGACTGCAAGTGGCATTTACACTGTAATGGTCAGGGAATGCCATAGGCGGGATTCGAAGTCACGACGTAGAGATCGATAATTAGCTACTGCACAAGAGTAGCCTAAATATTCCTCGTGCTTCATGCTTAGGCCTACTCCGTATTAGTTTCAAGGTAAGAACAGGCTGTAGAAGTGAAGCCTATTCGCGTGGCTAATCTTAGCAGACAAGAAAACCGAGAATCTCGTGTCGTAGATTTGCGTCACTTTATAAAATTCCGCCGTCAGAATTACTTTGTCCTTGCGATATTTTCTGCTACCGAGCAGGGTGGTCGAGGCGGTGTTTTCTCAGTCTAGCATTCGGGAGGCCCAGGTTCAAATCCCGAGGCCGGCCAATCTGAGTGTGGAGTATTTCGGGGTTTTCTCCATTCATCTACGCCGAACGTTCTGTCCGTTGCCTATAAAATTATGTGTTCGTGCTGTCTTTAGGAGGTGGTCTCTGTGTTGAGCTGATCCCTCACCAAGGGAGTCTCTATTGTCCATGTCTCGTTTATGGTCCACATGATTATCCCTGCCTTGTAAGAACGAGAAAAGAGGAGGTTAAGAGGAAAAAAAATTCTCATCTTAATTGTTCCGCCGAATAAAATTTTCAGTTCAAATATTGATAAAGATAATAATAATAATAATAATAATAATAATAATAATAATAATAATAATAATAATAATAAAATCAATAAGTACATAGTCTTTTTAAAACAGTTAAACTTAAGAAATGACAAACTAAAGTAGCCTAATTGAAAAAGTAACGAAGGATCTGAGGAAATCACTATGATTGCGTGTAATCCCTATACAGAAGTTAGGATAATGGACTTAGGAAAAATAGACCTACAATCTACTGTCAGATTTAAATGTGTCTAATGAACGGAGTGAAATAAGCTACTGTAGTAAATCTTCCAATAATAACAAAAAGTAGGGCCTAACAACAACAACAATAATAATAATAATAATAATAATAATAATAATAATAATAATTATAATTATAATGCATCAAAACAGACTGTAGGTCTACTATTAAGAGGACAAGTAAAGAACTGTTTTTCAGCCATAGACAATTAATAACTAGGCTTAGCTGATAAATGCCTACTGTATCTAAGCACATTTACATAAATATTTTTATTGTTATTATTTTATCTGTCTGTATGTAAATAATGTCAAACTTATATTAATGACACATATTATAGCCTATCTCCTACTGCATACGTTTGTTTCGCGCCGATGCTAAAGCAGAACTGAGTAAAAATTTGTTACACACATTTCAACCCCTCACTGAATATAAGAAACTCTTCTAAGTAGAATTTACTAAAGATTATTTTATTAGTCCTACAGAATATATCTGTTATGGTAACAATTAATATTGGAGGAGAAAAATTCGCTCCGGCACCGGGGATCGAACCCAGATCCTCGGTTTTACGTACCAAGCGCTCTCACTATTGAGCTACATGCAAAAGAACTGACATTTTCTCGCAATACTATGGCCGTAAATGAGAAAATAATGTTGGTTGTTGGGGCCGATGTTAATGAGACAAGACAACCAAAAGGGCCAACGTCCTATGTTTACAGTAGGCTATATAAGCGATGTTGTTATGATGTCATAAATACTTACTGATTTTTCCTTTTAAATATCACAGAGAGGCAATAAAAAATAGGTTCCAAAAACACAGTTCTTCCTTTATAATGCTGTATTTTGCGATATTTTTTGTTTCAATTAATTTCTTTAATCTGCGAATGTTGGTTATCCAGCGTGTTTGATGAGCGAATTTCGCTAATAGAATTGCTGTTATTGTGTCAGTTATCTAATAAATTGCAATATAAGTCTTATTTATCACCACTGGATGTTTAAATGTACAACAATAACAAGTAAATTTGAATTTCATTCACTGTTTTGGGTTCTAATAATAGGCCTATTATTAAGAAGCTTTGTAAATTGTTACGATTTCAAAAATGAGGTTAAGGTCGTCGAACTTATAATTTTAGAATAAAATTTAAGATTTTTCAAACATTATTTTGCGAAAGGTATTAATATGAACATTTCTGAAGCTAATTAAATAAAACCTTCAATTTGAATAGAGTAAAAACTGTACTTTGAAATATCGTATTATTATTAGTTCAATAATTAGGGCAAACGTTCAAATCAAATATGGCGGCGTTTTGTCAGAAGGGCAAACGTCACAGTTTTTAAATTAACTTGGCAGTTAAAAATAAACTCTTTTATCTATTTTGAAACCATTACATCACCATTAAATACAGAGTTGTACCAGCATTTTAAGATGGTTATTGAATTAATTATTAAAGTGGTAATTTTTTAAAATGTTTTCTCTCTCCTGTAAAATCGACAAATTGTTACGTTGGCCCTTATGCCTATAATGGGACGATTTGTTCTTCCTACTTGTCGTTAACGTCATAATGATCAGTCCTCCCATTATTCCTCTGTCCAGGGGAGCGTATCTCACAATTATAATCCACACCGACATATAGGTATCTGTCCGGATGAAAGAACTGCAAGCTATAATCCTACTAGGAGCGGGTAAGTAAAACTATGTAAGAAATCGTACTATTTTAAGCCAAATTGGAGAATAAATAACGGAAAAGAAGACCGAAAATATCGATTCAAACACTGAATGTAGGCTCACATAGAGTAAACATGATGGTATTGGTGACAGTAAAATATTTGATGGACGTTATAATGGTTTTGGCAGATTACGTAGTTTTGAGGTGGCTGGGCCGGATTGAGTTGCCCTGGCTGTACCGTGGTTCCAGTTACTGAAGGCAGGTGGACGCAACATTGCCGCTGTGTGCAACTGACTGTCTGACTGCTCGTGATTACCGATTACCTCCGTTGTTTAGGGTCCATAGCAGCCAATATTAGCTCATCACGGGCAGGACAGTGACAGAGACAGAGGCGTAGGGACGGGTCAAGTCCAGACGCAGCCAAGAAACCTGCACACTGGCAGAGACGCACAATGAGACGAGGGACTCAGACATACTCTATAAGTTATTATTATTATTATTATTATTATTATTATTATTATTATTATTATTAAAATGTACTTCTGTCCGCCGCGATGTGAATGACGGCTAGGGCACGCAATAATTGTTGGTTCGAATCTTGTCTAGCGCATGGATTTTTTCCGTCGTGCTAACATGATATCCTGTAATGTCTTAAATGAAGACTAGTGCCGTACCCACGTCATGGAATCCCACAATATGTTCCTGCAATATCAAGTCCAATAAGAAAAGAGAAGGAGAAAGGTTAAAGCTCCACAGGTGTATGACAGGCTGCACAGGTTTCAGGCTTCGCAGTAGGTTTTTCGACTACAAATCCAGCAAATCATGGTTAAATTTCTGAAGATTTATCTACGTAATAGGCTTACATGAACGGATGTGTGCCTCTTGTCCTGATTTGTATTTTTCTTACTTAAACGCACCCTTGCGCCGTGTTGACCACATAATCACAAAGTCTTCCTAAATATAAGTGACTAATATTGTTCAACGTTCTTAAAGAACAAGCCAGAGAGCCCGATCATTATTATTATTTTAATGTTCTAAAGTATATGACGTAATTACATTTTTTCTCATAGCCTAAATGTTATTACTGCAACTTATATTTTCCCCCGCTCACCATCTTTATTGTCAAGCGTGACTTCCATAATTATATTAGTAGTGGTTTTTCTGAAGTACTGTAAATGTTTAATTTAGTATATTAATGTATTGATGAAGGTTTAAAAACTTGTTTCATATTTCTATTGCTTTTACAAATTAATTATTTTTATAGAGTATTTCTTGTGGCTCTAGGCCTACATTGAGTAGATTATAAACTGAAGAATTAAATACGAGTAATTTATGTTTATTTTTATTGTGTTCTTTAATAATCTTTTGGTTCAAACATTGAGTTTACTCGAAGAAATCATCACATTAGTTTTCTCGCGTACATATTGGCCTGTCAAAGTCTGAGAAAGTTTATTGCGTAGGCTATAAGCTACTGTATTGCACTTTATAGGCCTAATTTATCTTCAGTTCTTGGTACAACTTGCACATCCAAAAATAAGGCGCAGGTTATATTTAATTATTCCTCCACACTCACGCTCTGTCTAGTGTTACATAAATTATAAGGCTAGATGTATTATGCAACACAAGAAGTAGTGTAAACGTAAAGGAGAAGGAAACGAAATCGAGGAAGTAATGAAGGATGATTACACGGCATTTCGTATTGTGGGCGGGCATACTGGCAGAGGAAAGTATACTAGAATACTAAAGGGTAAGAATGAGAAACAAAGAACAAAAAGCAGTGTACATGAACCCTCAGGACATACAGGTATACTCTGGAACAGAAAGGGGAAAAATAAGTTTCGAAATAAAAATGCCACTAACATAGAGAATTACGAAATATGGGTAGGGGTAATGAACATCAATGACAAAGTTGAGAAGAGGAGGGTATAGAACAAGTGCTAAATAAAGCGGGAACTGAAACGGGAGAATATAGCGAGGTTTGTCGTCTCCAGATGTTGAAGCTCATTCCTTTCAAAATGAAATTCCTTGTGATTAAAATAAGAAGATTTACATATTACAAACTGGTATTACATTTCATATATAGCCCTGCTTACCAGTAATTAATTAGTCTACCGTAATGATAATTATCACCATAATTAACAATGAGAAATTCGTGTTTTTTCCGGTTCCGTTGACACTTTTATGATGATTTTGAGACCAATTCGAAAGTGTTGCAACTTCCTGGTCATGGAATAAACTTGCAATAAGACCTCTGCTTAAGACAAACAAGGAGAGAGAGGTACAAGAAAAGAGGGGTACCAAATCCCTTTGAAAATTATTAGTCGTATAGTCTATCTCTTTTTAATCCGAATCCACTCAATTTGTAGTGAAAAATTCTACCACTGTAATTATTATTTGTAAATTAATGTGTAGCCTATTCGAATTAACTTTAGCATAATTAAAAGAAAAACAAGTTGTGACCGCTAGCTTCCACACGATTTTAGTCGCTTGTTTATCATCTATCTTCGTCTAAAATCATAATTTTAGCAGTTGAATGCATTAATGGTTAGTTGTTGCAAATTCCAGAAATAATACATTTATAACTTATGCCAATTTTAAAAAGCGACTAAGGAAGGCGCAGTCATGTATCAAGAGGGACGAATAAAATGAAGAGAAACGGACAGAAAAATGGAAGGTCAGTCGGAGTGAGAGTTATCTAGCCACGAGCTCAGCTGCAGGAAACAGGAATGAGATAGGACGGTCTCCGCTCCCGATTACAAATCTGCTCCAAGACATGCCTTCAACTAATTGACGGAGAAAGGATTGCCACCAGCTTGCCGCCCGCTAAGATAAACTCAACGGTATCACGCCGAAAAGTCGCGTGCTCTAGAGACGGGTGCTACAAGTGTGGTGCGCTTATCGCGTGCGGGTCGCCTGCCGCGTGTGCAACTCCATCTTGCGGCTACACGCCGCACCTCCTTCCGCTCCTGCTTGATCGTGAAGGTTTCTGCTTTATCGACAGGGAGACCATTTCAGAATTATTACAACAGTAGTTCGAAGACGAGACACTTTTGAGAACAGAAGGGAGACTAATGTGGTAATGCTCTTGGGGTCGGTACCACTTTTACTGAAATATTACATGGTTTTCGAAGCAATGATGATTTGGCCACAGTTCGATCCCCGGCATGCATGGAGTGAAAATTTATCTCTCTCTGTGTTAAACATTTTCGAGTTAAACATCTTCGAAAATAATTTTTTCCTTCTGAGGATTTAAGCCGGTTAAATGATGCAACTTAAATGTTTGCCTCTCTGTTATCGTTTTTATCTTGTCGGTGGGTTGCACAACGGGCTACATTAATAGCTCTAAGTACTTCGGGCAATTAGGTCGCCTCGAAGAAGGCACAACTAAGAAAAATTTTTCTTACGTAATAATCTTACACCTTTCTGATTAGCGTTCTTGAACAGACATTACACTTCCTGAGAATATGAAATGATGATTCATAGTTCTCATAGAAATGAAAGTGAGGAAGGATTTGGTCGAAGGGCACAGTGCTTAAGGTGATAGTGATGATGACGATGATGTTTATGATGGATATAAAATGTATTAATCACGCTTTCTAGGTCTGACTACAGTTATTTTCTAGGTTATATGACGCGTCTCCCATTCATTTCTACACTCACATCTTGAAATTGTCGTTTACATTTCTCTTCATAGGCTATATTCTCTTTGCATATATTTTTCTCTTAAGACGAACGTCTTTTGATTGTTTAGTTAGTAATACCTTCAGGTAAGAAGCCTTCTTTAAACGCACGAAGAATTTATCTTCTAGATTGGTTGTCCTCACAAGGAGAATACATTTACTAGTAATGATAGAATTATAGGCAAGGATAACAGCAAGCGATGTGAACAAGAAGTAATCGCGTCTCTCAGATTTACTTCTTACTGAAGAATTCTTAAGGACTCATCTCTCTCAGTCGATTTCATATCCACGTAGCCACCACTAGGCCAACAAGGATGAAAATTCGAATTTCTGTAGTGCGATGACATAAACTTATCTAGAAAAACTTAAACAATAGCTACTTTTATTTAATGCGTTTCACAATTTTAATTGAAAATTTAAATTGTATTGCACCTGTGAGAAAAATATGTTCACTGCCATGAAAATAAAAGAACATATGTTGCCAACATATTACTAATTTGGAAAGGAAATTTCATTAGGTACTGTATTTGGACAATCACTATCGTGTTGAAAATAGTACAAACTTGCATCAATTAACTCCAACGATACGAGTAGAATTATAGGCGAAGGTCGTGAATCTTGGACTAAGAGATAGGCTAGTTAATTCTGTACGAAGACGTTTCGTTCAGGGACAGATGACCGCTCGTCCAACGACATTTTGCCGTCTTATCAGATAACATCATTTTATTGTAAGTAACCAACGAAACAAAAACCACAGATAGGCCTATAAATCCTGTTTCCTAACCACAACATATTCAGTAGATATTGGTTAATTCGTTATTGAATAATTCGAATAAATGTTTATTTTCCTCAGAGTTCCTATTAAATCCAATTAAAAAAATTCACATTTAATTAGAAGTTTAGAAACTTATATTTGGAAATCAGGTCTTCATTGATTTCAACGAAAATAGTATGAAATCTAGAATTGTATAGAAATTCCGAAAGCGTTTCTTGGAAACCTCGGATATTAATGATCCCAAAAATTCAAATTTCATTCTTAAACGTCTAGTGATCGACAGGTAGGCCTACTAGTAGCAGTAGAAAATAAAATTATTGTTGCTACTGTTAACAGATTTCATACCATCATCCAGTGACTGATTGTAGATAAGAACAATGGGCGATAAGTCCAACAGGTGTATGTGCCCCTCTACCCCTTAACCTCCAGTCAATAACTTGGAAGAGAACAAATTTGTGGAGATCTTCAGTATTGTAGTTACAGAAGTTATTGTGTTAGTCTACTGGTTCTTGTGCATTCGCAGTGTTCAAGTATGGAGCATACATAAGTTTAACGTTAGCAATGAGAGTTGAAGTGCTTAGAGAAGTAGAAAAGAGGAATAAAGAAGAAATTTGACATCGCCAAAGAGTATAGTATACTACCTCACACATTATCGACATACACAATAAATAAGGAAAAAGTCATGGAGAGCTGGATTCTACAAGACGGAGTAAAAAGATAGTGTAGGCCTATAAGAGATGGTGAATTTTCTGACTTTGATAAGCGTGTTTTAAAATGGTTCAATCACGTGATCACAACGTACCACGGTCCAGGCAGAAGAAGTTGGTGAAAATATGGGCTAGGATTCTGAACCGAAAGAAGTATTAATGTGGATGAAACTGGCGTTTTCTTGAAGTGTATGCCAAACAAAAAAATTACATTTAAAGCAAAAAAAATGCAGAGGAGAAAAAAATAGCAATGAAAGAATAACTGTGTAAGTTGGGTCAAGTATGGGCAGATCTGAAAAGTTACCATTGTTAATGATATGGAAATCAGCAAAATCAAGGTGTTTTAAAGCTGTGAAAAGTCTTCCAGTACATTACCTGGGTAACAAAAAATTCTGAATGGCTAGCGAACATTTTGAGACAAGAAAGTTTTATTGTTTATTAAAACTGCATAGGCCACAGCAAGAACCCAATATGACGTTAGTAGTGCAATGGATCAAGGTGTAATACAGGACTTAAAGCATTTCAGGTTCTTCCTAAAATCGTGGGCAATGTAAAGACTAAAACTGATCTGTTGAATGCTAGCCGAATGGTATATAAAGCTTGGAAGCAGGTTACTCAACTAACAATTTTATTATTGTGATCTGTCTGTAAATCAGGCTTCAAATATCAAGAAACCATCGCTGAAATCGTTCCAGAAGATAGGAAAGTGCCTGTGGCACCTGAGCAGTGGTGAGAAATAATGGTTGTTGACATTTGCTGCGCATATGTAAACGTTGATTATGGAGTTGCTGTATGAGGAGGGCTGCTGGATGAACACATTCTGCAAGAAGTGTTGCAAGATCTTAACCTAACTGACGAAGAGTATGAAGAAGAGAATGTCAATGATACGACAGGAGATCCTGTACCGAATAGATCTTTTAAATTGATGGAAAGTTTAAAATATTTATTGAAGCTCATGCAGATAAAATAAATGATTATTTTTTTCAAGCGACAAATGAAATGTGCGTTTTCAGGCTTTCACATTATGTTTCGATACAAATGTAGTCAAAAAAATTACCACAAATAATTTATTCGGGATTAATAAAACTAATTGATAATAATTATTCTTATTAGTACAGAGGAGAAAAATTCATTCATTAAGTCTACAAAAGTAAGTAGTTAGGCTATATGAACAAAGTAGTGATGTCCGTGATGCAATCAGTAACGCAAGCCACCGTGAAGACCAATGTAGCGATACAGTATTAGAACGCTATTTGTCTCTCCAGTACTCTAGGGTTGCGACTTTCCTACAGATTTCCATGTCTGTGAACATATAGCCTAGATTGTGTTTTCATTTCGAGAGACCGTCCTTTATTTAGATCTAAACATTCCATATCCTACTGGCTTGTGTAATAGGGCTATTTATTTTCTTATAAGAGGAAATAAGAATGTGTGGGATTAATTGAAGGGTTCAGAACCATAGTGGGCCAAGCGCCATTTATTAAAACCGTATAAAACAAGAGTTAAAATGAAGTTATTACCATAATTCAATGGAAACATATAGCAAGTAATATAAAGTATACACATTAAAACTAAATGCTATGTCAATCTTCATTAAAATACGGTATTCACTTAACTTTAACCCTTGCTTTCTCCGTTTTTAATAAATGGCCCTTAGCCCACTATGGCTCTGAACCCTTCAATTATGGTATGATATTGATATAAGAGTGATTAGTTAGCTTAATAGCTTTAAAATGTGAGATCGAGGTAGGCCTACCTAAAATGGGTGATAACAAGATAAAACGAACTTGGAATTACGAAAAAATATAATGGAAACAATATGTAGGATAAAAAAGCTAGTGATGGTGAAAAAATAGAAGAGAGTGTAGATATGGTGAACTGATAAGAAGGAAAGGACGAAAAGAAGGCAGAGAGAAAAGAGGAAAAACAATGTATTACTTACTTACAAATGAATTTTAGAGAACCCGGAGTTTCATTACTGCCCTCACATAAGCCCGCCATCGGGTCCCTATCTTCAGTAAAATTAATCCCGTCCCTACCATCGTATCCCACCTACCTAAAATCGATTTTAATATTATCCTCCCAAATACGTCTCGGCCTACAGAAAGGTCTTTTTAACTCATGTATTCCAACTAATATTCTATATGAATTTCTGGATTCGCTCATATGTGCTACATGCCCTGCCCATCTCAAACGTCTGGATTTAATGTTCCTAATTATTTCAGGTGAAGAATACAATGCGTGCAGTTCTGCGTTGTGTAACTTCCTCCATTCTCCTGTAACTTCATCCCTCTTAGCCACAAATATGATTTTCGTATTTTTCTAAACACCTTATCCTCGAACGCCCATAGCCTCTGTTCCTCTTTTAAAGTGAGAGTCTAAGTTTCACAACCATACAGAACAATCGCTAATACAACTGTTTTATAAATTCTAACTTTCAGTATTTTGAAAGCAGACTGGATGACAAAAGCTTCTCAACCGAATAATAGCAGACATTTATCATATTCATTCTGCGTTTAATTTCCTCTCAAGTATCATTTATATTTTTGTTATTGTTACTCTAAGATAAGTTATTTGAATTTTTCTACCACTTCAAAGAATAAATTTCCAGCAAATCAGTGTAGTCTCTAGTTATTAAATATAAGTGATTGTAATATTAGAAAGACTATTGTAGAAATATAATAGGGTAGTTAATTAATAATTATATGTAGAAAAGAATCTAGCAGTAGATCAAACTTGAGCTTATGAGAAAACAATGAAATGGAAATAATATGTAGTATAGAAATCTCGTAATATTGTAATAACAGTGTGAAGACAGTGTAGAAAAGATCAACCGATTTGAATGAAAAGACGAAAAAACGCGATAGGAAAATTAGGAAATTTCAGTGTGTAACTATTCAATAAAATACTAGAAGGGCTATTGAAGTGAGATAGTAGGGTTGTTAATAGATAAGCTAATTACAGACAGAAAATAAGCTAGGGCGATTACTAAGGTAAGATAGATAATATTTATAAGCTATGAATATAAATAAAATTGGATGACTGGATTGATATAGTTATGGTGTGAACGGAGACAAGAGGGAAAAAGATCTTTGGGGAGGACGAGACGAAGATCGGAGGATAACATTAAAATGGTTGAGGGAGGTGGGATATGATAGTAGGGACTGGATTAATCTTGCTCAGGATAGAGACCGATGACGGGCTTATGTAGGCCTAAGACCGACAATGAATCTCCGGGTTTCTTAAAAGTCATAAGTAAATAAATACGATGTGAGCGGAATAAAGAAATGTAACGGTCCACCATGATGAAGATGTAGGACCTATATTGTTTGAAAATAAAACGTTTCATATCATAAGAGGAAATTGCCTATAGAAAAACAACTACAAGATTCTGAGTAGCCTACAAGCTTAGTTGAAGATGGGATTTTCATCACATTTTAACTTTCAGAATAATTTAATAATACACTGAGCATCTTATAAAATTTCAAAAGGTTACCAGGTCGGGTGCTGACCACATCACCTATTTAGCCTATAGTGTCGAGGTTAAGAAAGCATAGGGGTTCTATCTGCTATCTCAATGTGGGTACCGTGGCCTTCAAAATAACTAATTGGCAAATGCTATTTCTAACTCAAACTTAAGATCAGATGGACGGAAATAGTAGCTCCACAGATTTGCTCCCCACTCTGCGATCGTTGCTATTTGTAGCTACTCCTACTACCAATTCTGATTTTTATCTTCCATGGAAATTATGTACGAGTAGCTATTTTTCACTGAAGCTTTGAATTAATTATAAATTAACCCAGTGGGGAAAAAGTCTCTGCGCTGCCGAATAAATAAAACAAATTATGCCACAAACATGTCATTAATTTAGAAACGTTATTTAATTACACTCTTTATTTAAACAATTAGGTCCACGTAGAGAATAGCAGAGGCCGTCACTTATTGAATATCTGTCTCTCTTTTATTTCCGTCGTGAATGAAGATGGACCTGATTGTGTGACGTGACTGGCTGCTAACTGTGGAATTATTTGCAGTGCTCTGCTAATTGGCGACTAATGTAGTAGACAGGAGCTTATGTGCTGTACGATTAGTGTAACCAATTAGCGAGCGTCAACTGCCCGCCGCCTGTGGTATGATGATGATGCTGATACAACCCGAGTACAATGCAGGTTATATACAATGGCAGCCATTATTGTTTAAACGCATGGATCTGGCTGACGGTAGTATGTGCTCAACAACCACAATCGATCTCTGGATACGAACCCAATACCACCGCGGTGGACAGTCTGCCAGGTTCATTCCAGATAGGTAGACAGTGTAACCTATTCGAATCGTGTCCGAGGGATTTGCTACCTGGCTTGCTGTTCGGTTCCGCTGCTCGATATTACCAAAATTTGGCGTGTTACAGTACACGTCATGGGGCTTACATTGTTATAGAGGATTAGGTTATGATTTTATCTGTGACTGGATGTCACACGTAATTATATTCCTGCGAAGATGCGTTTCCAAGCAAGTTAGAGTTCGTCGTCTAGTCTACTGGAGTGCTTGTTTCAATTGAATTATATAAAATACCATTTACAAATAAAATAATTTGATTCATATGTTTATGATGAAGTTTCGTTTTATGGAAGTAGAGCATACTTACTCTTATGCTTGCTGAATACGTCTTTGAGTTGAAGTACGTAGACTATTTATCAAGCATATTTTCATATCCTACTTGTGTGCATCTGTAGTCTGACTAGTGTATGCAATGGAGGTGGAAAGGAACTGGCCACCCTACCCCATTATTTCCTGCCCTAGTCGCCTCATAAGTGGTGCCTTCTTGATATCACTTGTGAGGTTCAGACCTGTTTTCGAACAGTTGACTAAACAACAACAAAAGGCCTATGTTTGAGTAATATGAATTCTATTCAACGTTGGCATTTTACTTTGTGCCCATTTTACAAGAAAGCTGTTTCCTATTTTTGTTGTAATTAAGTAGTGTTAGCTATGTTTCTCGGAAATATCCTTAAAATTATATTTAAGTGAATATATAATCTTGTTCTCATTGGAACCAGTATTCAGAGGTACGATTTTTGGCGTCCGACGGGCGTTGAATTTCAATTATAATATTCAAACGTTTGAATACCTTCCCAGATTCTTTCCTTACAGCCTATCTAAAAAAATCACATGATTCATTAACCACTATACTTATCTATTCCTTTTTAGTTAGGTGCCACGTCTCTATATGTTTACTGTTATCGTTATTAACTCGATTTTTAATGAAATAATACCGTATAACATATTATTCAAGGATTACAATCAAATAATTGAATATGGATTGTTAGATTAAAAATTGCCATACATTATTGCAAGTTTTGTAAACTTATTATTATTATTATTATTATTATTATTATTATTATTATTATTATTATTATTATTATTACACATTTGCGATATTACGTTACCTTGCCAGTTCCTATAGAAGCCAGATAGATATTCATTTTTCTCTCTATAATTAAACATGGATTCTCTGGATTTGTAGTTAATGATGAACATTCATGGCAAATTGGAGTGTTATTCATAAAACAGACTGGCCTAGATAGTCTATTCACACAGTACATGCAAAATAATTGTCATCTTATGTTTATTCCATGTATTTGAGGTCCTTGTGGCAAGGCAAATAGTACTTTAAATGTGTAATGTTGTTGTAAACCTTACGAGCGAGAACGAAATTTTCAAGGGACACCATGGATGATGAGTGTGAAATAAATAATAAGTCTATCAGGAAGGAAGGAAGGAAGGAAGGAAGAAGAGAATGACAAAGGGAAGAAAGGCACGAAGGAAGAGAGGCAAGTGATTCTTCCTTCAGATACTTAAGAAGATAATATATTGGAATTTTGTGTTTAAAGGATAATATGCGAACATTTTACTAGCAAGAATACTAAGAACAGCAGGTATCTTAACTCCTTTCTAACCTGTCAATTATAAAACCAATCACAAGACGCATAATGTGCGCCATTGTCAAATATTAGACTCTCTTTTCACCTTCTGTTTAGTGTACAAATCAAAAGAGTCCAACATGCTGTATATCGTCGCATATTATGCTTCCATGGTGAGAGTAACCTTTGGCTGATAACGTCAGCAAACAGCGAGCGACTGCAATAATTACTGTCGAGACAGTTGACTGCCAGATGCGTCAAGAGGACGTCGGAACACTGTAGTAATTCAAACACTTGTTGCGACCGTACTCAGCACAAGTGAATGCTGATGTTTGAACATTTCAATCCTCCAGCCTTTTTATCTGTGTTTCTCCCCTCGCGCCCTTTACAGTTGTTTCAGGTATAGATTGCTTTGCTCCTCTTAATCGATCTTGTCAATCTCTATTATTTTGATATAGCTTAATTTAGTGAAGATACTCTTCTATTCTTTCCTTCGTTTTCCTCTTCTTTAATCTTCTACATTTCCTCCTTCTTTTCCATTTGATCCTTCTCCATTTTGTCATCTGTAATCTTGTCTTTCTTCTCACTTCTACGTTTTCTTCTCCCTTTCTCTCCTAATCTTCCTCCTTCTCATATTTTTGTCTTTCTCCATCATGACAGCTGCAGTGTTTTCTTCCTTCTCACTTCTTCGTTCTCCACTTCTTTTCCCTCTTGCTCTTCCTCCTTCTCTTGCTTTTTTATACTCCGCGTCATCTGCAGTGTTTCCTTCTCACTTTTTCGTTCTCCTCTTTCTTTCTTTCCTACTCTTTCTCTTTCTTCTGTTTTTTTTATACACCATGTCATAGGCTATGCAATGTTTCCTTTCTTCTCACGTCTTCGTTCTCCTCTTACTTTCTGTCCTACTCTTCCCCTTTTCCTGCATTTTATACGTCCTTTTCTTTCTCTCCTATTCTTTCTCATCCTCCTTCTTTTTATACACCCCTGTTATCTGCAGTGTTTTCTGACTTCTTCGTTCTACTCTATCTTTCTGTCCTACCCATTTCTCCTTCTCCTTCTTTTTATACACCCCTGTCATCTACAGTGTTTTCTTTCTTATCACTTATTCGTTCTCCACTTCTTTCCTCTCCTGCTTTCTATACTCCGTGTCATCTTCAGTGTTTCCTTCTCACTTTTACGTTCTCTTCTTTCTTTCTCTCCTACTCTTTCTCTTTCTCCTGCTTTTATACACCATGTCACATGCACGTCCTCACGTCTTCGTTCTCTTCTTACTTTCTATCCTACTCTTCCCTTTCTCCTGCATTTTATATGTCCTTTTCTTTCTCTCCTACTCTTTCTCATCTTCCTTCTTGTTACACACCCCCGACATTTGCAGGGTTTTCTTTCTTATCACTTATTCCTTATCCACTTCTTTCCTCTCCTACTCTTCCTTCTTTTGTTTTTTATACACCTATATCATCTGCAGTGTTTCCTTTCTTCTCACTTCTTCCTTTTTCTCTTTCTTTCTCTCCTTTTCTTCCACCTTCTCTTGCTGTCATCTGCAGTGTTTCCTTTCTTCTCGCTTCTTCGTTCTTCTCTTTCTTTCTCTCCTTTTCTTCCACCTTCTCTTGCTTTTTATACACCCTACCATCTGTAATGTTTTCTTTATGCTCATTTCTTTTTTCTACTCTTTCTTTTTTCCTACTAGTCCTACTTCTCTTTTTTTATTCTTTTCCATACAGTCATCCGCGCGTCGTGTCTGTCTTCTCACATTTTCATTCTCATATTTTTTCCCCACCCTAATCTTCATTTTTATCCTTCTTCATCTTGTCACTCGCGTTCTCGTCTTTCTTCTCACTTCTTCCTTCTTATCTTCCTTCCTCTCCTAATCTTTCTCGTTCACATCCTTTTATCCTGCTTGGTCTAGTCGTCTGCAGTTTTGTCTTTCTTTTCACATTTTTGTTATTCATCTTGTGATACATCTTCTTACCTTTCTTTTAACGTCTTCGTTTTTCTTTCATTTCTTCTCCTAATCTTATCTTTTTAGTCTTCTCGAAATTATTATCCGCCTTTTTGTCTTTCTTCTACTTCTTCGTTTTTCTAATTATTTCTAGCCTTCTTTTTCTTTTTATCTTTCTTTATCTTGTTATCCTTTCCATTTCTTTCTTCTCACTTCTTTGTTTTTCTTTTCCTTCCTCTCCTATTCTTCCTCTTCAACTCTTCTTTTTTCTCCTGCATTTCATCCTCTTTATATTGTCGTCTGCAGTCTTGTCTTTCTTCTCCCTTATTCGTTATAGTTTTCCTTCCCCACCTACTCTTCCTCTCCATCTCTTCCTTCTTCTCTTGCTTTTTATCCTTTCCTTCTTATCGTCTGCAGTCTTGGCTTTCTTCTCACTCCTTCATTCTACTCTTTCTTCCTCACTCTTCCTTCCCAAATCTTCCTTCTTCTCTTGCTTTTCATCCTCTCTTCCTTGTCGTCTGCGGTCTTGTCTTCTCACTCCTCCATTCTACTCTTTCTTCCTCACTTACTCTTCCTTCCCAAATCTTCCTTCTTCTCTTGCTTTTCATCCTCTCTTCCTTGTCGTCTGCAGTCTTGTCTTCTCACTCCATTCTACTCTTTCTTCCTCACCTACTCTTTCTTTCCAAATCTCCCTTCTTCTCTTGCTTTTCGTCCTCTCTTTCTTGTCGCCTGCAGTCTTGTCTTCTCACTCCTTCATTCTACTCTTTCTTCCTCACTTACTCTTCCTTCCCAAATCTTCCTTCTTCTCTTGCTTTTCATCCTCTCTTCCTTGTCGTCTGCAGTCTTGTCTTCTCACTCCATTCTACTCTTTCTTCCTCACCTACTCTTTCTTTCCAAATCTCCCTTCTTCTCTTGCTTTTCGTCCTCTCTTTCTTGTCGTCTGCAGTCTTGTCTTCTCACTCCTTCATTCTACTCTTTCTTCCTCACTCTTCCTTCCCAAATCTTCCTTCTTCTCTTGCTTTTCATCCTCTCTTCCTTGTCGTCTGCAGTCTTGTCTTCTCACTCCATTCTACTCTTTCTTCCTCACCTACACTTCCTTTCCAAATCTCCCTTCTTCTCTCGCTTTTCATCCTCTCTTTCTTGTCGTCTGCAGTCTTGTCTTTCTTCTCACTTCTTCATTCTACTCTTCCTTCCTCACCACCTACTCTTCCTTTCCAAATCTTCCTCCTTCTCCTGTTTTTCATTCTCTCTTTCTTGTCTTGCCTTTCTTCTCACTTCTTCGTTTTTCTCTTCCTTTCTATCTTCCTCCTTGTCTTCCTTTCAATCCTTGTCTGTAATCTTGTTTTTCTTCTCACTTCTTCGTTCTCCTTTCCTTTCTTTCCTGATCTTATTCCTTCACTTTATTTTTAACCTTCTCTATGTTGCAATCCTCCTTATGTTTTTTTCTCTTCTTTGTTATTTTTATGTACTCACTATTTTCTCTTTCAACTTTTCCTGTGTATTATCTCGCTTCTTCCGTCCTATCCTTCCCACTTCTTGTATTCTGTGTCTTCTTCTGCTTGTTCTCTTTTGCTTCTCTTTCTATTCCTAATTATCCTTATTCTCTTCTCTGTCGTCATGCTTAATCTTACTGTTTTCCTTCTTCTCCTAATTGCTAATTGTGTTCCTTCTTTCTCTTCTCTCCGTTATCATCTTAATCCTATTGCACTCACTACCTTGCAGGAAAGCGCGCTTTTATACCTCTTAGGCCTATATTTTATATCATCATTATTTTCTTTCTCGTCACTATTGATTTCGTCTTTTACCACAAATATTCTTTCTTCTTCCACCTATTCACCGTCATCTCTTCATTTCATATATTTCAGGTGCAGGCGTTTTGTTTTATTTTACTTCATAGAAGGAAACTATAATAATAATAATAATAATAATAATAATAATAATAATAATAATAATAATAATAATAATAATAATGAAGATGATTATTATAATCATCAATGTCGTCATCAATCCTTCTAATTCATAGGCCTAGTTGTTCCATGCCTAAATCTGATCTCCGAGTTTAATATGTTTTAAGATATTTCCTTCGGGTCCGCTATGGCTGAGGACAGCTCTGGAGTTCTCTTTCTCGCCCTCAAGAAAACGAATCTCTGAATTATCTTGAGTCGTATTCAACGCCGCCTGTTACAATTCCGGCATTAACCCGGAGCCAAGTTTGAACAGCAGGAGTAACGCGGAGACAAGGCCAGTGTTTAGCTGAAAGGAATCTCAGCTTCCATTTCCGGAAGTTGTAACCTTAATTACCCCCCTCTCTGAGAACAGAAGCCGCGGATCTATCTTGCACTGCAGAATCTTAGTATCTGAGGAGATGGCAAGGCATATGCTTTCAAGTTGATATTGCTGGAATGTTTATGGAGTAGGTATGATAATACTTCACGGTATTAAAGGAGAAATATACAGATAATGTAAAATAGTCATAGTCGATAATAGATATGAATACGAATGGATATGAAATATAGCTTTAACATGCATCATTAATCTGGCCTATATTATGCTACAAATATTGTTGTTCATAGATCGGAGAGAACATACAGCTAAAAGGAACTGAAACTGGGAAGAAGGAGACCAGTCAACTCTAGAATGCGGAACGCACTTCTAGTCTGATTCATAATTGGAGCATGACAAATACACATATAGGCATATATTATAAAATCATGACAGCGCTATTTTCCCTCTAACGATTCAAATTTGGAAATCACCTGAAAGGCAAAAATGGAATCGTGTTACATGCCGGTACTTCCTAATTCAAATGGCACTTAAGTCTATGCTTTTTCAACACATAGTCGTATTTCGTTCATTAAGTTGATAACTATATTCTCGTTTGTAGTTTATTTTCTTGAACAAAGAAGAGAAATAGCCTTCATATTCTATGCATATAGGCGGAAATGAGATAAGCCTAAACTTTCATTTTCTGGTTTCTATACAAAAGGCACTGTTTTATAAACTCCAAAATGTGAACAGCTCACTTCACTTATAAATTGCGTGGTTTAAGATATGCATAGGCTATAATTAATTGGAGTGAAGTTCACTTCAAAAGTATTCGTTTAACTATTTTAACCATTCGTAACATTGTTGTTTTATTTGAAGAAGTCATTATTCAAGAGTGTTAGGAGTAGATCTATTGAAAGGCATTAGTGATTCATAGGAAATTCCGAGTAGTTAGGCCTATAGAGTTGTCGTCCTAGCGGTTAGTGGGCTGGACCTGCATCCAACGTTCGAGGCCTCAAACTCTGCCATTTCTGGAAAGGAATTAAAACTATGGGTCCTATGTCGTAGATTTAGAGCACATAAAACATTCCTGTCCTTGATGGAGGGCAAAATTTGTCGTCCCACGTTCATTTTCGACACTGAACAACCTCTGCTGTTGAGAGCATTGTTAAACAAAATATTATCATTACTACGAACAGTAGCCTTATTCTGGCAGCAGATAGTTGAAGGGGAAGTTGTAAAGCATTAATCTAATCTGGACTTTCGCCCATAGTAATGACGTCTTATTTAAATTAAATTTGAAAACTGAATTTCACACTGATAAATTATATTAGCAAGATTTGTACTTCAAATTGCAGGGCATATGCAGGAAGCAAGGGAACTAAAATATCAATCAGAATTTATTAATTGTGACTCTAGGCTTACTAATTTGCTGGGTTTTGTCGGAAAGATTCTAGATCATTCTTATTTTCAGTTTTATATCAAATCGATACCGGCATCTTGTAAAAAGTACCAATGATATCAGAGAAAGTCAACAGAAGATAACAATATGCTAATTATGGATTAAAAAAAATTGAAAACAAGATTTCTCTCTTATGATGCTAAATGTAAAATCTACAAAACGCTGATAAAACTAGCGCTGATGTGTCTACTGCATGTATGTGAATCGTGTGCCTTGTCACATTCAGACGTAATCACGACTGGGTATTTTTGAAACGAACATTTTACGGAAAATTTATGGCCTCATAGAAGATAGAGGAAATGGAGAATTAGATAAGTTTATAACCAAGGAATAAACCAAATTTATAAATTTCCAGATATCAGTAGAGCAGTAAAGGTACATGACTGCGTTGGTCATTGCGACCTAAGCTTGCATGGATGGTTGGAGTGACGGACGATCTGAAGAGATTTGGAATGAAGAATTGATGGATGTTGGTCAGGGATAGAGAGTGCTGGAGAAAAATTCTGAATGAATTCGAGACTTGTACTGGGCTGTAGCGCTGGTAATGATGATATAAAATTCGGGTCTAGGACGTTTCGTCACAAATGTTTCGTCATCGGCTAGTTTAGTCACTGGCAATTCGTCACAATGAAAGTTTGGTCACAGTACCTGTTGGTCACAGTGATAAATTGGTCACAATACCTGTTCGTCAGAATGATAAGTTGGTCACAAGTATGTTTTCCTAACGTGTGACATGTTGGTTACAGTGACAACTTGCTCACAGTAGGCCTACTACTTGCTGTCAATATGAATGAATGAACATTGTAATCTTGAAAATTTTATTAATTTTATTATGTTTACACTACATAAAAGTAAAACAGTTCCTCCTACGCTATGTCTAAGAGACCGTAAGTACCTCAATATGTTTTCGTTATCCTTGTATTTATCATCACGTTTACTAGAAATCTAACTTGGTTTAATCGACCAAGACTTGGGATTGTTCATGAACGTAAAACATGAACCTTAATTTAGGCCTACTATCCATCACGAAATATTACAAAATATTTTTCACAAATTTTGTTTGAATGGAATTTGAAACCGAAATTGTAGAAACGTTTATAAAAATTTCTGTTGAACGATATGTGAAACCGTAACTGCGGAAACGTATTGTTATACAGTGCGATCGAAAAGTCCCTCCGCAGCTCTATTAGTTCTAGTAATCCTAGAATATAACGCTGTAGAAAGTTGCCACTCTCCGATTCATTCTGATTTGACAACTTCACATCCTCAGTCCATCATATGCTTAGCGGTCAGTGCTGCCACTTGAATTCTCTATCAGATATACTTGAATTCTCTGCTTAATGGATTCTCGGCTACATAGGCACTGCGGAGAGACTTCTCGATCACACTGTACAAAAATGTAATGTGTTACGAATCGTCCGGTAACGAAATTGTAATGTGTTACAAATCATCCGGTAACGAAATCGTAATGTGTTATGAATCACCCGGTAACGAAATTGTAATGTGTTACAAATCATCCGGTAACGAAATTGTGATGTGTTACGAATTGTCCTAGTGACGAAAAATTTGTGGCGAATGATCCGGATCCCATAAAATTCACTATTGAAAAAATGCAAGATTTATAGTAAACGTTCCAGTCAATTTATATTTTGATTTCAGTTTCAACTGGAGAAGGTACTAATTTATTAGATGAAGATGAAAGAGACTAAAATACAATGTAAATTGAAGACAAAAAAAAAAAAGAAGTCTATGATTAGTGAGCATCAAATTTTCTTTGCTGTAACGCCTTCTGCATTAACAGTTTCTGCAGTAAACGAATGATCGGCAGAACAAGAAGCTTCTATCCATCTCAATCTGCAAGTCTGCTGACAACAGTTAGAAATGGTTGCGGCACGTGCAGAATGGGTAACATCACGTGATAGTTCGCCCACTAATTACCTCATTATAGATTGCCACCTAACCTGTCACTCAGCCACTTGAGTGATTCCTAAAGGAAACTTAGCGTAATGAAGAGCTAACCTGGGGAAAAATAACACTTCTTCTTCATTGATGATCGCTTCGCCAGATTTTCATATTATTCCAATTTTATAAAAAGTTCATATGTATAAACTTTCTTTTCAGCCATTTACAAAACGAAACCAATTAAAAAGTTGTAGAAGTATAATTTGGGTCAAAAATGATATCCCAAGTTATAGACCTAGTAGGCTATCATGTTCTTCGTACTGAATGTTGACATATTTTATTATAAACAGAAAAAGTCAATTAAAAACGCATATTAGCCTAATGCTTGTGACTCACTTTTTTTAATTTTCTACGCCGTTCTTGTTTTCCTACAATTGAAGCACTAACTTCAAGTTTCTTAATTAACGGAGCTATAGAGAAGATGCGTGAAATATTGAGCATAGAACCTCGACACCACAATTATTTTCCACATTGATGAGAACACGAGTAGCATTTCCATAACCAGTACAAGTCTTCGTTCAACCTAATTAGTATCTATTAGGCCAATCACAGGGCGTTATATTAGGCCTAATTACAAATAATAAATCTACTTCTCAGACACGTAGAAACAATGTTTTGTTAATTTTTTTAAACATAATCTTGATCTAACAGGAAAAAATACGTTTACGCACTTAATGCGCAGAATTTTTCATGATTAAATACAGAGGTGAAATGTAAATATCTAACAAGATTATAGTGTATTTCAGAGAAATCAATATTTCGAATTTGCAATGTAAAGAAACAATAGCAAATCACAAAAGCTGTTTTTATTTTTACATGACCCTCTTTGTCGTTTAGCTGCGCAGGAAAATAATCATGCACATTTCAGCCTTTAAATATGAAATTATGGCAGTTATGCGAACAAATAATTGATGGTCGTGGAGGAAAAACTA
This sequence comes from Periplaneta americana, assembly GCF_040183065.1. NCBI lineage: Eukaryota > Metazoa > Arthropoda > Insecta > Blattodea > Blattidae > Periplaneta > Periplaneta americana. Next base: position 87,681,635 of record NC_091122.1, on the reverse strand, counting down.
GTTGGCTAGCCAAATCATCTGACTGAAGCCGCGGCATTTCGATCTGTGGGATCGATTAAAGGCATTAGGTTTGTCAATGATATTCTGATAAGACCGGAACTGCAAGTAAAAACTGAATAATTTGAAAGGGATCACTGACATTACGATCTCCCTAAAGCTACGTACATGTCTTCGTTCACGAGATCAGGGACGACAACTTAAAAATAGCCTATATTTATAGATACTGTAGATTATTCTTTATCATCTATTAGGGAGAAATTACTTTAAATTTTTATTCTATGCCACTGTTCTTTTGCAGAGTAAATAACTAAGACATTATTTTAGCAAAGCACTAAGGATCATTTTAGTCTTATTTTGACCTGCAGTAGCCTACAGGCTTTATTACATCCACAACACTTCATCCTTAATAATTCACTCTCTAGCACAGTGTATGTAATTATTATGTATGAATGTAAAAAACAATATTAATGTTAACAGTAAGAAGTAACTTCATGCGTTATAATTTATCCATGATAATGAAATTGTCATTTTATGCTATACTTAATGCATTCTACATGCATTCGTCTAAGTAAAATGCCACAGGTATAGTGTCAGTAGCGCTACTTCGATGTACTTTGTAAATAAAGCCTAAAAATAAAGTCAACATTTTAATATAGTTTGAGATTTTAAAGCACTATCGATTACACTTTTATTACAAAATATACTGTCATTATTCACTATACCATTTATAATTCGCTCATATTAAGAGGAAAACTTTGAACTTGAGCTTATGTAAATGTATTAATTTTTTTAAGATGCTATTTACTTAGGCCTATGCAGTTACATTGTTTTTTTATACAATTTGTAGTCATATATATATTCAGGGCCTGATTTAAAATTTCAGAGGCCAGAACATAATTTTCTTCATGAAACCCCTTCTTTTCAAATATGAGTAGACTTGTTCATTTTATTTTAAATTGTCTCCTTCTCCTTTCACCACATATTTAATTATCTATTTTGAGGAGGATTAAAAATAAAGTGATCCCATAAGGCATCAGTGATTAAATGTGGCTACAAGACAGGTCACAGCTGATTGTATTGGTTGTAGTACTTGTGCCGTAATTTAGGAGTTTCAAAGGAATTTTTCCTGGGTTCTGGTTTAGGCTTATAAGTTACAAAAAATACCTTGATTCTTCAAAATTTAGTAGCTGTGGCGGATTGTTGTCTCTGTATGTCAACATCTTCATTAATTTGTGTTGAAATATTCTTAACTTTTTGAAACTGGAGGTCTCTGTATGTAAAGGAGAGTTACCGTACTGCTAGTAACATCTGAAGAAACATACTCGCTCAGCGATCAACATTGTTTTTCCTGTTGTTGATTTCAATATCTTTCCGTTTTCTTTTATGGCAGATAACTCAAATTTGCTTGGGAATTCCATTTTTAATTTTGGATATTCCTACAAAAACTCTTTAACACTACCACTACACACCGATAACAGCCCTATATTAACAAATATTAGGTAACCTGCCAGAAACACAAGCACTAGCACTTGGTTTAACATTCAATACAATGAGAACTGATAGTTTTGTTGACTTTGGCTGCTGAATTCATTATTGATTGTTTAAATAGGTCTACTGTTACACTGTTACAATTTGAATAATCTGTACAAGGTAGCCAACTTTTACAAGTTGAACACATTAAACTCTGCAATGAGCTTATCACTCTAAACTTAAAATAATTAAGTGATTTTTTATGCGTTTTCTAATATAATTCATTACGTAATTACTTATTTCCTCAATTGTGATTTCAGTTGGCAGAGTTGTTGTCTATTTCATTTGCATAATTCATTTTAAAAAAAGCTTGTTCCTGGATTTTGAGGCCCCCAGAATCATGAGTCCTTGAGCAGATGCACCATAGGTTCCTGCCTAAATCAGGCCCTGCATATATTGTATGTTTACTACACATTCTTCTCCATTCTTTCACACTTTGGAAAATATATGATAAAAGTGTTTGATATCCAGATGAAAGAATGGCGATGAAGAATTTGCAAATTGATAATTTAACAGGAATGCAATCATATTAATATTGAATTACTGATTTGTACCTTACAGACTATTAATTTTACAGAGTAGGGCATAGAAAACTGACTATCTGTATTTGTGAATACATTTATATTAATGATAAAATAATATCACCTTATGCATTACCAAATTCAACTAAGGTGTTCGTATTTAAATAATATGGTAATGTGTACATCTCATCATTAACACAGAATTTATTCGGGAACAGAAACTGTCAAGTCTTCTCTGCCCCACTCTGTATGTACATTACCTGGAGCTTCTGTTGCCGGACCAGACCTCCGAGTGGCTTATGGGCGGATGGTATACTCCGCGTGGTCCGCGAACTGATTTGGGCTCGTGAATCTTCGTCGTTGTCGTCGTCGTAGTAACAAATAGCGGCTCCAGCAGCTCGACCTGGCGACAAAATATCAAAATGCATGACTAATTGTGTCTCATCTGGTTCAGAATATATAACTTGCATATATTTAGCACTTTACAGTTATGCTAAGTAAGGTAATAAATAGAAAGAAGACTACTGTGACGCTGCAAAGAATCGAATCAGAGATTTTCGTGGTAATGCGTGTAAACACTAATCATTACAGCCCGGAATTTTAGGTGCTAAAAGTTAATATTGTTCCTCGGTATAGTTTATAAAACAAAAGTCATGCCCCCACTTCTTTGACACGTCATTCTTGTCATTCAGTATTTTCCTTTTGGTACCGTTAAAGGTCTCTAATCCTCTTAAATACCGCTTACAAATTAGCACATTGTTTACAAGATTCATTACCCAGTTCTTGTGACTCTGTTGTCTATTATTAGGGCCTATATATCGGACTCTTGTGAACTAGGCTTAAAACCCTCCTTACGGGTACCACGTCTATTCATCTACACTCAGTGTCATTCTTAACTTTTAGCACCTAAAATTCCGAGCTCTACTAATCACTAATACCGAGTGCACAGAGATTTTTTCTAAGTTATTTGACGGATTTTGTTGTTTTTCATTATCTAAGAGTCAATTTATCCGGGAATTACGCACATAAAATAATAATAATAATAATAATAATAATAATAATAATGCTAAAATAATATTACTAGGCCTATCATTTTAGTGCTATTACTAATATTATAAATCCTTTTCAGTTATAAATGAAATGGACGCTGATTCGATTTCCTGCAGGAAGTGGAGATTTATCTGTCTTCCATTTAAACAAGCTGCGTGTCTGGTATGTTGTATATTTATCCCTGCATTGTTTAAGCGGTGGAGTTGTGTCACATCGTAGTATTTTTTACGAATTCACGTATCCAAAAATCTAGATTATTTAGTTATCACCACCACTGTCTTCTTCGTGACAAGATCCACAATTTCTCTAATAGGCGTCTTTCAATCTGCAGCGGTAGGGCAGTTCTAAGCATTTGAAGGGTTCAGAGCCATAGTGGGCCAAGCGCCATTTATTAAAAACGGAGAAAGCAAGGGTTAAAGTTAAGTGAATACCATAGTTTAATGGAGATTGACATATAATTTAGTTTGAATGTGTATACTTTATATTACTTGCTATAAGTTTTTATTGAATTGTGGTAATAACTTCATTTTAACCCTTGTTTTCTACGGTCTTGGTGTATCTCATTCTCACAGAGTTAGATTCATTACGAACTGACGTAACTCAAGATACAGCACTTTGAAGAAATTCGAGTCAATACTGGTACGATTTACCCAGCGGATCGTATTTCAGTCAATGGTCCATTACAATTTCGCTATGCTTTATTTGCAGTTTATAAGTCATCCCTTTAGCTCAGACATAGTTAACACTTTGACAGTTATTTGCTACAAAACAAAAAAATATAACTAAAGCGTCTCCAACAAAATGTTCGGAATTGTTTATGTGCTACTCAACATAAATGGTTCTTAAAAAAATCTTGGCCATTGGAATTTAAGAACATTTTCTCAGAGGCCATTTTCTCTTTCTATTAAGCTAGCTTTGAAATATCATATACTTTTATGTTGACTGTACTACTAACAATTCAGACTATCGGTAGTTTATGTTTATACTTGTAGGTCTACTTTTTAACTTTGTTCTAGAATATGCCATTAGAAAAGTCCAGGAAAACAGAGAGAGTTTCGAATTGAACGGGTTGCTTCAGCTGCTTGTTTAGGTATGCGGATGACGTGAATATGTTAGGAGAAAATCCACAAATTATTAGAAAAAAACACGGAAATTTTACTTGAGGCAAGTAAGGAGATAGGTTTGGAAGTAAACTCCCGAAAAAACAAAGTATATGATGATGTCTCGTGATTAGAACATAGTACGAAATGGAAATATAAAAATTGGAAAATTATCCTTTGAAAAGTGGACAAATTACAATATCTTGGAGCAACAATAACAAATATAAATAACACTCGATAGAAAATTAAACGCAGAATAAATGTGGGAAATGCCTGTTATTAAAGCTTGATAAGCTTTTGTCATTCAATCTGCTCTAAAAAAATCTGAAAGTTAAAATTTATAAAACAGTTACAATATATTACCGGTTGTTCTGTATGGTTGTGAAATTTGTACTCCCACTTTCAGAGAAGAACAGAGGTTAAGAGTATTCGAGAGTAAGGTACTTAGGAAATTATATGTGGCTAAGAGGATGAAATCACAGGAGAATGGAGAAAGTTACACAACGTAAAATACACGCATTGTAAGTTATTCTTCACTTAACATAATTAGGAACATTAAATCCAAATGTTTGAGTTAGGCAGGGCATGTAGCACATACGGGTGAATCCAAACGTGCATACGGGGAGACCTGAGAGAAAAAGACCTTTTTTGGAGGTCGAGATGTAGATGGGAGAATAATATTAACATGAATTCGAGGAAGGTTGAATTTGATGCCAGGGACTTGATTAATCTTGCTCAGGATAGGGACCGATGACGGACTTACGTGAGAGCGGCAATGAACCTCCGGGTTCCTTAAAAGCCATTTGTAAGTAAGTAACATAGACGTACTTAAAATACTTAGTAGTTGATACTTATACTTAAATAATATTGTCACTTAAATAATATTGTCCTTTATGCTTATACGTTTTTCCTCAAAGGTAATTTTCATTGTTCTATAAAATAGTCGTAAATATCTTATTTTTATGTTGACAATTCAAATATAGTTCGCTACTTCATTTATGATTGTTTTCTTAAATACATAGACTGTTTATAATGTTGCATATATTGCATTTTGATGGATTTATTGATTGAAATATATTAATTTCAGTACATTTCTAAGTGATGTAACTACCAGATAAAATTATTTCATATTTTTACAAAGTGACGTATCTCAAATCATAACATTTTTACGAGATATTTTTCTTTTTATAATAAAACAAATTATTTCTACGTAACTGTAAAGGAGTCATTTGGTTACACATGTAAACAAAATTGTGTGTTAAACATTATGACTTATGTACTAACCGTCGGGAAGGAGAGCGAAAGTTTGAAATTGCTCTCCTGAAAAGTTAGAGAAACTGAGATATGTAATTTTTTTTCAAGGGAAAAATTGTTCTGGGGCCGCGTATCGATCCCGGGACCCTTCGCTTAGCGCACGAATGCTCTATCGACTGAGCTACCCCAGGAACTACACACGATACCTTCGTTAATCGGCCCCGAAACAATTTTTCCCTTGAAATTATTCAAACCTGCTTCACGGGAAGCTTCTACTTGAAAATCAGATTTGCATGAGATATGTCAGTTCGTGAAAAATACGACGATTACAGACCACATGCTCATTGAGTCCTGCTACTGGAGAATTTGCAATTTAACAATATAATCTTCATAACGAGTGAAGACGGAACTTGCAACCAGAGCGGAATCCTTGAATATAGATTATGATCGTTATTGTTATCGTTATCGACATTATTATAATGCCAACATGTACGCAACGGCAACGGTTGAAACACATAGCTTTCACGTTGTATGGAAACCACTCTCTTGGATTAGAACCCGCCTAGGGCATGGATATTTGTTTTATGTAAACACGATGTTCTTCTGTTTTCATAGATGGGGCCCGGAGTGGTGCTGACCTTTCGTAAAGTAAGTTCACTATATACGTTATATGTTGTAGTGTAGGTCGTAAAATGCCAAGAATATGACTTTAAAATAAACCCCGCTAGGGGTATGGAAACTTCGAGTGATGATTAACGTTATGGTTATGCTCATATTCATCTTATTGCAATGTTTGTTGTTTTAATAGAGATCATTTTAACAAACCTTGCGTATATAATTGGTGATGGATTAGGTAGAACAGTAGGATCTGAAAGAATCTTTGAACTACTCTCTCTTACATCACTGGGATTTGTATAGAAATAAGAACAAATCTTTGAGTAACTCCAGTACCTCCGCGCGCAATAAGTCAAGGCCTCAAAGCAGCGATCGTTGTTGCCATGACTGCAAACTCTGTCCGGCTCTTTACAGAGTGGTCAAGTCCGTCATTAATTTCCAGCTCTGATGAAATAATTGGCTTGGATTGGATAGAAGAGGTCGGGATGTTTTATTTAAATGGCATTAAATCCCAAAACCTCTCGTGTGTCTAATTCAGATAAGTTAAACGCATTTAAAAGCAGCCTCAGAAATGTTTTCAGTTCTTCTAGCTATTCGATTGTAGATATATGGGCTTAAACACAGATATTTCAAGATTCTCAGGTGATGTTAATTAAGGCCACCTATTATGTAAACTGTCAATTGTGAATATACAAAACCCATGTTATTATTGATTGTTGAAATTGACTGCCTTCCTTGTACAAGTTACGTATAATTCAGACATACATATGCTGAGGCCTAATGTAAGAACTTTCAGAAACGTGAACATTTAATGCTGGCTGTGATGTACTGTACAAGTCAGTTAACTGCGCGTGGAGGCCGCGGTCGTGGGATCGAGATCCGCTTATGTTTTTAGATGATTGTCTATGTTCCGTGTTGTCGCATATTAAGCCTGAAGTCGTGATGACGCGCCAAAACGAGAAAAGGGAACAATAAAAGGAATAACCGAATATTAAGCATGAAAAAAAGACATTACGGAAATAGGCGTAACAAGCAAAAGACCGAATAAAAAAGAAAGGTGGAAACAACGAACGACCAAAAGAAATAATGAGAATTACAATTGAACGAAAAGCGAAAAATGGAATAAGTGATGGAAGATAATAAAGAAAGGGAGATTAAAAGTGAAGGAAAAAGGATAGCCAATTTTATAGCCTACACGCAATAATTTGCAGTAATAATTTTTGAAAAATGATGTGGCGCACAAATTGCGGTGTAGGCTATAAAATGTATTGGATGTGTATAGCTTAAAAAATTACAGCAAATAACAAAATCTTCAAAATCTCCCAGTGATAATTTTTTTGGCCTTGTGCCATATCAGCCACATGATCAAGGTGTTTCGCTACTGGTGAATGTCCAGTGTTGCTTATGAACCTATGAGGTATGTCCTACAGTAATAATAATAATAATAATAATAATAATAATAATAATAATAATAATAATAATAATAATAATAATAATAAATTTGCAAAGAAAGTAACTTCTGCAATATTACATATTCATTTCCGCAGACATATCGCGAGTTGGATTTCACCTTCTTAGACAGTTACATATTACATAACATTAACAAAATGATATTTGAGGAAATACAGTCAGATAGACTGAATTTAAAAGAATGATTCAGATTCTGAATTCTTCAGGAGTCGTATTTGTTGTAATGTGAATGTAAGTTTGAGCTATATGTACTGACACATCTGAACGATTTTCTGAGTAGAAAAAATGGACTCCTGAGAATGAAGAAAATGATTTGCAGAATAGTGTGAAAAGGAATTAAAAAAAATAGAACTACACCGTAGGCCTATATCTCTGAATAAGAAAACAGCGGACAAGGTAAAATTTTTAATGTCAAATGGTTTTAATTATTCACAAGAGATTTGTTTGAAATAGCCTAATTTATGCATTATTGTTGAAAATATTTCACAACGTTTCGAAGATTGGACGTGATTTGGCATTTAGACACAAGCAGAATCAGAGGAAGAATACACCTTACTCAATGGGAAGTTGATGTGTGAAACAAAGTCTCACAAAACAAGACTGTCTTTTGGTTCCATATACCATAATTACAGTAAAGTGGTTCTAAGTAAAGGAGAAAGCAATGATAGATTATTTGAAAGAGTTTTGATTCCACTTTATCAATCTATCTTCTTCTTCTTCTTCTTCTTCTTCTTTTTCTTCTTCTGTAAAAAGAACAAGTCGAGGAAAGAAAAGTGACCTCATCGTTTGGATCGTTACAAATCCTAGAAATTAACTAAATTCATTAACTCTTCCTTCCACTTAGCAAAGACAGTTAATAACTATTAACTGTCTTGAAATTAAATATTTCTAAACGGCATCTTAACAATAAACAAGCGAAATCATAACTTCTACGTGTACGAAGTACTCTCCGTTTCGGTTTCTATTAGTGTAATATTAAGCGAGGATGTGAAACTAGTGTTTCAGTGGCTACGGAAGAATAATTAGTAATGTAATAGGTATTACGTGCTATGCTTGAACTTTCTCTTTATACTAGAACTTAATCTCTCTTTGCACTTTGACCAAACTATAACAAGTAGCCTACATAATTTGGAAGACCTACGATCTTTTATAAAACTATGCAAAAAAAAAAAATTCTGATTGTTTACAAGTCCTCTTTCTAGAAGTTAATTTCTTGAATTTTTGAACAGTCATTTCAATAGCTTAGGACCTATAGATTGCAGGTGCTATAGGCTGAAATTAAAGTTGATTGATTATATATCTTAATATAGAACTGGAACAGGCAGTCAGTTATTCCTTATTTCCGTTGGATATGATGACGAGTTAAGTTCGACACAGATAAAAGAATAAATACTATAATTTCGAGTCAGAGAAGATTATAAGAAATTTGTGGTGGCAAAGTAGCTGTAACAGGATTTATCCGATTACTTGTAGGCTATTTATATAGCCCTTCTCATTCCACAAGTGCTCTGTTGTCACCATATCATCAGGACATCATGTAAGTTTAATGATTAGTATCTTTTGTTTTAAAGGAATGTTAAATAAATACTTGTAATTGAAATATTCGTTCGTCGGAGAGCTGAGTTCAGTCGTAATTGTGACTGTGGCGCCAAGCTGTGTGTGATCAGAAGGGAACGAATTCGAGTCGCGCGACGGACAGAGTCGCATGTGGCCCTCCGAATGAGCACGTGGTGGCCGTATCATGATATTGACCTGTGGACGCTGCGGTCACTTTACCGGTCAGTGTTGTTGGAATGGAAATGATGCAGCTAACTTTGTTGTGTTTATGGAACGATGATGGATCGATGAGCTAATTCTCCGGCCATAATGCGCTAGAACTGGTGTGGGAGGTCGGAAGGGGGGAGTGTCGATCACAATTTGCAACAACTGATCCTGGTCTGTACTGGATGTATTCCAGTCAATGTGTTGTTTACAATAGCGTTACATTGATGCCACGCCGTGCGATGTTCGGGGTCACTATTGGTGGTCTAGTCCTGCACTATGCTGTCCTCTAGGCTAGACGACCTGTTAGCTCGCAATCAACAGACGGATTGCGTTTCCGCATCTCTGCCCCGATTCATGACTTGGTCCACGCAATTACGCACACGATTCTTAAGATAACATGGAAAAATCATGAACGTTTATTACTACGGAGTCTGGAAAATATAATACTACAATAGGCCTATTAAATCTTTATTTTCAAGTCTCAAGCTTCTAACTACTTGGGTACGATTCTTGGAAAAGACTGAAGTTACAAGCCTATAATCTTAACTATGTCCTTTATTTCATGTTTAGGCGACATGGAAATATACAAATAGGAAATTTATCTTTTGAAGAGGTGGAAAAATTCAAATACTTGGGAGCAACAGTAACAAATATAAATGATACTCAAGAGGAAATTAAACTCAGAATAAACATGGGAAATGCCTGCTATTATTCGGTTGAGAAGCTTTTATCATCCAGTCTGCTGTCAAAAAATCTGAAAGTTAGAATTTATAAAACAGTTATATTACAAGTTGTTCTATATGGTTGTTAAACTTGGACTCTCACTTTGAGAAAGGAACTTAGGTGAAGGGTGTTTGAGAATAAGGTGCTTAGGAAAATATTTGGGGCTAAGAGGGATGAAGTTACAAGAGAATGGAGAAAGTTACACAACACAGAACTGCACGCATTGTATTCTTCACCTGACATAGTTAGGAACATTAAATTCAGACGTTTGAGATGGGCAGGGCATGTAGCACGTATGGGCGAATCCAGAAATGCATATAGAGTGTTAGTTGGGAGGCCGGAGGGAAAAAGACCTTTGGGGAGGCCGAGACATAGATGGGAGGATAATGTAAAAATGGATTTGAGGGAGGTGGGATATGATGGTAGAGACTGGATTAATCTTGCTCAGGATAGGGACCAATGGCGGGCTTATGTGAGGGCGGAAATGAACCTCCGGGTTCCTTAAAAGCCAGTGAGTAAGTAACTATTTCCTGTTTAGGTAGTGCTGTCTTAACCGAAAGCCTTTGAGGTCCAGATTTAGGTTCAAGCAATATCCTAATTTTTTTTAATTTGAATGTAAAGGATATTGTCGGTATGAAATTGTGACATGTAACTTATATACTCAAATCAATAAATTTATTTTAGGACATAACAAGTAATTTTTATTGCTTTTCTCTGTAGTAAGTAAATTATGTAAACTTAATTGCATATAATTTTTCTGTAAGTTACATTTATCATACAGGTTCTACCAGGAGGTTAAGGACACTTCGAAAGAGATAGACCTATTTCATTCCTGTCCTTATACTTTGTGAAATCCCCTGATATTTATAAAGAGACCAAATGCCTGTGAAAAATTATTTTTGCTGCAAAGCCAATCTCTCTATCTTTCAAACTGCGGATTATATAACTTCTTTTCTGCTATGAAAACTTATTGAAAAATTACAAAAATGATTACTCCAGAATAAATGTACTTAGATTAATGAATTTTGAGATAGAGTTAGAAATATCTTAAATACTGCTTGTGCAAATATTACTTTTTGTTTAACAAATTGTGACACCTCGTTCACGCATTAAAATCCAGATTTTTTTCTTTATTTTCTTTAGGAAAAATTGCCATTTTCTAAAATTCTATTGAGTTTGAAATTTGCAGCAAATTGAGCCGGGACCGCCACTGCCACTCACATAATAACATTGGGAGTTGTTAATACTGGTCAATCAGCTTATTCCCTCCATTTGTCTAAGAAATTGTTAGGAAAGATTAGTGAAAATGGGTCGGATTCAGGAGTGTGGACGTGAAGTAAAAGATTATTGGGATCTGGAAGAATGACTGGAGATAATATCTAACTCTATCCCAAAATTCATTGATCTAAATACATTCATTCTGGAGTAATTAATTTTTTTCATAACGGAAAAAATTGTTATATAAATTACAGTTTTAAAGATAGAGAGATTGGATTTGCAGTAAAAAAACCTTATTTTTCACAGATATTTGGTTCCTTTATAAACATCAGAGGATTTCGCATAAGTAGACTATAAGAACAGGAGTGAAGCATCTGCTTCGAAGGAGTGTCCTTAAACTTCTGGTAGATCCTGTATATCTACAAGGCATTTTTCTACAAATAACTTAAACGCATTTTGATATCTAGTAGGCTACATAATCGTTGGGATAAAAAGGAGGAAGAAGCTGTCGTGAGCAATTAATTTGCTTAAACTATACTTATTTAAAGCAACGTTTTTTTTTTAATGACCATGAAAACTTCTGCAAAAGAACGTACGTGACATTTTATTTTACTTTCAGATACAGGGTGTTAAAATAAGTATCCGATATTTTAGGAGGTGCTAGTGCGCATCAAAACAAGAAAATAATGTCTAATAAATAAAGGTCCTACAACACTGAGATCTGAGATCTGAACACTTGTTCATAGGAGGTGCTCACTGTGACGTCCATTCATGGCAATGGATTCCTCTGCCCTTCGACGAAAGGAATCACGCACTCTTTGAAATTTATTTTAACACGTTAATAAGAAAGTCCTGATAACGATCTCCAGTTAATCTCTGTGGTAGCACGTATGGCCCTATTAATCTATTACCAAGAACGCCTGCCCATAAATTGATTGAGAATCAGTGCTGATGCCTTGTTTCTTAAACTGCATGGGGATTTTCATGAGCCTACACATCCTTATTACCAAAGTTCACAACACCATCTCTGCTGAATCTCGCTCATATCCGCAACCAGACTTTTGTTTTCAGTATTCCTTGCGACGTACTAGTATTCCATGCCAGGGGTGTCAACTACGGTTTGATTATCTGGCAGTCTGCTATAGTGTAGGGCAGAAAAATGCATTGCCATAAATGGATTAATTATGTAGGCTATATTAAAATATCCTATCGTAAGAAATGAAGATATCAATGGGAACGATAATAGCTATATTTAACTGATTTTTATAACTTCAGAAACAGAAGCTGCCTTCCTTTTCTTATAAACCTATGTGAGTTCGGATGACTAACCAAAATAAAAACACTGTAAAAAAGAACTGCAGCAATAGAAATTAAATTTCCCACAAGTGTTGCAGGTTGCGCATTAATATAAAACATTCAACAAGTAGGCTAGCCTTGCTGATAGTAGTTGTAGTAGCAATAGTAGCAATAATAATAATAATAATAATAATAATAATAATAATAATAATAATAATAATAATAATAATAATAATAATAGAGCCTAATAATAATAATAATAATAATAATAATAATAATAATAATAATATTTCAATTCAGTAAGTTCCTCATACCTCACGCAGATGTTTTTATTTAATTCTCGATGTTTCCTCTTATTAACATAATTTAATTTCACTTTTTTTTTGGTTCTACTTCAGTGGACGAAAAGCCTGAGCTTTAACCTTATAGCCCAATCTATCATCTCAAAATTCTTTGTAATGTTTTTACCATTTGCTGTCATCATATATTCCATAGCAAAACTAATTTTCTACTTTTTACATGTTCTACAAGAATCTCCGCGTAAATTGATTTAGTTTTATGGGGATTAGAGAGTATGAGGAACATAACTGAGGGCGATCTGTTGGAAATGTCCATTGCTCTATATGTGTCTGTGTGTGTGTGATGTGTTAGCGCTGTTTTAAGATTAGGTGGTTGAAAGGATATTAATTTAATTTTAGGAATAAACAATATAGAGCCCTAGAAAACAGCTGAATAAAAAGGGAACTGAACCAAATATAAGTTAGGCCTAACCTAAGTTGATTTTTTTTTTAAATTTTAGTTGGTTATTTAACGACGCTGTATCAACTACTAGATTATTTAGCATCGATGACATTGGTGATAGCGAGATGATATTTGGCGAGATGAGGCCGAGGATTCGCCATAGATTAACTTGCATTCACATTACGGTTGGGGGAAACCTCGGAAAAAACCCAATGAGGTAATCAGCCCAAGCGGGGATCGAACTCGCGCCCGATCGCAACTTCAGACTGGCAGGCAAGAGCCTTAACCGACTGAGCCATGCCGGTGGCTCCTAAGTTGAATTCTAAAACATTTGTGTTACATAAATTAAAAATACAATTATACCTAGCCTACACACAACTCGAAACTTGAAACGTTAGATAGACAAACTAGGGCCATTATTATAGCAAACTCTAAACTTTTAAAATAGCCTACTTTTTATTTGTTTTCTGATGTCTGGCCTTGAGTTTGTAATATTTTATTCAATGATATTCTCTGTTTTACAGGTTTAACTTCCTCCTGGAGGTAGGTCGTACTTCTAGAGAACGAAAATGGCATAGGCCTACTACTTTGCTGGAAGCCTTTTGTTTAAATTGGCTCATCTCAAAAGAGATCAATATAAAATATAGGACTCATATTAATCGGTGTTAGATAATAATTATTTATAAGTTAGTTGAATAAATATTATTTTTTTTTTATTTCACTAGGTCCTATTATTAGCTGAAATAGTCGCCTAGGTGTAATATTATAATATTAATGATCTACAAAGTCTTGATTTATTATTATTATTATTATTATTTATTATTATTATTCGGCCTCGGTAGCGTAGTCGCTATAGCGCTGGCCTTCTATGCTCGAGGTTGCGGGTTCAATCCCGGCCGAGGTCGAAGGCATTTAAGTGTGTTTAAATGCGACAGGCTCATGTCAGTAGATTTACTGGCATGTAAAATAACTCCTGCGGGACAAAATTCCGGCACACCGGCGACGCTGATATATCCTCTGCAGTTGCGAGCGTCGTTAAATAAACCATAATTTAAAAAAATATATTATTATTATTATTATTATTATTATTATTATTATTATTATTATTATTATTATTGGAATAATAATTCAAATTTTAATCAAGCGTAATTTTTAGATAGGCCTAAACCTGCCTATTATCAAGTTTTGATGTACTGAATAAGTTATAGAAAATTTCTGAACATTAACTATCAAACAATCAACCAGATATTCTACATAGGGGATTGAATTCTGAACATAAAATCACAACACTTCACTCCGCAGAAAGCCTATTATATTTTGTTGTAATGTCTTAGCAATACTAAAATATAGAATATGTTACCTTAATTAACATTGCATCTATAATGTTTGTAGTCCAACAACTATTTTCTTGAACACTATAGATAGGATAATCGGCAAGCCGCTGGTGCACTTACAATATCACAATGTAAATTGTTGCACTGGAATGAAGAAAGCGGCGTTGAGAGGAGAAGAGTGTGCTGCTTGAGATGAAGGCTACGCCCCCCGTCATGCGATGCCGGCCTTTTCTTAGGTTTCCTGGGAGTTGGGGGCGGATCCCGGCGCACGCCCCTCGAAGGCCATGTGACCCGGGTCGCTATCTACCCCGGCACGCCAGCCGCTATCGTACCCCTCCCCCACCTCACTACTCGACACCGTCTTGAGAAGAATGAGATAAATGCGGTTTAGCGATGCAATAATGATGCAGACGGATGTGGATTGTTTTCATTTTTGTGTTTGTTTTTGTAGATTTATGTCCTTTTCATAACGGGAGCGATAAGATAAAAGTCAAGAATCGGATTTTACAGGAAAAAGGAAGTCAACTTTGGAAACATTTCAAACACTGTTGATGCGATTATTTGAATTCGTAATTTTAAATTAGGCACAAAGATAAGCGGACTGGTTATAATATGTAGAGACTACGTCAGCGAGCAAGAATATCTTGCTTCCTATTCTACGAGCTCTAATGTACGCAGCTGTTAAAGCGCAGATTTAACGATGCGTAGAAGCCCGAGTGTGAATAGAATCCCGCCAAGGATGCAACTTTGTTGTCATCCTCTTACAGTCCCTGCTCCGTGCCGACCCCAGATCATGGGAGTACCGTTAGGAAAATCAGAAATAATTTCAGACACTAATTTACACCATTAGGCCTACATGAATTCATAGTTTCAAATGGAGTGAAATTAAAGGCAAGTTGGTTCCAGAATCAATGTCAAAGAAGAAGAAAAAAACTATTTTCCTTTTGTAGGCTATAACAGCAGGCTTTGGTGCAGGCATTTGTAAAAACGCAGTTTCAAATCTCTTAGCATGTGAGGGGGTCAGAAGCAAAGGGGTGCAAGTGACATTTCTAAGCATAATTATGAGTTAAGTGCATCCAAGGCAAGTTAAAACGTTTAAAATTTTAGTGGCAAAGGGATACATCTATTAACCACACCACATACTAAAATTGAAATAAAAATTTCACGGAATTTACGAAATCTTAAGTACTTTCAACCACATTTTCTCACAAATAACTTAAGTGCACTTATACCCCTTTGCTTCTGACCCCCTCATTATGTGAGTTACACGATCGTGGATTCGAATTGAAGTTAGGCGCTCCACGTCATGAAATTCCACAGTGTGTTCGCCTGGTGTAACAAGATGTGATGAAAAGTCATGAAGCAGCATCTACTAGCATGTTTCCAAAAATATTTCTTGTAGGCCTATATATGAGTAATTAAGCCTATTTATTTTATTTAAGAAAATACAAAAATAACAATAAGTCTATATTATTTTCCAAAATCAAGTTAATCATAGGCCTATCTAGTGATTTTCACAAATGTTTCTTCCATAATTTGAATTTGGCTGCAATACGAAGTCTTCAAGTTAGGGACGATAAACTTTGGAAAGGAATTTCTGATTTCTTCAGAAGTAGACTATTAGACAATTAAAACTGTCGTCCTGTTATTACAATTAATAAGTATATGGTAATATGGTACAACATAATCGACTACAAGCTAGATGAGGCAGCACTTTGATAAAGATCTTTCAACGTTACAGTTTGCAATGATGGGAGAGATGGCACAAGGCTGCAATACTTCTTAATACTCTGATGCCCACGACAAAGATAAGCCACTTGAAATATAACGATCACTGAGCGGCTGAGATATAATGAAACATCAGTACTGTTTAATTCCTGGATCTTTTACTGGATCAGTCTTGATCGGTATACCTTTTTGAAAAAATAGCTTGTTTTCTGTTGAGGCTGGTTAGCGATGCTTCAGAACTTCGTATAGTCGATCCATCAAAGAGCAAATTTCGGAGTCAATAGTAAGACCATTTGGGATAAGTTCGAATTGCTGAACAGTACCTCCGTAATTCTACCGAACACACGTCACCTTGTGTCCTAAAGAACTTTGTCAAACTACTGTTCATCTTGGTTGTATCCGAGGTTCGAGTGTTCAAAGCCGGCCGAGAGCGATGCCTAAAATGCTTAGCATGGCTTCTTCCGGGAGGGAAGTATCGTTATCGTTATCGTTGAATTTCGGTACGTAAGATAATCCTGTTCCTTATCGAGGACTCCAGACAAATTCGTTAGCTATTTATAGCTGAATATCTTCTATAGTTGAAAGTGCCGTTAAATCAAATAATAGGCTTGATACTACTCTGGCCACCGCTGTGGAGTAACGGTTAGCATTTCTGATCGCGAAACAAGCGGGGTCGAGTTCAAATCCTGGTTGGAATATGTTACCTAGTTGAGGGTTTATCAACCAATTGAAGCAGAATTGCTGGATAACTTTCTAGTTGGACCTCGAATTCATTTCGCCATCATAATTACACTTCCTCTCTTTCATCATTATCTCCGTTTTGTTTTCCATATTTCGTGCTTGCTTCAATGTAGAGGCTGCGGGACGCCACCGAACTTGGATCCCATGGTATGTGGCCATTAGTTGGTGGTGGTAGTGCTATGTACAGTGGGCTCTCCTCTGGGCTCATAGTAAATCATGAGACCGATGTTAATGGATCGCGGTGATGCCTACGCGGAAAGGCAAAGGGATTATGTAGGCTGTTGGGGAATTCGGAGGCGGCCTGTAGGAGAATCTGTAGCGCGAGTGGCCTTACGGCATGCACACCATTCCATTTCTGATAGTATAATGGACCCACTCAAGTGGGCTACATGCGAAGACAGTCAACAAGAACAAGATCGTAATATCTTGTGGAAGAAGCACAAGGTGGTTAATAATGAAGTAACCAAAAGAATACAGGAAGCCAATCAATTGGTGTACATTGAAGATAAAACCCCACTTCAAATCGAATTTGATTGCTATAGCAAGAACTTGTAGTAATCGCCTCCATGGAAGTTGAAAACGAAAGATAGTTTTACACAACGAGGTTGGCTTGTAATAGACCTAGGTCTTTATTCCATAAAGCTTACAAATAGTTTTTGGAGTAGAGGACCAACTCGACAACAGAACACTTGTTCAGGCGCTCGCATATGTAGCTGGGGAGCAATTCTGCTGCTTGTAGCAACACGGAAACACACAATGAAGATGAGCACCCTTGTGCCTCCGTTGCAAGTAGTATTTAATTCACGTGAAAAGACTTTCGCACAGCATCCTGCTTACTGCAGGTACAATCCTCTCCCTCGAAAATATTGTTCGCGACTCGAGAATAGGACACATTTTCTCATTCATAACAAAAATCTTATTCTCCACATCAAAGCTCAGACTAGAATATTTCTAAATATAACTTGGCACAATGTCGTCCTGTGTGCTAGTCGTTAGGTCCGAAATTCGCGGATTTATATCGGCCGAGTGCGAAGCCTACGGTCTAGTATCGTGGATATCCGACACGTGGACTAACCTTCCCTGAATGTAAAATTAACTGATCATTTCTTCCATATGTCGGAATTCAAAATTGTTAGCTAGATTTACCATATTCGCCTATATTCCGGATTAAATTAGCCTATAAATTTCCCACTATTATATTAGTGGAGCTCATGAGGCACACGTCAAAGAAACGGCACGCGCATTTATAGCAAACTGGTTGAAGAGGCAAGGGAAGATTACTTTGTGGCAGCAGAGAAACTGTAGGCCTACCTAAGTTACTCTTAGTAAGCTATACTGAAGAAATGGATGTAAAAACTAAAAAATTGCTACTGCAGATCAGAAGTGTGCATCTCTATTTTTATCTGTGTAGGCGACTCAACTCATTGCTTGAACTGTTAGTGGGATGCGAGTGCTTAATGAGAACACAGTATATCAGCTTATTTTACTTGAATCCTATAGGCATACCAATGGCGATGACTTTACGATATGTAACAGGTTTCAGTAACAGGCAGGAACGGAGTATGTCTATTATTATCTTCGTTTCCAATCTCTTTCTCACTTCAACCGACACAGTTCTACCACAGTGTACTATATACAGTGACGAAGCTCAATACGTAGGAAATATGCATCCATAGATAGTTGCTAACCACTAGGATCGCTACTATCGCCTCATTACAGACAATGTGAAATAGTATCTGCACAGTCTATTGTTCCTAGCATCCTCAAAACTCAAGCTTCGTGACTGTATATACTAGACTGTAGTTCTACTATGTTTCCCCTTGTAGTATAATACGCACACGCTATCCCAAAGTGAGGAACTTTTCATCCCCTAGTTCTGGAACAAACTTTCAGTTACTCTGAAACAAGTGCAAATAAACTCTTTACGTAATTGAGACGACTGAAGATAAAATTTGAATATCTGTTTTTCTCATCCCAACAAGTTCCCTGACTTTCGGATAGATGTCTCTGGAGGACAACGTCCTGTAAAACGCTTGCACCTTTGACGGTTGCAGTAGAAAACAAAGACATAGGCCTACTACTTACTTACTTACTTACTTACTTATGGCTTTCAAGGAAGCCGAAGGTTCATTGCCGCCCTCACGTAAGCCCGCCATCATCGGTCCCTATCCTGAACAGTCTTTACAATCACATCCCACCTTCTTAAAAACAATTTTTATATTATCCTCCCACCTACGTCTCGGCCTCCCCAAAAGTCTTTTCCCCGACCTACTACTGCCATTACTAATAGGCCTACTATTACTTCTACTTATAATACTACTAATATTACTACTAGTACTACTACTATCATCACTCCTAGAAATAGCAGTATTGTAGTAAAGTAGCCTACTCGAGAACCACTTGAAAAAAAATTGCAAACATACAAACACAATTACAAGATGTAGTAACCTTGTACTCAGGCTTTGTAAAATAAACAGTAAGGTCATAGAAGAATGTTCAGGAAGAAATCTGAATATTATGTGATCCATAAACAACAGGGCCTACCTTTAGTATACAAGTACTGCATTCTATTGTCAGAAAATGTGGTTATGTTGAGTTAATCTATGCAAATAACATTAATGTAATAACATTAAAATTTCATTACCTTTTTACTTTAATTCTTAGATAGAATTACTTTAAAATTATTATTTTGACATAGGCCTATTTTAGATGGAGACACGACAGCAATAGACTATTAATAGGTTATTAGTGCAAGTAATTGGGTGTGATAAGCACGTATTAAGGTGAATTCCTGAGAGCAGATTAGCACTTGTATGGCCTTCAGTTGACCGTACTGTACCCGGTTGGAAGCTAGTTAGGTTCCACAATGTCATCACACAATAGTGCGACTGCCAGGAAACTCTTGGTCCTCTAACACAAGACACGGAGCCTGTAAGTTTCCAGCAGGTAAAGTTAGGCGAAGGGTGGTTCATTGTCGGGCTGCTTCCTGGACGAGGAAACTGTTAACTAAAGCCGGCAGATTAAGCATCCTCCTTACGAAGGAAATGTCCTTGCGAGTGCGAATAGGCCTACAGCACAAGAATCAAGAATTATTTGTTCAAGTCCAAGAATAGTGTCGATAAGTACTGTAGTCTGTCTAATAGAAATGCTTACAAGAGAACTTCTTTTAATAAGTAAATTATAATAATAATAATAATAATAATAATAATAATAATAATAATAATAATAATAATAAACGGTAATATAAATAAATTAATAACTAAGACTATTACGACTACTACACTATTATTGTTTAGTTCTAACATGGTTCAAGATTATCGCTTAGGATGGCATGCTAAAAATACAAGTCCAACGACTCACACACAATTTTCAAAAGGCAGATAAATCTTCACTTTCCTGTAGAAATCGAACACGGGTCCGCTGCTTACTTAGTTTAAAATATTGTCAGCAATAACAAAGAACTTCATTATTATTATTATTATTATTATTATTATTATTATTAGCCTATTATTATTATTATCATCATCATCATCATCATCATCATCATCATCATCATCATCATCGTAGTCGTCATCAATCCACTTGAAAGTCCATTACTTTCAACGTAATTTTGGGTCCTTTTGTACTTTTCTTTAATATTCTGAGTACGCCCTATCGTCTGTTCTTCATAATACATGGGCCTACATTTTCCAATTTTTTCTTCAAGTGCTGTTACTGATCGGCATATCGCTTTCGAAGCAATGACTTCTTATTACACGTATAACTATGTGATTAACTGATCGTTGTCGTTATTCTAAATACATAATGATGTGACATTTATGTTCCTTGTACTTATTTGGTGTCCCGCGCCGTGGCGTCGCGGTCTAAGGCATCCTGCCTAGGACTCGCGATACGGAATGCGCACTGGTTCGAGTCCTCATGGGGGAAGAAATTTTCTCATGATATTTCGGCCAGTGTATGGGACCGGTGCCCACCCAGCATCGTGATGCACTTGGGGAGCTACGATAGGTAGCGAAATCCGGTTGCGAATGCCAGCTATAACGGCTGGGGGGATCATCGTGCTAACCACACGATACCTCCATTCTGGTTAGATGATCGTCCACCTCTGCTTCGACATGTGGGCGTGAGGCCAGCAGCCGGCTGGTCGGTTTAGGCCCTTCACGGGCTGTAGCACCACGGATTATTATTACTTATTTGGTATGGGATAACCTAGGTAGCTAAAGAAAAGTAAAAGTAGCCGCTTCACATTCCATGAAGACATTTGAGGGACTTGGAGGTAGAGCCCCATGCTTTCGTGATTTCGGCACTAGAATGACGTGGTGTGATCGACACCACGCTCCGACCGCCTTTTACCTCCGGGAAAGACTCGGTACTCAATTTGATAGGAGGATGAGCGAACCTGGAGGCCGTTCTGGAAGTTTGGCAACGATAAAATCCCGTCACCACACGGGGTCGAACTCCAGACCTTGCAATCCGTATCAACCGGACTATATACCGATATAACTTAGGCCTAATTCATAATTATAAGGCGTTTATATTCTTTCATACTTAATTATTATTAGTAGACAATTATGTTTAGGCCTACACATAGTAAATACACATCCAGCACAATTTGAGCATCTGGAATGCATTCAAACAGCTCTGAATTATGGAAAATGCAAAAACAACATGTTCGAAGAACAGAGGAAGGAAAAAACGAGATTCCAGACAAGTCAAACACAGTCAGCATTCCTTGATATAAAGGTGAACAAACATATCAGAGTGAAATTACAAGATATTTAAACGAATTGAAAAAAAATTATTATTATTACTATTATTATTATTATTATTATTATTATTATTATTATCATCATCATCATACTTCCCTTTAAAGTACAAAAAACTATGTAGAGATAATGAGATGATAATGATGCAGAGTAAAATGAAGATAACATGACATTTAAAAGTACTGGGAGACAATTCTTTGTTTGGTGAGAAGGTTTGCCTGACTGAATTATGGTATTCAGTGACTATGCTATGTACTTCCACTGATGATATTGAGTACAAAAAAGAATCAAAATACTACTATAAAAATGGAGTATAAACGACGCTGAAACATGATATTTTGTGTACAAAACTTCTCTCAATTAGACACGAATATAGGAAAGAATATAAAGCCTTTGCTGGCATCCGTGAGTAGGCTAGATTCTGAGATAACGTCATAATGAAGCCTTTGTGTGACGTAGACGAGATATCTGATTGACTTCCACTATGTGCTGTGTCGTGACACGAGTATTCACTTTGCGTCCAAATTATTTTTGTAATATTTATACAAAGTGTGTTGCAATAAGACTATCACAGTGGCTCCCCGGAAGTTGTGACGTCTGCCTATGTCTGATAAAGAATAGGCTATTACAGTTTGCGACGCTTTGCTCGTTCAGAAACGCCGCTACCTTAAGCCAGTGTCGATGTACGCGGTCCAGATAACCTCCAATCTCCCTTCTGATGCGAATAACCCTGAGTTGAACCCGCGACCTCCCACCGTTATCTGAGGAACTACATCCATTGTTCGAGTGCGGCGGAAAAGACAACTTTGACTGCGATGAGGAAGGACGGCGTGTAGCTATTGAAATACAAGTCTATTAAGAGAAGATAAAGGCCTATCTGAACATATGAAATTTCCACCCCATTTAATAAGGGTGACACAGAGCACATGTAAATGCAATACAATAACTATTAACATCACGGAAGTGACACATACTTTCTTAATACGCTTTACGCGTTCAGAAACAATTCAATTATTTTATTATATGGTGAGTGATATTGTCGTTTATAATTTATTTTTGTGAACTATATTCTTCACCTAGCATAATTAGGAACATTAAATCCAGACGTTTGAGATGGGCAGGGCATGTAGCACGTATGGGCGAATACAAAATGCATATAAGTTGTTAGTTGGGAGGCCGGAGGGAAAAAGACTTCTGGGGAGGCCGAGACGTAGATGGGAGGACAATATTAAAATGGATTTGAGGGAGGTGGAATATGATGATGGAGATTGGATTAATCTTGCACAGAATAGGGACCAATGGCGGGCTTACGTGAGAGCGGCAATGAACCTGCGGGTTCCTTAAAAGCCATTTGTAAGTAAGTAAGTTATTTAAAAGAAGAAAAACTATTCAACGTTTTGAAGAATTTAGTTGGGAAAACCACTGAATTGACCAAGAAAGAAAATATCAGCTTTGGTAGTACGTATAAAATTATTCACCACAACCTATATTCTCAAAAGAAGCCTATGTTAAAACTGGGAGACCAGAAATCCGACACTAAAACAAAGCAAGATGATTTGAAATTCGTTCCCAATTTTCCCAGCGCTACAACGCTGTCATGAGTTCGCGGATAGATTTGTGGAAACCGATAATAGGCTATTTTGTATGTCACTACACTCCTGAAACTAAGACTACTAGTGAGAAATGGCAT
The DNA here is from genome assembly GCF_040183065.1 of Periplaneta americana. Taxonomy (NCBI): domain Eukaryota; kingdom Metazoa; phylum Arthropoda; class Insecta; order Blattodea; family Blattidae; genus Periplaneta; species Periplaneta americana. Next base: position 87,658,094 of record NC_091122.1, on the reverse strand, counting down.
ATTCAGGAATAGCTAAGGTCTTGGGATGTGAGAAAGCTGATAATCTTTTTTGAAGAAAAGGAATGCAATATTATTTTGAATGGAAAATTAAAAGAAGTCATACAGTTCAGAAGACGTGGAAAATTGCCTAAAGGTATTATCCTCCTTCATGATAACGTCCGTCTTCACTGCACAAAAATTACACAAGATAACTTATCCGTAGATCTATTGAGCGTAGCTAGAAAGTGTTATCTTACAGACCTAATCCAGCCATATATTTAGCTTGGATTTATCTGTTATGTCGCTGAAGAAACGCTCAGGATGCAATGAATGACCTGATAATGAAAAAAGTGCAGCAGTGTCTATAGGCCTACAGCCAAACAAATATATATTCTCGAAGAAGGAATAAATAAGCTACCTGATCGCATGCAGAAATCTATTGATAAATGGGAGACTATTTTGGAAAAAAAATAAATAAGGGCTTGAATTCATATGTGGTCACAAATAAATAAATTCCGAATTAAATATGAACTCCTTAATAATAATAATATTAATAATAATAATAACAACAACAACAACAATAATAATAATAATAATAATAATAATAATAATAATAACTCTCATTTCCCAGCTTACAACGTGCATCCTCTATAATCCAAAAATTAAGATATTTGACTTAATTTTAAAATTGTGTTCTTTACAAAGACAAGACACATTTAATTACTGTTGCACAAATGCAGCCTACATAAAATAACTATAGGCCTATATATATTATAATTATTTCTAATATACTTTTATATTTTCGAAAATCGACACTCGAAAGTGATGTGCGACATAGAGTTTGAAATAGGCTACATTTGTGGTTCATAGATTTCTTTCTTTTAACTCTAATTCTACAATACCTTGCTTTAGTGGTTCACCACGCATAAGAAATGTATGTATAATGTAGGGCTATGGTAAATCCTCTGTCAATGAGCATCGTAAAGTAGAAATAATGTTCAGACCTCCTACACAATAATTAATTTCTCTTGGTCAAACGTATTTCCGTCGATTCTAAGTGGTCCGTCTATTCTGTTAGTTTATTCTGCGGAATGGACAAAAGCATAAAGAAAATCCTATGACGATTCTTTAAATCGAAAGCCAATTTGTAGTTTTGAACTAAAATAAAATCCCATTAACTTTTCACTAAATTATTATACTTCGTTTATATTATCAAATATAGAAATGTATTTAACGTTGTATTCTTATTGGAATTAATTCATCCGTTTGCACGCGTTTATCAGATACAAAATTTTAATAACTTCTAATGTGTTAACTTAATAAAACGCCAGTTGTACTATATCCTATCTTGACTGTGATATCTGGTTCTCGTTGATGGGGTGTTTGAACCGTGATTGATCTAGGTTAGCAAGTGCATTTCCGATCGGTTTGTAGCAGCTGTCTGAAAGCTTTAGATTGTGTCTGGATAGACAGGCAGATAGAGCTTGCACCAGAATCATCGAGTATTAACAGCTGACCATCGCAGCTATGGTGAAAGTTGGGATTGCATTCTACGCTTATATTTTGTTTGGAATTGAAAACAAATATACGTTGAAACTGTGCCAATGTAGTTTAGGTTTATATCCATTCTAACAGATAGTGCTTGCCTGTAGCCTACATGTTAGGGCGATAAACCAACTAACTGGTATCTAAATTCCATTTAATAACATCGATTTCGATTATTCTGCAGGTTAATTATGAACTAGGCCTACTTGCGTGCTGTAGTCAAGGCGCTTTATCTGCATCATATATTACCGTTTTCTTATTAAAAAGAACAGAGTTCAATTCTAGAGATTCATCGTTATGTAATTCTTGTATCATTGCCGGCTGAAGGTCGAAGGTTTGGTCCCAAAGTTTTTTTTCCTTTTAAGTTAATTTAAAAGTACACGCTTTAACATCTAGGCCTTATCGCGTGTGTAGGACTTTGGGTACTTTGATGTATATCAGTAGGCTGTGTGTGGACTATTTTGATTCTGTTATCATAATATGTTATAAGGGTCTATGGATTGTATTCATTTTAACTTATTCCAATTTTAATTATAATGATAATTGTGATTAACTGATTTCAATTTTAATAATGATGATGATAATAGTGATTGAAGTGGTGTTGAATCATGATATGTAAATGTCCAACCGACACTATCCTTTGTGACTGAGGGAAACCATGAAAAACCTGTCAGTCAGTTTGATCGGCCACGGTATTTGAACCCGAACGCGAGTCTAGTGCGTTAATACTGAGCTATCGCATGAGGTGGTTCCAAAGCTGTATGATGGATAATTGAATTATAAGCAGGATTTCTGCTAGGACTTCACTTTCTCCTGATGTTTCTCTTCTTTCCATTACTTCATTAACTCATTATCGTCTGTGTTTGAGAAGAGATGTTAAATAAAGAAATGAGAATAATTTACCTATATTTATCGATCCTATTACCTCATAAATACTGAAGAAGTGATGCAGTTCTGAATTTTTTAATAGTATGAGTATATTACGATACAAGATTGGGAAGTGCTTTTTACATAATCGAGGAAAAGTTTGAAAAACGAGAAGAGTGAGATTTTCAGTTTCCGAGATCTTGTAATGCACTTCACAAACGTGTATTGTACAGTATTTTTGCACGATAGTATATTTTAAAATAACATTTTTAAAAATCTTAATAGGCCTATATAGGAGGGCCTACCTACGTACGTTAGACTATGAACAGCTGACTGATTCTCAGGAAGAAGTTTGTCATATGTGTCGGTAGATGGCAGGAGTAGTTTTAATTACAATAGAGCAGTTATTTGTAATATTTCAACATACTTATCTAGGTTGGAAACTCTGAATTCAGTAAAATCAACTTCCAATTGCGACGGCCGTTTGCTGTAACTACGAAAAAAATACACTAAAGTGCAAAAAATAACTTTCAGAGTATCCTAGTCAGAATTCAGGCAGCAAAGTGGCGATTTACCTCTATTACATAAAAACTAAGTAACTTATAGCCTAGGCCTACATGTGTGTATGGATTCTGTTGTATTCATTTGGTGCTGTTTTAGTTCGTGCTGATCATGTGACCAGAGGGTCTCGCTACTTGAGGCTGAGGTGTTGGTTCAGAGTCCTCACACAAGTAGGGACGGAATGGAAAGAATGTCCCGGACATTCAAGTAGGCCTATAGATATAACTTTTATAATTGTCAATACAGAACCGATTTGGCATGACCACATCAAGACACGGACGACTCTCGTATAGGCTACCTAAAGAAATATAGTATTAGGCTATCTGCACTGATCAGGCATAACTGAAAATGAACGAGACTGGAAGGAAGACGTAACTAGAACACACAAAAGGAGAGAAACTTTCGACCGTAGACGAACTCCGCACCTCAATTATCGATTAGTATCGCCAACTGTAGCAGTCACCGGGAATCGAACCCGAGACAAATCTCAGTTGTAATAGCCAGTCAGGATATTGAACTTCGCAACTCGGCTTTAATATATGGGCTATGATCGCTGAACACGGCGCGGCGCGGCGGCGGGCCCGGACAGATTTGCAAGCCATGTGTTTATAGTTGGAGCGGGGCATAGAGAGGTGTGCAGTTGTCACATTAGAACAGTAGCTGTGGCGACAAACAAAGCGATACATCCACTAGGGATCGATACGCGGTGGTGGTGAATGAATGAGCGAGGGGATGAGAGGGGGTTGTATACATAACATTGCTGCAGTGTGTTAGTCCTGGTTATTTGATACATACAATAGTGACAAGTGTCATATAAACTCCACCACCTCTCCTATCGACTACCCTCCCCAAACCCCTTTGATGCCGACAACATGCATTTCGCAGTTTACCACACTTCATCCGACCCGTGGTGTCGGGCCATGCGAATCCGTTAACCGCTACCGGTCCGGCCCGTACTCTACACGGCACTATATGAATTTTGTAAAGTAGTTCTCGATGCAATGGGATTTCTAGTCCGAAATTTCGGCTATGTCGCAATCTAGTTATTCGCTTTCAAGAAAAAGAAAATATTTTTAACGTTGGTCTAAACTTTGTTAATCTGTTTCAAACTCGTACGTTATTCAGACCCGGATGCACTGCAGTCTATTAACTCCTGTGCTCGCTTTCGTCCTTTCTACTTATTATTCAGATTCATCTAATTAGAAAAGGTAGCTCTTAGAGACATCTATCCGCAAAGCAGAAAACTATTGAGACGAAAAACAGCTCGCTGATAATTTTCCCGAAGGTCCTTTTAATCAGGGACAAAGCTATTTTACCTAGGATCCTCTTAATGGGGGCAGAGCAATTTTCCTGGGGGTCCAGGGACAGAGCTATTTTCCATGCTGTAATTCAACGACGCGGGACGCCTTTCATACTTCTTTTAAAGCCCTTAAAAATTAATCACTCTCGGTCAGGTTTCAATCCGCAGACTTCACATCCAGTGACAGACATGACAACCATTAGACCACCTAGACTACTATGACTAAGGGAGGATTTTGCAATAGCATCGACGTTTTTATAATAACTTACATGAGAATTAGAATACCATACACGTAGCTAGGATTTCACCTTGTCATGCCAGAATTCGGGATTCATATTCCGATGTGAACAAATTGAATTTGTACTCCGTAGAGACAGATTTTAATTTGGGCAGTTCTATTACTACTGACATTGTTTCATCAACTTGGTACAATTTTCTAAACCAATCAAGCACAACAGACCTCACACAGTGAGCGAACCTTCCATATGACGTACACTGTGAGGTGTGCATCGTTGCAAAACATGAGTGACTTTGACATTTTCACGCATAGTTGCAAAACACGAATATTTTATCACAATCCAAGCACCATACAAGCTTATAATATCAAATTTCACCACTTTTCATAATCACCTCACTGCTTTAAGTTTGTCTTAGACCTCCTTGAACGATAGCTGGGTTTGTCTCATTCAAAAGAAATCATAAATTATTTCTACTTAGAAAAATGTTATGTTTTATTTAACGACGCTCGCAACTGCAGAGGTTATACAGTGTCACCGGGTGTGCCGGAATTTTGTCCCGCAGGAGTTCTTATACATGCCAGTAAATCTACTGACATGAGCCTGTCACATTTAAGCACACTTAAATGCCATCGACCTGGCCCGGGATCGAACCCGCAACCTTGGGTATAGGAGGCCAGCGCTATACCAACTCGCCAACCAGGTCGACTCTCTACTTAGAAAATGTGACACTGAATAGTGACACTGTCATGGCATATAAAAGTAACACAGAATATCAATCATATTTACAACGCTTATTCTCACAGGCTACAATCGCAATTTTACATAAGGTTACATTTGTGTTTTAATCGCTGTGTACTCTATGACCCGTGCTTTAGTAATTTATTATACAGGGTGGTTCAAAAGGTTGTGCACAAACTTAAGGGACTTATAGAGGGGTCGAAATACAACAACTTTCGAATAGGAACTTTTTGTCTAGGAAGTGATCCTGAGTCAGTGCACGCTTAGGAATGTCAGGAACTATATCGCAGATGTAAGCTTACTTTGCAATGAAGCATTTGGTTCGATACACTATGAAATGATGAAGACGTTCCTCTGCCACCACGTTTGGAGTGAGATACAAGGTCTTCATAAGTGACGTTCTTCCAGAACTGTTAGAGAATGTACCACTTATCGTGCGTTGTCAGATGTGAATGCAACTAGACAGAGCACCTGCACACTTTTCTCTTCAAGTACATGACATACTAAATGACACATATCCCGGGCGTTGGATCGGGAGGGAAGATCCAATTAATTGGCCACCCCGCTCCCCTGATCTGACGCCTCTTGATAAAAAGCCTCATATACGAGACACCAGCTCCCGATCAAGAAACATTTCTTTCCAGGATACTTGCAGCATTTGATGAGGTTCGTGAGATGCTTGATGTATTTGGTAGAGTGCGCCAGAATTTCCTACGACTATGTTATGCCTGTATTGAATGTGGTAGTCGCCAATTTGAATAACTTTTGTAAAAAAAAAGTGTTGAGTAAACATTATCTTTGCTTAACTTAAATGTGTGATTGTCCATTATGTAGTGCCTGATATTCCCGGGCTTACACTGACCCAGGATTGCTTCCTAGACCATAAGTTCCTATTCTAAAGTTGTATTTCGACCCCTTTATAAGCTCCTTAAGTTTGTGTGCAACCTTTTGAATCACCCTGTATACATTTTAATGCAATCAAATTTCTTAATTGAATATGAACATTCGATGCCGGAATCGCATACAGTTTTTCTCGTGAGAAGTCAATAGGTTGCGGCAACTTCACGCTGAGTACTGAAGGTGATTGGGGATTTTAGAGAAAAGTATGAAAATGATAACGGCAAGGGATTAAGAAAATATGCCTCAAAACAAACTTTGCACTACAAATTCCACTTTGATTGAATCTGGCTCTCTGGCATGAGAAGCTAATATATTGACCACTTTAACATCACATCCAGTGACAGAAGATAAGAGAGAGCACACCTGTCGGTAAAGCCGGAAGGAAGTAGTCGTACATTTATTCACAAAATATGGTGTCAATTCAACATCACATTCTCCTAACTCTGACGAGATTCCTTCATATTAACACGATCTATTACTACAACGACTACTACTAAAGTTATTGCTGAATGCACAACGCTATCGCTTAGGCCTTTTACAAGAGTGAGACAATTCTAGCACAATAAATTAACTGCAGAGATTGTACACTTATTTCAGCAACTCTTATGGTATGGGCTAAAGCAAAGCGAGGACGCTTTCTACGTATACCTTATCGTCTCTTATTGGTTACTTTGCATATTTTCCCCAAATTTTTGTCAACATGGAAGCTCAATATGTAGGGAATTTGCATCCAAAGATAGTTGCTAACCATTAGAATCGCTACTATCGCCTCATCACAGACTATGCGAAATAGTACCGGCACAGTCTATTGTTCCTAGTACTCTCAACAACTCAAGCTTCGTGACTGTATATACTAGACTGTGGTTGTACTCTACTATTTCCTTGGTAACGGTGGACTATGGTAGACTATTACTCATATTTTTCTTTCACAGTTTGTTTTCAGCTCAAGTGCTGTTCAGATATGAGGTCTCTATCATGTTCCGCTAGTGTTTTAGGTGATAAACTGAAAAAGACCAGACATTTTCGCACGGTTTGCTGATAATAGGGAATCAATGTATTGATGGAAGAGGAAACGGGGATATCCCAATTAAATCTGGTGCTAACCTAGTCTTTGTCTAATATAAATTCAACGTGGGCACTCCATATTCGAATACCGATCTGCGGCGTGGAAAACTGATACACTAGCCATTCGATTATCACGGATTATTTGTAGTTACACAATTTCAGATCGTCTTGTAGTCTTTAATTATGTATTAGATGACAGAAAAGTTAAGACGCATTCCTATGAGACAACTAGTTTTAAGTGTCTCGTAGTGAGGGTTAATCAAACAAGACGTTCAAGCTGCCAGCGAGACTTGAGCTATTTGTATTCTCAGCAGAAGGGTGGGAGACAAGACACTTTCATATTGTTGACAACACATGGAATGGGGCTCCCTCGCTACTTGCGTGAAACAAAACGCTCCCAACAGTAGTGACGCTTGTGTTACAGCTCTCAAAACTTGGAGGCATAACCTCAAGTAAAGTCCCCTCGCAGCTTCCTCTCCGTGTCGACGTATTAACGACATTAGCACTAGTTATTATTCTAAGTCTTGGCTTGTGAACAGGGAGAAAACAGTGTCTGTTTTGCACACACACTGAGTCGCTTATGGCAAGATACTATTATATTATTTCCGTAGTCTAGTGACCATAATTCGTCCGAGAGCGACCTAAGAAGAACCCAAGTACGGGTTTTTTCGGGATGGAAATAATACTTGGAAGTCTGTAGGCTATAAGTACAGATCACAAGGAGCTTGCTATATATTTTTTATATCCAAGGAAGTCTGTATAAGTACAGATCACAAGGAGCTTGCTATATATTTTTATCCAAGGAAGTCTGTATAAGTACAAATCTCAAGGAGCTTGCTATATATTTTTTATCCAAGGAAGTCTGTATAAGTACAAATCTCAAGGAGCTTGCTATATATTTTTATCCAAGGAAGTCTGTATAAGTACAGATCACAAGGAGCTTGCTATATATATTTTTATCCAAGGAAGTCTGTATAAGTACAAATCACAAGGAGCTTGCTATATATTTTTTATCCAAGGAAGTCTGTATAAGTACAAATCTCAAGGAGCTTGCTATATATTTTTTATCCAAGGAAGTCTGTATAAGTACAAATCACAAGGAGCTTGCTATATATTTTTTATCCAAATGTATGAGTTGTTTTACAACGCAGGCCTATAATTGAAGGGTTCAAAGCCATAGTGGACCAAGCGCCATTTGTTAAAAACGGAGAAAGCAAGGGTTAAAGTTAAGTGAATAAAATAATTTAATGAAGATTGACGTATCATTTAATTTTAATGTGCATACTTTATCTTACTTGCTATATGTTTCGTTAAATTATGGTAAAAATTTAATTTTAACTCTTGTTTTCTCCGTTTTTAATAAATGGTGCTTGGCCCACTATGCCTCTGAACCCTTCAATTCAGATGTGTAATTGTTATTTCGAAATAGTTTACTAATTTTGATTTTAGAACTTAATAAAAAACCAGCAAAGGAAAGATTGAACTGTCTTCTACTAAAATAATTGCAACTTATTTTACTCTTTTCACACTTAGCCTATTTGTACAGTACTTTCAAAACTACTGTTGATGTCATGAAAGCGTGACATGTGTATGATATTAATCCATACATGATAGTCTATTACAGCATATTGTATGTGTATGAAGTGTAATTACTTTATTACTCATCTTATATATGAAAATCTGACGTAAAATCCGAGTATTATGATTGAAATGTCACACCGTGTGCTTTTGTATACAGACTATCGATATTTTTATGCTAGCTGATTGTTGATTTTTGTGTACCAGGCTAAAATTAGCCCAAACACGTATAACATTTACAAAATTAAGGAAGCGGTTGTGTCTCTTGGTTTATCTTGCATAGATCGGACTCGTACAAGTTTCGCCCTTTCTCTTCTGCCTTGAGCTTAGTTTTTCCCGTGAGGAAAGCCACGAAGCCATATTTTTTTCGTTTTCCTGTGGTGGTCGATCTTTTTGTAGTAGTTTCTAAACCAGTGAACCGAACTTTATTGAATCATCCGCCGTCATCTCACTTACCTGTCAGATACAGACGGTGTCACCTCGATATTCAGGTCATCGAGAAGCTACAAGCCGCAGCATCCAACACCTGTGTGAATTCCTAGGAACCTCATGGTCTACATTACGAAAATATTTTTTGTCCCTATGTGTGAATTACTTGGAAGTTTGGAGCTAAATTTTCCCGGAAATATTTCCTTTTATTAAATTATCAGAATAGTAAGCCTTCTTATGCAAAAATGAGCATTGATCTAAAAATAAATTGTGATTAATTTTAATCTTCATCAAAAAGCAACGGGAAAGCAACAAGATTAAAATGCTTGGTTAATAAATGGACAGCAAATATCTGACACTAAACATGATCTCATTATTTTGCGAACAAGAGCAATTGAAGACATTATTTCAAAAACACCTGACATAAGTCGTGTTAGGGTATATAAACATTTGAAATAGTAGCAAATGTGTCCTTAAGGGGACACTCAACTTAAAAATTGGAGAAAAAGTCTCATAGAAATGAAAATTTAAATTTCTACACTAATTTACGTGACAGAACTAAATCAATACGCAGAATTCTTCCCCTATTCATTGAGAAGTCACAGTCAAATGCACAAAGCCAAAAAATAAAAACTGATAATTAAAAGTGATATTTCAGTTAATGATTGATTAAAAATTGAAATATTTTTTATTTTGAAAAATATTGGATCTAATGAGCTGAGATTTTGCACGTTACTTTCCATGTGTATATTAAACTTTTTCTCCAAATTTGAAAAAGATTGGTCAAATAGGAAAAAAGTTCCAAAATATAGTTGAGTGTCCCCTTAACTCAATTTCATCAAAAATGACTAAGGCTGTTTTTGTAATAATGTCTTCAATTTTATTATTTTGCCAAAGTATGAGGTTCTCGAGAGCAAATAATGGAAAATGTTTTAAGACATATCATGTTTGGATAAATGTAAGATCTTAACCATGAGATGGAGATTCTGCAGCTTGATTAAGAAACAGAACTAAGATAACCATATTAAATAGAGAATATACAGGAAACGAACATGATAACGTGAATGAGACCATTCAGCATCTTACTCCAAGTACAATCTAATCTAATCTAATCTAATCTAATCTAATCTAATCTAATCTAATCTAATCTAATCTAATCTAATCTAATCTAATCTAATCTAATCTAATCTAATCTAATAAAACACATTATAGGCCTATTGCAAGGAAAGTAGCGACATCGAGTTCTGAACTTCGTATCCTATCATTCATAGTTCGTGTCTTTCTTACTCAGTAACTTAAACAATTTTATACAATGTAGTAACGAAATATCTGACAAGAAAATTCTTACTAAAGTGATACTCTTTATTTTTTTATACAACCGAGGATGAGGCATGGGACTTTTTTCCAAACCTGTCTGTCACTAAACCATTCTATGGCTGGACGCCGTATTTACCAAATAATATCAAGTTACAGTGGACAAACGTTCATTATACTTGGAATCTGAGTCGACGACCATGGCTCCTACGTAACGTTAGGCATATAGTTGCGTGATTTAGCCGTTGTATACAGCACAGTGTGCTTAATGTTATTAAGTAGATTTCTGACGCGGTAACATCTCCTGATTTGCAAGGATAGCTCGAATTTTTCTCATTTGGTGAATTAATAACCAAATAGAGTGTCAAATGTTTGACTGTATTTTATGCTGTGCAAGTATTACCTAATATTATACGACTTAATTACATGAATTTTATTTTGCATTGTATTGTATAAACAGAGAGAAAATCTTGGGTTGTTTAATAATTTTCAAAGTAGGCCTACATTTTTCTTTTTAATTTTGGATGAGAGGTCTAAAAATTTTCTGCACTATTCTACGGAAAGGAAGACGAAATAAGTGAACTTGTGTTAGTGAAGTTGCAGATATCACAGAGACAGATAGATATTTGTCTAGTGTGGTTTGACTGAGAAATGGGGTGTCATCTTTGGCGTTCCCGACATTGGTTACGGGTCACAGAGAGAAAGTTGTACCTGGCTGGCAACTCCCAGCTGATATCACAGAGTCTTTTATGCTACCCTGTACAACTATTTTGAAACAAGGAGAAAGGTAGGGCGACATGAATATTTGATGGAAATGATGGAACTGTGGAAAAAACTACCATGTATCATTGGAGCAAACGCCAAGAATCCCACTCGAGTTCACGAAATAATAAAAAAGAAATGACATTTAAAATAACTCCTTTTTAAGTCGAACGGGAGAAAAGTTCGGAGCAGAAGAAGCTATCAGATGATAGACGACATTAAGATATATGGATTAATGTCGTGCATTACAGGCGCTATGTTCGGTTCAAGTTTGTCGAGTATGGTGAAGTTCGATATTCGTCGATGTTCGTTCTGCAGGAGGAGCCCTATCGTGTTTGCTCCAACTTGTTGTAAAATATTCGCTGTCTTCCATTCAAATATTAATTTCTTGAGAATTTTAGTACAAACCTTGCGATTAGTTTTTCGTATGAAATAAGACGAAGTTTTTAATGTCTTGGTTGCCTCTCTCATGTTCGAACACTGCAGGACACTAATATGGATCATATGCGGAGACTAAGAGGAGAGCAGAAAATAGGAAATATTAGAAAATGCTGGGTTTGCAGTGAAAGACCTGTTCTAGGGCAGAAAACTATGAATGAATTAGCCTAAGTAGGCCTACTTCATATTTACACAAGATGAATATGCTTTCTTCCAGTTTCTTTTCCATTCTTGTAACTAGTGTTCATTCATCCATCTTTTTCTTAATTAAGTACTTATTCAAGTTTATCGAGTCTTCCTCACATATCCTTCCCATTTCCATGTTGCCTTAATGGTTACACTTTGTTAAATATTTGAAAATTTATGTGTCTCTTATTCCACTTTCCTGTTTATAAGATATTTAGTATCCGTTAATTTCGTTCACATTAAGGAATTTTCAGCAGTTGACAGACTGTAATCGTGTATAAATTAGCCATTCTTGCAGAATAGCGCTCTCCTTATCCGTAAAGAGGCGTTTGTCGTTAATACAAATGATTCTTATCTTGTCTGATCGATTAACAAGTTTTACAACAAACAGTGGAATTAATGTCAAATCACGTTATTTGTTCTCGACGGATTCGTGGCGGGGAGTATCTCTCCCTATCTTCCAATCTCTCTTTGTCTGAACGCCTTATGCGCTCACAGAAGATACTAAGTAGTTCGCATTGTCGTGTTGGATAGTAGAAAACAAAGCTATATAACCTAATTCTGACTCGTAGCGCTAGATATTGATAATTCTCTATTCATCTGTCTCCACAGTGCATTCAAAATTCGCTCGTCGAGGAAGGAGGGATATTCAAGGTGTTTTGTTTTCAGTTGATTTCGAACTTGCAGTCTCGTCACGTCATTAAAGCTTCAAGTAATGCCATTGCATGACTTCATAAAGACGAACTTGTAATTTTCCAACTGCAATGTGTGAACTTCTATAATTATCGTGTACAGACACTTTCAAATAAAATTCCATAGACCCAATCACATTGAAATGAAGAATTTAAACAAAATTCATAATTTATATCACGAATCTAACATAGTTCTCCTTCCTCTTTGTAAATATATTAAATCCTCTGATCCCATTTAATTGTTCGATCCATTGTTTTCTAAGCGTATCTGTGTTTTTCCCTACTGGATAATGCTGTTCCAGTCTTTTCGGCACTATATTTTTGTTATTCATTGTAGTTAATCCCGTAAAAATTCTATACTCTTCAGCCTTTTCTCGTAAACTGCCGATATTTTAGAGCTATACAGGGGCTCGCATCAAGCCCGCGGACACACACCATTGATTGTTTTATTTGGGATATTTCTCTTTCTCATGCTCCTACTGGAGTCATGTCTCTCGCAGCTGTTCCTAACCCCGGGCCTCATCTCTAGTCTTCGCGTTTCGGGTCTGGTTAGGGTGATATTTATAACCTAATCTCGGATTTCGGGTCTTCAGATCAGACCGGGCCGGACCGGGTCTAAGAATTTCGGCCCATGCAGACCTCTAAGCTATTTAAGTGCTGCTTATACACCTATCTTCATATCTTATCACGCCCAATCTTGTACTCTTTAATTATTCAGACGATGTCCTATGCCTTAGTTCTCTATGTTATCCATTCCTCAAATACTGAAATATTTAGGTGGTGCTTTAAATAATGGTTTCTTATCTTCTCCATCCTTGTAATCTCCAATTATTATTCACGAGATGCCCTTTAGACCTACGTCTTGTTCTGTATTAGTCCATTCTTGTAGTATTGAAATACAGAGGATCGTACTGAAAGTCATGAGCAACCCATTAATATAATTCCAATTTCAACAATGTAACAAAAACAACTATATGATCATAATCTACAGACTTTATACTATGTATTGACATATTGTGACGTCATTAGCTTCTAACACGTGATCACAGGCAATGTTTGCAAAATGATCGACAACGATGATTCATTTCGACAGCGTGCTGTCATTGAATTCCTTATTAAAGAGAAAAAATCTTCTGCTGAAATTCACCTCAGGCATCAGCATGCATACGGAGATGTGTGCATTGGCGCCAGCAATGTTAGGAGATGGGTGAAACATTTCAAATACGGGAACAAGAGCACCCAAGATGAGTCTCGTAGAGGGTCAGCCTCGAACTGCCTTCGCGGAACTCAACAAGGAAAGAGTTGATGAGTTCTGGGATGCATTCTGGTTGAATTTCCTGAAATGGAGAGACTATAAATGCTGTCCGCTATATCCAGACATTTTTGAAGCTCCGTCGTGCATTGCGTGAGAAACGACCTGAAAAAAAAGATAATCCTGCAACATGATAACGCGCGGCCTCACATTGCTCGTGTCACCTTGGAGAAAATCAGGACAGTTGGGTGGGAAACTCTTCCGCACCCTCCCTACAGTCCCGACTTGGCACCCTCCAACTACCATCTTTTCGGTTCTCTAAAGGAACATCTGCGAGGCCAACGCTACGTCAGTGTCTTCAGGAAGCTGGAACGGAACGGAAATTTTCGAACTTACAGAACGGTGGAAAAAATGTTTGCAAAGAAATGGAGGCTATGTTGAAAAGTGACAGAAAAGTCCGTAGATTAAGGTGATACACTTGGTTTGTCTAAAAAAATAAAAATTACGATTTATAATAATGGGTTGCTCATGACTTTCAGTACGACTATTAGGTGATGTCCTATTTGTATTAATTCATTATTTTGTCGTGTTCTTGTATATTTCCCTATTGATCACTTATGTCTTGTGTCTATGTATTATTCATTCTTATAATAATAAAATATTTAGATGATGTCTTATACATTGGTTCATTATACTGTCCTCCCTTGTAATCTCCTCTTGGTGATGCCCTATGTCTTGCTTCTGTATTGTCCAGTCTCCTAATATTAAAATATTTAGATGTTTTACGTATTGGTTCGTTATCTTGTCCATTCTTATAATCTCATACAGGCGGTGCTCCATTATTGTCTATTCTTTTAATATTCTAATATTTAGATGTGTTTTGTTCATCATTATCCTATTCATTCTTGTTATCAGGATGTGTTCAGGCGATGCTTGATGTTTTAGATCATCATCCTGCCCGTTCTCATAACTCCCATAACGAACGTTAATAATCGTATCTTCACTGTTTGAGCAGAAAGCTTTAAAAATCACTATGAACATCATTTTGTCTGTTTATAACGTTCTAAAATCTAAATACATATTCTTGCTCAACATTTTTATTAACTTATTTGACATTAATTTGCAGTGCTATGCTAATTATCCACGTATATCATAATAATAATAATAATAATAATAATAATAATAATAATAATAATAGGTTAATGAAATGCAATAAAAGATATGTGAACTAGAAATAACAATAGCTCTCTATGTATGACTAGGATATGTTTGCGATTTATTATCCAACAATTATTATGTTTCAGAACTAAAACAGCTACTATCTAGAATCATAAATCTTTCATACTTGGTAACTGCGTTATCGATAGAATAACGCCATTTCATAGAGACAAAGTACGCAATGTAATAAACATTTTATTTATGTCTTATTTTAAAATAATTTATCATCGTCATCATCATCCGTCACGAATTAGGCCTGTGTAGACCTGTTTCGGCCTCATCTAGCAGTCTTCTAAAGGGTCTTCCTAACCGTCGATGTCCTCTGGGTTGATATTGCATCATCATTTTGGGGATTCTTGAATTGTCCATTCGTTTTACATAGTGTAGCCAATTTAGTTTGTATCTGTTTATTTTTTCTCCTACTGACTCTACTTCTAATTGTTTCAATATTTCTTCACTCCTTTCTCGATCTAAAAGAGTATATCCTGCTGTCCGTCTGAGAAATTTCATTTCCGTTGCTTTGATCTGCTCATATCTCTTTTCCTTAATGTCCAAATCTCACTTGCGTATGAAAGGGAAGGTAATGCTAGAGTATTATATATTTTTATTCTTGTGGATTTTTGAACTAATTTAGCTTTTAATGTATTATTTATTTATTATTCATAAAATTTGTGTACATTTGGTGATTTTCTCGTTCACATCTTTCTCATTTTGATAAGATATTTCACAACCCAGATAATTGAAATTTTGTACTTATTCTAGGGATTGGTTATTACGTATTATATTACTTCTAATTGGATCTTGTCCCAAAAATGTCACTACTTTTGATTTTAGTGCTGAAATCTCCATCCCAAAATCTGATAATATTTTATTTAATGTATATAGTCCTCTTTGTAAGTTATCCTCTGAAATGGAAATTATAACTTGATCGTCTGCAAAGAGCAGGGTATTTAATTTAAGGTACTGGTTACTATGATTCCTGATGTATAAACTTGGTTCCATTTAGAAATGATTTCATTCATGTAAATATTAAATAGTGTTAGAGATAATGGGCAACCTTACCTAACTCCATTATTAATAAATTTTCTTTCGGATATGCCATTATTTATCCGAATCGTGCCAAAATAATTTATTATTCTAATATTATATTTTGAGAGAATCTCCCTTACTTTTAGGAGTAATTTAGGTTTTTGATTTTTCTTTTCCCTTTCACCAAGGAGTTTTGAATAATACACGACCCGAAAGAACATCTTCCCACGTGCGATAATATTGATTATTTCAAAGCCAATTACTGATAGTTTGCTTAACGGCTATGTTATTGGTGGTTATTGTCATATTGGTGTTAGTAATGGAGAGAGATGGTGGAATGATCGCTGCTCTAGATCTCAGAGTAAACCTTGTTTCCGTCGAGCTTTGTATGTCACATGGCTGGGCCGGAAATCGAACATGGGTACGCAGGCTCTAGCCATCGGATCAGTCCCTTTCAGAACTAATTAGACGTTGTTGCCTTGAGCTGGGTTCGATCCACAGCATCACGGGCAGCGAGCTGCAGCCTAATACAAGGAATTGAATTGCCATACGCTCAGTTGGAGTGCTCCGGGTCCTCACAGATTGCTTCCTGGTTCTGTCCATTGAACTCCCAATGCAATTCAGACGTAGATCAAGGAGACAACAACCGTAGCTGGCGGTGCATCCAGTTCAAATGACCTGAGGAACCA
This sequence comes from Periplaneta americana, assembly GCF_040183065.1. Taxonomy (NCBI): domain Eukaryota; kingdom Metazoa; phylum Arthropoda; class Insecta; order Blattodea; family Blattidae; genus Periplaneta; species Periplaneta americana. The sequence continues at coordinate 87,641,313 of NC_091122.1, read as the reverse complement.
CGCGAAACCGAGACGATTCATGTAGCTCAGATCTTCAATTTCTTCTTTCATTTTCCTAGTGAAGCTTAAGAAGCAGTAGGGTAAAGTTGCCTAATGCCGTGATACCCCTAATCCCGTAATACTTTTTTAAAATTTAATGTCAGTCAAAGCATTGCCGTTCGATCATATCACCAGACAGCTTTCTCGAAAGGGTGCATCTTTCACCTACTTTTAACTTCCAAGCAAGATACCCAATCCCGTGATATTCAGTGAAAAAAATGTATCACGGAATTATGGGTATCACGGCATTAGGCAACTTTATCCTATTCGACGATATATAACATGAAAACAATTTAATAATTCGAAATTATTTCATCGTTAAGACTTTTTAAATTAAATACATTATTACTTTTAATATTTATAAGATTTCTAAAGTAGGCCTAAAAATAAGCTGTGCAGGCAATTCGTTTACCTAAATGCTTAAGTAGTTTGTTATAGCACAATAGTTTTGTATTTTATGAACGTATGATTTCTTTACGTATCGGTATGGTAAATCATCCATAAGTTAAGTTAAACAACATATACTACAGATTTCAGAACAGAAACTTTGAAGCATCATCATCGTCACCACCACCATCACCACCACTAATGGCTGGTCCCTTTGGTTCGTTTAGTCCTCGTGATCCTACACCAAACATTAAAAAGTGTCGGATCTATGATCGCATGATTACCATGAGGGAAACTCAACACGTAACGCAACATAGGGCAGAGACAAGTAACACAAAGAAAAGAAGCACACATTAGTCATTAGAGTATCACGGGATAAAGTCAAGAAGCACACAATTAGTTATTAAAGTGACATAGGTCACAGACAAGACGCACACATCCAGTTCTCAAAGTAACACGGGACAAATCAGGAGGCACACATCCAGCCATAAAGATAACACGGAACAAAGGCAGGAAGAACATATCTAGTTCTTAAAGTGACACGGGACGAAGATAAGGGACACACACCTAGTCCACAAACTAATACAAAGACAAAAAACACATACCTAGTCCATAAACTAATGCAAAGACAAGAAACACATACCTAGTCCATAAAGTAATACAAAACCAAGAGAAATACATCTAGTCTATAAAGTTATACAAAGACAAGAGACACACACCTATTCCTTAAGTAATACAAAACCAAGAGAAACAAATCTAGTTCATAAAGTAATACAAAGACAAGAGACACCTAGTCCATAAAATAATAAAAAGACAAGAGATACACACCTAATACATAGCATAATATAAACTCTAGTTCATAAAGTAATACAAAGACAAGAGGCACCTAGTGCATAAAATAATAAAAAGACAAGAGACACACACCTAATACATAGCATAAAACAAAAACAAGAAACACACACCTAATCCATAAAGTAATACAAAGACAAGAGACACACACCTAGTCCATAAAGTAATACAAAGACAAGAGACACACACCTAATCCATAAAGTAATACAAAGACAAGAGACACACACCTAATCCATAAAGTAATACAAAGACAAGAGACGCACACTTAGTCCATAAAGTAATACAAAGACAAGAGACAACCACATAGTCCATAAAGTAATACAAAGACAGAAGGCACACACCTAGACATAAAGTAATACAAAGACAAGAGACACACTTAATCCATGAAGTAGTACAAAAACAAGGGGCACACACCTAATCCATAAAGTAATCCAAATGCAAGAGGCACATCCCAATCCTTATGAAACACACATAAAACTCCACTGGAAGTCGAACCTGATACCCTGGTTGTTATCGGTTAACACTAAACAACAGAAGATTAATAATAGCAATAATAAATTATATTTATTATCGTTATTATTATTATTATTATTATTATTATTATTATTATTATTATTACTTCTTCTCCCGTTGTTTACATTTCTAGATAATGCCAATAGAAAGATTCTCTAGAATAATACTAAATTACAGCACTCCGAGTTCTCGAGGGTCCTCTTCTTAGATGCGAAGATATTTTCTCTCATGTTGAGAACAATCCAAACTAACAGGCCTAAACACATGGGATTTTATTATTATTATTATTATTATTATTATTATTATTATTATTATTATTATTATTATTATTATTGCAAAGCTAGCAACACCAACGGCAACATTATATTTAGCATACCAGCTGAATTTTGCGGACTGATTCTATCGAGCTTAGAAGTGGAACTTCCAGCAGATCTGCCGCCACCTGTTAGAAGCGGAATAGTAAACAAGAGTTATTAGCATAATTGCGTGCTCCTGGCGATCACGGCGCGCACGTGTGCTTCACTGATACTTCCGAATCAAATTTCCTGCAGTCCTATGTAACAAACCGGTGGGAGAGTTCCTTATTGAATCCGAGGACTCTGCTTCGAGGGCAGCCAAGTTGCTGCAGTGATTAGCGTGACCGATAGTGGCCCGGAACCGGAAGTGGTCGCACACACCAGTAAGATACACGGCACAGACGTATGCACATCTATTATACAAGCATGTAGCACGCATGCCAGACATCAGAATTTAGTGGCGGGGCGTACAGTATGTTGATGAAAGGACAGATTTAAGGGCTTACGTTCCTATGTAACAGCAATTATAAATTATATATATTGTTGCATCCCCCGCTGTGGTCAAGAGTTGCCTATTCAACTACAAATATAAAGAGTCTGGAGTTCGATTTCCATTCGGGACGTGAAGAAATATCTTGCTTCTACAGGACCTTGGCGTGTGGTACTTGCATTTTATTTGTTCTGTATTGTCTTGTGGCATGCCAATCACATAGTAAGAGAATTCCGTTGCTTACAACAGACTGGCACTGATTCGAAAAATTCACAGGAATGAGGAACAGCGGGCCAAAGAGTTCAGTAGGCCTATATGATGCCGATTTCTCCTATTAGCTACATAAAGACACTAGGACACGAGAACTTTCCTATATGGGAATAGAAAGCGATCAACTTCTTCTAGAGCCCGAGCTATGTTCCATTTTCGGCGGTGTCTGAAATGATATTGCGCTGAATAACATCGGGATTCTGCTGTTTTCATCAACCTTACAAAATTCAATCCAAAACACTTCATTTCATTTAATTTCCTACAATAATGACATAGCGTGATGTACGAGCTTCTGCAATGCCATAGGAAGATGGTCAGCCAGATACAACCTCTCGTCCACACCTGTGGAGTAACGGTCAGCGCGTCTGGCCGCGAAACCAGGGGGCCCGGGTTCGAATCCCGGTCGGGGCAAGTCAACCCAATACGAGCAAATGCTGGGCAACTTTCGGTGCTGGACCCCGGACTCATTTCACCGGCATTATCACCTTCATATCATTCAGACGCTAAATAACCTTGATGTTGATACAGCGTCGTAAAATAATCCAATAAAATAAAAAAAATACAACCTCTCTGTAACATTCACGGCCATAAAGAAATCCCGGTAGGAGACGCCTAGGGCGAGATCAGATTCCTTTTTTTCGACGTTGCTCTTTCGAGCTGAAGATGCTTAAAGAAACTGCTTGAGCCTGTATTTGTGGCATCTCTGTAGCTTCAGATTCACCCGTTGAAAACACTCATCTATTTCTTCGAAGAGAATCAGCATGTTCAATAGGCCTAGATCGGACGATCGCGAAGCGAAGGATCTCTGTATACAAGAATCTCAACAAATCACTTTATTAAATGAATTTCATTTATGAATCATACGCAAATTTATGTAACTACAGTGAATTAAAATCCATGTGAAAATGGATTGTAAATAGTTTTGCATGGATCGTAATGCTCAAGTTTGATTGTTTTTTAACACTCCCGGATATATCAAACTAAGATGTGGACACCTGGAAAGTGGACTTCAATATTACTGGTGATAAGTTGATATGTGATATAATTTAGAAATATTTATCGTTCTTAAAATCTATAGCCGTTAGTCGAATTTCAACCCATAAATCATAATGATGATGATCATTATAGGCATCATTGATTGGATTCTCCGATCCGTTTCGTCTCCTGCTGCTCCTGCCAACGTTTCCATGCTCTTCAATATTTCTCTTCCCTTGCGGTTTAGACTATAGTCTACTTGTAAGATGTAAGTGAAATACGGCTTTCTTGCATTATACCCAAATGTAAGTAGGCCCCTCTTCTGTATTCATCTATTACAGCCCTGGGCATAGAGAAGAAGTGAAAGGGGAAAGAAGAAACCCCCGCCCATGTCCTTTTCGCTTAGATCGCGTTAGAAACAAACGCACAGTAAGGCACTGTGCATCAGTGGTGGATTTTAGGCGACCAGCGAAAGCCGAAAGTTCGTAAAGCTATGATGTCTACTTTAAACAATTCGTCACTGAGCAATGTTTACCTTCCTGTCTGTTTGTACCGGACCAAAACATTACAGTCTCACCCGGAGAAGGTGGAGTGAGGAGTTAAGGGGTAGTCTGCAGTGACTCGATTGAAGTATTGGTACCCAGGCCTGGTCTATCATAACTGATGCATTTTAAATTTTTAACTTACGTATGATCCCGAAGAGAGTATAGGCTATTGCCAAAGTCTAAGTAATTTCACCTCTGCTGCTTGAATTCTTTGCCTCTGCAAAACTGTCAAAATCCAACTTTCTGACCCATATAAAATGTGGGTAAGATAAAAGATTATAATTTGAGTTTAGTTTTTTCTCACTTTTCTGAAAATTATTCTTTTGATTACCATTTAATTGTAGTAATTTCACCAATTTAGATTCTACACCATTCAAAGATAAATATGAAATATTACAGCCTAGATACTCGTGATAGACTACTTTTAATGTTTTATTATTTATAACAGTTTTTGTTTCAATGTGTTCTGTGCCAAAAAAGCAAAGTGTTTTTGTATTTTTTGTGGAAATTTCTAAATCATGCTGATTAGAATAATGATAGTTGGCTAATAATAATAATAATAATAATAATAATAATAATAATAATAATAATATATAAGCTGCTGTTTGTACATTCTCTTTTGAGTATGCTGGTCATCTCGAAATGACAATGCTTTAAATATAAGCTCTTTAAAATATTTGTTTGATTCTGATTGCTTAAGCCAAATTATAACGATTTTATCTAAGTACAGGTTAAGCAATGTAGGAGACAAGGAACAGCCTTGTCTGTATCTAAAATCTTCAGGTATGTAATTTCCTGCATTAATTTTCAAAATGTTTTTCACATAATATTTTCTGAAATGTCTCAAATGAGTGAGCTAATCCATAATTTTTTCTCTACCTACAGAATCTTAGACCTTTAAAAATCTACAAATTATTAACATTATATGTGGGATGTATTAAATTCACTATATTTCCCAATAATTTGGTAATTTGAATATATGCACTCTATACACGATCTGCCTTTTCTAAATCAATTGTGTTCTTTTGAAATTACCATTAATCTCTTTGTGATGATTTTTGAATAAACTTTCTTTCCAGTATTTAATAAGCTATACTTCTATAGTTCTCTGGATTCCTTCGATCCTTTTGTGGTATGGGCATAACAATTGATATCCTCCATTCTTCTAGTATGTCTCTATAGATCCAGCAGATATTTAAGAAATTAAAAAAAAATTGAACAAAAACTTTTAGAAGTAGGCCTATGATTCAATAATTCATTATTAATTGGCGAATCATCCGCCTTATCTCGTCAAATCTATACCATTTCGCTATCACCAATTCCATCGACGCTAAATAGGCCTCCAGCGTCATTAAGTAGGCTAACCTACTTAAAAATGTACTTACAACTTTTGACTTGTTCCACATCTTAAAACTTCAGTGCTGATGTAAGATCTAAAGAATAAAATCAATTTAATGAAAATTATATCCGATTCTGAGATTTCTGGATTTTAATTATTTTACGGTTTTTCAATTCTTCTATTGTGACCAGGTCTAAAGAATTATTTCTGTTTAATCTTATATTAATTTCTTCTGTGTTAATCTCATCGTTGAATGGTTTGTACCGAAGTTCTTGATAGTAATATGACATTTCTTTAGTTATCCTACTACATTAAGATGTATTTAAATTATATTTTTCAGTTAGCCCTATATTTCAATTTTTAATTAATTTATAGTCTATACATTGAGTTGGCGTCCATGTGAATCATGTTCAATTCTGATTACATAGGTTTCCTGTCTCTACCTTTAAATTTTCTTCTCTCTCTTTTCACAATTGCCGCTATCTTTTATATTCTATTTTGTCTGTTTGAGATTTTGTTGATATAATAGTTTAGAAATGTTATAGTTTTATTTTCAACCATATATATTCATTTTATCATTACATATGATTAAACCTTTCTTTGTCTTCCCTTTTTCATTTTGTCTAAGTTTCATTCGCTGTTTGTTGTAATATGTTCCTTCAAAATTTTATTTTATTCGTTAATATTAAGGGTACAAGATAAATATGTTACATTCTGTTCTAGTCCTCTTTAATATAATAATTTTATACTAGGGTCTTTCAACAGATGTACTCGAAATGTTTCTGCTGAGATTGGATATATTTTTAAGAGGTCATGTCTTTTATGGGGCTTACAAATTTTGAAATTAGTAGAAAAAACATTTTCCCTAAAGACTCTGGTATCATTTACTACCACTCAATCCATAAATATTAGGTTTAATTAATGCGCATAGGAAGGAATTGCACTGTAAAAGGTAATATATATAGCTAAAAATCATATTTTGCTTGTTAAAGCAAGACAGACCTTCAAGCGCAAGACATTTCTTTATGGTGTATTGTGTGATAGAAGTTTATATGTGACGCATTTTCATGGATATTTTACAAGCCGCATAACTTTATTGTAGTATATTTATAAAATATTAGGTTACTATTTTGAACTTCCTGGCCTTTTTAAACGAAGTATCCTTTTCACTTTTTTTTGCCCGGTGATACTATATCTGTATTAAATACAGAATTGTCACGTAAGAGTTAATAAATCAGTGAACTATGTAAAGCGAGAAATTTCCTCAACAAAATGTGTCGCACATAATCCGATTGTTCTTTGTGTGTGAATGACACGAAGCTTTTTTGAAAACAATTTGAGCATATACTCGTATATTTTCTGAACTTTACAGTGTGTTTTCTCTGTCTATGAATTTAAGCGTGTTTTGTATAGTATGTGACATTATTCGATCAAAAACAGATCCTCTTTTGAAAAGACAGAACACTCTGATATCGCGGAAGAGAACCGTCAACAACATAACTAGTATTATTAGGACAGACGCACTTTTGAGTAGCGTTATGTACGTAAGAATTAAAATGGCAATACGGATAAATGCCATCTGCGTACTTTCTTATTTCTCTAGTAATAATAGGCCTAGTCTTTACGTCTTCTTGACGTTCAGCCTGTCAGGCTTAAGATAGTGACGCTCACAAGGTCGCAATTGGGTTTTTTATCGAGGTTCTCCTGTTTACCCATGATAACATCCTATCGCTGGATCTCATTCCATTACCATAACTAGTTTGTTCGATCACTGATTAGCAGTCTGCGGAAGTAGCTGGTCTAGGAACATGTGGTGATGCCTGCATGAAGCAGGGATGCAAAGCAAACCTTAGCACAGTTAACTGGTGTTCGTGAGAATGTACTTAACCTGGGTTACCTTAGTAGTTCACTGTGATGAGTTGAGAACAAGGGTTGACCCTCAAACTTCAGGACGACAAGCTACTACTACTGATGCTGCTGTTACTACTTCTACTACTACTACTATTAATAATAATAACATATTAATAATATTTATTATTATTATTATTATTATTATTATTATTATTATTATTATTATTATTTACTTTTACTGATATAGAAATTTTCACTCATAAGATTTTGTTTCGTCAATCTATAACTTGTAAAGAATAATATCAGATTCCAGTCGAAAGATTATAGAGTTTGCACACTAAGTATTTTGTGCTTGAATTTATTTCTACAGCTTTATTGATAAAACAAATTGCTATAAGCAGTAGGCTCAAAATTTAAGTTATGCTCTGACTGCAGATCTCTTGGCTGTGATTAAGAGAAGAGAGTACTTATAACTCTACAGCAAAAAAGGAAAAGAAAGAAATAGCTTGGAACAAATGGAAGAAACAATATTCCAGAAATATGGTTTCCCTTATATTCTTGTTATGTAAATTAAATGAATATGCAAACTATGTAAATGAATGCAAAGACAGAAATATAAAAACAGTTAATGACAGCGCAATAACATTATATGCATTTTCACACGCATCTCAGATGAAGCTAAATATAACACTGTTTGATAGTAGCCTATACCATATCTGTACCAAGTGTGCAGTATATGGTGCTGCCAAGTTCTTTCTTGGCATATGTGTTCCGTCATCTTTATTCATGTTTCTCGATTATACTTTCTTTGTGTTGTAACTGCGATATTTTTATTGGATACAAGTTATAGAGCTGAAGTGAACTAAGTAGTCACTAGCTGTAGTTGGTATTATATAACTTAGTTGTGACTGTAACCTGAGTGCCACTAGCAAAAATGTTACCTATAATTACAAACGAAGTTTTGAATAATATTGTACGAGTATATATGAACTACTCAATCCGTAATTTCAATGTAGTTATGGTAGGAACGTACAAATAATAGTAATATGTTTTCAAATGATAGCGTTTCTATTTGAACATGCTGCATGTCCGGATTCTATTTCTAATGGGGAAGGAGAAACTGGGTGTCTATACCTTGTCTTACAAGGTCTTGGACTAGTGGTCTGCATGATGCCAGAGTCCGCCATTCTAGCACACTCCTTTGCGCAACATTGAAACCAAATCTTTATGGATATAGGCCTAATACTTTTATAATTGTGTTTATATCTTCTACTACGAGAATGATGAATTTAAATTTGTAATTAATAAACATTGCACTAATTTGTTTTGAGTAAATGAGTGTCATAACGAATTATTCCGATTTATATTGCTTACTTTTAAATCCACGAATTTTGAATCGTCTCATTCACTTAGGCTGAATAGCCTAACTACCTTCAAATTGTCTCCATTTTTCGACCTTTTTGAGAAGTCCACTTTATGCTGGGTAGGCTTTCACCAGATATTCTCGTCGTATACCACTAATTGGCGCTTTTCTACATTAAATTTTCCCTCATAATAATTTCGCGTGTTCTGTCTTTTGTGTTACACTATTAGCCATCTTCTTATGAATTTGATTTCTACAGATATAATTTTTCTGTAAACTTGTGAAACTTTTCACACTTCAGAGTCATAAGTGAATGCACATTTTAATGTAGAAACGTGTATTTTAAGTTAAACATTTGCATATTATTTTTATTCCACAAAACGGGTTTACGGCACAGATGGTTTTTCTAGTCTTTGCTGTCATACATTAATTTCCTCGTTCTTATTTATTTGTTATTTTCATAATTTGTTTTCCTTTTTCTATTTCTCACCATTTCGACGTTTAGTACGCCCATTTCTATTTGAGGTGTTTCATAACTCAAGCACTCTAGAGTGAACGCCATGCTCTAACACAAAAGTGAAGTGAGCATCGGAAATCATCTGTCTATTGTCTTCAAATATTAGACCGCTCCCCATGTTTCAACAATTGATTTCACTTCAGTTGAAAATAAACTCTTATTTCCCCACATTCATAGTATACCACATCTTGGTTTTTAAATGTTCGAAATGAACGCTTTTGTATAGTTGAGATATAGTTGTGCGAAAGCTACAGATGCCGTGAGGGCTATTTATGAAGCGGATCAGACGAGTTCATAAAACTTGAGTTTTCTTGTCTGCTTACTATTGTTTACCAATGATTATGTCAATTCCTAGAGCGTAACGTTTCATAAATTGTAGTTTTCAAGTATCGCCTTCACTGTGTTCATAAACCTTAAGTAAACAGTCTTCATCTGAAACGATATGTATTCGAAACGATTTTTCTTAATTATCCATAAAACTATGCAGTACTGAGTTTTATCACGATAACTTATCAAATATTACTTATGAAAATATCAACAATAAATGCCTATCCTGATTTTACGAATATCAAATGTAAGTTATTTTACAATTTTAAGTCATCCAATATACCTACAACAAATTATTAACCATGTAACATAAAATGAGTGATTCTAACTTAGTAATGGCAACACGCATGACCTCTGCATTTCTGTAAATTAAAAATACTTTTACGCATTTCTTAACATTTCTGTTATTTCTTCACATTGCCAACGCTATTTATTCGTTCAAACGAATCATGGCCATCACTAATAGAAAGAAAGAAATTAAACTCACTGCTGATACTCGCCACGATTTGTAGCACACTTCTCCCACTGTAACATCAGGTGACGGATAGGTACCAGCTTCATAGAATCCGTGTGGCCTGGAGTTGAACCAATGTTAACAGATTTTGCACCGTTTCGTCCGATGGAAATGGAAAGTTTTACTTCAAATCTAAAACAAATAGAGAAAGCCCATGGAGACAAGTCTGGGCTGTAAGGAGAGTGTGGTGGTGTTTCCCAGTGAACACTTTGAAACTCGTCTCTTGTTGATTTGGCAGTGTGGGCTCGAGATTATTATGGAGTAAAATCACTCTTCACTCTTATCAATTCTCCACAATCTAAAAATTCCACTAGTAATGGGCGTCAGTAATTGAAAGGAAAAACGATGATAACAAGATTTTCCCTGCACCTCCTTGCAACTTAATCCTTTTGGGGCAAGAAGATCCGGTATGATTCTATGCTAGTCCGATGGGAGTTGGAAGATTCTCACACGTTCGGCTTTCTGTTTGGCAGTTAACAGAGTGTGGCACCCACTGCGCGCAAACTTTGCAATACTGAAGGTATTTGTGGGGAAATTTATGGATACTTCCTTGAGTGCATTCAGTTATAAACAAAATTCGCTTATCTTATTCCCCTATTCTCTTGGACAAGAGTATCAACATGTTGAATTGAATTTGACGTGACAGTCTTGAGCGCTTGTACTGGTCGTGGATTGTCCTCGGGAGATGTTCGGCCGCAACGAAACCGCACACACCAATCCTTTACAGCTTATTTCATTAAGAATGTCTCTTCATATAATGCAATCATTCTGCGATGGATTTCAACAGATATACGTCTTTCTGCAGTCAAAAACAAATTACAAGTGCAGTCGAACCTGCTGTTCGCTTACCGACGCTTCCATCTTGCACCATTCTCTTTTCTTCTATCACCTATTCGGAGCAACAGTGACAAGTATGCCAATCATACCACCAATAGAAAGTCAATAATGTTTGTTGACAAACCTCTAAAGCGAACTCTGATCGATACTTCAGTTGCACATTGGAAGCCTCGGCACTGTTTCATTTGAACTAACAATATATTTTATTATTAGATACTGAACATAAAAATAAAATGTTTAGCAGAAGTCACCCCACATAGCCTATTGTATACAGTATGACAGGAACCATTTCTTCGGTCCAGAGAAACCGAAAAAGTACATTTCCGTGAAAATGTCGAAATATATTTTTTGCAGCACCGGCATACTTTCCCTTTACATTTCGAATGAGGCAGAAAACGTATGAAAGAAATGGTGACCCATTTTATGTAAATGACTTTATTACTAGTTGTCATTGTACCTAATAATTAAAAAAAGTCTAAGTATTTCCAACCATTTCTTCTCTAGCAAAAAAAGTTTTAGAAATGAGGAAGCAGAGATAAGAAAATTTGGTTCATTTATCTGACGAACCTGTGTGGATTTGAGATTTATTTTCTTTAAAAAAATTGGACATAGTCTCTCGAATTCTATTATGTATTTTTCTGTTCTCAAATCACGAAAAGTTAATCCTTGGGGTATACACTAAATTATTCTCAATGAATGGAATAAAAGTATTTTATAGGCAATATGAACTGAAGCTCATTCCTGTTCTATGAATGTTAAATTCCATAAATTCCAGAAGTAACTGCCTGTAGCTATTAAAAACTGCAACACATTAATTATTAACGCCTATTGTTTTAATAGTAACCCATTATCATTTCGATAAGATTTACAATACCATCACAGACTTGAAACAACAGTACATTTACTTTTAGTAGCGTGTGTGGTTTGAAATAGAATTCTATACCTGTTGGTAATTTAGTAATAATAAATAATAACAGAAATAATACTAATGCTTTTGACTACTTTTGTTGCTCATTTTTATGAATAAAAAAGTAATATATCGGCTATATAATATTAGTTATTAACAGAGAAAAATTCGCTCCGGCGCCGAGGATCAAACCCGGGTCTCCCAGTTCTACGCACTGGGCGCTCTTATAAGTTAATAACAAAATCGTAACCATCACAGATAATTCTGCATGGACCAAAAATTAATCTCTACATAGATTGTTCGCCTAAAAGTGCATATGCTATGAGTCCCGGCAGCCAAGTCACTCAATTGAGTGCGCTCCTTGTGTGATGACTTAAAATACATGTCAACTTATGTAAGCCGAACACGAAGTGAGACCACTAAGGGAAAAGAATCAAAGGAGAAATATTCGAACCGGTGCGGTGGGTTGAACTCCGACGTAGCTCAGAAGTAGAGCGCCCAGTGTGTAAAACTGGGAGACCCGGGTTCGATCCTCGGCGCCGGGGCGAATTTTTCTCCGTTAATAACAAAATGGTAACCATCAGAGATAAGTGTGTACTACCAAAAATTAATCTCTACATATACTTAATATTCGTATTAGGACGAATACAGTATTAGCAAAGTTTTTTTACTACAGACTTAAGAAATCAAATTGTAGTTCCATCTTCAGTATCAATATCCACCGGTTAAAATTATTATACATTTGCATTGCTTTATGTCCTTTTTGGATGTGAAATTTGTAAACTGAAACAGCAGGATGAACCAAATTACAACAGCAGAGATAAAATTTACTTGAGAAGCAACTCAGTGCATAATTATGACAGAATTACAAATCAAATCATAAGAATTAAGAAGTACACTGTTATTATAAAAATGAACAGAATTGAAAGAGAAAGGATTCGCTCACTTTCCATTAATAAATGGGAACAACTGTCACGCATAACAATGAATTATCAAATGACAAAAATCGAAGTAGAGGACAACTCTGAAGAAACTTCTGTTTGAAATCGGAACAGGTCATGAGACCTAACTTCTTAACAGTGTCATGATCAGACAGCGGATTTTCGGTCCCTACACAGCGTCAAGACGTGATGTCCCTTGGCGTACGGAGTCAGCGTAGCAATGATTTCAATGACTTCCCTGCAACTGACGTACACCTAAACGTTCAGTATCGGGACCGAAAATCCTCTGTCTGGTTACGATGACCATAATAGTGGTTTTATTTGTTACATTTTTGTGTGAAATCCCATGTTTAGGTATGTTTTCGAAATACCTAATAGCGCAGTCTAGTATATACAGTCAAGAAGCTCAATACGTAGTAAATATGCATTCATAGATAGTTGCTAACCACTGGGATGGATAATATCGCCTCTTTACAGACAATGCGAAATAGTACAGGCACAGTCTATTGTTCCTAGCACCCTCACAACTCAAGCTTCGTGACTGTATATAGGCCTACTAGACTGTGCTAATAGTGTCTTGAAGAGAACAACGACTGCGCTGTCTTCACTACCTTCGGAAAAGTGTTGCAGTGGAATAAACAAAGAGAAAAACTAACAATTGAATATTTCTCGTTGAATAGATAGCGAACAATATTTATTTTCAAGTCAAGTATCGCTGTAGCTTAGAAGACAGTGTGTCAGAGTACTGTACTGGGGGTTTATTTTTGAGGAAGGAACGAGAGGGAAAGGAAGGGTAGATAGCAGCCAAAGGAAGGAAGGGGTATGTGTGTGTGGGAGGACGCTTCTTTGTGAACGCTATTCTCCTTACTTCTTCACGGCCCATCTCATATTGGAACTATGACTGACTTAATTTCACATTTCGTAACAGTTGAGGAGGACTATCGTGGGTGGGGTCGCCGTCGAGATTTGTTCGCTATGGGGTGGGACGGACTCTCAACTAACCGCAATAAAGCGGGAATAATATCAAGGGAACAAGAAATGGAAGAATAGAATAAAAAACACACAAGTGTACCATCGTTATGAATCGTTGTCGTATATGAAAGTCAAGACCGTACATTCGCTCCAGAATCGAATGCTCTGCAGAGTTGTTACGTTGACTGACTCCTCTATTGGCATATTAACTTATCTAGGCTATTAATAAGTTGTTCGGTACTCGCTCTGGCTGTAAGTATTTTCGTTTTTGTTTATATGTACATCTAACGAATTTAGGTTCAATTCCCTGTAAAAAAGAAGTTGTCCTTCGCACTTTTTGTGTATTCTGTGCTATCTTAAAAGGAAAACGCCGCCATCTTCACACACGGCCAGGGAGTCTCTTAACCTGTGAGTAACAGCTTTCAGTCCATACTTCTTACCAGACCAAAGGACCGCATCCTTCAATTTTCTTAAGTAGGTTATTTTACGACGCTTTATCAATATCTTTGGTTATTTAGCGTCTGAATGAGATGAATGTGATAATGCCAGTGAAATGAGTAATGGGTCCAGCACCGAAAGTTACCCAGCATTTGCTCATATTGGGTTGAGGACAAACCCCGGAAAAACCTCAACCAGGTAACTTGCCACAACCGGCAATCAAACCCGAGCCACCTGGTTCCTCGGTCAGACGCGCTGACAGTTACTCCACAGGTGTGGACTCCTTCAATGTGAATGATTGTTGTTGATGGTAGTGATGATGATTATGCTAAACTTTTTCTTTGTCTCAATTTTTGATATGCCGAATATCTTGTCTTTACTCTGTGTGTTATCTTGAACTCTTCACCATGCTGACTACATGGAGAGAGAAAGGCGTTATTTATGTTGGTTCTTCCAGTGAATAGAGGACGGAGCCAGTGGGTCTGAACTTCCACTGTAGATAATGAAGATTACGATAGTTCAGTTATTATAGTCATGTGTAGCCTATAGAATAGACAAGACAGGAGATAATTATAAATAAATAAATAAAAAAATGAATAAATAAATAAATAAGTAAATAAATAAATAAATACATAAATAAATAAGTAAATAAATAAATAAGTAAGTAAAGAAGTAAATAAATAAATAAATAAGTAAATAAATAAATAAATAAATAAATAAATAAATAAATAAATAAATAAATAAAATGTACGACACTGGACCGAAAGGTCCGCTTGCGAGTTAAAATAATAATCAAGTAAAAATCTATAATAAAATAAAACAATCGGTGTTATGCAAATTACACATTTTATCATTACGTATTTTAAACGATTATAATTGTTATATAATAATTATTAATAAAACTACTAGTCCATGTAACCTTGTGTCAAGTAATTGTACATAACTACTGCCTAACTACTGTATATACATATTTTCGCAAATTCACAAGCTTTCCCTCATTTTAATACAGCCACATTTATATGATCATATAAATTAGTTTAAAGAAAAGAAAGCTCAAGGTGCCACATCTGTAAATAATGATAGGTCTACGCCTATTTGACGTGAGAACGAGTAATGCGAACTTGATATGGATTGAACTTTAAACGAAATCCTTTTGTATTGTAAATTCCACTTTAGACAAATATTAAATACATCATTATTGATTGGAATATATACAACAGAAACGTCACTGTTAGTTCGCTTTCAAAAACATACAAATATTCCTTAATGTCTTCAGAAATAGAGAAGATAATGAGGATGATTAACAAAGTCCTAAATGGGGAGCTTCATACAAATGTAGTGATACAGCATTTTCGTTTAATTTTACAATAAATTCTGGCGATCGTTATCACAAATTATAAATAAATATTATGTTATTTTTAATAATATATTTAATAGCTCCATATAGGCCATATTTAACGAAGTCTATATAAGCCTACATAAAGAAAAAAAAAATTAAAGCTTATTTCTCTGGCTCATTTACTTTGAACATTGAGTCTTTCTTAGTTTTTATATTGTTTTCGGAGAGGGAAATGGGATAGGAAAGATAAAAAAGACTCTTTAGTAAAATAAAGGAGTAGGCCTACTATTTCTACCCGATGCCTACAATTATTTTTCTAAGTTCCTCTCCTTGTTTACATACATTCTCTCTTCTTCGATCTATTTCCGCAACGGGTGTATAGAATTACTGTAATTTTGATATTAGCTCATATGAATATCTTTATTTCATGAAAGTTTTATCTGGAGAAGTTTTCCATTGGAGATTTAATTCTACAGACATTAATTCCTTTTTAAAAGAAATTTATTTTTTTCTTGGCTCTATTTCCGCAACGGATAGAACTACGCCAATTTTTCAAACCAATTCAGATTCAAATTTCTTGTCTGTAGAATTCTTAAAATGGAGATGTGATTACATAAGTGATAATTCATTACGCTTGACATGAATATTTTTGAGGACATGCGGACTCTATTATTTAATTCATCACTTCATCTTGTGTAAGAAGGGAGATCTTTAAAGCATACTGTATTTGGACTGAATAGCGTTATGCCTTTTTTGATTCCAAGCAAAGAGTCGTTAATTTTCGCTTAAAATCAGTAGACTATATTTCACGTGCATAATTATCGGCTGAATTCAATTATAGATAGGCCTACTGAATATGAGAAAAATCCTTCCAACACCTTAGGAGACATTTCTATACATATTCGAAAAGACAGACAGACAAATGGTATGACGAAAGCGACCTTTTCTACATATGACATGCTGAAAATGTGCGCTTACACGAAAATGTCCAAATCGACTCTCTATATCCTCACAACACTTCCTCTCTACACTACTATAATAAGAAAGTAAAAATTAAAACATAAGATATACAAGATTCAGAAGAGCGTGCATATTATAATTAGTGAACATTTTGGAAATCTGCATCAATAAATTTATTTATGGGTGATTATATATGTAAATAAAAACTACCATCAACTTGTGCTTCTGGAACGAGGGTTCTACGAAGAAAAACAAACAGGCTTGAAACCCAGAAATTGCATTTCTTAACGCATTTCAGGCGAACAGATAAATATAGGAAAAAGTGGAACGGATTATCCCACAAGTAAAATTGTAGCTGAAGCTATGGAATTATATAATGGAAGGAGCAAATATCAAGACGAGAAGCTGCAATTGTAAATACAGATGTCATTAACTTCATGGAAGGAGTAGGTATGAGTTCGAATCCCGCTTTGGCTGATTAACTGTAAGATGAATATTACGTAATCTCATGGCGAGTTTCAGATCCGTCTCTTGAAATACCATCTCGCTATCACCAATTCTATCGACGCTAGAAAACCTTGTAATTGATAGCAGGACATTAAAAATGAGCGATTGAAAATAGTGGAAACTGAAGAGAAAATAATCCGATCTCTGAAAGAGTTACAAGGTCCAAAGTTTCAATGTAATCTCAGTTGGTGATGATGATATTGATAAAGTAGGCGAAGCTAAAGGAAGGAAAAACTGTGATATTGGAAGGACAGATGAAAACCAATATGCTTGGAGAAAACTCCATCTTACTACCTTGCCCACCATTAATTTAATAGGATGTCCAGGAGATCAAAAACTGCTTCTCTTTGGCGAGAGGTTAATGCTGGGCTCCGTTGTCATGACATGATATATTACAACAGAAAAAAGGAGAAGCAGGAAAAAACAGTTCATTACCAGTTAGGAGTTTTGACTTTGGAAGATGCAATGTCACTACCTTGCAGGAAGAAAGCAGCGATGATTCCACAAAATCCATTGCGGCTGTCGTATTTTTACGAATGCAGAACAGAACAAAATATATCATCGCTCCACTGTAACAGGACGATAACAGGCAAATATATCTATCTTGATGCTGCTTTTTATTATAGGCTACAGAAACAAATTAATTAAGTACGATTTTATAAATAATTATCATTGATAAACAATAACCAATTTTAATTTTGGAAAATTTAAACTGGATACTTTTAAGGCAGCCATTTGACATCATGCTGTGGAACTTCTATTTTCTGTAACATACGTACAGTTCTCAAGTGACTGCATTTCCGACTACAGATTAAACGGATTCGATTTCGGACAGGAAAGTAAATATTTATTTGACTTATATCTGGGTTGTGTATGAATCCCTGGTCTTTTAATAGCTTAATTTCGTGTCGTCTTAAGCCTTGGTTTTTCTGAACCGACGCATGCGACGTGCAAGATGAGAGACCCGCCTCGCACAAATCCGGACTACACGAGAGATAGTGAGTGGTTTCTATAGGCCTAGTTGCGAGGTGCGCAGCCTCTCATCTCGCACTTATAGAAACCACTCACTATCTCTCGTGTAGTCCGGATTTGTGCGAGGCGGGCCTTGCACCTCGCATATCGCATGCGTCGGTTCAGAAGAACCAAGGCTTAGGTGGCATAGCTGTTGCTATGATATGTCGAAGATTTGTGGCAATTTCCCTAATAGAGGATTTCCGAGAAAGTTTGACCTGTATTTCTCATCCACGTCGAATTTCGATGTCAAATAATATCTGCAGTTCGAAGCTCGTTAAGCAGTGGCCTATTTGTCATGCTAACCACATTATCAAGTAGTCCTGCTGCTCGTAAATGTCTGGAATTTGAACAAATGAATCTGCAGCAAGACACTCAAATATTTGCAAAGTGTTATAGTAACAATAATCCCACCACGTATCTGAACTGCCATATCCCGTCCCCGGGAATAATTTATTCTTTTTTCTTAGTAGATCGATCTCTTTTCTTCCTCCTATTTAGGTGGGCCTACTAGGTCTCGTTCCGAGACAGATTGACTGCTTGTACCTTGTTTCTAGATCCATCCTAGGTTTTCATCTTTCTTTCGATCTAAGGTTGAGGACTGCTAGAAACCGATCGGAGTATGACTGTTATTCTTTCTTTGGTCGACCTGTCTTTTCTTCTTATGTCTGAAGATGATAGATTTCTACCTGAGGATGATTACTTGTATTTTGTTCTATGTGTATTCCAACCTAACCTTGAGTGTTTCCTTGACTTGTTATGTAACATTTTCCAGTGTATTTCACGCTGATTTTTCCCACAGTAGGTCTATTCGGTGAACATGACTTCTTCCTTCTTTTTTATTATTACGTATTTTATCTCTTAGTATTGCAATAAGTTTATTTCTTATGTTCGATTTCTTTTGTCTTCCCTAAGACCTTAATACCTGTGTTTCGTTTCTTAGCAAGAAAATGAACAATATTATGGATTTATTTTATTATAGCTAACTCTAACCAAATTCTCATTTAATCGCCTTAATAATAGAATACGATATAATAATAATAATAATAATAATAATAATAATAATAATAATAATAATAATAAAATAACGTAATTATTAGAGGAAGTAAAACTAATTCCAATACAATAATGGTATGGGGAAAATTGTCAATAATTTGCCAAATCTCTGGATGAATTATTTGCAAAGCCAGAATTACATATTCTCAAAATACGAAACATTGTTATAACAGAATGACGCGGTTTTCCTAAAATGCTTCTCATTCATGCAAATTAATGATGTAATTTGTTATCGTTCTAAATTTTTTCTCTCCCTGTACTGTAACGAAAATTTTTAGTTCATCAGCCTTCTGTATAGTGTACGTAACTTTCCTGACGTAATAATAGACTAGTAGTAGTAGTAGTAGTAGTAGTAGTAGTAGTAGTAGTAGTAGTAGTAGTAGTAGTAGTAGTACTAGTAGTAGTAGTAGTATTAGTAGTAGTAATAATAATAATAATAATAATAATAATAATAATAATAATAATAATAATAATATTATTATTATTATTATTATTATTATTATTATTATTATTTTACATCTACATTAATACTATCACATTTTAGCAATGAGAGTTCTGTACTCTGCGTATCGCTGATGGCAACGTACACTCCTAATTAGCAAGTAACTCTTTCAGAGAAATAACAATAGTGTTAACTGGCTGGCTGGATGGATCCTTATAAGTTACTTAGGCTTACAATGGCCCATTGTGAGCCATATTTGCAATTATCGTTCCAGTCCGATAGCTGGCCTGGGTAGCATTCGTGAATCCCATGTTGACTGGCAACTCCCAAGCACTTAAATTCATCAGCACAGAAGAATAGTATTCCTCCAAGTCTTCACTCAGCCTACTGTTAACTATTGCAGATGACAGATGAAATGAGGGAAAGATGGAGAGCGTTGGTGGAATTATATAGGGAAACGGGAGTACCACGAGAAAAACCCTTTGCGACGTTTGTTTTGTCTTCCATAAATTTCATGACGACCAGCCTGCTCTCGAATCTGGGCCGCCTGGATGGAAGATCAGCTCGCTAGCGCTCAGCTTAGATGCGTCAAAGTAGCAGTGTTACTAACACTGTAGTAGTAGTAGTAGTAGTAGTAGTAGTAGTAGTAGTAGTAGTAGTAGTAGTAGTAGTAATAATAATAATAATAATAATAATAATAATAATAATAATAATAATAATAATTCTTACTTATTGCTTTTAGAGAACCTGGAGGCTCATTGTCGCCCTCACATAAGCCCGCCATCGGTCCCTGTCCTGAGTAAGATTACTTAATCCAGTCTCTACCATCATATTTCACCTTCCTCAAATCCATTTTAATATTATCCTCCCATCTACGCCTCGGCCTCCACAAAGATCTTTTTCCCTCCGGCCTCCCAACTAATAGCTAATCTATAAGAATTTTTGGTTGTGCCGATATGTGCTACATGCCCTGCTCATCTCAACGACTGGATTTAATGTTCCTAATTATGCCAGGTGAAAGATGTAATGCGTGCAGTTCTGCGTTATGTAACTTTCTCCATTCTCTTGTAACTTCATCCCTCTTAGCCCCAAATATTTTCCTAAGCACCTTATTCTCAAACACCCTTAACCTCTGTTCCTCTCTCAGAATGAGAGTTCAAGTTTCACAACCATACAGAAAAACTGGTAATATAACTATTCTATAAATTCTAACGTTCGGTTTTTTGAGAGCAGACTGGATGACAAAAGCTTCTCAACCGAATAATAATACGCATTTACCATATTTATTCTGCGTTTAATTTCCTCTCGAGTGTCATTTATATTTGTTACTGTTGCTCCAAGATATTTGAATTTTTCCATCTCTTCAAACGATAAATTTTCAATTTTTATATTTCCATTTTGTACCATGTTCTGATCACGAGACATAATCAAATATAATAATGATAATGATAATGATAATGATAATAATAATAATAATAATAATAATAATAAACTATTTCAGTTTACGAAATATAGCATGTTCCGAGCTCAGAGCTCGCTCCATTCTTATACGGCTACTAACATTCCATTTTCCTTTTGTGTTATGTAAAAAAATGAAGTTTTATGTTTTTTTCAGCAATTTTATCTATTTTCTGCCAATGAATATGCAGTCGAATGTTATCGGAATTTGCTTTCTTCACTCGAAATTGGTTGTTAATACTATAGGCGCTTAGCAGAAGAAACTGAGGAAATCCATGCAAAACATCAGCTTAACTGGCCGAACTCGAGATGTATTGATGTCGGAGCACAAAAAGTTAGACAAATGCCAGTTCGTCACGCTCATTCTCGTGATTCTAATATATTCCACTAGCATACCGCGCAATTGGCCTCGCGGTCAAAGCTTGCCAAGATAACATGGCTTCGAGGCATGGATAGTTCTCAATACATTTCTTAACACAATTCATATTATGTAAATAGTGAGTCTAAACACATTTACAATAAATTTGCTATAATATCATAAAATACTCTGTATTGATATCACTCAGTGCTTACTTCATCAGTAGCAACCCCGCTGATTGAATAATAATAATCTGAACAAGTAACAATTAATGGCTTGCAAATAGTAATAATAACAATGATAATATAATGAGCAGCCCTTAACTATGTTCACGATTTTAGTAATATAGATTGCCAAAAACTGGAAATCACTAAAGTGCTATTGATAGATCGAACACGATTGGAGAAATAGTCACACGACAAAAATTAAACAAATTAACATTCTAGTGAAAGAAGCAGGCATATTACCAATATTGACATAATTTACGACGAATGCACAGACATCATCTATAACCTAAAACGGCACTTGTTATCGACCCTATTTGGCGTGACATAGAGCATTAAAAACAGAACTGTACAGGCAAGAAACAATATAGGAACGTATCTCAAGGATCTTTCCCTTCAAAGCTAGTAGTGATGATGACAAGATATTGATTATGATTATGATGATGATGACGATGATGATGTTGATGATGGTGATGGACCTCTGTCTTAACTTTATAGAAATTCTCTGGCTGTTAACAGCAATAATTATGTTTGCCCTTAGGCGCACTGTAGAGTTCCTAGTAGAATTGTGGTTTAATGTTTACATGGTGTTTGATTCCAGTTGAAGAAAATAATTTAGGGCTTATGTATGTATTTGTTTAAGTTATATAGGTAGTATTTATGTATATATTTCTAAATTCATACTCATGTACATTTCTTTTGTTTATTTCACCTTCCAATTAATTTTGTAATTGTACGCAAATATTAATTATTATTGTAGCATTTTACCTATTGAAGCTATAAATACTGAAATGTTCTATCGCTAATTGGGAAATAATTTCGTTCGTTGCTTAGTTGTACATTTAGAAGTTGTTAAATGTTTATAAACATTGTGTAATTATAAGAATTATAATAAAAGTATATTTCATTACCGTTCTTGGTTTTAAAAATCTAATAACAAAATGGCTATAATGAACTTACGTTTTCTGCATCTGGATAAGAGCTATAATATAAACCCATGTGTAACTACGAAGCATTTCATAGCATAATATAGAACAGCATAGTACTGAATGTGCTACTTACAAATTCTGATATTAGTGCTTGTATTTGAAATTGATGTCCTTGAGATAAGTACTTATACAGTAGCTGAATGGGATCACCCGTCTCTGTATGGCGAAAGCAGGTGTCAATTACAGAACCCGCATAATTGAATCTGTCACCTCCTCTTGCACCATCTTATAGCACCTTCTCCACCTTTTCGCTGGAGCAATGCCCTCTGTTACTGTTGGGTAATAACATCTCACTGAGTTCTATACCTTTTAAATGCAATAGACAGAACAGTAATGTAGTCAGATATCTGACAGGATTCTGAAAATAAGGGATCGGTATTCGATTCCAGGCAAATCCGTGGGGACTTATAGTGAAAAAAATCTGCTGAAAGGAAGGTTTTTTGAGAGTATTTCAGCTTCCTTTTCCATACTCATTCTACCACTTCCATATTATTATTGCCTTTATCTCAGCATATCTAAACAGGGCATGAAAGGGACATTAAGGATATAATTACAAATTGAATATATATGCGATCCTATGCATAGAAGTATATTATTTGGAAACAAGGGCACTGTATAGAGCAGGGACGGGGAACTCGTATTGTAAACGGAGCAGTAAGCATGAGTATCTACATGCAACAGCAACTAAGGCAACGGGAAAGGCTAAGTTCTCTGACAGAGTCTGTTCCCCAAGTCATATAGGCCTACATAGAACTCTTTGGCCATAATTGTCAATTTATCTGTACTCTGCCCACGGAAGAAGTAGTCATAAAAATAAGCAGTCTGATTTAACGGTGACCCTTACAGCAATAGCAAGAAAAGAAAACGAACACAAGAAAATTAACATCTACAAGTAGAAAGCTTTAACATCCATTTTGGCTACAGAGAAATTCTGTCCGACTTAAAGAAGAGTGGTAGAATTAGAAAAAGAAGGAAATGACAGTTTCAAGTTATCATAATGTATTGTTTTGTTTCGAGATATCAATCAGAGATTGAATATTTTCGGAAACGATATATTAATAGGCTATATTTAAATTTTGATTTGATTCTTGATGCTCTACAGTATTCTGCTAAGATTTAATATATTTTCTAATTGTAGTTTACTGATCAAATGTTAAACCCCTCCCTTTCACAGTACATGGCCATGTTTGTCCTGTGTTTTCTCACGCATTGCCAACTACATGGCCAGGAGCTCCACTGTGTTTTGCTTAGAAATCTCATAAGAATGAAGACGGAACGTATCAAAGTATTCTTCAAGTAATGATATTTTTCAACTAAATATAATAATTTAGATGTAATAGCCTTACTATATTAATTTGTGACATTTCTCTGTAGGTATTTATTTCTGAAGTTTAGATAACATAGTATTTGAGTATTTAGCGACGCTTTTACTGCAGTGGTTATTCACCTTAGAAATTCAACGTGGGCGATAAATGGTCAACATATTTTTCGTGAAGTCCTCTATGAGGGTCAGAATTCTTTTACTTGTCATAAATCTAGGACATAGAACTCCTTGTTTTACTTGTCATAAATATACGACGTAGAATTTAGTCTTTTGTCATAAACCAATTACATAGACCTCACTGTTTTACTTGTCATAAATCTATGATATAGGACTCACTGTTTCATTTGTCATAAATCTACGACATAGGACTCACTGTTTATTTGTCATAAATCAATGATAACTCACTGTTCTACTTGACATAAATCTACGACATAGGACTTACTGTTTTATTTGTCATAAATCTACGACACAGGATTCACTGTTTTACTTGACATAAATCTATGATATAGCCTATAGGACTCGCTGTTTTACTTGACATAAATCTACGACATAGGACTCACTGTTTTACTTGATATAAATCTACGACATAGGACTCACTGTTTTACTTCCCTCCCGGTGGAAGCTATGCTAAGGATTTTTTTTTCTGTCGGACGGGTTTGCACCCGCGAAACTCGGACCAATCACTGGATTACAGAGGGCGAGTGATATATTACAACATGATATTATCGATCACTGGTACTCGATCAAAGGACTGCTGCACGCCGGATTCAAGCCCGGTTGAGGCAAGTTGCTTGTTGAGTTTTTTCGGGCATTACCGTCAAGCTATTTCCAGGCTACTTGTTTTCGAATTCATTACGGCGTTATTATCGCCTTCATCTTCTTTCTCAAGGACCCGCTTTGTGACCTCTGTATATTGAGATCGCTGTGGGGACTTAACTCGTTTTGGATCCTGAACAGAATTGCTTCATTCAAAGTCCATCAAATAATTGATATGAATAATTTATTCTTGTTGGTCGCCGAGTGTGATTGAGATGCGCAAGTTTGACATTGCATTGGAGCCACTGTCTTGGGTTCGAGTCATGCCTGAAGTATTGATCTTCTCAATTGTCAGTTTGTTTTGTCTCGGAAGGAGGTCCGACGTCGTGATGACCCCATGTCAAGGAGTAGCGAGTGTTCAGTTCGAAACACTATAAAGAAAAGAGCTGAGAGCACATCTTACCAAAGTGGAAAAACTCAAGGAAGAATTTATTTTTACAGTTTACTGCGCTGTTACATGGGATCTAAATATGATATGAAAATATCTACTTAAAAAATCAAAGCAGTGGGGATATGTAGGAAACTTAAGCAAAGGGTTAAAATAGTAATTTGCAACAAAATAACAGAGCAAATCTCTCAATTTGCACACTGAGGAAAAATAATCTCAACTAATAGGAAAGACATGCCGACCTGAAATTACTAAAGTGTAATAAAATAACTAAATGACAATAAAACGTCACTTTGCTAAATAGAAGTCAGTTAGTACAAAACCACGTTTGCATATAATTTGCTCAAAGTCTACTCTATATGGCATAGTAGTGAAGTGTGGGTATTAAGTAGGAGGGACAGGCAAATATTAGAAGCAGTACAAATAAGACTTTTACGACCATTATATAGGTTTTACAAGACTGAATCATTAGAGAAGTGTTGAAACCAGGCAAACAATTAAAAATAGGAAATATAGGCAAGTAGAAAATATCAAAACTTATCAGCAAAATTGGCACCGATATCTAGAAAGAATGAATAGGAACCAGATTCACAAGTCGGCACTTAAATACCGGTACTACCCATAGGAAGAAGAGATTTTGGACGCCCTTGACGGACTACGTCTATAAGTGTGTGTATTTGTCATTTGAAGAAGCAGTTTCTAGCCAAACTGCGGAGGATTCATTTAAATCCGACGATGTGAAATATTACATAAAAATAATGAATATGCTTCGGACGAATGGAAAAGTACACGAAAATGTTATTCCAATTTTGAAGTGAAAATGCTTGTAAGATCACTTGGGAATTGAGAGGAAACATATCGAAGAATAAATGTTTTTAATTTTTCGAATGCATAATATCACCTACTCTGAAGGAGCAAACATAGCACATGAAATGAATAGAATTATATGAAAGAAACTACAAATACAAAGAAAGCACTGAGAACTAAAATAAATTAGAATTGGTAATGAAACTTTTACAAAACGCTGCAATGACGGCTAGTTTGTACGGTCGTGAAACATAAGCAAAGAAAAACAGAGACAGTAGTTAAATTCAAACTATTGAGATGAGATTTCTGAGAAATTTTATTGGAAGGAAATGACAGGCGCATATTATAACTGACACAACAATGCTTAATTTAAGACGGAAAAAAATCTGCTTGAAAAGATGCTGTAACTCTCGTTCCAAATGGCTAGCCCACGTCGGATGAACGTCGATTATCGAACTCCAAAAGGCATTATGCATTTTTCGACCACAAGGAAAAAGACGCATAGAACATTGAAAAACGACGCGATGGAAAGAAGCCACAATGGGTCCAAATATTAATGCTTGAAGTAGAAGGAACTGCAAGTGGTATGCGTGTCTGGATGCTGAAATGGCTTGATATGACACAATAAATATCTACATATTTTACAAATAGGATTAATAAATCGTCGATAAAGCCCATTAGCTTCTATGAATAAGTTACAGAAACGAGACCAGCTACAAGTAAAGTCAAATGAAATTTTCCGAAGAACTAAAGTGGACATTGTACAAAAAGTGAACTGCAAAACTTTACGTGATGAAGTACGAATAATAATGGAGAATAAAAAGGAGACCTATGAATGTTACCAAATCAGAAAGAATACGAAGACGTTAACACTTTTAATGCCCGTGTGGGCAAGATTGCAAAGAAGATGATATGAAAAACTATAGAAAAGAAAATCATTCTGAAGGTAAGATTTATCCAGAATAACCCTCCGAAACTTCGAGCCTCATCGTTTGAGTTTCCGAAAACGCAGATTAGTTACAGACTAGCAATAAAGACAGAGAAGTTAAATTTTCTTCCATTAACACTGGCTTCACGTGATTAATTTATAGTTCAGAAATACGTTAAATGAAATTTTATTCAGTTCGTTGAAGAATCGAGATCGGCGAGTCCAAGTGGAGTTCATGGTTAAAAATGCGATGTTGGACGTTTTCTTGGGATATTTCCATTTCCGGTGCCAACATTATATAATTCACAGTCATTCTAAATTGTAATAATAGATCACAATCGCATAACGAAGAAAACGAAAAATAAATTGTGATTCTAAGATCACGTCAATTTGTTAATGATCAGATGTAGCGAGTGAGGAAGAAATTGTAGAGACGAGGTTGAAAGGCATGTGTAACGCGACTCTGACAGCCACGGGGTTACGGCAGTGGATTAGATAGACATACACAATTATGTATAATAATGTTGCCTCTATTATGCGTCCGCCGAATAGACGTAGCCACAAAGCGGTGCTGTCCCAGCATCTGTCCACTTAGTTGACTCTGGTCAGAGCGCAGAGCGATGCTCGTATTGCTGCTGCTCAGCATAATGCGATCAAATGGATTGCATATTGCACTTCTAAAAGCAAAAGCCCCCACCCAATTTTAAACGCCACTATTCATGGGCTCTCGGCTAAATAGCACGACCTTATTCTCGTACTTTCTCTCCGTCTTCGTGAACATCTCTATCTCTACTTTTTCTCTCTCTTTTCATTCAACCCCAAAAAGTTTTCCAACCCTCCTATATTTTTTAGAGGGTAACATCCCCCCTAACCCTTGTAGTTCCTATATCCTCCGCACGACCTGCGGCGCCACCAATCGACGAACAGTTTCCTGAAATATACGGCAGAGTGCGCGTTCATCGATGCGCACACTTTGTTGCACTCCTCACACGCAAGTGCCTTAGCTGATCCCACGAGGTGTGAGTGTGTGTGTGTGTGTGTGTGTGTATGTATGTGTGTAGTTATTGGGAAAACGTTACATCAGCTGTTGTTTTATGGTTTGCTGAATGGAGGCAAATTTATGAGACATTTGAATAAAGAAACGTTTTCTCAGCCAGAGTTTCATTATTAGGGATTCAACAGTGAAAGTAACAGATAGTAAAAGATTTAGAAAGAAAGTCTCTTACGCGTTTAAAATAAAGTTTAACTCTAAATAACGGGGGAGAGTTTTTTTTAAGGGAATGAATTTATCAAAGTAGTCAGTGTAGTGTATTATTCAAACCGATGCTTCTTTGAAGCTGGGAGGTGGTCACAAAGTTAACAGCAGAAAAACTCATGATCGGTAGGAGGGGTGGAGCGGTCACGAATGTCAATTTCCTCAAGTTACTTTATACCGTGACAAAGTCTGATTGCGTAAAGCTAACTACCGCGTAAAGGACTTTAAAAGATTCAATAGAAAGAAAGACGACGAAGTTGGAAAAAATTATGATATGTCCTCTTGTGAATTGTCTATTCGCCGACGATTTTTCGTTGTGATTTTGCGGTATCTTTTTCTTTTAGTCCTCTTCTCTTAGTCTCTCGCCTTTTAATTTTATTATTGGTATTTCTGTTACTTGCAAGGTTCAAGGCAGCGAAATGCAAAATGCCAAATGTAAACAGACAGTCCAAGTAACTTAAAAACAAGAAAAGCATGTTGTTCGATTGTCGCGTTTATTTTTGTTGGAGAAATTCAATAATATTGATTGTTTTTTTTTTTCAAAATTTTTGTAATTCCGTACAATATTTGTATTCATTTATATTTGCTCAAATTGACTTGTACCTAACTTTAAGTGAATACATTTGACTTTTGTTTACAGCAACATGCAAAATATTATTTGCATAACTGAAGTCAGCTGCAATACTTGTAATTGAACAGTAGGAAAATATGATACTACAACGTGTAAGTTAAATATTATGTGATTATACACAAATACGTGATACAACACGTGAACGATTTTACACTTCTGTCATTGATCTGTGGAGGAAATTCTAACACCGCGTATTTAAGACGATAGCTACATGGCTTTCAATTGTAGTAATTTGTACGAAATAATTTTGTTGCAAATACAAACATTCCGACATAAATAAGTACTTATAAGAAAGAATGAAGATTTTCGACGACAATTATGCCATGACACTTGAATTCATATAAAAAACTGCATCAAAACCCTATGAAAAACTCTCATCAGTTTTACTACTTTTATAATTTCAACTTCGAATTACTTAATTTGTATTCCTGTCTTATAAATTTATTTTGATCTACGGATAATAAAGAATTTAACACGTTATCCGATCTTTCAAATACGGATTATTTGAATATCTCGTAACTTAGCTTATCGTGTATAATTTTATTATTAACGTTTCTAAATTCGTACCTATAACACTGAAAACAAAAAGCTAAATTTGTTTTCGTATGTATTATATCGAGGATATACAAGTTAACCAATAATATTTCAGTAGCGCATTCTTCTGAGGTTTAAGTGAAACTAAAAGAGCTTGAACACGATGAATTAGTTATACAGCGAGTGACTGTAGGCCTATGTGAATTTATTTTAGTTTTCTGTGGTCGTTTCGAAAAGGATATTCTGTGCAATGGGCCAAGAACGTAAAATCTTAGTTCTAAGCCAAACAATCTTGGTGCCATTCACTGAAAGAGAAACTCAGTTATATTCAAGCTATGATTAAATCTTTGTAAAGAATTAAATGTAAGATGAAGCGCTTTGCTGCAAACTACGGCACATAAAGAGCTAGAATTTGCATATTCACACGTATAAAATTGTCAGAAGAATTAAGTAAATAAATACAACTGTACTAGTTTCTTCATTAGTCGAAAATTTTATTTGAAAATACAACATCCATGCTAACATACGGATGAACATGCAGATTCGTGAGGACATAGAATTAGGACACGACATGCGAAATTAAGGACCTTACTTAGGACATGCATTGCGTTTATATCATATAAAAATTTGTCTTACTGGAGTGTAAAACAATAAATAATCAGTTGCTGAGTTGGGAAATTCTCTTGCTTATGTTGACGACGGTTTTGTAATGTTGAATATTTCAAAACTATTTCAGTTTAATACACTGTAACTCACTATTTTCTAGTAATGTATATTTTATTTCAGAAAACCGTTGCTTTGAAAATATTTGAAGTTGAAGTTCGTTAGAAATGAAACATTTTTGTGGAGATGGTTGTAATTCTATTTATTACTGTACCATTGATCTCTATACATTATATCTGCGATTTTTTGTTGTTGTAAATCTGGTATAGATTCGTATTTAGTTTCATTAGCTCACAGATTTTCGAGGAGAGTTTCGATTCCTGACAGTTCCCCTAAGATCTGTGGTAGATAAATATGCTTTAGAGTAGATTATGTGTTCTCTGGAGTACCTACGTCGATTTCTTATATTATTCCTATTCAATCATGACAGTTTTTTCATGCCATCGTTTCTGAATAGCTGTGGTGCAGTTTGTAAGTGCGAATATAGAAAAAGATCACATTTACGTACTTTCAAAAATGTTTCCTTCAAATTTGCACTCCATAGTTGAGGAAATAGGAAAATGCATCACCGTTGTGAATGTTTGTAAAGTGGTATACACACATTAGGGTGGTTTTTATAGGCTGATAAGCACTTTCGAGGGTCTAACTCGGTCACAGGGCTGTGTGGGAAGGGAAGCGAAGGCCTATGACCACAGTCACAAGCAAAGGGAGAGAGAGCAGCTCCCACCCCTTGCTGCTGGTATAGATTACTGTCACTTCGTGCAGGCAACACGAAGATGGAAGACTAAGGGCATCGTAATCCGTGCGTATGATCTCATTGCGATGGATCATGACAGAGGATCCCGCATACGAAACTACTCATTCAACTCTGCTAAGTTTTCTTTCAGCATGAACGAGGATTAAAAAGGTCAATCCGACGCACGTATAGGCCTGAATGATGCAAGCACGGGGATGAGCACAAGGCAGATCAATAACTGAATCGGATGTTTTGACCGAGTCCACCGATTGTTTCTGCCGTCTTACTGCGAAACGAATCGACTTCCTCCATGCGGACTTAAAAGTATGCATTCTCCTCGAGTAGGGTCAGTTGTGAAGTGCGGAACTGAATTTGAAGCTGTGGAACGTATTTCGAATAACCTGGCATTTGAAGTTGCGGTGATAGATATCTAATATATAATTTAAGATAAATAAAATGCACTTGTTTCTTACAGTTCGTTTGATTTCTAATTTATCATTTCCAAAAACATTTTTATCAAGTAAAAATGAGAAATCGATTTTAAATGCTAAACTATTAAGAAAAAATACTTGAACGTAGCCTATAACAATTTATGCTGATAGAAACAGAATATAATTCGATTTGTGTTAGGCATTTCTCGTATAATGTAATTTAGCGGTTACACTTTCCTCATTTTCCCAAACATCGCTTTTGATTTCTGACGACAACGATTAGATATATAGATTTACATGCATCATATACCAAATACAAAGAAAGGGAAATGAATAGATATGGTATCAACGTTTAGATATAAAGAAATATGGACAGTCTAGGTTCTATACTGAGAAAAAATAAAAGACACTCAATCTCTGTTACCGTACTCTAGTTATTCCTTGTATACCACAATACAGGTTGTTTTAATTCACTTCCCTAAACATAATCACTTTTGATTACCGGTAACGGCGATCAGATATGTAGCTTTTTCATGCATCAGTTGTAGCAAATCACAAACATGAAGTCATGCAAGATGCAACGGGAATAAATAATATAAGGGAATAATTTAAAATTGACTAACAGTTGATTAACAGGCATAATCACATTTTATCCTTTGGGTGTAATATATAATTGGTAAAGAGAATGAAGGATGTTTATGTTTGTGTAGGTAATAAGGTGTAACTGTATGTAGCTGATCATAAGACGTTCGCCCGCTTCTTCTTCGGCGTGCCTATCCGTGTGGGCACGGAGACCCGGGCACGGGCCGGCACCTCGCTAAAGATGCCGGTCACATCTCCCGCAAAACCGCAAGCTGGTTTTCAGCTAACAAATTCGCGCTGAGGACTCCGAAGAAATTTTAGAACTAGTCATCAGCCGCGTTTAGAGTTGTGAAGTGTTATTACGCTGGACAAGGTTTCAGTCTGCAGTCGTAATGTGTGTTACTTCCGGGTTGACTGCAGGAGCATGTCAATGCCCATGTTTTGGATCGTGGATGTGCTATTAATATTATTAAAAATGTACACACCAATCGGATTCGTAGAGCGACGTTCTGAGAATTTATTTGAAGTTCTTAGGATGTGTTGCGGTAACTGTGAACCCTCTTATGGAAGCGGTGGTCTATAAAAATAAACGTAAAGTTCGCACTTTCGCACTTGGAAGTTTGGTACAAGCTTAGAAGGCGGGGAAAACAGATAAACACTCATGCAAGACGAAGGACAGCGCACCAGCATCAAGTCCTCTTTCACGCGCGTCAGAACTCGCACCGGTCCTACCTGTGCAAGGATCCAGATTAAAAGCAGTCAGCAAGCCGTCGCGTTGCTTACTAAAAGAACTAACGTAACAAGGAAGCAACGGAAGCGCCGCCGGTCAAAACCGGCGACGTATCGTATCGTGCACTTTCAGCAAGTCCATCATAGTACTGGAGGTATAACAACACACAAGTCACACATGGGTCCCACACTCGACCTGTCCTCCCGAACACCACGCCATATCACCACTGGCCACCACTAACACTCAAACAGGCGTCAACACTTCGGCGGTCGCACCGTCCCGCAGAGAGCCGCTGCTGCTGGGAGGCGCCTTGCTGGCACCCCATGAGGCGAGGCGGAAGTGTCAGTCTCACTGTATGCTCTGTGAAGAAGAACAACTAGAATGCCGCCTACTCACTGCACACTTGAGTCGCGACTGCAAGACCTCGGCACCGGAGCGGAGTCCGCGGAGGAACTTGCGGCTCCGGGGTTGGAGAAGCTAAGGACCTGCGCCGTAGTCCATTCCGGGAATGTCGGTGGCCGCCGCCGCCGCCGCGACCACCCCCTCCCTCTTCTCTCCGCTTTCATCCTTCCCTTCTTTCCCCATTCCTCCAATCCGCTCTGCCTTCATCCCGACAGGGATACTGGAGGGGGAGGAAAAGGGGGAAAAAGTGCTAAGGGGATAGCGATCTCTTTTCCTCCCCTTCGACGCGCTCTCTCTCTTCGGACATCCACCCCCTCCTCCTTCTCGGTTACCGATATCGGCACCGACACTCGCGGTCTCAATATAAAGTTCCAATCTCGCCACTTGTGAGGAAAAAACAACACACCCGATCGATATACGATAATGAACCTCCGCGATCACACATCTCGTGCCCTTCCCCACCCTCCGTCTTCACCCCCTTGCGCCCTGTCGGTCCGTCACAATAATTTTTCTATTATGGCGCGTCACAAATAAATATTGGGTTGCCAACCCCAATGAGTGACTTGTGATGCTGCAATCGACTATTCAGCAAGTTGCTGAAAGAGAGTTCGATCAGTTACGACTGACACTCGCTCGTCGTAGTAGTTGTGTACAGTATGTGGCCGGCCACACAATGCGATCGGCGATACAATTGCCGGCCCTCATTGTTGCCGTGCGGGAGGGGAGGGAAGGGGCACAGACACATACGTCAATGATGCAACATATCCATGCAGCCTGTCTTCGGAAATATTCCGATCTACGTGCGGCGGGGCACAAGCTGATATGAGGCACGGCTACGTGTTTTCGGAGTGCCAGACCGGGGCCCCGAGGTACGGTGGAACTTACTCGCCGTTACAGGTGGCGAGGCAAGTGCCCGCTGCAGGGGAAGTCGCCGCGCCGGGTTGCCGGCAGATGCCTCTTCGCCTTCCGCCACCGACCCCGACCGAGCTCCCCTGATCTTCATGCAACCCGCCCGTCAGTCGTCTATTCCCACAAAGCGTGCATGGGAACAGGTTATGCGTCTCACGATCAGCACTTCGTGCTCTATTGTGATGACGACGTACTTGTTCCTATCTCAGGCACAAAAAACCTTAAAATAGTCATCCGTTTTTATATTCTTTCCAAAAATTATGTTGCACTTTTAAATGTCGTTATTAGAAAATGGCTTAACAAGTGTTCGTTTACTTTCTTACTTCTACAACTGTAAACAAACACTAGGGCCTATTACTAAATTAATATTCTCAAAATATTTTCTACAGTTTTTGTATCGTTTAAAATTCCGAAATATAACATTTATTTTTACTTATGCACGTACTATATTTACATATTACTCATATTTTATGGAGGCAGGATGCTTCCTTAACATGATACATTTTCGTCATGTTTATTTACATTACCTATAACTGCTGCTTTTCGAATACATTGCATGAGTATTATTACTATTACGATTATGACCATGATCGTGAGCACCACAACATAGTCATAATCGTTATTATCACCACAACTACCATCACCATTCCGTTAATCGACAATCCGCGTTAAACCTTACCAAATTCAATGTATGCATGTACGCCGCTCTTATCAGTTGAGAATATTTTGGGGTTAACCACCACAACAGTAAGTTTCAGTGATCTTTCATGGCTTAGTGTTTCTGTTTGATTTTTATATATAATTCATTTTACGTACTGTAATATGTTATTATTATATTGATGTAGTTTCCTCACGTACTTAAATACGAGTAGGTCTGAATATTTACCCGCGTTGTTTCGGTAGAGATAAAAGCTACTAGCAGTAAAGAGAAGAAGGGACGGGATGAGCAGTATTGCCAGCATCGACAAGTGGTATTGCGCACGCTGGAGCAACGGTAGATATTTGAAATGTTATAATAATAATAATAATAATAATAATAATAATATATGTAATTTGGCACGGATATGTGAACGATTTGATAAATATTGTTTTAAGTAGCGTTGTTGTTTCATTCGGCTTTTCAGATTCATATTTCTGTGGACATTGCGCATTACACGGACTTTCAAGTTCACGTTCAAACACGCATTGTATTTATGTAATAAATTCAGTAATTATCTTTAACGTTACTATCACCGTCATTATTCTTTCAAAATTGTAAACGTTTATGATAACTGGGTTTATGGTTTGTGGTTTGTCAGTACAGACTGCAGAGGTGATTGTGAAAAGAGTTTTCATAGCCAATAAGATTTCATAACAATATTATTAATCGTAATCGTGATTAAAAGAACACTTGCGTGTCATTGGCTATTGATGAGTAGAGTAAGACAAAATATGTGAAGTTAAGATAACGCAAAGGCATCCCTATATAACTTAGCTACGTCATTAAGGCTCTTTGGGAAACAAGGATATAGCCAGACTGTAATAAGAAAATGATTTTCGAACAAAAAGATAGATTTCACATTGCATAATAAATTTTTATTGTTGAGGGAATATATTTCATCTATCAGTTTCTGAATTTGCTAATAACCGTGCAAGTTTTGTTAAAGATTTTGTTATAAACTATTGTTAGATTAATCGTTGTTAATTTCGATTAGTATGAACAGTTTGAAGGAGAGGATAGCAGAGAATAGCAAGCGTATATCAAGACAATAGAAGTCCACACAGGAGCGTCACGATACTTTTGCGAGCGCATGTTGCGCGCGACGCTCCGAGCGGGG
This sequence comes from Periplaneta americana, assembly GCF_040183065.1. Classification (NCBI taxonomy): domain Eukaryota; kingdom Metazoa; phylum Arthropoda; class Insecta; order Blattodea; family Blattidae; genus Periplaneta; species Periplaneta americana. Next base: position 87,605,646 of record NC_091122.1, on the reverse strand, counting down.
CGACGCGTCTCAACCACCCCGGCCGCTCTGCCGCCTTCCGCCGATCAACCCCTAGTAACCGTTCCGAACAAAAGAAGCGCCACACTTTTTATACGCGTCTATTTTTTTCTTATGTCTAATAGATTTTCACACATAAAATATAACCTTCTACACGTTGTGGAAAGGTTTTCTTGTGTTTTTAAGATATTTATTTAATTTTCTTGCCCCTATCTTACTTATATTTGGGACTATGAGAGATTATTTTTTTACACGTATGTGTAGCGCTTGACAGTAACAAACACACGAATTTGGAGAAATCTGAAAGGCACGTGCTTTCTCACGTCCTTACAAGAGGTTTGAAGACTGATGGAATAGCTAGCTTTGTTAGCTCCTTGCAGTTCGCAACTTAGATACGTGATCCATACAAAGAGATTGAAATGATTTTGTAACAAAGACAGTCCAAAAGGGGATGAACCCTACTGTAACACGCGGCGATTGTTGAATGTGAGCATTTATACATTTATAAGAGGGGTGAAGGGAAAGATTAAAATAGCATTGCGTGCTTTTAAGACTTAGCTTACTAATTTTTTAGACTATGATTTTTACGAAAGAAAGCCGAAAAAATACATAACCTAATGTAACATATAGCGATTTTTGTGTATGAGTTTTATTATTTTATTATTACTATTTTTTTTTTTTTTTTTTTTTTTTAGTTTCTCAACTAGGTTGGGACCATGACTAAGATTGAAGACTGCATATTCTTAAGACGTACTAAATTAGTTTTTCTGGATTCGAAGTTAAAACTAAAAAGAGAATTATTAGGACAAACAGTAATTTTCGAATGCGATTTTTTTTTATTTCTGAAAAAATTTTGTCTGAATGTTAAGATTAAGACAAGACTACGTATTCTTAAGACACACAACCTATTTCTCTCTGTGTACTTACCAAAGCTGCAGGATTCCGTACAAGATCCGGGAAGCAGGCTTCACCACAACACCACCACAAGAAACGAAAAGTAAAAATTGCTTGGAATGTGGCGTCGTTTCGACACACGGCACGCCCCCTCGCCTCTCAAATAGCGGTCGGTGTGGTGGCGGCGGCGGTGGCGGCACGCTGGTACCACTAGTCCTTGCGATAGGTGCCGCATCCAGACAGCAACGTGACTGCTGCTCGGCTGCCGGCCGGGTCGGGGGAGTGGCGCGCGGCAGAGACGCCTGGCGCATGTCATGCGACGCCTCGGCACCGCCTCCCTCTTACAGACCCCAGTCACCAGGCGGCATCTTCTGGAGGATCCGAGAAATACACCGCGTTTGGTCCAGGGGGGAAACAGAGAAGAAAGGGGTGGCGAAATTGGGAGTTTGTCTATCTACTGGCGCCATCCTTGAGGGAAACGGTTTTCGCTGTAAACTCTTCGGGCCACGTGATTCTCCCGTCTTCTAAGGAGTCGGACTTGAAGACGAACCGCGAAGTTTGAATTTTTAACATTCGAGTGCTGCCTGGCAAATATACCGCAACCGGAATTTCAAACTTTAATTTATGACATCTAAGCATGAATTACTTCGTGGATGCTTGAATTTTATACACAATCGAAGATCCCACAATTTGCTGCGCTTCAAAACTTAGACGAATGGCTTTAGAAATTTTAAGAAAAAGAAAATCGGTGGAGTCTTATGGCGTTAGAATATTTTTTCACGAATAAAAAGTTTATAATTTCTTTATATAAATTACCCGGAACGAAATCCTATCACAACTTTTGAGGTCGAATATATGTCTTGGAAAAACGTATCGCAGTCGCACCTTTGTATTTCTAATTCTGCTGTAGAGGTGTAAACAGAAATTTATTTTGTGCAGAATTATAAAACTTTTTTGGAATATTGCAATTTTTTATGTGTTTTTGACCAACTTTCGTCACTTTTGAATTATGTACCTTCGAGTTCATACGTAAGACCTAAAATTAAAATCCTTCGAGAAAGTTTCAATGTTTATGTAATGAGAGTTTCTCCCGTACTTTGTCTCGAGAACAAAATTAAATTTTTAGGGTTAGAAATTTTAAATGAAATTTAAACAAAGATCTCGCCCTGACATAACTTGTCCCCCAAGGTTTTACAAAGAATTTTCTTATCAAGATTGGACTGAAGTAGAAAGTAGTTTTCCTCTCGTCCCGTTAGTACGTCACGACAGAGCGTAATGTGGAGTAGCCAAAGTGTGGTTATGTGCCCGCCCGGCGTTGAAGCGCCGACTGATATGACGATCGAGCTATGAAGGGGGGGTTAATGTAGGTGTTGCCACACGACATTTACCTCACCGATTGTTTCAATAAACGGGAATCGCGGGTCAAACTCTGTTGTGTTGTTGTCCTGCTGATATCGCTCGGCGCATGCGTTGTTTGTATATGTGACACTTTCACACATGTTGTGTATATCAGCAGCTCGGAAACCAGTAACTGTTTATAAATACACACAAACACGCGTGTTGCGGGCAATCCATACTCTCGCTATTATCATGTGGTGAGTACAGAATGAAGCAGTTTCACCCCCTCTACATTCCAACCCAGATCAATCCCAAAATACAGAAATCGTCAACTAATATTAACTTTTCTTGTCTTTTCTTCCCTTCAGATTGTCAGCAAACCTTCGTAATATTTTCTTTTTATTTATTTTATTGCTTATTTTATGTATTTCTCTCTGACAACATTTTAACGGCCATAAAAAGATCCTTCACAATACTGAGGCGGGAGAAAGAGAGAAAAAATGTTCTTTCTTTGTTTTTATACATTCGGCGAGTTTCGTAATCTGTCGGTCGAGTTCGGAGAGTGTGGGATGTTATGCATTAGATACAGACCTATGTCGTTCTGGACCAGTTTGGATTAAGTATTTTTGAAAAAAAAAAAAAAGTGTGGCCTCGATGGCGCACGCCCCGTCGGTGTTCTCACTGCAGTTCGGGCGGCACATCCAGCGCTCCTGATGGTACTTAAGCCCCGAGATCACAACAGCCGCACAACAGGGGCCAAGGTTTGTGCTCCTATATTTCTATATGCATTAATTATCAGCTCTTTATTGATGTCTGAAAGCAGACACTTCAGTTTCATTGCAACCTACATGATAATGATGATAATGATGATGATGATGATGACGATGAAACTCACGCTCACTTCACTGCAGCTATCAATCGTCTCTTCAAGCTCAAATGGAATACAAGCTACTTTTAACTAAGTTATATATATTTCGAAACAGAATTAGTGCAATTAACATGTACTTTGTTCATAAGACCTGGGCTCAACTATCGACAGGCGAATGAAATTTATTGAGCTTACTAGAAATAGATTTGTGTACTTGATTTTTATCTGTTTATCCTACACATGTCTCAAGCAATAGATATCCACTGTGCTTGTAAGCCCAGTCACTTATACACGTGTCGCTACTAGGCCTGTTGGTTAAGACTCTGAACATACATATTATATTAAAGCGTAAAAATCCAGAAGTGGTTCGAAAAGTTAATAATAATAATAATAATAATAATAATAATAATAATAATTTTATTATTATTATTTATTTATTTATTTACTAATATTTATTGTGTTATACAGCAGCTTGGGGCCAATAACAGTTCAGCACAAGATTTACAGTGTACAAGGAATAACCAAATAGTGCATATAAATAATTATTAAAATTACAGACAAATGCAAATAAACAATAATGACAAAATGGATAGATAAAAACAGTGCATACAGATAATTATTAAAATTAGAGACAAATACAAATAAACAATAATGACAAAATGAATAGATAATAACAAAAATACATGATACAGAAAAGCTAAAAACAACACAAACGAATGACGTTGAAGTGAATATGCTTAATATAAGAATAGCCAAACAACAAACTATACATTAAACGGATCTGAATTAATATAATGTAAATTGGCAGCTTTCATGCATCTGACAACTGGAGAGAGAGATTTAGGCTTATAGGTATAACAAATTTTTTGAAATCTTAAACCATTCGAAGGGGCCCGAAGGTAGATATTGCTTATGAAGGATTCACAATCAATATCACCCTTTAAGGCCTTACAAAAGAATAAGTAGTCAAGTTCAAGAAGTCTAGCATAAAGGCTAGAAAAGTTAAAATATTTACAAGTACTCTCAAATGAATTTGGTAAAAACCTAAAAGCACATAGGGACATAAATTTTCTTTGGATGATTTCCAATTTACCCGAATCAGTAGAAGTAATAGAATTCCAGGCGACAGATGCATATTCTAGTTTAAATCTGATTAATGTATAATATAGAATTACAAGAGTAGCTAGGGTAGAAAAAGAATAAGTTATAGACCTTATAAGTCCGAGCATTCTAATGGAATGATTATAAATATGTTGGACATGATTATGAAAAAGTAATTTGGTATCGAGTAGAACTCCCAGGTCTCTAATATAATAATAATAATAATAATAATAATAATAATAATAATAATAATAATAATAATAATAATGCCTTTTTATCGACATCATCTTCGATGTGATTTTACAAATAGTGTAACTGATCACTCATCTAGTGCACTTAGATTGATGTACCGGAAGAAAGAGTGATAATGTAAGCTCCCTTCCTTATAAATTGAACCTGTGTCCTTTATCGTCTTTATATCCCGATTGGCTTAAAATATGGTTTTACTTCACACTAAATAGATGTAAATCAAGTTGATTATGCGAATCTAGAGTCGGTTTGAACAAATTTAGGCAGCACAAAAATGTGAGTAATGGTAATAATAATGATAATAATAATAATAATAATAATAATAATAATAATAATAATAATAATAATAATAATAGTCTAATAATAATAATAATAAAACACTAATAACAGTAATAATTTATATTCTTTTACTCGTTATCCTCTAAGGCTGGTTCAAGTGGTAGCGTGTTCCACTACTGAACTCGATTTCTGCATGGAAGTAGACACTTAAGGAGACTGGGCATGTGAATTGTACTGATCCGGCGCTTCTTACGCTGACCATACCACTAACAAGTCTAGTATTGTGTTGAGCAAGAGCTTAAAAAATATATTCAGCAGCAAAAGTCTACATTGGCTTACAAAAATAATTTCTTCGTTGTTGGATACACACTTTCAACACTTATATAATCACTGATTAACTTTATAACCTCTTTACTGTGTTGTTTAGCTAAATGCCCGAAGACAGGTCTGAACCTCATAAGTGATACTAAGAAGGCACCGCTTATGAGGCAACTAGGCCAGGAAATAATGGCGTAGGGTGGCCAGTTCCTTTCCCCCTCCATTGCATACATCGCCGATTAGCTACATATTACTAGTCAGACTTCTGATGTATACAAACAATTGTTTTTCTTCTGACATATATCGTCAAATGAGATGTACTGTCCGATAACAGATGTAGGCTACATATCAGCCAGAACATCAATCAGAACATTACAAAATTACATGGCTGACTAGTCTCGAAGTGATACTTCTTCATTGCCTACGAGGCTTCGGACAATGAAGAATACTACTTCGAAACTAGTAATTTTGTAATGTTAACACAGTAAAGATGTTATAAAGTTAATTAGTGAAAAATAATTTCATTCCAACTTGTCTTTGATACTATGTCTTTCTTATTTTAGTTGTACGATATTTATTAGATTGTAACATAATCTATAAAATCCTGTGCTGCTCTTAAGTAACTTCCTCTTTCGTATAGAATAGTTGAATGGTATAATATGAAAAAATAAATTTGCGATTTCTCAGGACATTGATAGGCTATTCTACAGGGACATCATTTTATTTTTACTAACATTTCTAATATTAACCTCGCTATACCTTTGGATTAATGGTTGAGAACCAGAAACACCGTTTGCTACTCCCTTCCACGACTGGAGTTTGATGATACTGGCGTAAACTACAAACAAATCACTTTATTAGGTATAGGAGGGAAGAAAAGTAGTTAATCCATTTACGTAAACTAGGAAATATCGCGATTTTGAGTTTGATAATTTTCATTAGGTTTTTGTTTAATCAAAATACAGCACTGTATTATGAATAAGTGTTTCTACTCACGAACTGAGCTATCCATGCGAACATATTCATTATGCAGTGTACGAGTATATTATACTGTCTACAGCACATTAGCGTACAATACAGACAATGAAGTTAAATTGAAAAGTAAAAGATATTTAAACAAATTTTTGAAAATGGTGCCCGTTCATTTCGATACAGGCTTCAGTTCTTTTGTGCATATTATCGCACTATAGACTATTGTACCTAATTCCAATTACCAGTTTCGTCCTTCGTACTAGTAACTCATGTTGAAATAATTATGTACCTACTCTACAAAAGAGTACCTTATGAACTGTAAATTCAATCTTCACTTCTGCTCGATCCGAAAAGATAAAATTACTCAGACATGCTATCTACTGTCCATCCAAGTGGTTCTGTCGTAGAAAGGGAGGAAATCACGTGATACTTAATTACTTTACTAGGCGAGGCCCTTTTAATTAAGTTATTTATATAATATTACGTAGACGTCCAATTTCTAACAGAAATTAATGTTTTCAGAAAAGAGCTAAGACAACCCAGCCACTAGCCTTTACAGAGGGACGAGCAGAAGCGGGTGGGGGAAACCGGGATGCGACGTAGGCAAACGGACGACACTACCTGTGCGAGAATACGATTCAATATTGAAAGCTCTTTCGTCACTGGAAAACGCGAACATATTTCTGAAACGTACTATACTCACTAACTCAGTACTGTTTTCTATGACCGTAAGGCGACTTTAAGTACATACGCGGCCTTGTTTCTGTGTGGAGGACGATTGGAAGTTTACTAGTAGAGGGGGTGGGAGTGAAGCAGATTCAAAAACTCATGTGTAATAAAAATTGAAGTAAAAATAAAATGATGTCCCTGTATAATAATTGAAACGGACCTACCAACTTAGTAATAAACATTTTTAAACGCGACGGGTGATATAGAGTATAGTAGGAAGTAAACAGCCGTAATATAGATTAGATGGGAGTAAAGATGGTAATCTTAGCTTTAACGAAAAAAGTCACCGATGATGAAAGAGGTTAGCCTACTTCTCGTCGCAATGTAATTTGGAAGGAAATCTATTCTTGTAATATTATCGCAATGTTTTATGCGTTAAGGGAAAGCATATAATGTTACACTTTTAATGGAATGGATAATGCATCACCAGCATCAGTTTTCTGTGCAGGAGGTGACAGCGATGTAAAGTGGAATTTATGCTAGACAGAGGGAAGTTGAGAAACATTTTCTCAATGTACGCACAGCTGCGTTTGAGAAAACGTCACAGAATTCGTATGCACATTCAAGGTTTTGAGACGCTCTTGAGACTGTCCCAGGATATCATTGAGACTGAGCTGAGAATGTCTATGAGTGGTCTTGGGAACATCTCAGTCGATTGTGAGAAAAAATGGGTGCTATTTTAGATAACGATCGAGTTTCTTTATTTTATTTGAATTGAAGTTGACATTGAACAAGAACAACAGCTACCAAGATGATATGAAGGGTTCAGAGCCATAGTGGGCCAAGCGCTATCTATTAAAAACGGAGAAAACAATGGTTAAAATTAAGTAATTATCATAATTTAACGAAACATATGGCAAGTAAGATAAAGTATGCACATTAAAACTAAATTAGATGTCAATCTTCATTAAAATATGATATTTACTTAACTTTAAATCTTGCTTTCTCCGTGTTTAATAAATGGCGCTTGGCCCACTATGGCTCTGAAACCTTCATATTTTAGAGACAATGAAAATTCACTAGAATTTTATAATAGTTTGAAGTTTTACAAACGCTACGGATTTACAAAGAACAGCGTTCTAAGTGGCATTTTTATTCTATTAACGGTCGAAGAACAAGGACAGGTCGTGGTCTTCCTATTCCAAGAATTCTGCAACCTTTGATTGCCTTAAGATTTTATGCATCATGATACTTTCAAGTGAGTGCAACTCATACCTTATCATAGTTAGGCAAGACATGAAACTTTATTACAGTGTGTGTGTTTGTTAGGTTATAATTGCGAAATTAGTTTGTTACAAGTTGGGTATTTTTAATTACGACACGAATCAATGCACGATCGTAAACAATGCTAATTCGCAGATACTGATCACGTGGTCAGCAATGACGACATAATTATATGCAAAAATTAGCCTTCAAAGTGAATATTCTCATCACAATCTCAGGATTGTCTCAAGATGAAGAAAGGGCCGAGTATGCGACTGTGCATACGAATATTGAGACCTGTCTTGACTTATTTTTGGTCTTGGGAAAGTCTTGAGAATAGCTTGGCGTTGACTATGTACACGGGTCTACTTCTTATTTATGATCATCATCATCATCATCATCATCATCATCATCATCATCATCATCATCAGCAGCAGCAGCAGCAGCAGGATATAAAACTAATTATGCGGTCCCGACGTACTTCAGCAAGGCATTACTTACATGTGATAATTATGCTTTGTTTTGCCTCCCGCTGCTAGACTGAAGTCACAGTGACATTTCTACCTCAGTTGAAAGTGTACTACGCTCCTATTGCTTCAAGAAAGAAAGCCGAATATTTGACTTTTTTAACCGACTTACATATCTCCTGGTAATGGTAGTGGAGAAGGTGAAATCATTACAACGCGCGTTCAATTTCATATCTGTTGAAATACAGTGTCTTTCACAATGATTAGAGATTTCCATTACTATGACGTAGTTTATGTTCGCACTTAAGGATTCTACTGTGAGATCTACAAAGGTTATCTAATAGGCTTATGGAATAAAGTCTCGTAAAAAATTACGAAATTCTACTCAAGAAAACAGAGAAATATAGGATTGAAATCCATTGAAAAGAAATTAATTTAGAAATTTATTTAGAATGAAAAACTACAGAAAGGGAATTAGAACTAAGACCTTATGTTGTAGATTTACAAGAACCACAGATTAGGCAAAATACCAGCCAACCGTCTGATCTTACTTAGCATATAGGCTATATGTGTCTCGAGGTCAACATATAGGCTAGATTGAAATTGCATAAATCCCTGCAAATGGCCTTTGACAGACAAAAAAAAAGTACTGTAGATTCAAGAGAGAAAATAAGCCTTCAAAATATATAAATTGGAGACATTACTAGTAATCATTTAGATCAGAAACGCACACAAGTCTTCTAGAAGTTTAAGTCATTTACCGCTCATGTGTTCCTCACTTGAGTGAGAGATACTGTAATGCAATTGATCACACATGGGTGGTCAGGGGTTTGCTTTTTGGTGCCCGCGGATCGGCGTATAAATATACTACTGATATTTAAAACAATATGATATGACATCCCAAGATATTAAAAATATTTGTTTAAATATCTTAAAGAAATCCATAGGCATTTTACATAAGTTAATCATTTATACAATGTTTAATCTTTTAAATTTTCTAAATTGCATATTGTACTATGATTGCTACCTATTGTATTGATTTTTCTCTCCAATCCATATATGCATTTTTTTAATGTTTTCCGGACTTATATGGTCACCTGTTATGACAGGCGGATTTTATTATTATTACCAACTTTTCACTCATATATTTTCTTTATTTTTAGAAAGACTAGACTCTTTCTCTTAAAAATAACATATGCTACATAGACTGCCTAGATGAACGAACTACTTCTTAATCGATTATCTTAAGTTTTACATTAAAATGTAATCCCGGACAGATATAAGTTACCTATTGTGATTTTTGTGGTGGACAAGGTGGTTATAAATTTCTCTGAAGTTTTCTGTATATAATTGCTCCATTATCTCTTGATTTTTTAATAATCCTACGTACTAGAAATGGAAGTTAAATAAGGAATTACTATCATAATCGCATCGGCATTAATATTCTTCGTAGCTTAAAATATCGTTAAGCAAAATTAATTCCGTGCCTTAGAGATATTTCGTTGGATTAATCTTGTTCGGGATAGGGACCGATGGCGGGCATATATGAAAGCGGCAATGAATCTCTGGGTTCCTTAAAAGCCATTTGTGAGTAAGTACGTAGGAGATATTTCGTAGTTTATTCTTCTTTTGCGTTTGTTCTAGCGTGTCTTGCGTATCAAATCTTGCGGACCAGGCTAGAAGTGGAGATTTATCTCCTTTTCTTAGTGTTTAGTTTGTATCCCTGGGAGGTTCGTGTCAATACGTGAGTATGTTTTGTATTGCTCACTTTTTGGAGGCAGATTGACTTTTATAATCATATCTCATATTATATATATATATATATATATATATATATATATATATATATATATATATATATATATATATAATTTGAACTGGTAATGGAAATTACGGAAAAACGGCTGAACGGATTTTAATGAATGACCTCTCATTTTGAAGCTTGGTATCCAAGGATTTTCAGAAAAATAGTAGTTTTCAGTGAAGCGTTAGTTTTCCTACATAATTTTCCTATTTTCCAAAATCCATCTTTCGTCAGTTTTGAGAACTAATGGCATTTCAAAATGAAACAAAACACACACTACAATAAACAATATTTTACGAAGGCCATTACGTGCAGAATTGCTGACAAACAGTTCAGATGGCTCAGATTCTCTGACATCATAATGCCAATATGTCGACATTAATTTGTGTAATTTTTCATAACGTTTCTACCTATTGGTTATTAAAAACTTCAAGACTTACAGGTCTGGTTCTCTGGTGTGTAATTTTCTGAGTGGTCCTATAGCTATTAAAAACTACAGAACTTGAGAATATTTGATGATATTACCATTAAAAATGAAATATTATTATAGTTAATGCAATTATGTGAGTATTTGTCATTAATTATGTACACATTAATGCTATGTTAATGATATTAAACTGAAACGTTTTGGTTCTTATACGTGTAAGTAGATGTAGAGAAAGGATATCTTAAATTAGTTCTTCATTTCTATAATTTACTGAATAACGGCTTTAGATATAGGAACGACTTCAGAATACCCCGTAAGTACATATGTCGTTATTGCTTTATTGAATTATTTATTTTTGGTCCAAGGGACATATATTTTTTATGTACCGGTACTTATTTATTTATCTACCCTTGTGCCATCAACAATAAAAAAATTGTGTTTTAATTATTTTTAATTTGCACAGTCTTTGTACATAAGTACTTACGCGGTATTCTGAAGTATAGCGCGGCTATATAATATATACTGAAAATTTGCGTAAGGTAACAATATTGTTATTAAAAACTAAATATTTTTATTGTTATTAATCAAATGGTGTGGGTCTTTTTCATATATTTAATTGTGGTGTGGTATAGTTATTTATATGTGTGATTCTCTCATTTTCTTAGGTAGTGGAAAACGCCTTAGTTATTGAGCCAAGATTCCTATTTTATCTGCATCTTTATACTACATCAAAATTAATTTCATATTCCTTTGGTTTAATCGATTAGATTTGTGATCGCTGCTGAACACATCTCTAATCTTCCGCCATTAACAATTTATTACAAGCTTATAAAAAATTAAAACTCATTGATTTAACATGCTAACGTTTTACGTGGCCAAAATGATGTCCAGGTACCTAATATACTCCACACGTTGTCAGATATTGTTGCTAACAATCTTTATGCTATTTCCTACAAAAATACATGACAATTGTTGGCAAATGAAAACGTGCCATCTGCAGATTTAAGTTTCGATGATCATATTGGGTTAGATCAAAGGCGACACAATAAACTTATTGCAGAGGACATTGCAGGTGTTTTTGTCTCCATAGATGGTGAGCCACCAAAATACTATTAAATTGTGCATGGCAGACAAGGGGGATCAAATTAAGCTCTCACTGTAATCTGATTAAATATATCCCCACCTCTTCCCTGATGAATCACAATTGCAACACAACGCCAGCAAAACAAGCCCACTAGAAAGTCTTTACTTCAGTTTGTACCATTTCGGATTGCTGTTCGTAACCATTTCTCACACATTCATTAGTGACACAAGTTAATCCAGTAATATATGGTAGATCAGTATTGTCTGCAGAAAGCGCAAAAATTGCAATTCCTAAGAAAAGACAAAAAGAATTATTTATTGGTAAAATAAGAGGCCTACAAGATTTTGCAGTCTCTTGATCACCTCAGCAAGATCTCTTAGTGGGAAAAAGTGGTTCTGCCTCTACATTTCAAGGTAATTCACGAAACATGCAGCATCTATACCAAGATGCTATGTCTATTGTTAAAAAGCATGACAAACCTGATATTTTCTTAATTCTCACCTACAATCCGCAATGACCTGAAATAGCTGATATTCTACATTGACAATAAATCTGAAAAAAAGGTTTATTTGAATTTCTAATGAACTAATTTGCAGCATTTGCTGCATAAGCCACTAGTTATTTTATAAATAATACTATTTGTTTATGTTTATTAACTTATTTGGACTGAATTAACTTAATGTAGTACAACCAATTATGGTGATTATTATTATTATTATTATTATTATTATTATTATTATTATTATTATTATTATTATTATTGTAAAGTACGTTTCTTGGAATTTCTGACTTTATAATCTGCTGCAAGGTTATTCAGAGGATATACTGTAAATATTCAAGTAGTGCATTGAGTGAAATCTGTTAGATCACTACGAGGCACACCTGCCTGGACAGAGTATGAATAGAGTACTTCTGGATTAAATAGCATCCCTCCTGAACCTGTCCTTCTCATTGTTTGTGAATGATTCAGTAATAAGAGCAATCTCATTCAATGTATTGTGCACCAGATGCATTCAATCTTCCAGCTCTGTCACCTGTTGGTGGGCAAGTGTACACTAACTAGTCTTTATGTTCGGCTCCGTTAACCAACAAGCTCTGAAGTCTTTCGCCTCGAAAACAACCGACCTCAGAACAACAAATCGAATGAGGGATTCTAATTTTGGCATTGGAATATACATGTGGCTCGACAACAGGCAAATCTTGTCCTTTTCCACCTGTTCTTTAATTATGGATCTCGAACAAAAGACTAAAGCACACAGTGATGTTTGTGGATACTCTGCAAACATCGTGAACAAAGGACCCTTACTCATTATATTTTCTACATTATTGTATCTACTGCAAGATGACTCTTCGCAGCAAGTTTATTCATGCGGGTTTTCGAGGAAATTTAGAAGACTGTGATTCACCGTTATCCGAACAGCCATAGCATCGGATTTCCACACTATAGCCTGAGTTCAAAGCCTGGCAATTCAAAAAATATAGTCCGTTCGCTGGCGTGTTCTCGAAACGAGGGGCACATTTGCCGTGGTTGCGAATGCCTCCATGTTTTGTTAGCGGTGGTGATGCTGTAAAGCGCCACTAAGTGTTAGACCACATAGGGCAATATTGACATCGGATTCGGTTTATAGTTTCTACATTGAAGCCCTCGCCTTATTCGCTGAACTCAGATCGTAACTCATATTTGTATAGTTTGAATTATAAAATCAACAATAATTCTGTTCTCAATGCCATTGCTGTTCTTGTTGTTATTGTTCTGTTGATTTCTCTGTTCACACGTATAAAGTAGCCTAAATGGTAGCAAATCGCTAATAGAAAAAAAGTCACCACAGTTTTCATCCTAGCCGAAGTGAAATTTCACATGGAAAGAACAACAGCATGGTCCGCCGAGTTAGCTCTGTGGCAGCGCGTCTGCCTCCAGACTAGCCGGCCCGGGTTCGATTCCCGTTGGGATCAGAAACTTTCATATAAAATTTCTATCTCGGTACTAGGAGAGATGGCGGTGCACAACTTCTAATCACTAGATTGTGCACCAATATGCCTGAGTTAAATCCAAAATCTCTCCGCAGTGCATATGAAGAGAAGGCATATGTCACTGTTGATAGTGATTCGTCCGTCGGAGGGGGACGTTAAGCCTGGCGGCCCCCTTGGTGCTATTCGACAGGAGTAGGCTACGTGCCGACATCTGGTTTCCCCTTCTCCCTTCTCCATCATCATCATCATCATCATCATCATCATCATCATCATCATCATCTTCATCCTCACCTATTTTCTACACTACATTACACTAACACTTAACATACACTCACCCTAGTACACGACATAACTCTTCACTGATACACATCATGCATAACGTGGCCCGACGAAGTGGTGTGCAACTCGAAAATGGGTCATAGTCCTGCCATCTATCCGCAGTATGAGGAACCCGAATCACGCAAAGTGAAGTGGGTAGGCATTAGACACACACAGAACAACAGGATTTTACCACAGTCTATAGAAAATAGCATTGAACATATGGAGGCAGTTCCATCAACTATTTATAAGTATTTTTCTTGAGAACTTCGATTTAATTAGTTTCATTTAATTCATAGAACATAATTTCATTGAGAACTAGGTCGATTTCGTATGCTAAAATTGTATTAGGCTACATCTCTAAAATTACCATATATTTAATTTACGAATAACGGGGTAACAGCTAAATTGATGGAATAGTCTTCCGCTCTCTTGCCAAAGATCTCCGCTGGAAAACATAACAAATAAGTAGGGGTGGTACAATTAAGGCTAAGATTTCACACTGTTAAAGCACGCTTATTTGAAAAAGTACATAAAATTTAACTATCAGCAAACCAACAAGGGCATTAGGTATGTATCTTAGGTTCTTGTTTGATTATAATGTGAAGTTAATAATGGAAAAAGTGTGCTGTACATAATCCTAAATTTGTATTATAAGCACTCCTTAACATTTTTAATAACGGAAAACGTGTGCTGCACATAATCTTAATTTTGTATTATATAAGCCCCGTAACATTTGTTAACGGAAAATGTGTGCTGCAAATAATCTTAAATTTGTATTATAAGCGCTCCTTAACATTTTTAATGACGGAAAAAGTGTGCTGTACATAATCTTAATTTTGTATTATAAGCGCTCCGTAACATTTAATAACGGAAAACGTGTGTTGCAAATAATCTTACATTTTTATTATACGCGCTTCTTAACATTTAATAACGGTAAACGTGTGCTGCACATAATCTTAAGTCTGTATTATAAGCACTTCTTAACCCAATAAAATAACAGTTATTATTATTATTATTATTATTATTATTATTATTATTATTATTATTATTATTATTATTATTATTCAGATATTTGAGATGTACTATAAGCAGTAACTTGAGCTGCTGTCAAGAAGTTAAAAGGAGAATAACAATGGCAAAGGAAGCTTTTAATAGAAAAAGGACTTCGGGAGAAATAACTAAGGAAGAGACTAGTGAAGTGCTTTGTGCGGAGTATAGCATTCTATGGGGCAGAAACATGGACATTATGACGAAGTGAAGAGAAGCGAATAGAAGCATTTGAAATGTGGATATGGAGAAGGATGGAAGGTGTGAAATGGACAGACAGAGTAAGAAAGGAAGCTGTGTTGGAAAAAGTGGATGAAGAAAGAATGATGCTGAAACTGATCAGAAAGAGGAAAAGGAATTGGCTGGGTCACTGGTTGAGAAGAAAGTTTCTTCTGAAGGATGCACTGGAAGGAATGGTGAACGGGAGAAGAGTTCGGGACAGAAGAAGATATCAGATGATAGACGACATTAAGATATATGGATCATATGCGGAGACAAAGAGGAAGGCAGAAAATAGGAAAGACTGGAGAATGCTGGGTTTCCAGTGAAATACTTACCCTTGTGCAGAACACTATGAATGAATTATATTAATAATAATAATAATAATAATAATAATAATAATGATAATAATAATAATAATAATAATAATAATAATAATGTTTTATTTTCGATGGCAGAGTTAAGGCCATAAGGCCTTCTCTTCCACTCAACCAGCCTTAATCAATACAATACATATTTAAATTACAAACTACACTTAAAAGGTTCTCCAGCAATATTCTTCAATTTTAACGACTAGTAGACTACATATTTATTTAAATTTAGATAAACCTATAAGGTAAAGTAGTAACTTCATTTATGAGCAAATTTAATTAAATCAATTATAATTAATTTAATATTTGGGATAGCTAGTAAAATGATGAAAATTAATTTAATATAAGCTTACTAGAACTATGTTACAGGGAGAAAAAAAATATATATATATAAATCTAAAATATATTTTTATAATGAGAATATTAATATAATTGCCATTAGAGGTTTTGTAAATCTATTTAGAGAAATTAATGATGATAATAAGAATGGACAGATGTTAGTTTCGTTATAAGTAACAAATATTAATCAGCAATTAATCTGTTAAGTAAGAATTTATGTAATTTTGACCTAAATGAAGTTATTGTCCATTATTATTATTATTATTATTATTATTATTATTATTATTATTATTATTATTATTATTATTAGTACTATTATTTGTAATTGCAGTAACTTTTTAGGTCCCTAAAACTGTATTTTAATGCGTACTTTCGATCATTATGGAGCCTAGTTGAGGTGTGTGAAAGTTGGTTAATGGCCTAAATATCCGAAATCTAGTTATAATGTAGCCTATATAAAATATAATGTATGTTTTTGCAGGCATCATTGTGGCATTAATAGGCTTTTTATCATTTCAACGGACTCAACGTACCTATCTTGTGCGATAAACTTATTAGGAAGAGAGTGAGATAGAGATACTACTCGCATACCTCACTCGTTCTACTAACGGAGGCACTTGCGGCAACAGTGTACTAGCCAAGACCCGTAAGACCAATGCTTTTTTCTTAAGCTGTAATGGAATACTCTATAATATATACAGTCACGAAGCTTGAGTTGTGAGGGTACTAGGAACAATAGACTGTGCCGGTACTATTTCTCATTGTCTGTAATGAGGCGATATTAGCGATCCTAGTGGTTAGCAACTATCTATGGATGCATATTTACTACGTATTGAGCTTCGTGACTGTATATTTTAGACCAGTGGTCGTCAGCACTCGCTGAAATATGCAAAGGGTAAATGAGCCGTCCCGTGTGTCCCGTCGTGCAGCAGGAAGAGGTAGAGAGTATATCCGCTAGCAGCTACGAGTGCACCATGGTGCACTGTGTTCTCCGCGGGTAAGAGACGCTAGCCCTAGGGTGCTCTGTGCTGACGACCGCTGTTCTAGACACTGATTTCACCTCTCGAGAAACTGTCCTTATAAACAAAGGCTATCATAATAAGAAACATAAAGGTGTTGCCTGTTAATGAAGGGTTGATCGGTGACTGATAAAAAAAATATGCATTTTGACTTTTTAGTATTTGCAACTGTGAAGGGAATGTAACGTAAAATCAATTAATTTCACGGGATTTTACGCAGAAACAATGGTATACAAAATACCTAAAGTTAGTGTACCATTGTTAGGTAAACTTTACGGTGCTAATGAATTCAGTGCCGATAAATTTTCAACTATTGGAACCAGTTCTTTTAAGTAAATTTTGTAAAAATGTATAAATTGTGAAAAGAAGTACCTCAACATAATAATTAACGATCAAACATAAATCTGCACCTGTTCACTTTAGAACTGTGCCAGGCTTCCATTAGCATTGGTTTTATTTTCTGGAAACTTAAGAATAACTCCCCTAAAACATTTTTTGAAATTGTACTCTATGAAATTTGTCTCCTTGTGATTCAACATTGCGAAGAAGTTACGTGTGTGGCCATCATGTGATTCAAAACATTTTGGTGAAGTAAAAAATAGAGAAGAATGGATCTATATTGATAAAATAACAGACATGGTGAAAATATATTTAACCACTATAATTCGGTACAGGCGCGATTAAATTATTGCATCATGATGATGTGTCATAGTAAACTTGTTTGTCCTCTGAAGAGACAGAGAAGCATAATATTGGAACATTTGCTCCCATATTTACTCGTAATTTATGTAGACCTATCTGTTGGCCTGACGAGGTAAAACACAACGCTATTCCCATCCTCACAACAGAAGCGACATCATGTTATAGCTACTGAAATTCGAGAGCTGAAAAATCTGCTCTAATATCCTTATATCTCAAATGAAGCTAACATAAATGAATTTTCGAGATAGTACTTCATCTATTATGAAAGAATTAGTTTTCATAGTCGTCCTCTATTTCATAGAATCTTGTTATATGCTGTCAGCAGTCCACCAAACTTGGAAGAAAAAAAAAAAAAAAAAAAAAAAAAAAAAGGAAGACACTTGTGGCATCGATAAAGTTTCTTAAAAATAATGTGAAAAAGTTTGAAATAGTCCCATGTGAAGTGAGCGGTGCAATAAGGTGATAGTAAGTATGTAAAGGTGTGTCGACTGAAACATACTTGTCATATAATTTGATTCAGGATCTTTCTCTGCTTTAAAGACCATTCTATAATCACTTATGTTTATTTATGGCTATTATTTGTATGCACTCATGTGACTATTCACTATTATGTAAAGGTGTGTCGACTGAAACATACTTGTCATATAATTTGATTCAGGATCTTTCTCTGCTTTAAAGACCATTCTATAATCACTTATGTTTATTTATGGCTATTATTTGTATGCACTCATGTGACTATTCACTATTATTGGTTATATTAGAGTTATTTACCAAATTTACTCATAGGCCTATATTCGAAAAATGATCACTTTCCCATCAGTGTAAGCTATCGAATGAATACCTAATAGCAGCCATATCAGTAGGCAAATTATGAATATTAGTAGTACAGTCTAGAATTTACAGTCACGAAGCTTGAGTTTATGAGGGTACTAGGAACAATAGACTGTGCAGGTACTATTTCGCATTGTCTGTAACGAGGAGATAGCAGCGAACCTAGTGGTCAGCAACTATCTATGGATGCAAATTTACTACGTATTGAGCTTCGTGACTGTATGCACTAGACTGTGATTTAACCCATTTTAACTCAGGACAGGAGCGGAAACTGTTGTACTATGCCAATGGTTCCCAATTGGCGGTCCGCGGGTTTTCTCGCTGTTTATATAATTCTGAAGCGTTTAGTAATAGCTCTGCAAGTGAAATATTATTTTGCTTTATTTTTTGATGTGCGCGCCTTTGCTGCGGGGTTCATAAAAGTCTTCGGTAGTCATACTATAGGCCTAATAAGAGTATTCTTATGTCAGACATGTCTAGAAACCACAAATGTGCTTTGGCATTTAAAGAGGAGAATATCGAAGTGGTATGTCTGAGGTATGTGATACTACATTTTTTTCAACTGCAGTAGAGCGTCTCGTTTAGGCACATTGAAAACGTAAACAAAGTGCAGGTAACGTATGGGGGGAGGATGAGCCGTACGATGAACACGAGGGATGCACAAGGTTTTAGTTACAACATTAATACGGAGCATTAATTGAAATTATATTTTCCAAAAACACACAAAACAAAAGAACACAAATTATATAACGTTATCATAGACAGATTTTAACAAATAAGCAATTTGTAACGTTGAAATAATTCAATACAACAATTCAAATTTTGCTACTTATATGATGTTGCTTTCAAGGAGCATTTTTTACGGTCATGAATTTCATTTTCTCTATACTAACATAATATCACCGCCTTCTGAGGCCAAATTAACAAAACTACAGTATATTGGTCTGAAGTGAGAACACTATTTCCTAAACATAATTTTCCCTTCTCAAAGTTAAATTTATTCAGGTACAGTACAGAAGACGGTGATATTATGTTAGTCATAGAGAGAATGATATTCATGACCGTAAAAAATGTTACTTGAAAGCAACATAACATCATGTAAGTAGCAAAATTTGATTTGTTATATTGAATTATTTCAACGCTACAATTGCTTGTTTGTTAAAATCTGTATATGATAACGTTATGCAATTTGTGTTCTTTTGTTTTGTGTGTTTTTGGAAAATACAATTTCAATATTAATGCTCCGCCATAAATGTTTAATAAAACCTTATGCATCCCTCGTGTTCATCGTACGGCATTCCTCTCCACACACTTTACCTGCACTTTGTTTACGTTTTCACTATGCCTAAATGAGACGCTCTTCTGTAATTCAAAATTTCTATGTGATCAATTGAACAAATTTTGCGCGTTTATGCATGATAGCCTACTCAGCAGATGTCTTCACATAGGCCTACTTTAACCATCGCAGCACTAGTCTTCACGATAATGTGTTTAATATGTATATTTACGTTAAAGATGGATTAAGGCAGTAATTGAAAAGTGTGGTTATTGACAAGCTGAGTTGAAGGAGGTAGCCTTACTAATATTCAAACACTGAATACATTTCTGGACTCCAGTGACAAAGAATTGTGACTAGCTTCAAAGACTACTTCCCTGCACGAAAACCAAACCTTAAAACTTTGATTAAGATAAGTATGCTTATTATAAGAAGTTAGGTGAAAAAAGTATGTAACATCTAGTTCTCTTCTGCTGCACATATTTTGTGAACAGATATTTGATATGAAGAACAAGCGTAGAAATCAGCTGGATGTTGATCCAGATATCAGACAAAAAGTACTGAAAAGTGAACCGGATTTAAAATGGATTAAAAGGGAAACAAAAAAGACATGGTTTCTCGCATCACTTTAGGCCGAGTAACTACTCGACATGTTATGATTTATTTACGTACGTATAATAGAAGCTTGTTGTTTAGTCAACTCTCCGAAGACACGTCTGAACCAACAAGGCACCACTTACGACGCAACTAAGCCAGGAGATAATGGGGTAGGATGGCCAGTTCTTTTCCCCCTTCATTGCATACATCGCCGACTACTACATATACACTAATGAGACTTCTGCCTGACTTCTGAGATGTACTGCCTGTAGATGTATCTCTGGATTGAGGTTCTGGCTCATATTTTCTTGTATTATTAGGGTGTGCACCTCACTTGACTATATATGTCAAAGGAAAAGCAATTGTTTGTATACATTTGAAGTACGATTAGTGCAATATGTATAATGGGGGAGGAAAGGAATTGGCCACTCTACCCATTATCTCTTGGCTTAGTTGCCTCACAAGTTGTGCCATGTTGGTATCACTTGTGAGGTTCAGACCTGTCTTCTCCTCGTGAATCCAGTCTGCAACATGGATATTTGCTCTTTTCAGATGTGATAATATATTTCCTAAGTTGGAATCCCAGTTTCACCACATCTCTGGAGTCTTATCTAGTGTGTGGGTCAAATGAAAATGAACTCGACGCCGTAACGTAAATGAGTACCATTATCATTGCTGTTATTATTATTATTATTATTATTATTATTGTTATTATTATTATTACCATAATCATCATCATCATCTACATACGTTAGGCTAATCAAACTGTTCCGACGATGTTTAAAACAGGAGTCCATCTTTTCCAAGGTATTCCACAATTCTTCTTCCTCTTTCTTTTGTTCCCATTACCCTGGTTTATTCATCGTCATCATCATTATCATCATCATCATTATAATCATATGTTAGGCTAATCAACCTGTTCCAGCGATGTTTAAGACAGGAGTCTATCTTTTCCAAGATCTTCCCATCGTTCTTCTTCCTTTTTTTTTGTTTCCATTATTCTGGTTTAATCATCATCATCATCATCATCATATGTTAGGCTAATCAACCTGTTCCGGTGATGTTTAAGATAGAAGCCCATCTTTTCCAAGGTCTTCCCACCGTTCTTCTTCCTCTTTCTTTCGTTCCCATTACCCTGGTTTATTCATAATCATCATCATCATCATCATCATCATTATCATCATCATAATTATGTTAAGCTAATCAACCTGTTCCGACGATGTTTAAGACAGGAGTCTATCTTTTCCAAGGTCTTCCCACTGTTCTTCCTCTTTATTTTGTTCCCATTACCCTGGTTTGTTCATCATATCATCACCATCGTCATCATAATCATTATCATGATCAACATATGTTAGGCTAATCAACCTGTTTAAGACAGGAGTCTATCTTTTCCAAGGTCTTCCCACTGTTCTTCTTCCTCTTTCTTTTGTTCCCATTACCCTGGTTTATTCATCATCACCATCATCATCATAATCATTATCACGATCATCATATGTTAGGCTAATCAACCTGTTTAAGACAGGAGTCTATCTTTTCCAAGGTTTTCCCACCGTTCTTCTTCCTCTTTCTTTTGTTCCCATTACCCTGGTTTATTCATCATCATCATCATCATCATCATCATCATCATCATCATATGTTAGGCTAATCAACCTTTTCCGGTGATGTTTAAGATAGAAGTCCATCTTTTCCAAGGTCTTCCCACCGTTCTTCTTCCTCTTTCTTTTGTTCCCATACACTGGTTTATTCATCATCATCATCATCATCATCATCATCATCATCATCATCATCATCATATGTTAGGCTAATCAACCTTTTCCGGTGATGTTTAAGATAGAAGTCCATATTTTCCAAGGTCTTCCCACCGTTCTTCTTCCTCTTTCTTTTGTTCCCATTACCCTGGTTTATTCATCATCATCATCATCATCATCATCATCATCATCATATGTTAGGCTCATCAACCTTTTCCGGTAATGTTTAAGGTAGAAGTCCATCTTTTCCAAGGTCTTCCCACCGTTCTTCTTCCTCTTTCTTTTGTTCCCAGTGCCCTGGTTTATTATTCATCATCATCATCATCATCATTATCATCATATGTTAGGCTAATCAACCTTTTCCGGTGATGTTTAAGATAGAAGTCCATATTTTCCAAGGTCTTCCCACCGTTCTTCTTCCTCTTTCTTTTGTTCCCATTACCCTGGTTTATTCATCATCATCATCATCATCATCATCATCATCATCATCATCATATGTTAGGCTCATCAACCTTTTCCGGTAATGTTTAAGGTAGAAGTCCATCTTTTCCAAGGTCTTCCCACCGTTCTTCTTCCTCTTTCTTTTGTTCCCAGTGCCCTGGTTTATTATTCATCATCATCATCATCATCTACATATGTTAGGCTAATCAATCTGTTCCGATGATGTTTAAGACAGAAGTCTATCTTCTCCAAGGTCTTCCCACTGTTCTTCTTCCTCTTTCTTTTGTTCCCATTACCCTGGTTTATTCATCATCATCATCATCATCATCATCATCATCATCATCATTTACATATGTTAGGCTAATCAACCTCTTCCGGTGATGTTTAAGACAGAAGTCTATCTTTTCCAAGGTCTTCCCACCGTTCTTCTTCCTCTTTCTTTCGTTCCCATTACCTGGTTTATTCATCATCATCATCATCATCATCATCTACATATGTTAGGCTAATCAACCTGTTTCGGTGATGTTTAAGACAGAAGTCTATCTTTTCCAAGGTCTTCCCACCGTTCTTCTTCCTCCTTCTTTTGTTCCCATTATCCTGGTTTATTCATCATCATCATCATATGGTAGGCTAATCAACCTGTTCCGGTGATGTTTAAAACAGGAGTCCATCTCTTCCAAGATCTTCCCACTGTTCTTTTTCCTCTTTCTTTTGTTCCCATTACCCAGGTTTATTCATCATCATCATCATCATCATCATCATCATCATCATCATCGTCGTCGTCATCGTCATCGTCATCGTCATCGTCATCGTCATCGTCATCGTTATCATCATCATCATCATCATAATTATGTTAAGCTAATCAACCTGTTCCGACGATGTTTAAGACAGGAGTCTATCTTTTCCAAGGTCTTCCCACTGTTCTTCCTCTTTATTTTGTTCCCATTACCCTGGTTTATTCATCATCATCATCATCATCATCATCATCATCATCATCATCATCTACATAAATGTTAAGCTAATCAACCTTTTCCGACGATGTTTAAGACAGGAGTCCATCTTTTCCAAAGTATTCCCACCGTTCTTATTATTTATTTTGTTTCAATTACTCTGGTTTCATCATCATCATCACCATCATCATCATCTACAAATGTTAGGCTAATCAACCTGTTCCAGTGATGTTTAAGACAGGAGTCTATATTTTCCAAGATCTTCCCATCGTTCTTCTTTCTCTTTTTTGTTTCCATTATGCTGCTTTAATCATCATCATCATCATAATCATCATCATCATCATCATCCGACAATGTTTAAGACAGGAGTCTATCCTTTTCAAGGTCTTTCCACCGTTCTTCTTATTATTTCTTTTGTTTCCATTACTCTGGTTTCATCATCATCATCATCATCATCATCTACATATTATGTTAGGCTAATCAACCTGTTCCAGCGATGTTCAAGACAGAAGTCCATCTTTTCCAAGGTCTTTTCATCTTTCTTCTTCCTCTTTTTTGTTTCCAGTATTCTGGTTTAATCATCATCATCATCATCTATATATGTTAGGCTAATCAACCTGTTCCGACAATGTTTAAGACAAGAGTCTATCTTTTCCAAGGTCTTCCCACCGTTCTTCTTATTCTTTCTTTTGTTCCCATTACTCGTGTTTCATCATCATCATCATAATCATCATCATCATCATTATCATGATATTCATTATCATCATCACTACTACTATTGCCTTTGAACATAAGCGTAATTATATCTAAAGTGTACTTGGAATTTGAAAACTTTGACATACTTTTCTCAAAATCTACCGCTGTATTGAATATATCTTGTAGATTTTTGTTTACCTTTATATCTTAGAAATGTATATCGGACTTACATATGACAAACAATAGCGAAGGAAAAATATTTTTGCCATAGGTGGTATTCGAACTCACGATCATAGACTCCATGATATGTGAATTGTGTGCCTTAATTGTTAAGTATCATACGACCAACTGAATCTTTTCTAATACCTATTGATGGTTGGAATTCTGTTGAAGTCATCCTTTCCGACACACATCTATTCTATTCCTGAAGAGTCTTGTACCTTCTGTAGGGAGCAAATGTTCTTCCTTCTTCTCCTGGTTTTCCATTTGTCCTTTGTATCAATGGCGATCTTGCGTCATGATGACCACACGAGTAGGGAGTCCCTTAGACCTACTAGTAAGCATATAGGACTGAGAGCACATATAAAAAATCCTCTCAGGTCAAAGAACCCATTCATTGGGTGATATTCATAATGATTAATTTTGTTGAACTTTAAATAACGATAAAGAATGAATATCTTCAACTGCAAGTAGCAGTGTCAAGGGTGGAAGAAAAATATGTCACAACAGCTGAGATTGCGTAACAGACATTAGAAAAACACATACAATGGATAGAGAGAGCTCATAGTCCTGTAAGGCATAACTCTAAAGGGAAGAAACTATACAAGTACCTCGTAGGCTTGGATACGGATAGGTAACACCCCCACTACCAAGCTGTTCTTATGATTAGGTTCGTTATCCGTCCAAGAGACATTTTTAAACTAATAATTCTCAAACAATGGAAGTAAATAACTTAAATATTACAAATATAATGTTTTGTATGCCTATGTGATCTGGGAATTATTGAAAAACAGATAATTTTCTTCTAATACATACAAGTAACATAATTCACGGCAAAACTACAACATGAATATACTCGTACTTTTAAAGAATTCCTCAATGGCATTTGAGTCAAAACAAATGTTAAGAAGAAATACTGTTAGAGAGAATATTAATTTAAGAAAAATAACTTCAAGGAAAATCCACACAAGATCCAAAATTTGTAAACCGACCAAAGACGAAAGTAATGGAAGTATTACCTTCTTTCATAATTTCTGAAAACGTAACACGTCGACTGCCCTAATACACGAAACTATAGATAATATAAATATGGTATATATAGCCTATAACATTATATAGCTAGAGGACAACACAAAGTCATAAATATGTAGGTTAAAAATTAAGAAAGGGAAACTTGATCAGTAGACTTATTTGCAATCTCTCAAATTGATCTATGTGACCTATATTATATTGCACAGAGCACTAGAATAAGCGCCTCATTTCCAATGTAACGTTGCGACATATCAAGTGAAACAAGTAATGAAAAGCAGTATAAATACTAATGGATTACTTTCACCCGCTCCTTCTACTCGTATAGGCTACACATACACACAAACACATACACTCACCCACTCACACACACACACACAAAAACACACAAACTATAAACTCACTTCAAAAAAGAGAAAGCAAAAATTTTAAATTTCTCTAAGTATTGGCTGAACATGTATTAATGAAGACTAAAGTACAGGGACTATTAAGACCTAAGAAAGCAAATACAAATTCTGGAAGCAGAATGAGATTTTTATATACAGGGTGAACTGTAAGTAGTGTCATTAATTTCAGAGGGTTATTCTTTGAGATATTTGAAACAAAGAAGTTTAATTCAATTTTGCTCCCTTTTTGCTTCCTTTTCGAGATAAATATTATTTTATATGAAACATTTTATAGCGGGTTTTGGTAGAGTAATTGATTTAATCCCCAATATGTTCAGTCAATTTAAGAGAGTATTGTATTATGAATATAAATTAGCCCCCATTATTGAAGGAGTCCACACCTGTGGAGTAACGGCTAGCGCGTCTGGCCGCAAAAATAGGTGGCCCGGGTTCGATTCCCGGTCGAAGCAAGTTACCTGGTTGAAGCTTTTTCCGGTGTTTTCCCTCAACCCAATATGAGCAAATGCAGGATAACTTTCGATGCTGGATCCCGGATTCATTTCACCGGCATTATCACCTTCATCTCATTCAGACGCTAAATAACCTAAGATGTTGATAAAGCGTCGTGAAATAACCTACTAAAATTATTGAGAGAATATTAGTTTTTTCTCTTTTAAAGGTGCAGAAATTTGATACGAGAAAATGTAACTTTTCGTTCTGAATAGGAATTTTAAAATGTTACATTCATTCGGATCAAATTTATGTAAATTTAAAGGACAAAACTAAAATTATTTCAATCATTTATTATTATAATACACTGCTCTCTTATATTGACTGAGCATATTAGAAATCAAATCAATGGCTTTCCCAAGACACGTTATGAAATGTTTAATTTAAACCATTTTTATCGTTCACACCTGTGGAGTAAAGGTCAGCGCGTCTGGCCGCGAAACCAGGTGGCCCGAGTTCGAATCCCGGTCGGGGCAAGTTACCTGGTTGAGGTTTTTTCCGGGGTTTTCCCTCAACCTAATACGAGCAAATGCTGGGTAACTTTCGGTCCTAGACCCCGGACTCATTTCACCGGCATTATCACCTTCATTTCATTCAGACGCTAAATAACCTGAGATGTTGATACAGCGTCGTAAAATAACTCAATACAACAACAAACATTTTTATCTTGAAAAGGAAGCAAACGAACAAAATTCTATTAAACTTTTTTATTTGAAATATCTCAAAGAATAACCCCCTAACATTAATGACATTACTTACGGTTCTACCTGTATATACCGTTACATTTTGGACATAGGTACCTATATTAGGTAAAATCGATGTAGTAGTTTAGCCCAAACTATTTATCCAAAAGTATTTTATATTCCTTCTGAGAGGATAGTTTTCTGAAAATGGAACACGTATCATGACTAATCAGTAACAAAAATTGATAAAAAAAAAACGCGAACTATTTCAGAAATGCATTCCTCGAATGGATGGTAGTTGAATATTCTGTACCTAATTAACAAAGTACTGAAACAAACCTTGAAAGGAAGTACGATTATGAAAAATATTCATCGTGTAAAGTAGAACTAGTCAGTAACATTGGTTAGAGCAGCATTGTCAGACAGTGACTAAACGGAGCGGAGCGCTCCACTATGACTCGTTGCGTGCTCCGGTGTTTCCACAGATATAAGCAAGTTCATGCTCCGTCTGCACTCTCTAGCTCCACAACCGGTTTTGGAGCTTACAACTCTTGACACTACTGGATTAGAGTAACATAGGCCCTATTACTTGACATTTTAAAGGGCGTGGGGTTAACATGCTGAAGGCAGGGCGGTAGAGGAAGATAGCCTATTCATCTAAGATGAGAGGCATCTAAAATCCGAAGATGAGACGGCAATAAAGCGGGGAAAAGGAGGAGGGTATTCCTTGTGAAGAAAATGGGATGGTCTCCGTTTTAATGGCTTTGTGGCAGTCTGTAAGTCTAGTGGACACTAAGAGGAGAGAGGTAATTGAGAACAGGCTCGCAGTGGCATCTGCGAAGTATCTGCACACGCTGGCGAGATACGGCCATGTAGAATGAAAAATCGATGAGTGCGAGACTCATTTGTTCACGACTTTATAAAGGAATAGCCAATTTACAAATCTCATCAGTGCTTAAAGTAGAAACATGAATTGGGATCATGTAGGCCTACGATGGCAGAACATAATGTACTGAGTGTTCTTTCTATCTTTATCTATTTTTCTTCTGTAAATTTTTCTACCAAGAACATCATCACATTGACAGTAGCCAAATTTTCTTACCCCAGTTAGGACTCAAATCCACAGATATGGTTGCTACGCATTGTTGACGATATGCGTCCTTACGCGTTATGTAGGTCTACTCGTATGTTGGAGCAGGTGTATAATAATAATAATAATAATAATAATAATAATAATGAGTATCGGCGTAGCTCAGTCGGCTAAGGCGCTTGCCTTCCGATCTGGAGTTGCGCTCGGGCGCAAGTTCGATCCCCGCTTGGGCTGATTACCTGATTGGGTTTTGTCCGAGGTTTTCCTCGAGCGTAAGGCGAATGTCAGGTAATCTATGGCGAATCCTCGGCCTTATATCGCCAAATACAATGTCGCTATCACCAATCCTATTGACGCTAAATAACCTAGTAGTTGACACAGCATCGTTAAATAACCAAGTATAATAATAATAATAATAATAATAATAATAATAATAATAATAATAATAATAATACCAACTTTGGTAAAAAGTTTCACTGTTCTCTTTTAAATGGTTTCTTGGAAAGAAAAAATTGGACATACACGCTTCTTGCAGAAAATTTTATATGTACACACATAATTGAGAAATAGTATATGAAATATGTTTCATTCATATTGTCAACTGTATCAACATACAAATAAATATTTTATAAATGTTTTATTAAATTAAAAACTTAATGTTGGAATGATTTCCTGAACAAGAAAAACAACATTGTTATGTTTACATTTTTATCTTTCTAAATTTGTGCCCTTCGGCCTTTGAATTCTTGGCAAGTCAGATATATTAAGTACCGAAATATAATTATTCTAATAACAGAATAAACTATGCTCAATCAAAAACAATTATTAACGTTATTATTATTATTGTTATTATTATTATTATTATTATTATTATTATTATTATTATTATTATTATTATTATTATCTTAGAGCTGTTTTTACACGTCTTGGAATCATTTTGCCAACATGATTTATATGTTTTTCACCTTTAACTTCGGAATTTATTATTTTGTCTTCCTTTTATTCTTTTCTCTTCCTCTTCTTTGAGGGTGGATTCGTTGTTGAGGTCCCACGTTGGACGCCATTTGAGGGTGAGTGGTTATTGTGACCACACGTTGGGCGCCATTTGAGGGTGGGTGCGTCTCGATGTGGCGTGAGATTCACTCAGGGTAGCCGAGGTACTGTTGTGGTATAGGGTGATGTCGGGAATAATACCAAGCCGGCTACTTAAATAAAAGGCAGCGTAAACTTCAAAACTATAAGTTTATTGTAGTATCCACTTGGTAAACCCTAGAATATGTATTTCCGGCTGACTTATAATTCAATCGTTGGTCGCACTTCTGTATCGACTCTATGGCGGCTCTGAATAAGCTCTATCCGATACTACAAATTCAATATTCTGTCCAGTACACTATGACACGAAGCGAAATAGTAGTCCTGTCGACGCCAAACGAAGTAGTTATTCTGCCCTGTATGTAGGGCCGCCGACACGAAGTAAAGTTGTTTTGATGATCTCCGCTCCGAAGCGGAATAGTAGTCCTGTCGACGCCAAACGAAGTAGTTATTGTGCCCTGTATGTAGGGCCGCCGACACGATGCGAACTCGTTTTTATGATCTCCGCTCCGCGGCGGAATAGTAGTCGTCATCTCCGCTCCCCGTCACCCTTATATAAAAACCTATCCTACGCTAAAACTAACTATTCTATTGGTTAAAAACTACGTCACTAACTGGCCTAAAATCTATTCCCTATTGGTCCAAAGTGACCTCATAAGCTGGACCAAGATCTCTTCTTATTGGGCGCGAAATATGTCATCTCTAAATTTAAACTTTGGATTTCCCATAACATCTAATTAGTTTGTATATCTCACAAGAATACCCGTTCTTTGGAAAACCCAAGCTTGGCAGTATCTTTCCCACGGGTCCAGTCTAACTCCGGCTTTAGAATTTTATGCTACATCGAGTCTCTATACGAAAACCCCGCTCAAGGTGGCCCTAAATCTGTCCGATGCTGACAAGTGACGAAACACCTGTGTGAGGAAGCTAATTCTAACGAAGTCGCCAGAACATCCCCGCGAATACATGTAATAGAAATATGGAGATATCACTTCGCTAATAAATCGGTCTCTCCCTCTCCTAATTACTGCTTCAAAATGCCCATCTACATAACCATTGGAAATTCCCGAAAGAGTTTCCAATGTTATGAGATGTCCCCGCTTTCTGCCTATAACTAGCCTCATAGTTCCCCCACGCGATATCAGCCGGTAACACATTATTTACAATACAGTGAGATTATAATGTCACTACAAACAATTACAATAAATATTACATATATCTTCACAAGCCTTTCTATGTACACAACTCTCACACAATAAGCACAACAATGTACAATTTATATCCACATTTACATATGTACAATACCATTCATTCACATATTTACATTTATTTATTAATTGATCAGTTACACACTCTGCGTGCTTGGTTGTACCAGCCGCCCTGTACAGGTTCACCTAGCTGTACGCGTGAGACTAACCATCCTACTCTTTCTCATTCCTGCCTCCTAGCCTCTCCTGTTTGAAAGGCCGCAAGAGTTGCTTGTGGTACCTACCAACAGGTTTACTTTTTCCCCTTTCTACCAATTCGAAAGTATGGTCTCCATATCTACTTTTAATTTCGTAGGGCCCTTTGTACAGTAGCTCCATGCGTGAGTAACGTCCTCTAAGGGCGGAAGATAACTTCACGTCCCTTAGCAATACCAAATCGCCGGGTGAGGGCTCCCATTTGTGGCGATATCTTTTAACTTTACCGAGTCTATACTCAGCCTTTTTCCTGATTCGGTCGAAAGCTAGTTTACACAGTAGTTCATCACTAGGAGGCTCACCCTCCTGTATTGCCTGCGGCAAACTCTTTATCATGGGATCGGGATCGATCCCTAACATAAGTTTGATCGGAGCTATTCCGGTCGTTGGATTGATAGAGTGGTTCATGACTCTCTCAATCACCTCACATTGCCTAAACCAGTCCTTATGGTTTCGGTGACACAGAATACGGAGGTACAATGATATATCCCTAAGCGCTCTTTCGCAGGGATTACCGCTGGGAAAGTATGCGGAGCAATTGTATAGCTTCACGCCCGCATCTTCCAGCCTTTTGCAAAACACTTTCGATTTATGTACCGACACATTGTCACTGAGCACCGCTGTTACCGGACCGTAAGTCGGTATGTAATCTCTAACCAGCTTGTCAGCACACAATTTACTAGAGATATTTCTTAAAGGGTAAATCTTTACAAATTTTGTGAAGACATCGTACGTAACAAATATGTACCTGTGTCCGAAGGACGATGTGGGCATTGGACCGTGTTCGTCCACTGCTACAAGTTCATTCTTTTTACCCCTGATAATGATCTGTGGTACATTGTCATACCTTACATTTAGAGGTTTCGCCCTCTGGCAGACCTCGCAACGAGATATTACCCTTCTAACCTTCTTTGACAGTTGCTTAATATAAAATGATTCTGACATAGTTAAAATGATCCTATCACTCCCAGAGTGACACATAGATAGGTGAAAGTTATTTATAAGTTCATTCTCCATACTCGCAGGTATGTATATCTTCCACTTCTGGATATCCCTACCATGCAATTTATACAAGATACCAGAGCGCAATCCATACACTTCGTCTTTCACCTGTGAGATTTCTCTAGCTTTGTCCATTAAGGCCCTTATCGTGGAATCCTCCTGCTGCAAATCTGCAATTTTCCGAAATTTTCCCGTCAGAGCTCCATTCCTCGTGGAATCAATTTTCATCACGGCAATTTCGTACGCGGGGGCGGTGATAGTTTCCGGTAGCCCCGATTTGGAATTCAAACGAGAGAGACAATCACCAAAGATATTGTCTGCCCCCGGAATATGTCTAATCGTCACATCATGAGCCAAAATTTCGTGCACATATCTAGATATTCTAGAGTTCGTCAATTTGCATCTACTCAGAAACGCTAGGCTTACATGGTCAGTAAATATGATGATCTGCCTATTAAAGATATACTGACGGAACTTCTGTAGTGCGAAGTACACAGCAGAAATCTCAAGTTCCGTGATTGATGCGTTGCTTTCGGTACGCGACAGTCCCCTAGAAGCTGTGGCAATCACATGTCGCTTATTATCTACATCGGTCTGACATAGAATTGCTCCATATCCATATGAAGACGCATCAGTATAAATCTGAAAAGGTAGGCTGTCGTTAGGCCTTTCCAACAGAATTGAGTCGGCGAAAAGCAGTTTCGTTCGATCGAATGCTTCCTGCTCTGCCGACCCCCACCTGAAGGGTGTATCCTTCTTCAACAATGCTCTGAGTGTGGCTACATGCTTAGCATAATTGACGAGAAACCGATTCTGGTATTGTAGGATACCTAGATACCTACGAACCTGTTTCCGGTTCCGCGGCGGCGGGATCCTCGAAATGCTCTGAATTCTCTCTTGGTCCGGTCTAATTCCGTCAGACGAAATTACGTAACCCAGGAAAACTGTCTCAACTTTAAAAAAGGCTGTTTTCCCCAGCTTGACTGTCATACCAGCCTCTCTCAATTTAGTAAGTACAAAATCAATATCTCTAATATGCCTATCAACATTATTGCCATATATAAGAAAATCGTCAATGTACTGTGCCAGAAAACCTTTCGTCGAATCACCAAAAATTATGTCAAGTGCCCTTAGTAGCGCAGATCCAGAACTCGCGATGCCGAATGGGCATCGGGTATACTGATAAACTTTCCCGTTATGTAGGAACGCTGTGAATTTTCTCGAGTCCTCGTCAAGCGGAATCTGCCAATACGAACTGGTCAAGTCCAAACTAGTGAATATAGAACAGTCACTGATACGGCCTAACAAAGTGTCCACTGACTCCGTCCTGAAATTATCTTTAACTGAAAACGAGTTAACGTGTCGGGCATCGATCGTTACTCTTAAGCTTCCATTGGGCTTCCTAACCCAGCACAATGCATTTACGTAAGGCGAGTCCGATACTTCTATAACTCCGTCTTTTAACATATCATTTATGACTTCGTCTGCCTGATCCCTTAAAGATAGGGGGATGGGTCTACATTTATGCCGAAATTCCTCCATTCCTACCACCTTAATTTTGTGTGTATACACTCTACACAGACCCGGCGCGTCTGAAAAGACATTTAAATGGCTACCTACAACATCCATTAGGCGTTTTCTTTCACACTCACTCAGGCCGTGTGCCTGGTTAACTTTATCTCTCACTATTTCGAAAGTACCTGTCTTCCTATTGTTATACGCGTCTACCTGTCTAAGATCGCCCGGCGAAATCTCATTACAATATCTGGCCCTACCGCCAACGAGATTACGTCCTATTTGTCTCGCCTGGACTAATTCGCCGATACACAACTCGCATTCTCCGCAGCCTACTTGACACACTCCCCTAGTTACCTCGTTACCTTCCCACGGATTAACCTCTATAATTACATTCTTACAAATTTTGAGGTGCTCTACAAAAAATAACTCTTCCTGTAATTCTATCTCTCCCGCGGTTCTCTCATCTAACTCAGCTCGAGCGTTATTGCTACTGAATGGGACATGGCCGACACTGCCGTTACCTGCCGTAACCCCTAGTCTGTTTTCCCTGAAATCTAATAGCGCGTACCATTCATAGAAGCTTTCTACTCCAATAATGATGTCGGTAGTCAACCTTTGTATCACAAGAAAAATAGCATTTAATTTCACTTCTCCGCACTCTAACTCGAACCATACTTGATATTTTACCTTTTCCTTCTTCTTGCTTAGGGCGCCTGCACAGTACAGTGAACATATGGGTAACGTTTGCAGTTTTATTCCTGAATCCCTAACCTTTTGAAAAAATTCCAAGCTGCATACATTATTTGTGGAGCCCGAGTCCAACAACACACAACACTTTATCCCAAATATTTTAGCATCTATATAAGGCAATACATAAGTCCCATTATTTTCTAACTCTGGGTTAGTAATCTCGCTCTGTCTCTTCACGCTTACCGCGTTGGTGGATTCTTTTGACAGTGGCTTACTGCACTTAGCTACAGAAATCTCCGAACCCTTGAGACCTCTGTCTAGCAGTTTCCCGAGTGCGATGCAGTCGGTTCCACTGCTACCTCGTCTCTATTTCTACAATTTATAGGCTCCCGGCCCATATTCATTCTGACCGGACTTTGCTGACGTCCGTTCATGTCTCTATTCCTACTTTGTCCCACGTTACACGGTGTAGGGGGCCTATTGCACCCTCGTGAGGCCATTTCCTGTAGGACGTCTCGTCTGCCTCTCTCTTGCTCTTGTCTCCTCCAATCACCTCGATTTTGCGGTCCCCTGCTAAAATTAGGCTGCCAGAATCCCTGTCTGTAATTTCTGTTCCTAAGCCAGTGTGGTCGGGTTCTAAGCCTATTATTTCCATTTTCTTGTCTTCCCGTGTACCATCGTATGTGGTTAACCCTACGCACGGGACCAACACCTCCTCTATCGTTTCTCATCCTGTTATGACTACTCTGGTTATTCCTACTATTATTGTAAGGACCCCCAAAGGGCGGGTCACTCCTTCTCTCCCTGTTGGGACTTTTCCCTCCGTTATGGCCATTATGGTACCGACTATGTGCATTGTTGGGGCTCCTGTCACCACCCCAGTTACTCTGATTTTGGGCTCCTGTCCTCGGGGATGAAAAGGCCGTACTTGCCCCCTTCCCCGCTTTCTGGTCGGTGGGGCTTGAACCCATTCCTTTGCCATGTTCATAATCTGCCTGTCCACTACATTCGTAGTGCGTGGCGTCCGAACCATCCAGCGCAGTCAATAAATCTATTGTTTCCCCGAAGTCTCGGGGCCCTGCTACGATCAGATTATATCTTATGTTCTCGGGATACTGCGAAATCACAGTTTGGATCAGCTCTGAATCCGGTATTGGCGGATTGAGGCTTTTCCCTTTCTTAACAATTTCAAGAAAATAGTCTATCATAGAGACGCCTCTTCCCGCGTCAAACCTGCTCTGATTAATTTCCTTCCTAATTCTTTGTTGTTGTCTTTGTCCCCAGTATCTCTCCGAAAATTTTTCTCTGAATTCCTCATAAGTGACATTATCCCCTAGGGCCACTAGCGCCCAGTTGAGTGGTCGGCTCTTTAGGCTCTTTCGTACGACAGTCATTTTTAAGTCATCCGGCACCCCTCTTACCCTAAAGTACGTTTCTAGCTCACTTATGTAGTTATGTGGGTTTGAAAATTCAACCTCATCAAAAATAGGGTAACCAATCTCATTCAAAATGTGAGTGGGGTACTGGGGACGGCCTAAATATGCCTTGTCGTTTACATTTATCAACTCACTACGCACATCATCCCGTGAGGTCTGACATTCCTCACCAACACTATTGTTAACATGTCTTACATTTATGTTGCTACCTGATGCCGGGCTCTCGCTTGTGCCCTCTTGTCTAGAAACTGCACGGTCCGAGCTGCTATGTCCGCTTAAATTTGCGGGACTACCCCCATTTAGTACGTCGTTTATTGAGTTTAGTTTACTTCTTAATTCTTCCAAACATTCGTTATCCGCCCTTTCTTTATTCTTTATGGCTCGCTTGAGACCGTCCACTTCCTGATCCATCTCACCTATTTTCTCTTCCACCGAATTCTGAATTTCTCGAACCTTCTCCACTATCGTTTCCTCAACAGCTGATTTTAGATCGCTATTCTCTCTGGTAGCGCTATCTCTAACCCTAACTTCTAAATCCTTCATACTTTCTGACATCCTATCCATAGCTATCTTCAATTGGTTCTCCATTCCGATCCCATTCTCGGCTAATTTCCCCTCTAGCTTCTCTATTTTGTCTTCCATCTTGTTTCCTCTTTCCGCTAATTTTGCAATCTGATCTCTAATCTCTCTCGAACTTTCCCCCAATCTATTTTCCATTTGTTTTATCTGCTCTCTACTTTCCCTCAGAATCTGCTCTCTACTTTCCCTTGAGTTATTCTCTAATTTAGTTTCCATTTGTTTTATTTGTTCTCTACTTTCCCTTGAATTGTTGTCTAATTTATTCTCCATTTGCTTTATTTGTTCTTTACTTTCCCTCAGAATCTGCTCTCTACTTTCCCTTGAGTTATTTTCCATGAATTGTCTCATCTGCTCCCATAACTGTTCTAGCGTCATTTCCCCTTTGCCACTGTCTCTACTCTGTTGCTTTTCCACCGTTCGCTCTCCCTCTATTTCTTGTCCTGCGTTATTCTCGACCTCCTCCCTAATTTCCATAATTTCCTCGTCCTTCCTTTGCTCCATGGTTCCCTTGTTTCTATTTCCTCGTCTTTCTCGTATTTTCCTAACTACCTTACTCCTATGGCTACGTAGTATCATCTATATGCTACTCTGTCATCTATCCGACGCTCGCTTTCCCAATAATAATCTAACTAGGCCTGTATTTGCCCTCTGCTCACTTCCAACAAATTACGCAATACACTTATTTCACTCTTTCCCCCAAAATATCACACACAAAAAAATACATATATATATATATATATATATATATATATATATATATATATATATATATATACCCAAATTATCACACCAGAAATTGAAACATATACACTTTATAATTATTCCCCCAAAATATCATATACATATATACACATATTCATCTTCTATTCATACTTGCCACCGCCTCTCCGAGTCGCCTTCTCTGGTGGTCCCCGTGTTGTCTTCTCTAGTGTTGTCGTGATGTCGCGATGGCTTGGTTCTGTTCCCGCCTTCCAGCGTCGTTCCTCGGCTATGCAGGGCTGAAATGCTCCGTCCGGTCCTCCGCGTTGTTTGGTGCTGTGTTCGCACCCGGGGCCGGTCACTGGAACAGCTGTCTTCCTTCGAGCCCCACGTTGGAAAGCGCCATTTGAGGGTGGATTCGTTGTTGAGGTCCCACGTTGGACGCCATTTGAGGGTGAGTGGTTATTGTGACCACACGTTGGGCGCCATTTGAGGGTGGGTGCGTCTCGATGTGGCGTGAGATTCACTCAGGGTAGCCGAGGTACTGTTGTGGTATAGGGTGATGTCGGGAATAATACCAAGCCGGCTACTTAAATAAAAGGCAGCGTAAACTTCAAAACTATAAGTTTATTGTAGTATCCACTTGGTAAACCCTAGAATATGTATTTCCGGCTGACTTATAATTCAATCGTTGGTCGCACTTCTGTATCGACTCTATGGCGGCTCTGAATAAGCTCTATCCGATACTACAAATTCAATATTCTGTCCAGTACACTATGACACGAAGCGAAATAGTAGTCCTGTCGACGCCAAACGAAGTAGTTATTCTGCCCTGTATGTAGGGCCGCCGACACGAAGTAAAGTTGTTTTGATGATCTCCGCTCCGAAGCGGAATAGTAGTCCTGTCGACGCCAAACGAAGTAGTTATTGTGCCCTGTATGTAGGGCCGCCGACACGATGCGAACTCGTTTTTATGATCTCCGCTCCGCGGCGGAATAGTAGTCGTCATCTCCGCTCCCCGTCACCCTTATATAAAAACCTATCCTACGCTAAAACTAACTATTCTATTGGTTAAAAACTACGTCACTAACTGGCCTAAAATCTATTCCCTATTGGTCCAAAGTGACCTCATAAGCTGGACCAAGATCTCTTCTTATTGGGCGCGAAATATGTCATCTCTAAATTTAAACTTTGGATTTCCCATAACATCTAATTAGTTTGTATATCTCACAAGAATACCCGTTCTTTGGAAAACCCAAGCTTGGCAGTATCTTTCCCACGGGTCCAGTCTAACTCCGGCTTTAGAATTTTATGCTACATCGAGTCTCTATACGAAAACCCCGCTCAAGGTGGCCCTAAATCTGTCCGATGCTGACAAGTGACGAAACACCTGTGTGAGGAAGCTAATTCTAACGAAGTCGCCAGAACATCCCCGCGAATACATGTAATAGAAATATGGAGATATCACTTCGCTAATAAATCGGTCTCTCCCTCTCCTAATTACTGCTTCATCTTTGGCCATTGTATATTTGAACCTGGTTCATTCTGATGATCATTCATTTGTAAAACGAAATATTTAAACAATAACACCGACTATAACAGTTAGTATGGCGATGAAACGAAAGAAGACAACACTATAATGTCATCTTCATGATATTTTCTAACAAGAACCGGATAAGTTTGTGACTTCTCCATCCTTTGCTAAAAAGACGTTAGACTAATCCGCTTTTGCAGAAACGCTACATTTTCAAACACTAATTTCAACGACACAAATTCGGTTTTTGTAGAAACTTGTTATGTCAATAGATGCCGCTTGAAATGAAGTGAAGAGAACTGTACTATGTTCAAAATTTGAATTTTTGGACTTGTCCGGTTTTTGTTATCAACCCTTCAATTAGTTAATTAAAGAAATGGAGAAACAAAGGAATAAAGAAGGAAATACATAACAACAGAAAGAAATAAAGACAGCAGGAGAAAAATGAAATAATGAATGAATGAGCGAGTGAATGAATTAATAAAAATGATTGGTATTAAGTAAGATACATAGGGACAAAGAAAGAAACAAGATAATGAATAAATAAAAGAAAAATGTTAGTACTTGAAATTAAAAAAATTGCTGATTTTTTATCTCGTCAATCCAATAACTGTTACTCTTTGTAATCCAATTACGACTCTATTTTGTCTTCATTTAGTGCAGTTACGTGAGAACAATAAGAACTCCACAAAGAAAGTCAAAATAAATAGAAAAAGAGGAGCATCAGTAGAGCCACGATCTTGCGGTTACCTAATGGCAATTCCATGTCACTTCGTATCCAATCGGGCAGACGCAGTTGGACGAACGCCAGACGCGAGCCGCGATCGACCCCCCCCCCCCCAATTGTAACTTAATTGTATACCGCACCCACGCGTTCTTTATCCGATGACCTCCATCCCGCTCTGATGATGATTTGTACAACCCAAACAAAAGTGCCACTACCTTTCGTACAAGAGGGACTTTCCTTTCTTCCTTAACTATCAAGGATCAACCGCAGCTTAGTCAATAACGGCACCTCTCCGATGTGCCTGATGATCCGATGAAAGAACAGTAAAGAGTACTGTACTTACCTCCTGATAATCTCGCTTTAATATCCAAATGCACAAAATCGTTTATTTTGTAAGAACTTATTCTACTGTTCATAGCAATGTTTATACAGTCAAAAAAAGCTTACTTACTTATGGCTTTTATGGCGATACATTGCCGCCCTCACATAAGCCCGACATCGATCACTATCCAGTCTCTACCATCATCTGTTACAAATGTTTTCTAGTGATAGGAGGAATAGGAACATGCATAAAGGATGAATCGTAAGTAATGTCATTAATTTCAGGAGATTATTCTTTTATACCGTATATTTCACACAAAAAGATTTAATGTAACTTTGTTAGTTTTTGTTTACTTTTTGAGATATTTTCATATGAAACATTTCATAGCGTGTTTTGGGAAAACCATTGATTTTAATTCCCAATATGTTCAGTCAATTTAAGAGAGTAGTGTATTTTGATAACAATTGCTTGAAAGAATTTTAGTTTTGTCCTCCAAATGTACAGATATTTTATCCGAACAAATGTAACTTTTCGTTCTGCAAAGGAATTTTGCAATGTTACATTGTTCGAATCAAATTTCTGCACATTTAAAGAACAAAACTAAAATTCTTTGAAGCATTTATTATCAATAGGGAGCGCATTTAGAGTTTGTAAACCCAAGATTAACTGCAACATCGACTATAGGTATTACTATGAGCAACAGTGCAGTGTAATGTCTACCTCTTCAGCCAAAACCCAAACTAAACTTGGCGATACAGTCGTTTGAGCTACATATTTCTAGTGTTCCGTAAATGCACTTTAAAATATTAAACACTATTGCTTACATTTCACATTAAGTTACTACGTTTATTACAATATATATGCCAACAATTCAGTGTGTTACAGTATTATAATACACATATAATTACCAATAACCAAAAATGTATTTAAAAATAGGCTTAAGGACTTTACTAATAGACGGTAGTAACTATTTAAAGGGTGTAATTGATATCTTGTTATTTGAAGTGTTCTATCAGTGAGGAAGTGTGTTGTGTCAGTACTTCACTGCAGTGTCAGTGAAGTCTATTGTGTAAGTGAAGTGTGTTGGTGTCAGTGAAGTGGCTGTGCAAGGTATTTGAACAGTGAAATGGTTAGAAGTGTTAGTGAAATCAGGTAGAATGAGAGCAGTGAGTGAGTTGACAGCGAAATAAGTGTAGTGCCGAAAGGTATTTGTATAGGTATGAACCTGTCACACTCGTGGGTCTTTGTTCGA
The DNA here is from genome assembly GCF_040183065.1 of Periplaneta americana. Taxonomy (NCBI): domain Eukaryota; kingdom Metazoa; phylum Arthropoda; class Insecta; order Blattodea; family Blattidae; genus Periplaneta; species Periplaneta americana. The sequence goes on along the minus strand of NC_091122.1, from coordinate 87,565,157 downwards.
ACTTAGGGTTAAGATACAAATTAGATTTACTTTAAATGTTATTTTAAGTGACCATGCTTCATTTAGGATGCTCCTTGTTGTTGTTGTTGTTGTTATTATTATTATTATTATTTTATTATTATTAATTATTGTTTTTTATTAGTTGTGTTTATTATTAATTGTCATTATTGATTATAATTAGTTACCACTGCCACCGGGTATATACCCATTTGCAGTGTGAATAAATAAATACATACATACATACATATTTATTCATACGTTAACCACATACAAAAAAGGTATCTTACTTTATACTATTTTTCCCTTCTTAATAGTTACATTTTTTGCAATGAACAACAATATATTTCATCAGGGATTGAGAGGTGAACGTATAATGTGGCAGGGACAAACTTAAAATATGATAGTTACCGATAGGTCTACATCATTATTTTAGTCAATTTCGCAACGCAGTATCCCATATAAATTCTTAAAATTAAGGAACAAATATATATATATATATATATATATATATATATATATATATATATATACTGTATATAAAATTAAGAAAAGCAGACTTACGGGGAATAACTGTCCGTAGAGAAGTGCTGAAGTCCGAACTCTTCAACAAATAACTGCAGCTTCAAATGCGGGGAATTATTTTCTTTCAGCATATCTCATCTAAGTTTTGATATAAAAGTTGAAAAAAGCTACGAAATTAAGCAAAGAAGTACGGAAGAATGAGAAGAATTACGATGGGAAGTAAAGACGTGTTGTGCGTAGTGCAGAAGAACGAATAAAGAAGTGAAGACGTGTGGATGAATGTGAAGAACTAAGAGTGGAAGTTAAGAAATGTGCCAGAAAGTGTAGAAGTAGGGGAGTAAGCAAAGAACTGTTGAAGAAAGGTAAATAAATGCTACGAAATCACGTCCACTGCCAGTGAGTTGTGAGCGTGAAGTCAGCGTATCTGGAAGGTATAGCTCCACCCAAGCTCGTAACGTCATTAAGGCAGTCTTGTGTAGTAAATTTGTATTCTCTCAATACGCACCCCATTTGTGCTCTTTAACTATCACAATGCACTGCTCTCTTAAATTGACCGGTGATATTGGGAATTAAATCAAAACCTTTCCCAAAACACGCTATGAAATGTTTCATATAACAAATTTCTCTCGTAAAGGAAAGAAAAATGAGCAAAATTGTATTAAGATAAGATAAGATAAGATAAGATAAGATAAGATAAGATAAGATAAGATAAGATAAGATTTATTTCTGCCATTAATCAAATATATGTATAAGAAATATGCATTGTCAAACTTTTTTGTTTGAAATATCTCAAAGAATAACCTCCTGAAATGAATGACATTACTTCATCCTATATTTTGTTAAATGACTATGCGCCGAGTACAGTAAATATTTTTCGTTCCACCAACACTCTTCACCACTCCCTCATTTCAACTATTATCTACAATATTTAAAAATAGACTGGGATAAAGTCTTGGGGGTAGTCTCCGATGTTGATATAGAATTTAAGGACTTGGGACTTCAGGCCCTGGAATTTATTAGGTACTCGTGTGTGGGTGGAACCTGGATTTGCCGGGGCTGAGGTGGGATAACTCGTCAGTCAGCATCAGATTTAGGAGTGTCACTCGGACCACATGTTGGGCTGGAATTATCGTCGAATATATTCATTTATTTATTCTGGTAGAGTTAAGGCCATGAGGCCTTCTCTTCCACACTACCAGAAGTGAAATACATAACGAAACAATGACAAAAATAGTAAAGTCATACTTAAATATAAAAACAATTTTCATGCACATTAACAAGCTTACATGGGCTATAATGAAATATTAACTAAACATGATACATAATAAGTTATTTACAATTCATATCCTAATTATACTTTAAGATAGGCCTAAATGACAATTTATATACACACAGAATAACCTATAAAAATCGGCTAACACTCACAAATCAATTCCATGTAAAAGTATGTAATTCTTGAATAATTTCGAGGTAAAAATTGTTCCGGGGCCGGGCATCGAACCCGGCACCTTTGGTTTAATGTACCAACGCTCTACCAACTGAGCTACCCGGGAACTCTACCAGACACCGATCCAATTTTTCCCTCTATATCCACAGACCTCAAAGTGGGCTGACAACCGTCAAGCAACCAACACTGAGTGCACACTAACTCTGTGTGACTTAAATTGTGGTTTTCTGTTAACGAACAGTGACGTGTATTATGCAAATCAAGCTTTCAGGTATAACTCCCTGTAAAGTTGATTTGAATAATTTCGAGGGAAAAATTGTCCCGGGGCCGGGCATCGAACTCGGGACCTTTGGTTTAATGTAATTCTTAATTTAAATTGATTAACCGTTCGGCAATCCCTGACATGACGAAGTAAGAGTGATGTACAGCGTGATTCAGGAGAAACAGTAAATATTTTAAGTATGGTAAAAGTGAAGCCAAATCGGCCCAGAGGGTGACGAGAGATTAAGGCTTCCACCTTTACAATTTGCATATAATAAGAGAATGGATGTCAGGCCTACGTGTCCGCCGCCTTTACCCCAAGGAAATGCTACTGGTACTTATTTTTGTTAGAGGCTGAGTAGATACCAAGGTCATAGTGCGGCTGAAAAGAAAAGATCAGCGGTCGGCAAATGTAGTACATTTAGTAGTCTACAGGTAAACCGCGACTTCTCAACCTCCACCCTAAAGTTCACCTGCACCGGCAGGTTTAGTATACGAGGTAAATGAGCGGGGTAGGTTTGCTGCGTGCGGTCACTGTAGAATGGCTGAAGGTATAAAATTCCGAGCACTGGATTAGACTAATGGAAAAATCCTTGGCCCTATCTAGAATCGTACTCGCGGCCTTCCGGTTGTAGAGTTACGCCTGAAACGCGACGCTACAGCGTGCCCGTTTAAGTGTAAGCATAATAAGAGAGAACTATCATTACTGTATATTTGTAAGGCAGTAACATTAACTTAGTGTCGATTCGACTGAATATGGTCCTTTCCGCTGAATTATACATTCGTTCTTGGTTCTCCAAACTCAAGCACACTTACTTAATAATAAAATAATGTCACTTAATATAGAAGCACGTGAACACGAAGTATCAGATTTCCATTCAAAACTAATATTAGCTTTAACCTATTGATTTTTATTCACATCATCCGCAACCCCTGATTCCTTTAATATCTGTAACAACAAATTTTTTCGCGGTGTGGAGATGGAGGTCGAAATATGTCAGTAAATGAGGAAGAGAGGAAGGAATCTGCTTTGTGTCAGCGCGTGGTGTGATTGACGTCTGATGTTGATCCAAGCAGCCGGCGGCGAGGCGTCACCGCGGGAATTCGAGGGTTATAGCTATGTGAGGAAGGAGTTTAATAACCCATTTATTTCCATCAACATTTTGACACTGCCTGCCCGCTTTCAGAAGGGAATCGCGAACGATTATTGATTCCGATTCCCTCTTTTTTTTTTTTTTTTTATTTAACGAGACTAAAACAGTGCGGGCGGAGGAAATTATTTGTGGTGCGAGTGATTTGAGCCATCCGAGCGAGCGAGCACGCAGGCGGGCGACCGGGCGAGTCGCCTGGAGTGATTGGCCCGCTCCCTTTCTCTCTCGCTCTCAGACGCAACAGGTGCTCTTCCGTGTCACACTACGCCGCTCAGAGGCCAGGCGGCGAAGATGAGGAGAGAGACAAGGAAGGAACAAAATATATTATAAAGCGGAAGATCAAATACGCAAAAAAGGATTAGAAAAAGAAAACAAGAAGAGTGATGTCGAAAAGAAGGAAATGAATATGAAAGAAGAGGAATAAAATACGCAAGAAAAACGGAGAAAGAAAACTAGAGAGTGCAAGGAAGAGCAAATGAAGATAAATAATGAAAAAAAAAAAAAAAAAACATGGAAGAATAAGGGAGGTATAGAAAGAAATCGGTGTCATGTACATGACACATCGGCCCTATTTGCTCACTATACATTTTGCACAATTATTAATAAAATTGCTATGTTACATGTCAAATGAATTGTGCTCAACTATTATATAATAAATGTCTTTCTCTTCGCAAATAGGTGCACAAGCTTCCCTAACATTAGAGTGAATCGGAGGGAGATGACTATCGGGGGAAGATGCTTATTTCTTTGTAGTTTCAGATTCTTCCAAGAGAGAACGCCACGCGCATGTCTTCATCAGAGCAGTGTATATTGGAGAGTACCGCATTCTTTTGATCCGGCAAATGTCGACGCGGCGGCCATATTTACTCCTGCGGAGAGACTGTATAACGCAAGACTTGCGTAGGAACACAGGTTTCTAGTGTGATATTTCATCGTTATCTTGAAGAATGCCGTGTTGTTGTGCAGTTAATCAATGTGTAATCAATTGTTGTTATACAAAATTAGCATTAAGTCACAAACAAGACGAGGAATATACTTCTATCATTTATTTTCTCAACTACATAATATTTTCACTGCGGGCTAAAGCAAGGAGATGCACTGTCACATTTACTTCTTAACTTCGCTCTAGAATATGCCATTAGGACAGTTCAGGATAACAGACAGGGTTTGGAATGGAACGGGTTACAGCCTCTTGTCTATGCAGATGACATGAATATGCTAGGAGAAAATCCACAAACTAATTAGGGAAAACATGGAAATTTTACTTCAAGCAAGTAAAGCGAAAGGTTTGGACGTTAATCCCGAAAAGATAAAGTATATGATTATGTCTCGTGACCAGAATATTATACGAACTGGAAAGATAAAAATTGGAAATTTATCCTTCGAAGAGGTAGAAAAATTAATATATCTTGGAGCATCAGTAACAAATATAAATGACACTCGGGAGGAAATGATACGCAAAATAAATACGGGAAATGTTTGTTATTCGGTTGAGAAGATTTTCTCATCTAGTCTACTATCAAAAAATCTAAAAGTTACAATTTATAAATCAGTTATTTTATCTGTTATGTATGGTTGTGAAACTCGGACTCTCACTTTGAGAGAGGAACAGGATTAACCCTTCGCTGGGCATGTGAGGTCTATTGAGACCCCATGACCCATTGCCAATACACGTAACATTTTTAACGTATCCAGCGGAGGGTTAAGAATGTATGAGAATAAGGTAATTAGGAAAATATTTGGGACTAAGAGGGATGAAATCACAGGAGAATGGAGAAAGTTACACAACCCATTATATTCTTCACCTGACATAATTAGGAACATTAAATCCAGACGTTTGAGATGGACAGAAATTGTAGCACGTATGGGCGAATCCAGAAATGCATATAGAGTGTTAGTTGGGAATACAGAGTGTTAGTTGGGAAGCCGGAGGAAAACAGACCTTTGGGAAGGCCGTAAATGAGAGGATAATATTAAAATGGATTTGAGGGAGGTGGGATATGATGATAGGAACTGGATTAATCTTGCACAGGATAGGGATCGATGGCGGGCTTGTGTGAGGGCGGGAATGAACCTTCGGGTTCCTTAAAAGCCATAAGTAAGTAATGACAAAATATTTATAATTCAAAACATCAATGTGGGCAAAAGGGGACGTTGGAAGCGATCCCAAACTGGTATAATATTGGTAACAAAACCAGTTCTTGATTTTCATGAAAACTGTCTTAATAAAGCGAACTTCAAATATCTTATGCCAGATAGATGGATGCAGGATGCATTAGAAAATTTATTTTCTACTGTACGTTCCATAAATCGAATCCCGGTTGCAAAATAATTCAAAACTGCATTGCGATTTCTCAGTTTTTCTAAAAAACGAAGCATTAAAATTACGCAGTTTGCGATTCTGAACAATTAATTGAGTTTCTAGTTACAGATATAAGTAAATCCGAAACAGAAAGGTCTAGTGAAGATAAATGTTAGTAAAAGGAAATTGATATAGGCTAAATTGTAATTTAACTGAAAATATAAATAGTGACTTGAGTGAACAACAAGCTCTTTACTATTTGTTGGGAACAGTTTTGTTCAAAATAAAACAAAATAAGTTATATAGTATTTGTGAAAACTGTTTTTCATCTCTAATAACTTATAATAGGAATGAATCTAAGTTATAAATTTTATTAGCACATTAGTGACTCTCAAGTCGTATAAGGTAATGTCACTTCTATACCATTGTAAATTCGTATTTGATATAATTATATATGCAGAAAAATGTGAAACGTTAGTAGAAAATGAGTTGAAATTAAAGGATTTGAAGTCTTTATTCATTAACACTTCAACTTATACTGTATGTTCCCAACTTGTCATAATATTTTTGAAAACGTCTTATCACTGTATTTTAGGACTAGAATATATTTATGTTAAGAAAAATGTCTGTTATAGCAAATGCACTACAACAATCTGCTAAATGTGGCAGTCGAAATGTTGGTATGAGAATTGCAGTAGAAAATTGCTGATGTTATCCCTATTGAAATGGACATAACATAAATAATAAAGTGTTATCTCTAATCAGTCATTTCACTATGACAGTAATGTTTGTTAATCCTCGTCTCCTGTATTCAATAAACCACAACAACATGTACGATATCGGCTTTAATGACCTTCCTTCTAGCATTACTGCTTATGCTTCTGTGCCGAGCTAGGAGTAAATATGGCCGCCGCCGCCGAGAATGCGGTACTCTCTAATATACACTGCTCTGGTCTTCATGATCACTGAGACAGTTGAATGTCTGTAGGATGGAAGCTAACTCATTTTGCCTCACGCCCACATGCTGAAGCAGATGTGGACGATCATCCAACCAGAATGGAGGTATCGTATGGTTAGCACGATGATCTTCCGAGCCGTTATAGATGGTTTTCGCAACCGGATTTTCCTACCTATCGTAGCTCCTCAAGTGCATCACGATGTTGGGTGGGCACCGGTCCCATACACTGGCCGAAATTTCATGAGAAAATTTCTTCCCCCATGAGGACTGTGTTACGAAGTATTTAATGAAACCGCTGAAAGAAGATATGAGACGGCAAACTCCTATTCGGAAAGCGTTCTGCATAGACATCGTGCAGCTCGGCTCTTGCTTCGTATCTCCCCATAAATGAGATGCGTGTCAGCCAGCTCGGGTGTCATTTGTAAACTTAACTATCCAGAGTTACAAGAATGGCGCAGTTAACACTGTACATGTACTGTAGGCACAAAATGCAGTCCTACCTTTCTTTGCAGTAGTGTCACGCACCGTGCTGACAAATGTATTACTTTGCTCGTCTTCGAAGTGAAACAATCTGATCACAAGCATACATCTTCAACTTCAATCGTTCTAAACACATCAAATGGAAGGTATAGTCCCGTCGCTCTTATTTCCGGCAGCTAATCACGTTGCAGATCTGCTGCATTTAAACGTGTGCGTCTTGTGATTCGCTGATGACGACGTTATGTATTTCCTAAGGCTCGATAAATACTTAATATAATCGCCCGCCATTTTGGCTCTTTCGTTGGCGTTCGCAGAAAGCACATGAGGACGTTATTTGCCGCTCAATTATTTGCTGAATTACAGTGTGTTTGATTTATTATCATAGGAGCTACTACAAGATAATGTTTAACGTGTGGCAAAAAATAGATTCCTCGTCTGGTAGCTCGGCAACGAAAGAACAAAAATGGCGAACGATACTCCTACCTATACTTTATAGAGCCTTCACTTTCTAATACGTAAGCGAAGGGGAGGAGTCACGCCGGGAATAACAGCGTCGCGACAATACCGTAGTCTAGTAGACTATATACAGTCAAGAAGCTCAATACGTAGGAAATATGCATCCATAGATAGTTGCTAACCACTAGAATCGCTACTATCGCCTCCTTACAGACAATGCGAAATTGCACCGGCACAGTCTATTGTTCCTAGTACCCTCAACAACTCAAATTTCGTGACTGTATATACTAGACTGTGGTAATACCAGAGAGGTTGAGCGATCCTAGACCTCAAAGTAATCCACCTTACCGGCACCTCTAGCAGAAAATACGGTATTTGAAACTTTCAAAAGTGTTTTTCTACCATTCCTGAGACCTTTAGAAATATCGTATAATATCTTTCATCGATTACTTTTGGCCTGCTAGAATTTTTTTTATATATTCTTCATACAGAGTGGAAATGAAATAATCCTGCAGATTGAAAAGGGCGATAGGATACACTTAAATGAACAGAAAACCTATATTAGCCTATGTTTTGTGTTTAAATGCACGGTTAGCTGCTAACACAGTCCTCTTCTTTCTAGTTATACAGAAGTAAGAGGTCAACGAACTCAGGTCTGTTTCCATATGTAATCTACCTCGCTCCTCCGTCTCTGACTATAACGTTGCATTCTGGTTGCATCGTTCAGTGGCTTAAAATGAGTGATTTTTAAATTAAATATGCCAGAGGGATAAATGATTCTTTTTAGATCTTCTATTGATATGGACAAAATTCACGATCCTACTCGTAATAGTTACCGAATAAGAGGGTGTTAAACATTTGAAAAAAAATCTGAGAAAACTATGGACTGTCCACCAATATGGTATTAATCTTTTTTGTTACATACAGCTTGAGCTATTTGCTCTGAAAATCTGCAGGGTTATTTAACTTCCACTATTGATTCACAAATCAATACTCTCACTACTGGTACTACTACGACTACTGTCATTACTACTGTTATTATTATATTTGAGCCGTTCCGAGCAGAAGTGGTGTAAGTCAAAAATGGGTAATGAGGGTTAAAGTAAACATTCTGTAAAATACAGCGCAAAGTAGCAATTAATATTCAATTTATTTAAACTATTAGTAGTCAGTGGATAGCAAGAAGGTCATATTAATTGCTACTGTGCGCTGTATTTTACAGAATTTTTACTTTAAACCTCATTACCCAATTTTGACTTACACCACTTTTGCTCTGAACTGCTCATTTAATATACTGCCTCATTTCTCTGTACAAGTCAAATTTGTTGGAAACTCATATAAAATCTTTGGAAGTTTATATGTAATTTTGAATTTGGTTAACAGGTCCTTATGAGAGTTCAATTTCTTCCAAATGCTTAGTGAAGGTATGGCAGTCTACGTATTCTTTAAATTAATATTATAATTTCAACCTGTTAATTATTCACGAAGTCCTCGGTACTGAACTCGCTTTCTCTTTGAAGAATGTAGTGAATTTTGTTTTATGTGTATGCATGTGCAAAAAATTCCGTCACAGGTACACAGGCTTAGAATCCCGGACACTTTAGCAACCAATGCACGCACAACTTGACTATAGAGTTCCTTGAACATAGTAGACAGACATATTTTGAATGTAAACAACGACGTCACTGTGCTACGTTATACAGTATTCTACTGTTAATAGTACAATCTAGTGACAGTGGAAAATGAAGTAGGATACATATCTCACAAGTTTTCATGTTCCTCGGCGACGCTGAAGGTGTTAGCGTTAGGCCTATAATCAGGCTTCGAGACTTCGAACCCAATAGAGCAGTTGTGGGAAATCCGCATAACGGCGTACGGCGTACGGAGTATAGTGGTAAACCGTACAGTGGTTGGGAGTACTGTATAATGAATGCCAACAAATACGCAAAGGAAAACGATCTGGATTTGAAGGTTCTGATGAATAATTTGGTTTTTATACAGACCTATTTTCAAACTGTGTCTGAAACTATTACACTGTTAGAAAATTCAGAGCAAGAGATGCCGGAAGCCCTCAAATTAGTTGAGAAAATGACACAAAGATTTAATGAGACACCAAGTACACCGGTTACTGAACGTGTAAAACAGAAGTGGAAATCAATTTTATGTAAAAATAACGGATATGGAACATTGTGTAATATAAACAGCAAATTAGTGGACATAGAGACACCCGAGAATAAATGACTGTCTCTTAGAGACTGCAATGATGTTACGTTTCTTCGCTCCTATCACGTCATGCGACGTAGAGCGCAGATAAACGAAAAATATTTACGTTTGAGACACTGAAAATGTATCATGTAGTAAATTGCAATTCGGTGCTATAACTGCACTTCCTAAAGACGACCAATAAGATAAATGGAGAAATTAAAATTGCTACATGTTTATTTCCACCATTAACACTGTGTATAATTAAACAGAAATGCTTATAAAAGACAGGAGATTAAATACCTTTTCACATTCTTTCGACATTGTCATTGTGTAAGTATATTTACTTTCAGAATCTACATATGTATATGTTTCCCCATACTACCGTACTCTATTCTAAATAGCAACGTTGTTACCTCAAGACATCTCTACCTTCCACTACCTGCAGAGAGTCAACAACCTATAGTACATGCACAGTAAGTTATTGTATCGGGTTCCAAGTTTCAAGCCTGGTTATAATGAACAACCGTATACATGCTTGCAACTAGTTCGAACAAATTATTCACTATGAATTGAAAATGCATTGTGATGACCTCAGTTCGTTTCGTAGGAAGAGATGGAAAAATACTGTACCTCTGATCACGAACCGAATTGTACAGCTGTCAAAAGAAAAAGTGGCCGCTCTCCTGAAACAATGTTCCCTTCGGGTATCTTCGCTACAATTCGGAGACAGGCGATGTTACATGTTGTTGGACCACGTTGCCTGATATCTACAGTTATAATTGAAGTATATTGTGTGTTATTCGATAGCATAATGGTAGCGTTCAGGCCTCTTATTCATGAGGTCCTGCGTTCGACTACAAACTCGTGCTTTTTATGTCCTTTTTTGTTCTGTTTTTGAGAGAGACAAACTAGACATAATGGCTCCTTTCTCTTTTATGATTATTTTAGTAATTAACATCAGGTTCATTAATATATTATGCCATGACTTTATCATTATCATTATGATATTGTGGCTGCAAATGGAAAGAAAAAAGATTTTATTCTCAATAAAATATCTTTCGTGCCATAAACATAACAAATTTACTGGCGTCGGCCTTAAAACATTCAAATAATTAAGCGTTCAAAAAACAAAACAAAAAGCCACAATTCAATATTTAGTCTATCTTCCTCTTATCTCGATCATCTTGCAGTCGAGTGGGCATGGAATTAATTAGTCTTTGCAAATAGCGACTGTTCTTAGACACGATATTCCAGGCATTCTGAACATACACACATTAATGTTCTGTCCATGGGCAGGTCTTTCATTGCAAACACAGCAATCTCCAATCTTTCCTATTTTCTGCCTTCCTCTTAGTCTCCGCATATGATCCACATATTCTAATGTCGTCTATTATTCTTTTCAACCAGAGACTCAACCAATTCCTTTTTCTCTTTCTAATCAGTTTCAGCATCATTCTTTCTTCACTCACTTTTTCAAACACAATTTTATTTCTTATTCTATCTGTCCACTTCACACGCACCGTTCTTCTCCACATCCACATTTCAAATGCTTCAATTCGTTTCTCTTCATTTCGTCGTAATGTCCATGTCCTTTCCCCATACAATGCGACACTCCACACAAAGAACTTCACTAGTCTCTTCCTTAGTTCTTTTTCCAGAGGTCCGCAGAAGATCCTTCTTCTTCTATTAAAAGCTTCCTTTGTTCATGTTTGCAGTTTTCTTGGGAAGGATAGGCCTAAATGCGGTAACAACCCGTTGCTTTCCGCACACCACTATCTCTTTCGCATCTCATTAAATTCCAGGGGGCCCAAGCGTGGAGATGAGGAGAGTGGATTTGACTAATTGGGCCCTCCAGACTTCACCGAAAGTCACGGCAAGGGTGAAATATTAATTCTATCAGGATGTTTGACCCGGTCAGAGACCGGGAAATCTCAATTAGCCTTTGCCCCCCGCATCCTGGACTATCTTCTACGAATCATCAGAAAATCTTAGAGTGTGATTGGGCCAATTTTTCCGAAAATGTTTCCACACTTTTGCTCTCGTAGCTCAGCGGACGAACGTCGGAATTTAGATGTCAACGTCTCAGGTTCAATTCCTCGTTACTCCTTTTCATTTTATTGTGGTTCAAGATAGTATAGTGTAATAATACAAAAAGAAAAACTAATACCAGTATTATGCAACTGGATTTTTCCAAACCTAATATTAAATTTATGTTATTTATATCGCTAAAGAACGATTACAATATAAATAACTTGAATATTATTTATACAGTATCACTGAAGAACGATAACAGAATATAAATGATAAATATCGGTTTCTTTAATTAATATATTGCGAAAGAACAATAACAATATAAATAACTTGAGTATTGTTTTATAATGCTAATGAAGGAAAACAGAATATAAATGATAACTTGAATATTATTTAAATCGCTAAAGAACGATAACAATATAAAAAACGTGAATATTATTCATATCAGAATTTCACAGATTTATTACAGATGTATTTAAGAAATTGTAGAAGAATAGTAATTAGTAACAGTGTCCTATTTATTCTTCTTGGAGCCAAATTTGTAACTTTTAAAAGTGTGGTTACTATGTTGAAGTGTATGTGTTGTAACGGAAGCTTGATTTGTTATGTATGTGAGTCAGTTATGGGATGCTTGATGTCGTCGCAATGTCGTAATTATAGTTTGATTGTGTTTGTGTGACTATTGTGTATTAATTTATGATGTATGGTATGGAAAGCTGCATATTTGTGTTATAGAAGTGTTACGTATGTGTGTTGTTAATGTTTCAAATTGATACCTGATATTTGTTTTGCAATCGCAATGCCTAATTTACGGATTGTTTATGTTTTGTTTACATCGCGTAAGCTAATTTAATTTTCTTTTCCATTTCTCTTTATGCTTATCTTTTTTGTGTATAAAACTATAGCCCTAACATACATATGTAAAATAGGGCTAACCCCCATTGGAGATACAATAATAATTATTATTCATATCGTTATAATACGATAACAGAATACAAATGATGACCTGAATTTTATTCATATCTCTAAAGAACGATAACAAAATATAAATAACGTGATATCCATAAAGAACGATAACTGAATATAAATGATAATTTGAATATCATTTACATCGCTAAAGAACGATTAAAAAATAAAATGAAAACTTGAAGAAGGCCCGAACCCACGACCTTTGAATCATTAAACAAGCACTCTACCGCTAATCTACGAGGCGCAGATATAGAACACTTTCATAGTTCCGGAACTGCTTGTACAAGCACATGCAGCGTGTAACATCGCCGCGACCCGAAGTGGACTTTGAAAATATTCGCTGTTCACGAGTGCGGCCACTTTTTTTTTTGACAGCTGTACACTAACGCACAGGTAAACAAAAGTAAGGAAAGATTTAAGAAATGATTTGCCTCTATTCACCTTCATTCGCGTAAAAGGGGGATTTTTACACGCAGTAAATCTGCTATGTGTGGTCAACAGCTTCATTAAGCCGATGGAATCTCACTTAGAAAGTTTTTGTCTATAAACTATTTATTTTGCACTATGAACCCGAGTACTTGGAGTCAAGAGGCGATTATGTGACGGCCAGTAGAAACGGTAAAAATATAATAGTCTCTAATTTTAGATGCAAATGCTTGATTTCAGTTGTGAAAGATGTAACATTTCTCTCTGTATTGTGAATAATTTGTATTCGACATACGCATTTGAAAGAATAAATCTTTTATCTGCTCGAATACAAATTACAATTACTGTGTTGGCAACGTGAAATAGAGTAGTGTATGCAGTTTATGTTTCAGTACTAATTAATATATTTTAACATAGATGCTGTTTCCAATTTGAAAGTTGAAATAATCAAATAAACGAACACGTCATTACAGTTTTTAAAACCCATTAGCTGGCAATTATTATAGTAACACACACTGTGGCCTATAAATAGATTACTGATATCATTAGGCTAACCACAAAATAGTAGTTTTAACTGATTATCATACTTTCACAATGCAATAAAGTAATAATGACGCGGTTAGGGTTTGACTCATTAATGAAGTTCAGCAGTGGAAGGGACGGTGCCGTATCAATATCGAAATGCAACTTTAAAACTATCACTCATTCAGCACACAAATAGAATAACGTAATAAAAGTTGATTGACAATTATTTATTAATGTTATTGATTCGTGCAATTTAGTGCCTTTGCATAATATTTTCATATTGCAATACACGTCGCATTGTAAATACCTACAATATTAGGGCCTACAGCTTCTTTTTGTAAACATGCCATGATCTTGTGAAACCGTTCATGTCTTCGCTAACCGAAAATATGTCAGTAACATTGTTATAATGTCTAGAAGTCATAATAATAAAAATAAATGACAATAATTACAATAATTATATTTTTCAGGTTGAACAATAGTATACGACTGTATAGAAATGCAAATTCCAGTGAAAATTCCTGTCATACTCTCTTATTTGTGTTCCGTAATTTGCCAAGCTTCTTTTATGGAATGAATTGTAGACTATATCAGTAGGCAGTCTGAGCCTCACCAGTATTTTTGGCTGGTGCCAATTTAAAAGAGTCCGCTGAATTTACAGTGAGTCATTAAAATGAATTTAAAATCCTCGTTAAATATACAGACAGATGAATGGATATAAGCTTACTATGAACGGAAGGATGGACAGGTGCATGTATGGATTCGTAGATGAATGGGTGGGTGGATGAATGGAAGCATGAAAAGGTAGATATACAGATAAGACAGACAGACAGATAGGTAGACAGATAAGACAGAGAGAGACAAGCAAACAGATAGGTAGATAGGTAGACAGGTAAGACAAAGAGACAGGCAGACAAATAGGTAAATAGGTAGATAGGTAAGATAGAGAGACAGACAGATAGGTAGATAGGTAGACAGGTAAGAGAGAGATAGGCAGACAGATAGGTAGATAGGTATACAGGTAAGACAGAGAGACAGCCAGACAGCAGATAAGTAGACAGGTAAGACAAAGAGGTAGGTAAACAGGTAAGACAGAGAGACTGGCAGACAGACAAGTAGAAAGATAAGAGAGAGACAGGCAGACAGATAGATAGATTGGTAGACAGGTAAGGCAGAGGGACAGACAGAGAGATAGGTAGACTGGTAGACAGGTAAGGCAGATAGATAGCTAGATAGTAGAGCTGAACAAAACTAACTACCGCTCTCGCTCGTTGTGTTCTTTGCATTTGTCTTTCGAGTCTCATCACTTAACTTTTATGCGCTTCGAGTGTCACTCATTATTCTCGAAGTAGCATTTATTGGCCAACGTGAAAAGATATCGTAACTTTGAATAACATACACAATTGAAATAAATAACATTAGAGTTGTTTAATTGATACAAAAAGACAAAACATAACAGTATCATAGTAATCAAAATGTTCTTATTCTATTATCAGATAGGCCTATTATCTATGGCAATAGAAAACATTCTCAAATAAATTTGCGATTCTAAGAAATGGCGTTATGCAAGCTTGAAACTAACAAATCACAACTACTCCTGAAGTACCAGACATGGTTTTCGATAAAACAACGAATGGACAAGCGTTTAAGCAAAGGGTATGAGATTCCATCCGCTACTTTTATGTCATATATCAAAGTCAAAATGTTTTTAAAATAGCTAACATCCTTCATTTAAAGATTATTTAAACATAATTAATATATTTTCGAGTCTATATTTTTTTCCGGTACGATAACAGCGAGTTTTTATTTTAGACGGTAGGCCTATGACTGGATATTAACAACGTTATATCAACTACTGGGTTATTTAGCGTTGATGGAATTGGTAATAGTGAGATGATATCTGGTGGCGAGTTGAGGCCGAGGATTTACCATACATTACCTGACATTTGCTTTACGGTTAGTGAAAACCTCGGAAAAAACCTAACCAGGTAATCAGCCCAAGCGGAAATCGAACCCATGGCCGAGTGCAACCCCGGAGCAGCAGGCAACAGTGCTACCGCCTAAGCTATACCGGTGGCTTCGTGATATACTATACAGAACTAAAACAAATACTTATTAAAAATTATAATATTTTAGGGGTGATAGTTTTTTTTTAACATTTGTTCTAGAATAGTAATACACAATAGGCTTCTCAGTTTGTGCTACTATTTGACATCTTCACTGAACGTGCATTTTAAACTTGATTCTTTCAATATTCTTAACACATTGCATGCGTACTCGCATGGAAAATTATTGAACCGTGTAGATGCGGTTTTATAGTCGATAATGTAGAATAATATAATTACTGATTAATTTCTACCTTCTGTTCATCTGAAATAAAAATTTCTGTTACAGCGAAAAAAGATACGACCTTTATATCAACCCAACAGATACAGTAAGAGATAGTGTTTATAGATACAGAAGAGATTGAATCAACAAGCTAATTGGACGGAACCCTAGAATAATTCTCAGGAAAGTATTGAAGTAGACCCACACTAAGTTGGTAAAATACATTTAGACCACACAAAAAGACGTGACATGAAGAAAGAACAAGTCGTTTCGTCTAAATTCTTGACAGAAGAATGAGGATGGTGATGAGAGAGAAAGAGAAAGAGAGAGACAGAGAGAGAGAGAAAATGTAACAGATTCAAAATCACGTGCGGAGTGACACAAATTTTAGCATACAGAATATATTGAAAATAGTAAAGAGATTTGTATAATAAAAAACATAGACTAGATGGTAGCTTTTTTTATTGAATTTTCAGTAATATTTTATCTACTCTGATAGCTATATCGTCAACATAATACAGTAGGCAGGCATAATAATTATTCTTGGAATTGAAAAAAAGTGCAGTGTTGTGTAGTTCGATGAATTTTAGCCACAAGCGTCATCGGTGCACGCGTTGTTCCAGATTTATGAATTTTTTAAAATAATGTACACTATAAAATAATCTCATTTATGAAGAAAGTATTGCAAAAAGAAAAATCACTGATTGTAACTAAGATCCGCTGAGATCAAGTAAGCAAATAAACAAATAAACAAACAAACAAACAAACAAATAAATAAACAAACAAACAAATAAATAAATAAATAAACAAATAAATAAATAAATAAATAAATAAATAAATAAATAAATAAATACATAAATAAATAAATAAATAAATAAATATTCTAAATAAATGAATAAAATAAATATTCTAAATAAATAAATACATAAACAAGTAAATAAATACATAAACAAAAAAGAAATAAAATAAACAAATAAATAATAAAATAAATAAATAATTAAATAAATAAATGTGTACAATTATACAAACTGTAATAATTATAGTCATGTTTATAAAAAGAAGTGTGCAAAAAGTTGAAAGAAAGAAATATTTTCACTGAATCGAATAATCTCCGCTAGTCCGATGATATCATTAAAATTAATTGTTTTTCCTTGCATTTTCACTCCTATTTAGTAGATAAAATGTAAACGATTTTTATTCAAATGTATTTATGTTTATTATTTAACTTGAATAAATCAAAACATTTATAACAATATGAATTTAAAAGTCCTTTAGATTGGTTCGGTCCTAATTGATAAATTGTCATTCACGAGTATCTTAAATGTGTAGTATTAGTCTGGGATAGTAGGACACAAAAAATGACTTACGGAATGCGAGTCCAGAGAAATCCACTCAGAGGGCAGCACTGTCGTCACACTCCATCACCACAATCACTTAGGTTATCACCACACTGTGGCACGCGCTACTTCGAGACGGCACGGGACCTTAGCGACAACCACGCGTCCTTCGAGACGTTTGCCTCAAGTCACAACGCCCACTGACCTCTGAGAGTAAGTCCCATCACAAAAGACGTTACTTAAGAAGTTTCCTTTACCCCCATCACCGTCCCAACCGACAGAATTATACCTTACAGGAGATGCCATTTAAACTACCCCCACCCCTTGTGTTTCATGGTTCCATTCATTCCAGTTCCACAGGAGTTAAAGCTCTACACAGTTTCCGTTAAGAAGGGGAGCAATACACATCCCCACCCCTTCTCAAGACGGTTGCTTGTCGTACTGGTTTCCGTGACATCTTTTGAGTATACGTTGATGGTGAAGAATTATTTAAGAAATGGATTGGTCGAGGGAGGGGAATATGTCTTAAGATATGGGTATAACGTTCTGAGCATCTGCTGCCGAAGCCTTAGGATGCGGGCACGAGCCCTCAAGAAGTTCCATCTGCCTCTTCAACAACGTAACGGACCGATGCCTCGGTTAATATCTTATCTATGAGAGAAACATACGTGTTTGGCGTTATGGGCACGGTCATTCTGACATATGTTGCTGTAACAGTCAAACAGTCTTTTAAATTGCGGCGATGATGTTAAATAACAAGTTGGTATTTTCATAACCTGTCGCTTGGATTTCTATTGCTTTTAAATTCTCCAAAAGGCGTAGGCTATGTTTAAAGTCTGTAAGTCTACTCAGCCTAGAATATGAGAAGTTTAACAATTTGAGAATATTTATTAGTGTTTACTTATATTTTCATATATATAAATTTCTGTAATTCTTTTTTTTATGTCTCCACACCTTACGAAGATTTAGAAACTGAATCAACTGTAAGCTGGCACAAGTAGCTGTGCAAGAACACATTAATCACAAAATGTATAACATAGCCTACATGTATGTTTGTTGCAGCGAAAGACAATAATTTTGTACAAAGTCAGAGAGTGGACAAAGTATATATGAAACTTCAGGGACTTTCCAAAACATTGAAGGATTTAAATTTTATGTACACACTACTACAATTAAATCGGAAATATCACTCACTTTATGTCTATTCTACGCATCCAAGGGGAACATCTGAGATGTAGGCCTAATATAGTAGCATGAAAATATTACATTTATGTAATTTTGACATCGGCGTCCAAATTGTTTTTGCTGAATCATTAATCTGAAAATTCCGGTGTCTTCGTAAAAAGACATTCTTACTAAAAATTTGAATTGAATTGCAAACCGTGATCAACATCCACAAATATATTCTGCCGTTCGATGCAACGTAAGTTATAGCGTAGGCCTATTCTGCTACAAATTCAATAACCATCCGAGTTAAGCTTATATTTTTCGCCAGAAAATTCATTACACCTATCTATTTTTAATACCGTAAGCCATTTGTTTGTTTCCACATTTTATTTGTACTGTACTGTATTGTATTGTCTATGTTAAATAAATAAATAAATAAATAAATAAATAAATAAATAAATAAATAAATAAATGATTGAATGAATAAATGAATGAATAAATAAATAAATAGATAGATAAATAAATAGATAAATAAATAGATAAATAGAGAAATAAATAAATAAATACATACATCAATAAATAAATGTATATATATATAAATAGATAAATAAATAAATAAATATATATATAAATAGATAAATAAACAGATACATAAATAAATAAATAGATAAATAAGTAAATAAATAAATACATAGATAAATAAATAGATAAATAAATTAATATAGATAAATAAATAAATAAATAAATAAACAAATAAATAAATAAATAAATAAATAAATAAATAAATAAATATCCCTGTTTCACATTTATCTAGATTTATTATTATCTTCTACTTCTTTTCTGATCTATCAGCCATCTCCTTAGCTAATTATATAACGTCTTCATCTTTAGTATGCAAATAAGAGTGCTAGAAGGACATCGCAAAACACGGTACTTGTATAAGAAAAGCCACTCTGTATGGCTAATCGAGTCTGGTTCCTAGAATCTCTGCTATAATCTTGATAGAATTCTCAGACGAGGTTAATTCTAGGGAAGGAAGAGAGCTGACAATAGAAACTGCCAAACGTTGGAAACTCCCGTGGTTTAGTGAGAGAAAACAACACCGAGACTGTAACAAATGGAGCCCATCGTCGTCTTGGTCCATCTTAAGTAACGTTAATTTGCAGTAAACTCCAAGACAGCCTCTTTTACGACCTTAGGATGAATGTCGATAATCTAAGTTTGGTCATTGAGGCCGCTGTAACAATATTCGTGATATCATCTTTCATTATTCAGTATCTGTAACACTGAAAATTTATGTCGGCACCGTAAAACGTACGTACAGTATGAACTGATTGGTTGTACAGCTACTGGTTACTACTTATTGACTTATTAATGTCATCGAATGGACGTCAGCAATAGCTACTAGAAGACCTGTGCACGAGCTTAACCACCGGTGGATTAATATGTCGCTGACTGCGGTGTGAAGAGGTTTGTGGAAATCATATAGGATACGTGGCAAAAATAGAGTTGGATCAGTTGAAACTTATCGATAAAAATGATAAATTCAGTATATTAAAGAGGCCTACTAATTTTGAACCTACAAGAGTCATGAACTGAAAGTAGTAGTAGTAACTACATTATGACACTCATAACAGCAAAATATATGCAGAAGAATTCCATGTAGCACCAGTACTAATAAGCAAACATTGTCATGGGGGTATATAAAAATGTTTTGTTTTTTTCTTCCACCATGTTAATAATGTCAAAACAAGTGCTTAAACAAATTTCGACCTAGTGCTGCTTATGATTAGGTTTTTCTCCGGAGCGGTTGTTTGTGCGCTTTCAATCGGAGACCTCCGGTTACTTCCGATTGATGCGCGCAGGTTGTATATGTGCTGCGGCGCAGACATACATTTTCCGCTGAGTATTCCTTTAATCGAATCAGGCAGTGATTCGAGTCTGCTGACGTCCGCGTATCTTTTATAATAATTTGTAATTTTTGTTGTTTATTTTTTCTTTTTTATTAACCCCCCCCTTCTCTCTCTCTCTCTCTCTCTCTCTCTCTCTCTCTCTCTTCGGCTCTTCTTTTTTTCTTGTTTTGCTTGAAGTACTAAGTTAGCTGACAGATTTTTATTCTAGTTTATAAATTCATAGTATATGTGGAAAAGCGTATTAGTTTAAGTCAATGATCAAATTAATAACATTAAAATTAACTGAAAACTAACGCAGAACTAAAGCTTTTCAGTAGCTAATATAAACATTTATAATTTTCCTGGAAACACTTGTTTATTCACAAACAGTTTTTGTCAATTAATTATTATTCTAATCGGTTTAGTTTAACGTAAAATATATTAAGGGAGTTCCAGAATGGAACAAAAGAAACGTGTGGTATCAATGGATTAAAGTTTACTGTCCAAAATAATTTATTCAGATTCTTCACCTGACAGGATTGTGATCATTGTGTTAAAGGGTGCCAGTATTTGAACTGTCTTTTCTAAAACGCGTCACTCTTCCTCTGTAATAAAAAAATATAAGTTGATATCAACTTAAGGATAATTGTAGTTATATTATTACAAACACGTTTCTTTAGTTTCAGAATGAAACTCAATATTTTAATCTAAGCATTAAAATATAATCCAAGTTGCCTTTTAAATGTTCAATATAAGTTATGTTTCATAGAAATTTTAAGACTGTTTTTCTAGACTGTGGACCTTTTGAACAATAGCACAATATGCTGGATCAATCTTAGAGGGTCCTTTTTTGCTGAAATTCTTCTGCTTTCCAGTTTTTCATTCGCAATGTTACTCTGTCTGCACACCAAACCACGAAATTATTTATTAGAACTTTTATATATAAATCAAAGTAAACACGCTTAAAAAAAAGATTGCAAAAGTGTTTAGAACAGTTAAATTTACTTACTTGAAAAAAATGACGATTGCCGAAAAGTGAGAGGGAAATTCACCCACATCTGGGATCTTATAAATTCCTACTTTCACGGTAAGGTTCAAGATGTGCGTACCACAGTCTAGATGGCAAAAATTTAATTTTGGCAAAAATTTAATTTTTTTAACGGCAGCAACCATATTTGGGGCATTGTCTGTGACAGTGGCAGAAACCCTGTTGTTTAGTCCCCATGAATTAATGATTTGAATTCAACCAGCAATTTTGTCGGCTGTATGACTTCCCTTGATGATAGATAAGTCCAAAGAACAGAAGTTAATTGATCACCTGTCACGTAGTGACTTGTTACTGTTACGTATCCATCTTACCTGTTGGAGGACCAACAGTTTTTAAGTCCTTTAATTCCGTTCGCAGTTAATTCTGAACGCTGTCGTGTAAGTCGCGTAAAAGAACTTGCAATATTCACGTAAAAGTAGATACCAATTGAAAAAGGCAACTAAGAACCCTGGTTAATTAAATTATAATGAATAGTTTTTTAAGTTAGTCAATTCTGCACACTATTACAATGTTATTATCACGTAAACCACGTGCTCCATTTACTTACATGAGAAAAAGTGTTACGACACTGCAGTGAATATCATGGGTTTAAACCCTTGACGAGATATTTAAATCTGGCATCTTCGACGACGCTGAGTGGTTGCATATCATTGGACATAAACTGAATTAAAAGTTTATCCAATTTAACTTTTTCAGCACTGTTCGATAGTTGTTCTGAGTGTTCGAGCTGCTGTTCAACATAATTGTCGGCGCTTTCTTCAAGTTCGCGATTGTGCGATCGCTTCAAATGGTCTAACAAATTCGAAGTACCACCACCCTTAGAGTAAATTCGCCCAGAAAGTTCACAGCGTGCGACTTTATTATTATCTTCAACTAAATTAAAGAATTTCCATGCGACGGATATCCGATCTGGTGCCATTTTATTCCAGTCCAACTACCGTCAGTCCGTACGCGCCAGCGGTCCTTGAGCTCTAAGTCCTCCAACTGTCGCTTCGCTCCGAACCACCGCATCCCTCCGTATGTCCCCTGTTCCACCTACGATAGTACCGGAGATCACCGGTGGAGAGCTTTATTCGTAATCTCCGATTCCTCTGCGGTAGTAGTCACTCCGATAAGCAGCACTATTTCGACCACTCGAGCGCAATTACGAGGACCGTAAAAATTAGTTTCCCTGGGACTGTTTACAGAAAAAAACAAAATTTAATTTGAAAAAAAAAATTATTGAAGCAGATACAACTCTTGAGCTACTTTTCAAAATATTTCCCAACGGAATTGAAACATTTGTCATACCATGGGATCGACAGAGAGGTGCAGACGGCTGTCACACAATGGTTCCGATCCCAGGCGGCAGATTTCTACGACACAGGAATAGAAAGTTGATCCCATGTTATGACAAATGTCTCAATTCCAGTGGGGAATATGTTGAAAAATAGTTCAACAATTGCTGTAGGGCCTATCTGTTCCAATAAGTTAATCTTCCCATGAAATTGTGTTTTCTGTTTGTAAACTGCCCCGGAGAGACTTATTTCTTTACGACCGTTGTAATTATGCTCGATTGGCCAAAATTTATATAAGTAGGAATACTTGTTTTGACATTATTAACATGATGGAAGAAAAAAAATAACTTTTTTATCTGTCCCCATGAGAATGTTTGCTTGTAAGCTTAACAGCAGTAGCTGTAAAAATACCATTAGTAGTCATGGTGCAATACTAGTAGTTATTGACTGCTATGGAGTAACAGGTGATGATCGTAAAATGAGCAGACCCAGGTTCAGATCCTGGTTGGGACAAGTTAACTGATTAAGGTTTCTTTCGAGGTATTCCCTTAATCATTTGAAGCAGAATTCTGGGTAACTTTCGGCACTGTACCTCGGTCTCATTTCGCCATTATAATTAGGGCCTATACTTACCCCTCTTTCATCATTATCTCCATTTCTTTCCCATATTTCGTGCTTACTGTGATATGGACCTATTGGTGTATGGTCATTAGTTGCTGATGGTAGTACTATGTTCCATGGGCTTTCCCCTGAGCTCATGTTTGTATGTGCGACCGGGGTTGAGGGACCGCGGTGATGCCTACGCGGAAAGATAAAGGGATTATGTAGGCTTTACGGGAGTTCGAAGGCGACCCGTAGAGGAATGTGTAGCGCGGGAGGCCTAGGGCACACACACCATTCCATTTCGGGTAGTAGAATGGGCACTTTCAAGCAGCCTACTTGCGAGGCCAGACCCCAGCCCGCGTCTTTCCCCTCAAGGGAGACTAATAGAATAGAATATAATATACTAACAGTTACTTTATTATTAATACTAGAAATAATTCTTGTACTAATAATAGGAATAGCACCGCAGCTGTATCAGTAGGCCTATTATGATAGTTGTAGCATCCGTACTAATACTAATAACAGTAAGTCTACTAACTAAGTAAAGTAAATCCATGACGCTACAGCCCTTTGCAGGGCCAAGACCGACCAGCCGGCTGCTGGCCTCACGCCCACATGCCGAAACGGAGGTGGACGATCATCCAACCAGAATGGAGGTATCATGTGGTTAGCATGATGATCCCCCAGCCGTTATAGCTGGTTTGCGAAACCGAATTTTCGCTACCTATCGTAGCTCCCCAAGTGCATAGCGATGCTGGGTGGGCACCGGTCCCATACACTGGCCGAAATTTCATGAGAAAATTTCTTCCTCCATGAGGTTTGAAACAGCGCGCATTCCGTAACTCGAGTCCTAGGCACGATGCCTTAGACTACAACGCCACGGCGCGGGACCTACTAACTAACTGGTATAGTAGATATTAGAGGAAGTTTATCTGATACTGGAAGTAACTCTATTCGTAATAAGCTTAAGGTTAAGTAAAACAAGGCTCTGCATGTGAATGTGACTAGTAGGTAATGACTGGTCATTACTAGAACTGTTAATTTAATCGAGTAATTTAAAATTTCGGTTAACTGATCTAAAGTGTTTTAATCGACTAATCGAACCGATTAATGGTGTCTTGTGATGTCTGTATGGCACAAAATATGTACATCATTTGGTGCTGTAAATTCTTAAGTTAGGCCTATGTTTAAATATTGTGCGTGATTGCTGGTTATTTAGTGGCCAATGCATTCAGTGTTTGATAGATGGGGCATAAAAATATGGTTTATGAAGGCGTTGAAAACTTGGTGAAGGTTTCAGATTTAAATTAAACGATCGTGAAAAGTTAACGGATAGAAAAAACAGTGGACAATGTTCAGTTATAGCGGAAGCACAAGTAGTCTCCATTATCTTCTTTAACATGTTCATTTTTTCCAAGGTAGATCTACGTCCACTAATGTTGCTACTTTCAGTTCATCTTCTCAATCAACGTTCCCATTACTGAAGTGTTTGGCTGAAGCGAAGAGATGTGACTGTAAGTAAGACGTGTAAACTGAAAACATTTTTGCTCAAACTTTTTGTTTACAGTCTGTCAATTGCTCACTAATAATTATTTGTGACGTACATAAACACAATTAAAATTTTTATAAAAACGTGTGTTCTTGATAGCATATGGAACTATTACAAAATGATATTAGGTGCTTTAGGCTACTGTTGGAAAATTGATTAAAATTCGATTAATCGGTCGATTAGTCGATTAAGGCATCCGGTTACCAGATTAAAATTTTTAGTCGATCGACTGCTTTAGTCATTACTAACTTATAGAGAATGGGTTCGATAGTATTATTTTTTTTATAAAACATTGCAAATATAATGTCCTCCGACACTAGAGTTATACAATTATTTTACTCGCCGATTTAAATGATACGCTTAATAACTGGCAATAATACATTATTCCAACATGGCTTTGGGTATATTCTTATGATTTTAGATAGATTTGCGCATATAGCCTATTACTTCGAAATAATAGTTTGTTCCTTATACTGACGTCTTTTACCAAATTGCTTCTAAAAGGGTTATCAGATTATAATTTTTAGGTGATAATGAAAAACAGAGTTGAAAAAAAAATAGTTCTTAACAGAAAAGAGGACATTATATTTTATACTCCCTCCGTTACAAAATATGGTATAGTAACAAACGAAACTAGTTTGATTATTGTGCATGAGCGCTTGAAATATTTCGCGGTGTGGTATTCTGTTCAGTAGTGAAGGGACTATCCGACAGAACAGTTGTGAATGTTTCTGGTCTTCTGTAGTACAACAAACTATAATATTTAAATAGTCTATTATGGACAGAAATCAAATGGGCACCTGCTGTGGTGTTCTTGTTGCTGAAAATTGAACACCACCCAGTCAATTTTGAATGGAACATCTAAGGTACAACAGCCGTATAAAAACGGGTTGTACTTTATTGCAGTTTTTTGTTAATTTGCTTATCTCAAAACAATGTTTGTTTTTTCATTTATTAATTTGACATCACACAGAATGAAATGTACCTTATTTATTAATTTTTCTTATGTAAATTTATCAGACAAATAAGTATCTAGGAGATGTATTAAAGTTACACTGTATTACTGAAAACTATATTGATTTATTGATATAGTTCACAAGTACAAAACTTAATAATATAACAAACGATCTATAAACAAATGTAGTTCTACATACTAAATATACAATTTCCTAGACTCATTATTTTATCGCAAATCTCAATAATTTATTGGTTCAAACTTGCACTTACGTCTGGTTTTAGTGCATGTTTAAACCAATCGTGATAACCATTAAGACATTAAACCTTATTTTATCTGCTCCTTTTCACAATTTAATTGTAATTATTTAGGTCTTATTTTAATAATAACTTATTATTCCAATTAGGTGATCAGATGTCGACATACTGTACTACTGTACTACTTTGCGCAGTGGCAATATCGTAACCAATGAGGTTTATCCGAGGTGCGATTATTGCTAGTTGAAAACTACTGAAAACTAACAAAACTATACTATATTTTGGAACGGAATAAATTATATCTTTCTATACCATATTTTGGAACAGAGGTAGTAATTAATAGTAAAGGAGGAATCAATAAAGGCAGGCAGTATTGTAGCAGGACATACAGAAATAGTGAGATTATGAGTGGTCTAAAGCAGGACTGGGCACCAAGAGCGAATTCTACTCTTCACGGGTAGCCATATCACTTCTCTTCAATCCCTTTATTTCCCGCCGAACACCGCGCAGCGTTGATGCAGTACGGATGAATATTAAGCGTCCCCGTTTAGAGTTTGGATTCGTTCCCGGGCCCAGCCCTGGTGTAAAGCATAAAAATTCTGTGACAAGTGCAGGAGGAAAGGGATAAAGGGACGTTTGTTTAATAAGTGAGAATAAAGATATTAGTTACGAAATATAGGTATAATATAGCTTTCCGCAAGAAAGTGTAGACCTATATATGTAATGAATGTAATTGTGACACCGTATCAAAATTATATACAATATAAGTTATATAGGGTGAACCGTAAATAATGCCTTTAATCATTAATTTCAGGGATGTTTCAAACAAAAATCTCTAATACAATTTTGATCGTTTTTGCTTCCTTTTCGAGATAAAAATTATTTTATATGAAACATTTCATAGCGTGTTTTGGGAAAGTCATTGATTTAATTCTCAATATGATCAGTCAATTTAAGAGGGTAGTGCATTATGAAAAGAATTTCAGTTTCATCCTTTAAATGTACAGAAATTTGATCCGAATAAATGTAACTTTTCGTTCTGAATATGAATTTTAAAATATTAAATTTGTTTTGAAGTTAATCGTTGGAAGCTAGATCTAAATATTGTTCGAGTATAGATTCAGAAAATGTGTGTATAGGGTGACTAGGCATCCTCTATTTCCGGGAACAATCTTTCATTTTACGTTATTGCTACAGGAGAATAAATGTTCCCCCTTTATGTCACCAGAAAATATTTTGCTCCCCTTAAGATTATTTTGTTGCATTAATATTTTACATGTACATGAGAAATATCTTGGCGGAACTGTTGCGTATAATCTAGATTTCTGGGCGGTGTAAAGTGTTGATCAAAAATAACCAGGTCACCCTAAGGTAGTAGTCACTGCTGGTTGCAACGTGTTTTCATGAAGGAAGAGAGGGGGTTTGTTTATGCCGCTCTCTTCCTGACTGGACCAGGTGTGGTAGTAGCAGCGTCAATGCCAGTAGTAGGTGCAGATCATTTAAACCTGATAGTTGACTTTACAAATGCAGATAATAGAATATTAAAGTTCACAGAGACGAATTACAAAAATTCACATTTTCTTCTTCAACGATCGAGGTGTACACAAGCGCTCTGAGAATTCGAAATCCTCCAAGAGCATGACGTTTATGCGTTGTCAATATTATGCTCTAAATCGTATTATGTGCCGAATTCGTCCAGTGTCATGCCGAAAAAAGTGTGGTCTTGGATGAATGTAGGCCTAAGCGCCACGAAGAATTAAGAGTATTGGTGCTGTGCTTCTGGTGATGGTAGTAGTGATTATAGTAATAATATATTCTCTTTCATTTCCTTTTCGAAGTCTGTTTTAATTTCTTTCAAATATATTTTCTTCCTTACTATATTCACTCTTGCTAAATTTCTGACATTATTTTAAACCGTGTTTGTTGTATATACTGCAATTTGCACTCGGTCATGAGTTCAAATACCGTCGATTATTTGGTTGATTTTTTTAGCCAATAAGACCATTTCGTTATTTAAAATTCTATCAACATTACTTACTTACTTACTTATAAATGGCTTTTAAGGAACCCGGAGATTCATTGCCGCCTCATATAAGCTCGGCATCGGTTCCTATCCTGAGCAAGATTAATCCAGTCTCTACAAACATTTCCCACCTCCCTCAAATCCATTTTAATATTATCCTCCCACCTACGTCTCGGCCTCCGCAAAAGTTTTTTTCCCTCCGTCTCCCAATTAACACTATCTATATGCATTTCTGGATATCAGTAGTACGAGTATACAGGTTGAACCGTGAGTAACGTCATCAATTTTAGGTTGTTATTCTTTGAGATATTTCAAAGAAAAATATTTAATACAATTTTGCTCATTTAGTTTCCTTGTTTTATATGAAACATTAGCATGTTTTGGAAAAGGCATTGACTGAATTCCCAATATCACTAGTCAATTTAAGAGAGCAATGTATTATGATATTAAATGTTTTAAAGAATTTTATTTCTGTTCTTTAAATATGCAGAAATTTGTTCTGAACATATGTAACATTTGAAAATTCTTTTGCAGAACGACAAGTTGCATTCCTTCAGATCAATTTTCTGCACATTTAAAGAACAAAACTAAAATTATTTCAATCCTTTATTAACATAATACACTGCTTTCTTAAATTGATTGAGCATATTGGGAATTAAATCAATGGCTTTCCCAAAACTTGCTATGAAAGGTTTCGTATGAAAAAATTTTTATCTCGAAAAGGAAGCAAAAACGAGCAAAATTATATTAAACGTTCGGTTTGAAATATCTCAAAGAATAACCCCATGAAGTTAATGACATTACTTACGATTCATCCTGTATAAATTGATAAGTTAGATTCTCTATAGAAAATCAATGCATTAACAAAATTAGTAAGTGAATCTAAATGATTTGTATTGTATTAAAGACTTCAGAGTTCATTTAACCTGAAGCGTATCTTCCGTAATATTACGAACTTGTGTGGTAAATGAACTGAAATTTTAATGAAAAAGTTGTTTGCTTATTACAATTAAGTTATTGTATTTCGAGTGATTTGTGTATTTCATGACAATCAATTATTATATTTTGAGTAATTCTGTTTATCTCATGTCATGACAATGATTGTAAATCGAGAGTGGTATATTTATCTCATGACATGATTATATTTCGAGTAGTTTGTTTATCTCATGATAATAATTGTAAATCGAGTGATATATATATATATATATATATATATATATGCATATGAAGATAATTTTCCGGCCAGCTTTTTTTCGCACATACTGTTATCTGCTTTACGGTTAGCTAAATCTGCAAGATAATTTCTTATGAGACCACAGGAGTTCTGGCGGACAAAGCAGAAAGCAAAGTAGAAAGTATGAGAACCAATATGGTATGAGCCTTCGAGATGATAATTGAAAAATTCTGTCAAGTTATTATGAGCAAATCAGACACGTACAGTAAAACGAAGACACCACTTGTCATGTATTTATCTGCATTGCTATTCTTCAGACACTCTGTTGCTAAGCGATTTCTTGTATTGCTCCTGCAAATTCTCGCTAGTTCCGCACATTGCTCTGTACACTGGAACGTATATATATTCAGCAGTTAATAGAGTCCGAATTCTATTGTTCCCCCGGAAACATTGTCCGCTTTTGTTCAGTGAGGTGACATTGTGCACCCTACAGAGACATACCCTCCCCCACACAAACGTCTCTGGTCTTGTCTCCTCATATGCAAACACAACACAAACAAACAGGAACAATCAGCGAGGGTGCTGAAGTTTCTCACTTGTGGGACTGAATATGGATTCTAGTCCAAGAGTCAGTCAGAATGCAGATGCGATTTATGCTATAATGTCTGTAATTACATTAAGCCTGTTGACTGACTGCCGTTCCTCAATCTCGCGATTTACCGTAATACAATTTATTGAACAACTCTTAGGTCTCTCCGGTAGCTTAATTGCAGGTCCGAACTTATCATTCCTTGGACTCTGGTGCAGTCTCCGGCGTTGACCGGAGTGATAGATTTACTTGTTGTGGATCAGATCGTAGAGTGAACGTTTTAACTCGGTGTTCTCCCGTTTTATTCCGGTGTTCTCCAGTTTTATTTCGGTGTTCTCCCGTTTTATTCCGGTGTTCTCCCATTTTGTCCCGGTGTTCTCCTGTTTTGTCCTGGTGTTCTCCCGTTTTACCCCGATGTTCTCCCATTTTACCCCGGTGTTCTCCAGTTTTATTTCGGTGTTCTCCCGTTTTATTCCGGTGTTCTCCCATTTTGTCCCGGTGTTCTCCCGTTTTGTCCCGGTGTTCTCCCGTTTTATTCCGGTGTTCTCCCATTTTGTCCCGGTGTTCTCCCGTTTTACCCCGGTGTTCTCCAGTTTTCCGTAACTATAAAGGTTTCATTCCACTAACACTCTCCATTTCACTTTATTTTCTCTGAGTTCATTTAATTTTGTTTCAACAAATAAATGGGGAAAGATGGTGTCAGTGTAGCCTAACCATATGTTGATATTAATTAATTAATATTTTTTAATTAATTAATTTTTATTTAATCTGACAGGATTAAGGCCATAAGGCCTTCTCTTCCATCCTACCAGATAGCACATAGCCTATAAATACAAAAAAGAAATACAGACGCTGATGAAAATAATACAAATTAAATTAAACCCCTATAGAGGTTCAACAGGGTCAAAGGAACACTATAGAGCTCTCATCGACCTAATAAAAGAAAAAAAAAAAAGAAAAACAGAGATAGCAATGATGATAGTGATAACTGATATTATTATTAATAATAATAATAATAATAATAATAATAATAATAATAATAATAACAATAATAATAATAATACTCATCGAGCTAATACAAGAAAAAAAGAAAGAAAACCAGAGATAGCAATGATGATAGTGATAACTGATAACTGATAATACTAATAATAATAATAATAATAATAATAATAATAATAATAATAATACATTACATATTAAGTGTCAATTTTACAACAGCATAGTTACAATATTTACTATATGTCATGGGTTAAGCCGAAGTTGCGCAACCTGACAGGTGTTCAACAAGCAATTCCATAAACTGGAATACGATTTTTAAATTTAAATTTGAATTTTGATATTGTCCGACAGTCTCTGACATGGTCAGGGAGAGAATTCCAGAGGCGTGGAATCGATATGCTGAAAGATGGTGAGTAGAAGGATGTTCTTTGCAGAGGAATAGAGAGAAGGTACATGTTTCGTGTTCGAGGTAGTGAAAGGTAAACAAAACGAGATGCTAGGTAAGAGGGAGTGGAGGCGTGGATGATTTTAAATAGTAATAAGAGGGAGTTGAAGAATCTTCTTTATTTAAGTGGATTCCAAGACAACAATTCTAGTGACAATGTTACATGAGCGAATTTTCTAATGTTACAAACGAAACGAACGCATATATTGTGAACACGCTGTAGTCTATGGGCAAGATAAGTATTTTTTTTAGTTTATCGCATATTTATTTATTTATTTATTTATTTATTTATTTATTTATTTATTATTTTGCTAATAATTGTAACATAAAATATAATATATACAGAAAAACTTTAGCTCGCCCCTGAAAGAGTAAAACTCGTGCTCAGGGGCGGATTCCTGAATTGAAATTAATAATTATACAATACAATTTGTCTTATGTCTACTATGCAATTAGATTCGTGAATAGATAATCGCAATAATCGAAGTGGAGCATCACTAAAGTTTGGATCAGGTTCTTTTTAAGACTGAGAGGTAAAACGTTGGAGTGTCTGAGGGAATGAATTATGGAAAAAGTTTTCTTACATATGTAGGTCACTTGACTTTGAAAATTTAAATTCGAATCTAATGGGTCACCAACGAGCATTAAACAAAATAGATCTAGCCACTGTATCAAATACAAAAATAAAACTATTTCCTATATGTTAGGTTTTCTAAAAATAATTCAATTCTTATGTGAAAGTAGATCTGGCCAAGTGCAAAGTAACAATACCAAAAGTAACGGGTTAAAGCAAGTACATTGCAGCCTGTGAAGTTTTATTTGTTTTTTTCACAAAATGACCTCTGTATGACTAGTCCCGTTTTTGATCTCAGTGCCTCAATTGTTTTTCTGTGTTTGTCACTTATTTCAGCGGAAAGCAGACAGATGGCTGCCAATATCCAAAGTTCCCGAAGTACAAGAATATACTGCTAAAGCTTGTGGAGTAGGTAGATGTAGTGTTGTGTTTTGCTTTCTCTCTCTTTTATTTTTCTGTTGCCAGGCATGACAACAGAGCAATGTGTATTTTCATCCTTTTTCTATGTGCTGATGACAGTCTAGTATATTCAGTCACGAAGCTTGAGTTTATGAGGGTACCATGAACAATAGACTGTGCAGGTACTTTTTCGCATTGTCTGCAATGAGGCGATATTAGCGATCCTAGTGGTTAGAAACTATCTATGGATGCATATTTACTACGTTTTGAGCTTCGTGACTGTATACTAGACTGTGATGCTTAACATCTTCTATTAGAACAAGATTGTAGCACCCAAGTCCCAGACAGGATTTGTAAACGCGTCGCGAAATCAGTGTATTCCATATACGTATATCATGACCGACAAACCCTCAATATTAGACTGAGGCATAAGTTCATAGCGTTTTTGTTCTTCATACAACACTGTGTTGTTAGGAGATTGTTTATTGTTTGTAATTTGTCATTTGTTACTTGCTTGTAAATACGCCTTGAATTTTGCGGATTTGAAGAAAATTTGTGGTATTTATTTTGTGGCCTAAAGAAGATGAAGTGTCTAATTAAAAGAAGAAGAAGAAGAAGAAGAAGAAGAAGAAGAAAAGAATACTTCCGACATATTCTTCTGTTTGAGTTCAATGGAAGAGCCAAGGTAGCGGAGGCGGCTCCATTTTTGTATCGTGTGCACGGGAAGAATGCCATCGGAGAAAGCACTACAAGAAAATGGTTCTGTTGTTTCAATACACGATACCCACATAGGATGATATTATGCGTCGTGTATTACTAATTGTTCCCCAAGGATGTAACTATATCTGCTGACATTTATTGCCAATAACTCAAACGCCTTGAGGCCGTAATTGAAGAAAAACAACACAGAAGACTGCATCAAGTGGTGCTGCAACACGATAATGCACGCTCGCACTCCGCTAACATGACGAAAGCAGTTAACCAGGAGCTTAGTTGGAGGGGTGATTGCATAACTCCTATATTCTCCCGACCTTATGTCCTCAGATTTCTAGCTTTTCCGTTCTCTATCCAACAATCTTCAAGGGAACTTCTTTGATAACGAAAATGCTTTACAAACTTGCTTTTTCGAATTCTTTAACTCCAAACCAGCAGATTTCTTCTGACGCGGATTCGGAAAACTACCCCAACGTTGGCAGAGAGTCATAAATAATGTACGAGAATATACAGTATTACTGATTAATAATTTAAGTCGTCTATTTATCTCAAATAAAAACTTTTGTTACAGCGAAAAAACTCTACGAACTTTTGCATGTACCAAATAGTTCCCCTCCCCCTTAGATAGTTTTCCTTGTTAGAATTTATGGCATTTTACTTATCAGAGCACTGTCTAGTCTACTTACAACTAGGGACTCTCCTGTTATGGAATCAGGACACATCTGACGCTCAGCGTCGACGTGTTAGCTCAGGTTCGATCTCCGGTCAGGTTGTGTTGGAATATGTGATCGACAAAGCAGTTGTTACAGAGGATTTCTCGGGATACTATCGTTTCCCTCTTTCATTCCACCAATATTTTTCACCTTCCCCACTTTTACAATCTGCAATCATTAAAAGCATGCTGAGATGTACTGTTGAGGGTTGTACGGATCTCTTTTACTGATAGCTATAGGATTTAGAAGCTTAGGGCTCTGGGCCCTGGAATTTTTAGGTACTCGTGTGTGGATGGGACCTGGATTTGTCAAGACTGAGAAAGGACAGCCAATCTGTCAGTTTCAGGTTCACGAATGCCACACAGGCCACCTGCCTGACTGGAACAATCAGAAGCGCACCTCTCACCATTTTACAATATTTAAAATTTGATTTTAAATTAATTAAAAGCACACTTCTAACGCAAGATTTTAGTTGCACAAAGGAATTGACCACCCTACCCCATTATCTCCTGGCCTAGTTACCTCATAAGTGGTGCCTTGTTGATATCACTTGAGAGGTTCAGACCTGTCTTCGGACAGTTGACTAAACAACAACAATATTTCCTGGCAAGATACTTCCCTAACACAACTTAGCGTGTTACGATTTCATCTTATAAGCACACATTCTCAGGAGGACAGATAAAAAAGTTATTTTTTTTCTTCCACCATGTTAATAATGTCAAAAGAAGTGCTTATACAAATTTTGGCCACTCGATCGCAATTACGAGGACGTCCAAAAAGTGATTTTCTCTGGGATCATTTACAGAAAAAAAAAGCTCAACTGCATGGAAAGATTTATTGAAACAGATACAGCAATTGTTGCTCCGTTGTTTGTCAACATATTCTCCACTGGAATTGAGACATTTGTCATACCATGGGATCAATTTTTGTATCCTTGTGTCGTAGAAGTCAGCCGCCTGGGATCGGAACCAGTCTTTGACAGCCGTCTGCACCTCTCTGTCGATCCCATGATATGACAAATGTCTCAATTCCGGTGGGGAATATGTTGAAAAATAGCTTAGCAATTACTGTTCCAATAAATTTTTTCAATGAAATTGTGTTTTCTTTTTGTTAACGGCACCTAGCGAACTTATTTTTTACGACCCTCGTAATTGCGGTCGAGTGGCCAAAATTTGTATAAGCACTTCTTCTGACATTATTAATATGGTGAAAGAAAATAATAACTTTTGTGCGAGATCGTGCGTATTTTCTTGGTTTTCGCACAAAACCAATCTGCGGAAAGTCTAAACTTCCACATTCAGTATTCCCAACCTAACACACATAACAATTTCCCTCTTCTTACCGCTTAAGTGACATATTGATTTTACTGCTTTAGGCTTTTAACATATTATTTTTGGAGACGTTCAATATAGTAATAATTATAAATTGGAAACTTACCACTGCAATTTCACCTAAATTGCACTGTTAATTATTGTTTTTAAATATTTGAAAAAATTAAGTAAGCTCTACAACTCCACTAAAGTCTCATCTCCTTGACCGGCAAAATTAAACTTGCCGATGTTATTACTGCAATATGTTATATAAATAATATTGTTAAAATATTAAAATTAAAAATAAATCATTACATAACTTTACCGTTTGTTTTAAGTTCGCATTTATAGACTGGGGAAAAAAAAGACAGACGTATATCACGGCCTGCTGGAGTATAGTAAACACAGAAAACATTTTAAAGCAACAATGTTGAAGATAGATATTTTTGTTTTGCAAATTTGCCGTCATTGAACAGAAACCAAGATGGAGATTTCATTGCAACTAATTAGAAATTCCTCTTTCAGGTATGTAATAAACGATCTTCAACTACGTTTCGCTTTTTCAAACTTTTCCTCGAACATGAAAACTTCAACATACCGCTCTTGTAACGCATATTACTATTTATCTGCCCCATCAGAATGTTTGCTTTTAGCCAAAGCTGAATTGGAAAATTTCTGAATTGTGGCTATCTCGTTTACACAAAGAAACTGACAATCACTTCTGGATACATGATGTAGTCGAAGAACACACTACTGAATTAATGTTAAGTGCCCCAGATAACCAATTAATAATGAATTTTGCAAATTATATCTAAATAAGTATTTAGAAAATGGCGCTGCATTTCCGCCGATATTATATGTAGACACATCATCTATTACACCTCGTACCACTAACGGCGGTGAAAGTTACCATTGTTTTGTCGAAACAACATTTCTATGCGTCAAAACCATCAATTCATATGGTAACAGACGCTCTGCACAAAGTAAGTTACAGTTTGAAACGTGTCTGAAACTATTATCGCAGTCAAAAAAGAAGTGCCTATCACTGGAAAAAATAATAGAATATTTTAAATCAAAGAACAGAGAAAATAAAATAAAAAAACTTAAGAAAGTCTGTTTTAAATCTTTACCTGTAGCTTTTCAAAGTAGCTGTTCGGTTTAGAACATTTTGATAAATAATAGGCACATAACATTTTTAACCTCACTTCTGATGTATTTCACAGCCTATTGGAGTGGGAAGGAAAATATTTTGATCACGAGTTCACTGTGAGCTTTCTTCTTGTATACGATTGCGCTTGTGATTGATTTAAATGTGCGCTTTTGAATTATAGAAAGAGTAAAATGTGCGCTTATGATGAGCACTGGAACAATCATGTAAGACGCGGATTGGGCTAATGTGAGCATACATGGATCAATTTCGGGTCAGGTCGTCGAATAGCCACCCAGACAGCTAGATGTATATCAGCAGGAGACTGAGCTTCTCTCTAAAATAACACAGACATCCACAGTGGGGTGAGACTAGAATTCATGAACGTGACTCCCACGCAGCGTTAAATTAGTGACTGACTCATTGCGTACACCACGGCATAAGGTTTCCTTGCCGGGATAACGCAACTTAAAATCTGCAAATTAAGGAGTGTCTTGACGTGAAGTCGGTAAGCCTCTGAAACAGTTACGTCTAGTTGTGTATCTTCGTTAAATTAAAAACTGTCCATTAAGTTTAAATAAGAACTTCTCAGAATTATGTGTTCTACTACAACTAAAAATTGGCTTGACTCTAATCTCCTGTCCTTAAATACTAATAAAAGTATCTATATTCCATTGTCTTTAACAACGAAAGGTTTACCTTCACATATGAATAATTATCACTTAGTAATACATAATATTTCATGTAATGACTTAACAAATAATTATTGTAATTGCCCACGTCTAACACCTTCCACACAAGTTAAATATTTAGGAATTATTATAGATCACCATTTACGTTGGGATAAACAAGTTGATTTCATGTGTACAAGTATAAGAAAGACAGCTTATAAATTCATAATACTTCGAAATTTTACCACTAAGGAGGCATTGAGAATAATATTTTTAGCTTCAGTACAATCATTAATACAATACTATATAATAAATTGGGGTGGAGTAGCATCATCTATACTTAATCCATTAATTTTATTACACAGAAGATTAATAAAAATGTGTCTGACCAAAAGTATGGATTACCCAACAAATTTAATTTGTACATATTTTAAAGTATTAACTATTGAAGAAATTTATAAATATAATTCACTACCTTACTACCACAGAAATCAAATAAAACATAAATCTAATCGACATGAATATCGTACTCGAAGACAAAAGTCTACTTTCCCATTAATTGTGCCTAAATGTCATACAAGTGCAATTCTTAAACATGGTGCTACTTTCGGCCCAAGACTTTATAATAAAATTACAAATCATTTTCCAAATTTGAAATATTTTAAAATTGAAGCTTTTAAAAAAGAAATTTATAAAATTATCCATGATATATAATATTAACAAATGTATTTTTTTTACCTTTTATTTCTGTCGACTATATTCATGTTTTTTTAATATCACTGGTTTTTGTCTGATTGTCAATTTACTTATATTAAATGTGTTTTTTCTGTATTTTTCTCTTTCTTCTTTTTTTTTTGCTCTTGTATGTTATTTATTGGTTTGAATTAAGTTACTTACTGTATTTACTAAACTGTCCTTGTAAATTTTATGTTATATTATCGGCTAAGACCACACCGTACACGAGCCTGGCTCTTACGATAGTGGCTAGAAACATTTTTGTTTTATAAATTTAATTTGTACTCACTAGCTAGCTAGTTAAATAAATTAGGGGAGAGTCGGGTAGTATCGGGCATCGGGTGATATCGGACAGTGCGTTTCTTTCATCTACCACCATATGGTAGTACCTGAATGACATGGTTACGTTTCTCTATGCGACATTACAGAAACGTAACCATTTCAATCAGGTACTATCATCGTGTGGTAGATGAAAGAAACTCACTGTCCGATATTACCCGATGTCCGATACTACCCGACTCTCCCCTAAAGATACCGTATGTAAATGAACATGTTATTAATATTTAAGTAGGTTAGTTCCGTCCGTAAAGTGAGAAATCATGGCAAGTAAGAAATTTGCGCAATCTTTATAATTTTTGTGTTTGTGTAACTTGTGAAGATTTTATAGTGACTGGAGACGTCCAGATAAACCCTCGTAATTCAATAGACTCCATACGAATACATGACTATTCGTCCGTACTTCTCAATTATTAAGATATAGACGTTTGGCATCAGACGACCACCTGACAGAATTCTAACCTCCCCTCCCAAAAAATCTGAAGTTTAATGAGTGGGCGTAGATTTCTTGTGAAGGGATTGGAAAGGTTCTGTATGTACTTACTGACATGTTACTGAATAATGAACGCTTGTGTATATTAGACTTTCAGGTAAACGTGGAAAAAAATTGCGTGTTCTATTTCAACATGACTGACTTGTGGATTGAAAGACAGAAGGGGAATATTATACATAATTTATTATGAATAAGGGGATAAAGTCTAACAGCTCTCTTTCAGGTAATGATTGCAATTGTGCATAATGGTAAGGTTGTAGACTTTTGAATAAATGAAGTTCTTACAACCTTCCTTATAATCACTGTCATATGAATAAGTTAGTATCATTGTCTTGTAAAATAAGACATAAATTGAAAGATGACGTGATCCAAGCTGGAAATAAAAGATTCTCTTTAGAAATTTGATATTCACCTGTGACCTAGAAGAGTTTAACCTATTCGTTGTTTGTATTCCAGTTCGAAAATGTCATCTGAAGTTCTTTGTAATATTTGTGTGCTGTAGGCTGTACTTAATTTGACACTCTAATATTGCTATCTGCTTGGAGAAGACATGAATAACCATTCGCTTAGAGGAGGTCAGAAAGTGAGTACAGCTCAGATTGGTCTGGTAAATATAGGAGACCGTTGATTTTATGTGGCCTGCTACTTTATTTACTCTCGACTGCTTTCTTGACAATTTTGGACTTCGGCGATATTTTTACATGGTAACTCAGTCAGAGATTGGTATAAATTAATGTAACTCGGTGTTGTAAAATTTTAAAAGTTACCTTTTCGAATTTTCATTCTAGAAATATACACAAATATATATTATATATCCTGGTGAAAAATTAACTTTTCTTACCTTCATTCAATCCACAGATAATTTAATAATCCCAGAGCGTTGCACTTCATGCATGAATCTTACGATTTAAATAAAGCAAGATGCAATTTTGCTTACAGTCACATAAAATAGCTATTCATATGTTGTAAGTGCTGCTATTGAGAGGGGCCAGGATCCGAAGCTGCTCTCGAGTGTGGGTTCGATTCCCGCTAAATTTTGACCATTTTTGTTATTTTAAGCCTTATTTATCAACTGCTATGGTTATCTAGAGCCTACATGAGATGAAGGTGATAATGCCAGCGAAATGACTCTAGGGTCCAGCGGCGAAAGTTACCTGCATTTGCTCTTAAGGGATTAGATACAGCTTACAGCAATAAAATTTTGGAAATATTCAACATTTTTTTCCTCCATTACTGTATATTGTACGTACAATAATTAAAATTAGTATGTGTAAAATATTGTTCTTCTGCTATACGAAAAAAAAATATTTTTACGATTTAAAAAAATTATTTACATTTTTTTTTTCAAAAGTTAGTTCACTGTGCAGCGATGATACGTTTCCCACATAACTCAAAAACTATCCAAGATTGTGTCATGAAATTTTTTGTGTGTATTTATGAATGCCATATCTACAATATAATGCAAGATCACTTCTCTATCTTTGATAGATTGTGTGATAAAAAATAAATTCATTAAAAAAGTAGTCACATATCAGTATTTTCTTCTAGCACAAAATAAAAAAAGTAAAGTAAGCATAATATTGTAAACACGAGTTTCAGCAATAAAACAAAAGAGAGAGAACATGAAGAAGGTAACAAGTTTATGAGTATGAGAGAAACGCTTCATCACTGCACAGTGAACTAACATTATGAATTTTGAAAAAAAAAATATTATAAATAATTTTTTTAATCGTAAAAATATTGTTTTCATATAGCAGAAGGATAGTGTTTTACACATACCAATTTTCATTATTGTACAAGATACAGTAATGAGGAATAAAATGTTGAACATTTACAAAAATTTTACTACTGTAAGCTGTACCTAACCCCTTAATGGATTGAGGAAAAACCCCGGAAAAAAAAACTCAACCAGGTAACTTATTCCAACCAGGATTTGAATCCGGGTCCGCTCGTTTCGCGGTCAGACATGCTATCCGTTACTCCACAGCGGTGGACTTTTTGGTCTTTTCCGAGGTTTACACATTTCAGTGATCCTACCGTGAATACACGGACTTATGTTGCCAGATACCATTTCGCTCTCAAGGATCCCATTGATGGTACGAAACTGCTTAGTGGATAGAACGTCGTTTTGTAAGCAATTAAAATGGCAAAAATCGGCTTTCAAAACTCCATCCTTACATACTAAGTAGACATGATAAAACTTGGATAAAGTGGGGTTACCACCGTGCCGAGTCTATGTCTGGCACTAGGAACTTGGGAACTGGAAACGAGATAATTTAATGAAACCCACACCAACCTGTACAGATTTCAAAATCTCTCACGGTTATATGTACAGACAGTAGGTCATTTGGAAATTACTTTTTGAAACGGTGGCGTCGTTGATTGTGTTTCAGTTTTATCTTCTACTGCATCTGCGAGCCAGCTGAGCGTTTTTGCGTAAAGCCTTGGTTTTTTTGAACCGAGGCGGGCCTCTCACTTCGCACGTCGCAAACGTCGATTCAGAAAAACTAAGGCTTTAACAGACTATCGTATAAGTTCTTTGAGTGAAACCTCTGTCACTTATTTTTTATTTATACTTTATATTTTTACGGTTCAATAACTCTCCTGTCATTAAACTTTTATGTTTTATGTAATTTATTCACATACGTTTCTCTTACAAACATAGTTTCATGTACGAAAAAAATGTATATTTCATATGTCATATTTATTATCATCATACGGCTTTCAGGTAGTGGTTTTCCTCACATTTCTGCATACGGTCCGCTACTAACCTTGATTAAAATCAATCACATATCCTAATATATTTCTCTTATCATCTATATCTCCCCATATCTTCTAATTATATGAAGTTAAACCCTATTTCTGTCTATTTCTTCCTCCATCCTTTCTGATGTGTAGTACACTATTTTCAACTCTTCAACTTCTTTATCTTCCCTCAATCTTATTCCCGAATACTGTGCAATACTGTCTACCTTACTCTTGTTTACAAACATTTTCAGCTACAATCTACTCATCCATCTCTACTACTATCATTGTCATCTTTCATTACTCTTATCCCTAATTTTCTGTATATCTTACAATCTTTTTATCTCTGACTAGTATTCACTAATTTTTTACTTTTCTCATCTACATTACTGTATTCTATTATTTGTCTCGTTTATTGTTACAATGTTCTAATGTTTGTAATACTTCCTTGATATTACTTGTTCAATTCACTTATCACTTTTTCACTTTATTGGATAATTTTTACGGTTCACTCTCACTACTTACAACTCACTTTCTACCTCCTTCACTTCCCATATTCTTCCTCTCTCAATTACATGCACCCCTCAATATTATTTATTTACTATTTCTAACTCTTATTAGCCTCACTATCTTTATTGCTTTTAATCAATTCATCTTCTCATTAACACTTCACTACTTATTCCTCTATCTTATTCTCAGTTCCGCTTCAGTTACACAAATTGAACTAATTCTCGCATTTTTGATCACATCTAATGCCACAGACTAAGTCAGATTTCTCCCCTAATTCACTTATTGCACTTCACACGTCTTTGTTTGTACTTACTTGTTTCTTTAACTATCATAAAACTCTCTGAACTTTTTTACAAGTTTCCTCTAGTTTTTCGCACATCTTTAGTACCCTATCAATATCTCCCACGGTTGCTGGCCTTTGACCATCTGCTCTCTCGTTCTCTGTTATATTCTCGGCTTCTTTCGTCTCTTCATCGCACTCTCTTTCGTAACTTACACTCGGACTTGTACTCCCAAAGACTCCTTTCCTTATACTCTCCATATTCACCTTAGATGATTTTCCTATTATTCCAAACTCTGGGTTCCTCTCCCTCTCTTTCCTTCTTTTTACCTCTATTATCCCCTCACTCGATTCATATCCATCAGTAGCTCCCCCTTCTTCACTAGACTCAATCATCATTACACAGATTAAACCTTTTTTTCTCTTATGATTCGCATACTTCTTTGGCGCTGTAGCCTATCCTTTATGCCACTCTTCTTTGAAGTGTGCTTCTCTTTATCTGCTAGCTTGGTAAAATTGTGCTTGGTGTTCCGTTTATTGCTCCCTGGTTCGATGTCTTCTTTCTGCATGTGTCGCCTTCTTGCTCCAATTTCTGATTCATCATTTTTCGTTCCATGCTTCCCGAAAAAAAAAAAAAAAAAAAATATATATATATATATATATATATATATAGAGAGAGAGAGAGAGAGCGAAAGAGAGACAATACAACAACATACCCTAATGGTAAAAATAAGTTGTTAAGCAATTAAAACAATGTAGGGGAGACCTGTCTATAGTGGTTCCCCGGGGTAAAGTGGTACCCTCTACTTATCTCTCCAGTTGGTGCTGCCATCTCCGTTTTGAGTTCCGTAGTACTTCCTTCTCTATCCAGCCATTACGTACGTGTCTGCTGAAGTGTTTGGACGTGTTAAATGATAAGATACAGAGAAAATTCCATTTTTTGAAGATCTGATGTAAGGTAAGCTTCCTGTTTCATAGTACTGTACGTTCTGTCATTAGGAGAGTTACTATATAAAGTTATTGCTCAAGTAAGACCCAGTTCTATACTACATATTTCAATGTTTATCGAAACTATACAAGATGGTATCCGTCCGTAGCCATGACTTTGTTTAAAATAGAGCGGTCGGGGTAATGTGGTCCCCATTTTTTTCTAGGGGACCATTTTGCCCCAGAAATTGTTAAATTCGTGACTATTTCTTTGTTGTTGCAGAATACAGATAAAATGTCTAGAAATCGACCCCGCAAAACTTCCCAATAGAACTGGAGTCCAACAAAAATGCGCGAGGCTATCAGGTGTGTTAGGAAGGGTGAAATGGGCTGCAAAAAAAGCCAGCAAATTATTCGGAATTCCAAGAATGACTCTTAAGAGAAGAGTAATGAACTCGAACCAAGACACAGTTTTAGGTCAGTAAACTTTTGGAGAGGCTTAGCTACGAGCAGCAACACCTACAAATGCAATAAATGGCTTCAAATAATGTGGATTATATCCTCTTGATCAAGATGTTTTTGATGATACGGATTTCGCTCCATCGTTGCCTACTGACAGGCCTCTCAATCATGTAGAATCTTCTAACGATTCAGAAACCTTGCCTGTTGACACAGTTCCATCCACATCCTCAGATACGCCAAATGATGGTTCCATTATCATTCTTCCTGCAGCAATTTCTCCCCAGCCTAGTTCATCCTTCACAGTAAATCTGGAAGATATCAGTTCTCCACCCAAATCCACTATTGCCCGTTCCCAAAAGAGAAAAACAGGTTCAACTGAAATCCTGACCAGTAGTCCGTATAAAAATCAATTGGCTCTAGAGAGAGAGGACAAAGGAGCCAAAGATAAAACTAAGAACAAACAGTCCACAATAAAGAGAGTGCGGAGAAATATTATGAAAAATAGTCACATAGAAACTAAGAAACAGCAACAGAAAACGACGAAGGTCGCTCTTCGTGAAGAAACATGCAGCGAGGAAGGAAGTGATAATGATGATGCGGAGTGCATTTTCTGTAAGGACACATAGGCTATATCAGGTAAACCGGAGGTGAAGGATGGATACGTTGTTCATCATGCTTAGAATGGGTTCACGAGGAATGTGCTGTGTTTGAAGATGATGGCAGCGACGATTTCAAATGTGATTTCTGTGTAAATAAACTTAAAAAATAAAAAAAAATATATTATCTCGCATAAAGACTAGCTTGTGTTTAGAAATGTTTACAATAACTTCTTTATTATCCTAATTCTACTTTCAATGCTATGTTATTTTTTTTAAACTAACACAGGTTTTGTGTATGAATGTTGATAGCGTTCCTTTTTCCATTGTGCTATGTTCTACTTTCACTACTATATTTTGTTTTTGTCTTTTTGCAATGTGAATTAATGGTGCACTATTCGATAAAAACGCTTAATATACATTTTTTGTCGAAAAAAATTATAATATAAATGTAATCATTCATTTAGAAATATCTTTATTTTTGGGGGACCACATTACCCAGGGCCTGGGGTAAAGTGGTCAATGTGCAGACAAACAAAAAGTTCTTGATTGCATAAAAAATTGAATTAGTAAACAATTCGTAATGATTGCATTAAAAAGGGGAAGGAAACGTCTTTTTAGTAGCAAAGATTGTGAGAGGAAAACAAAGC
Source organism: Periplaneta americana (assembly GCF_040183065.1). Taxonomy (NCBI): domain Eukaryota; kingdom Metazoa; phylum Arthropoda; class Insecta; order Blattodea; family Blattidae; genus Periplaneta; species Periplaneta americana. The sequence continues at coordinate 87,520,519 of NC_091122.1, read as the reverse complement.
TAATTTACGTTCTGTAGCTTATTTTCTCTTAAGGTTATCACTTTGCCCCAGTCTCCCCTACTTATGTTATACTTTATTAGTCTGTGATGTCTGTCACTCAGTACTATTGTAATAGTAGGATTATGAAACTAGTTTATAATGTTATACTTTAGTGCAGTGATGTCAACTGATGCCCATACGAGCAAGCGCGCGCTTTAGAGCTCAGGAGAGCCTGAGCATTTTACAGCTGAAAGGAAAGAGACAGACGAAAGAGGTAGAATATGCCGCTTGGTCGAGCTATATACAGGGATGGCCAGCAAAGATTCAATGGATAAAGGGAAGAGAACTTATTAAAACTGTATCCATGTTAATTTTTAGATTTGTCTGAGAAGTATAAGTGCAGTATAAGAATGTAAGTTTTAATTTTAATGTTCATTTTTCACAAGTTTGCTTTTTTATTCAAAAGGAATATTTTCGCAACTTTTTTACAGAAAAGTGAAATTTTCAGATATGTTTGTTTAATAGCCTTACAGGTACTAAAACAATGGCTTCGTAAATCTAATATATCGTAAATACGTATTACTGAAGATAGTGTATTAAAATGTTTGAAAATATTCGCATGGAAAATGTTTGTAAGGAAATGAATTAACAAAGCAAATACTGTTACATCACAAACAAAAGATATGTGCCTATGTGTTGGTAAAACGTCAGCTCTATAGCTTCAGCAGATTTCGAGATAATTTAATATTCTGATAACAGAAAGTTGCGTACCAATAACACCTAAAAGCATAATGCGATAAGAGTTTTAGTTACAGTTAAAATATAGGCTATACCTAGACGACTTTGCTTTGTACTATAATATTGTTTTGATTACTTTTATAAGGCTAAAGATACCATCAATATCAATTTCAACTTATCATGTCATATTCGGAGTCTTTCTTTGGGATAACACTTTCTTTATGTTTAATTCACTTAGTACAGAATAGTTGTAATTATTATAGAATTTGTGTGAATATTCCTTCTTTACTCTTTATTATGTTATTAACATTTAAAACACAACTGCAATATTAGGCTAAGAAATAGGTGTTAGTACTTTTGTTTTACAGACAATATAGAAAATAACAAACAGAAAGAAGCCATATAAAAATAACGACATAAATTTCACGTTCCGTTTGAAGTTTGTGCACCACTGTTTTCTTAATCCAACAGGCTGCTTATTCCTTCTAGCGTACCTAGCGCTTAATGCCCGTGCACGACGTCAAGGTCAGAAAAATGCGCTTGCTTTGACATCACCGCTTTAGTGCATGAGTCAATGTTTAGGAAAGGAGCAAACAGATGCCATAGACTGAATCGAACACGATACTGTTGTATTTTGGGAAGGTGTACTACGATTCAGCATTGCGACCTTAGGCCTACAATATCTACGTAGTATTGTGCTAATCCTTGATCTAGAAGGATTCCCAACCCATACCGGCACCTAGCTGTTATTCTTAACATTTCTTTATCTTTATTTTCATTATATCTTTTATTTTATTTTTCAGTCTCTGTACTGTAGCCTATGATTTATTCAGATCAGAATTGCAACTGAAAACCCATTCAATTTCATTATTTCTTTCTTGATTCTTATTCACTGTTGCTAGTTCCAATCCTTCCCGTTCTATCTCATTCCTCAGAAGTAGTCTATTCATTTCTTACAAAACAAAATTATTATTGTATTTTGTAAATATTTTGATATATTGAATCAGGAGATGATTTTCTGTTTTAGTGTCTGCGATTTTGTATTTACTTGTCGATATTTCTCCAACACAACGTAACAGCGTTATTGAGATTTGGAGTAAATTTCTAATTCCATTTAGCCCTATAACATTTAAATGTGATACGTTATATAAATACACCTAGGATTGTCAAGGATAGTAATTTCTCATGAATACAATAGGATAATGTATTAGTGAAATGTGTCTTTCATACTCGAAGATATTTCTCACCTGAAAACTTTAAATTGATTTTGACATCTGAGAACCAGAGGAAGCTTTTAGCGAAATCGTGTAAGAAAAGTGTTGATAGTGCTGAACCATGTTTGAGACAGAGTCTGAATTATTCAGATTGAAACTTATTTCAGTTACATCGGAGAGCCGAAGTAGCTACATCAACCTCGCTGCCGGATCAAGTACAAAGATATTATTTTGATGAGACAGAACTTTGGTCCGAACAAGATCCTTGTCACTACGTCAAGCTTACAGACATATCACTGAATTCGTTATGTACAAGACTTGTATACTCGTGGAGAAGGTCCGAAAATATCATTGTCTAATGGAGAGAAATTTAGGTTGAAAATAAATAACAGATTAGTTTTAGAAAGTCGTGCTTTCATTTTCTTGTAACTTAAGTACAAAATGAAATTGTCAAATTTGCCATTTTTTTTAAATTGCAATCTTTTATAGACCTAGTTACAAATTATTTGTCGGGATATTTTCTTTGAAGCCAAGAACCATTATTTTCAATCCAAATTTCATTAATCACCAATAAATTTTTTTCTTTCCAAAATAATGAATTTTCTTTTTTCTGACCATATTGCCTTCATATGGACATATTGCCTGAACAATGTAAAATTTTTAAAAGTGAAAAAACAAAGCACTCTTGTTTGAAGAAAAGTCTTGAATTATTTTTATATGTATGCATAAAGAATCAAAGTTCATGCAAACATACGAATATTTTATTTAGGGACTGAAAAAAATTAATTCAAATTAAGGTGGCCATATTATCTTCACGTCAGGGGCGTATTTTGCGGACTACCGGGGCTACCGGCGGTAGCCCAAGGAAATTACAAAAGAAAAAGTTTATAATATAACATAATGTAATAATTTTGTATTACCGTATTAGTTTTACCACAGTAATTAAAATTAAAGTAATTGTTAGATTTATATGCGCTCTCTGCTCTCGAAAAGAAACAAGTTATCAAGGCGGCATCACTGGAGAAACCGCTGCTACGAAGGGTAGCCTGTGACCGTTCCGCTCACGTCGCACAACTGCCCGTCCCCCCGCTCTCTTCTGTTTCCATCGTGCAGTGTAGGCGGGTGAGTTGCCGCTCTCGTGATCGGTTTCTTGGAAGGCGCGAAGCAACAATATACTTAGTACGCTAGCTCATTAATGTGATTGTGTTCTTGGAGTGCAGTATTTTAAATTTGTGATTTGTTCGAGTGTCTAAGAGTTATATTAATTGTGAATGATTAAGTTTTTAATTTCCCAATTAAGTGATATTGTGAAAAATATGGCAGAACAAGTTTCTGGAGAGGTTTGTGTTGAAAATGACTGTGTAATAGAAGGTTTATTAAAAGTGCCTTTTAACCGTCGTACATACAACGAGAAAGTTGAAATTGTGAAAATGGAAAGACCAACTCCTGAGTTAAATTTGTCCATGGACGTAAAAGAAAAACAGTGTGAGTACACACGTCATTTCACTTCAACATCATATGGTAAGTGGAATTGGTTGTGTGGTAGTTCTAAACTGTCTAAACTATTTTGCTGGCCATGTTTGTTATTTAGCCGCGAAACTAATGTGTGGTCAAAAGAGGGGTTTTCTAATATGAACTCCCTTCGAACGGCAGTCCTAAAACACGACAAATCAAAAGCTCATATTTATAGTAGCATGAACTTTGCAAACTTTGGGAAGACAAGAATTGATTTACAGCTAGATAAGCAAAAAGTTCTACACATCAACCAACACAATGCTCTTGTGAAAAAAAAATCGGGAGATTTTACTGCGTCTTATTAACGCAGTCTGCTTCCTAGGAAAACAAGAATAGGCTTTTCGGGGTCATAATGAGAGTGTGGAATCAGAGAATAGAGGAAATTATATTGAATATTTAAGTTCCTTAAGTGAATTTGACCATTTACTGGCCAATCATCTTGAGAGTTCAACAATATTCCGTGGTACTTCTCCCGCAATTCAGAATGACTTAATATTTGCTATAAGTGGGGTTATGATAAAGAACATAAAATCTGAAATAGAAGAAGCACCTTTTGTGGCCATTGTTGTTGATGAAACAAGTGACTGCTCTAATCAGAGTCAATTGTCCACTGTTTTAAGATACGTCGACAGTACTGCCAATGTTCAAGAACGGTTTATAGGATTCACAAATGTCAGTTCGGGCAAAACTGCTGCTGCTTTGTTTCAGCATGTGGAAGGTGTTATAGCAGAATACAATGTCGGCAATAAGTTAATTGCACAGACATACGATGGTGCTGCAGTTATGGCGGGAAATATTAATGGCTTAAAAACAAAAGTTCAAGAAAAGTATCCTCAAGCACTATTTGTCCATTGTTACAGCCATGTTCTCAATTTAGTTTTGCAACAAACTACTTTATCCATTCCAGAATGCCGCATTTTTTTCAAAACACTGTCGGGTTTAGCTGCATTTTTCTCATCATCTCCTAAAAGATCAGAAAAACTCAAGGAATTTATAAAAAAGAAACTCCCAAAAGTAGCACCAACTAGATGGAATTTTACATCTCGGTTTGTAAATACAGTAAAGGAATACAGGGAACAACTGACTGCTTTCTTTGAAAATATCATTTGTAATGACTCTGAAGAAAATTGGGATGATGATGTAATTGTGCAGGCTCAAGGATATTTGTATTTTTTCACACAGTTTCAGAATATATTTCTTCTTGAAGTCTATGCTAGAGTGTTCGCACATACAGATGTGCTCTACAATATTCTTCAGACAAAAAGTCTAGACATAGCATACTGCTTGCAAGAGGTATCAAAGTTAAAACATACTATATCCGAGTTCAGACGTAGTGGGTTTCCGTCCATATGGAGTAATATGGAAAATGAAAATTCCTCAGACAATACAATGGAACCACCATTAAAGCGAAGAAAAGGAGATGATGAATTGAAATACAGGCAGCTATACTACAGCATACTAGATCGTATGCACATGGAAACAAATACTGTAGATACTAATACCGGAAAGCTGGCTCTCATATGTGCGACATCGACTAACAGCGCTCCAAGCGGAAGGGTTTGAATAAGTTGACGAGAGGATCGGCCGTGCGGGAGGAGATCGAAACATTTCTTGTGTTTCCTGCAGCGGGCTAGAAGTAAGAATAGTTGCCTGTCTAAGAAGCTGTTATGGAGTGTAAAGGAGGCGTTGTTTGTGCAGTGTTTCATTGTAAGAATTATACTTGGCAACGAGGAGCGGTGTCTTTTTTCAGATTCCCTCGCGACAGAAATATGTAAGTTTAATCCTTTTGTATACGTACTGTACAGTATTTAATGTTTGGTAGTCTTTCTTGTATTCTCTAATATTTAATTTAAATTACAGAAGGCAGGCAGTAGCCATACAAAAAAGCTGTGAAAAACAGAATTGATGTTATTTCTAACTTGTGATTGTTGTAAGTTAGGCTCTACATGTTTCTACCAGGGTTGTTAACTTCATAAATTTGTCACCAAGTTACTGGTAATACAGTTAATACAAAGCTCATAATTATGTCACAAATTAATTATAGTGTATATTCCCTCACAGTTGTGCTCAGTGGGTTCAAAAATGCAGTAGGTCAGATCTAGATGAGGTGTTTAAGAAAGGAGGATCTGAACGCTTATACAAGTCTCATCATACGACTGCGCCAAACACTTTCAGCAGTCAGACTTCCGAAACTCGAATCTACATAGTCAAGGGTAAGCGGTCTGTTGTAAAAATAAAAACAAAATAAAAATCATTATAAACTCTTACTATACATAGGCCTATATGTAATATAATTCTTTAGGTTGAAGAAAATTGCTGTTCCTTCCCTTTGTCTATCTGCGCCAGGAGAAATAGACAAAACAAAGAGGCGCAGTCCGAAGAAACGGTTCACAGAAAGTGTATCGTTACCAGAGGATACACCGCTTTGTCTGGAACTACCTGAAATAGATTCTAACAAAAGTAAGATATAGTAGTACCTGTTCTAATATAACCTATGCATTCTACAAAGTCACAAACATTTAAGTAAGCCCTGATTGTTGTATTTTTATTTTCCTGGCCCTAATATCGTAATTGTTATTTGCTAGCAAATATGATTACAATATAAAATGTTTCGAAATATAATATTGTAAGCCTTATAAAGCACAAAATCTATCTTGTTACAGATAACTTGGAGCATGCTAGAACTCCTAAAAGAGAAAAAATTTCGTCTGAGAAAAAAATACAATTTCTTACTAACAAACTAAGGAATGCACAGAATATTATGTCAAAACAAAGGAAACTCATTCAAACCCTAAGAGCTGACGTACAAAAATTGAAAAAATCTCATTCATCTTTAGAATGTGTTCAATCGCTGGTAGAAGATTCATTTCTTAAATCTCAGTTGAAGCTAAGAAAAAGAAAACCTATGGGAAGGCGATATACAGAGTACGACAAAAATTTCGCACTGGCATTGCATTATGCTTCACCGTATGCATATCGATACTTGAGGACTTTCTGTCTGCCGACTATTCGCTCCTTACGTAATTGGCTGCAACAATTGGGTGTTGGTCCAGGTTTCAATGAGACAATAATGCAACTTCTTAAGATAAAATCGAGAAGTCTGACACCAGCTCAGAGAGTTGTTTCCATTGTACTTGACGAGATATCTTTGAAACAAAGTTTCTCGTATGATGCAAAATCCGATTTATTCGATGGCTTTGTAGAATTTGGACCGTACGAGAGTCAAAATCAAACAAAAAGTGAAGAATTGAAACCCGCAAATCAGGCTTTAGTATTTGTGATTAGGCGCTTGCAAACCAACTACAAGCAGATAATAGGATATTTCCTATCTAATAATTCCACGTCCGGTGATGTTCTAAAGGATCTTCTTTCCGAAGCCATCCGCGAGGTTAGGAAATGTGGCTATTTTCCTAAAGTAGTCGTTAGTGACCAGGCAGCCAGTAATATTAGAATGAGGAATTTATTGGGATGCGAGGTTGATAAACCATTTATTGAAATAGATGGAGAAATTGTGTACTTCTTCCATCTCCTAAAGTTAGTACGAAACAACTTTAAGCGGCACGACCTTTCGTACAAAGATGAGGTATACAAGTGGCAACATGTTGTTGAACTGTATAATAAGGATAAAGATATGAATCCTCGATTATGCCTAAAATTGAGACAAAAACATACAGAACTTCCACCTTTCTCGCCCATGAGTGTTTGTCTGGCTGCACAGGTCCTAAGTCATTCAGTCAGCAAGGCCATAAAAACTCATGTGTCGTTTCAGTCACTACCTGAAGCTCTTCAAACAGCTGAGTTTATAGAGCTAGTGGATCGTGGATTTGACTGTTTTAATTCATCGACCATGAACGATGCTAAATCCTCACGCAGGGCTTTACAAACTACTTCTTGTCATTGGACGACTCTACAAGAACTGGAAAGTCTGTTTTCAAAACTGAAAATTCTGAGCGAAAAAAAGACAAACCCTCCTTGCTTAAAGGGTTGGATACAAAATATAATAGCGCTACGTCACTTGTGGAAAGATCTGGAACAAAATTTTAACTTTCGGTTCCTGCTTACAAGACGTATAACACAAGACTGTATTGAAAATATTTTCTCTGTCGTGCGTTCTAAGGGTGGTAGTAACATTACCCCTGACAGCTGTAAATTCAAGTCCGCCGTCAGAGGAATTATGAGCTGCCAGCTCTTAACACCTTCAGAGAAAGACAACTGTGAAATTGAAGTTAGTGATTTTTTAGTTACGACGAAGGAGATTGAAGAAAGTTCATTTAGAATCTGCAGTGATTATCCAGCAACAGAAAACAGTTTTGTAGAAACCGCTGAGCTTGAAGAGGACAATCTTGATCAGTGTATGATTCCAGATAATGCACTAACATAATATGTGACAGGGTGGGCTTGTAGCAGAATACCACATGAGACATGCAAACTGGAACTAGCTAGTTTCAAATCTGAAAACTTGACAGACATTTATCAGCATATTGCAAATAAAAAGTATGACAGTGCTAATTTTCTAATTCCCACAAGTTATTCAGTTTCTTTATCTAAAATTATTCGATGAACATTTCACACGCACTTCAGAAAAATTCTTTTATCACGCAGACAAGGTGTAAAAACCAAGTTAATGGCCCTTATTTTTGAACAAATAGATCAAACTAATTCAGTATGTAAAGATTGTAAACATATTTTCGTTAATAAGTTCCTTAACGTCATGATCAATTGTTTTGTAAAAAATGAATGTGACAGAAAAAGTTGTACAACAGTGACTGGAAAAAAGAAGAGAAAGGCTAAAAAAGTAATGCATCAGTAACCTGGAGAATAGAGAGCTAATGGGACAATTAAGCAGTATGTACTGTAGCTTTAATGTTGTTTTTCACCAATGTGATATCTCTTTTAAAACATCTTATACTATTATTATTAGTATCATAATGTTCGTTCAATAGTTATGACAATTAAATTAACGAGAATTTAAATCTGACCGTTCTGTAATGATTTCTTTAGCTCTCATGTAATACTATATAGGCCTACCACAATTCCTCCCAACCCCTCCTAGATATATACGCAATCAAATACTGTAGAGAGCTTCGTACGGTGTTTGAAGCAATACATATTGGAAGCATTGTTCAAACCAAGCCGCTAGACAGCGCTAGTGTTCTCGTGTCGCCTCCCGACACCATGTTAATCGCGTTGCTTTCCGGTATTAGCTCTCTACAGTATTTGATGGAAATTACTGACAGATTTTCTGATTATGGAAAGCTTCAGTTCACACATCTTCTAGATTCTCAAAAATTTTCTGCTTATAGAGAAAACTTCCCGAATGAGGCACTAAACAAATTATTTCAGTCCTATAACAGTAACTTTGATCAAGTACGTTTGAAAAATGAATTAAGTGTAATATATTCAGCAGAAGTCTTTGATTTTTCGAACAAACCTATCCATGAAATATTATCTGCCATATATGAAAACCAGCTGAACCAAGTTATTCCTGAAGTCCTTAAATTGACAACATTAATTGTGACAATACCAGCTACGTCAGCATCGGTAGAAAGAAAATTTTCTGCGTTCAAGAGAATAAAATCCTACTGTAGATCAACTCATACACAAGAACGTTTATCCGGCTTGGCACTGATGTCCATTGAAAAGTCATTTCTACAGAAACTTCGCAAGCGGCCCAACTGTAATTTCAATGACGAAGTCATCAAAGTATTTTCGTCCCAATCAAGACGTCTGGAATTCACATATAAATAGGTAAGGAATTTTATTATAGGGTTTTTAAAATATATTTTGTGTAATAATAGGGTCAGTGGTACCCCAGACCCTTAAACCAGAATACGCCACTGCTTCACGTACCTTATAAATAAATTGTTTCCCGCAGCAATTTTACTCAAGTTATATAAAGATCTGTGAAGGTCATTTTCTGATGATGCAATAACAATTTGATCGTCAGAAAAAAGAAGTGTATCTAACTCTGAATTTCCTACTTTATAATGTTGTTTTAAAGTTGTTTGCCATTTCCTTATGACGTGATGTTAATAATTTTTAATACTTGTAATTGTTTTACTTTCTCACCAGAGAGAGTACTGTGGTGTTCCAAAAAATTGTTTTCGATTGTTTTTGCTAAAATACATCATTTCAGGATCCCTGATATCAAAAGAGTTGTTTCCGAAGTGCCAAGTATCCGTATGTCTGCTTGCCTGACTGTGTACAGCGAATTCATACAACTACTATTGGTAGGATTTTTTTCATACTTACAGGTACTATGAGTCAATTTGTGCGGAAATTAGTTACAATGAGATGTAGATCCTGATATTAATTTTTAAATTATGTTTCTTGCACAAAATTAGTATCTACACTAACGACTACAATAGCTTTCGAGAAATTGATTATTGAATGTAAAATTATTTCTAAGTGCAGCTATGAGCAGGTATGAAAGTCCTTGTAGACCCCTATCAATAAGATTGTTTCCGTTCGGTTGGAAAAACATTTGTCACTCATGGTGAACCATTAAAACAACATCTTAATGGTTAGACGAACAAGCCACTAATATACATTTAACATTATTTTATGTACCGATTTTAGTAAACAGGAATTCAATATTACGAAAGATTACAATAAATTTGTGCTACATTAAATTACTATTTAAACCGGAGAATTTATACATGAAAGGAAGTGTCTTTCGGGAATATGGAGCACCACTTCTTTGTGTAATACAGAAAATGAAAGATTATTATAATTTACGTTCGTATTGCATTATTTAATTAATGGACTCTTTTGAATACGTTAATGGTTTAATGGTTCACAAAATAAACTACAAACGCTAAAGTCATTCTCAGTATGATAAAAAGAGGATTTACTACTATACACGTAAAACGTGTATTGAGATACGAATTTTTTCTGAGGGATTCAACATTTGGAGTATCTGTCTGATAAATCTTGTTTTTTATATTTCTTCACAAGTCGCCACGGTGGTCTGGTGGCTAGAGTGCTGGAATTATAATCCTGTGAACCCGGGTTCGATCCCCGGTGTACTCCCGATTTATAACTTGTATTGGGCAAGCCCGTGCTCCAGATAACACAAGGGGTTTCTCCGGGAAGGTCCGGTTCCCCTGTGGCATCCCAACAAATCTCCATCATCTGATCTCAGTGCGGGTGTAATGTGGACCAGCCTCCTATGGCACACCCTGGGCGACGATTGTGTCGGTAAATTGGTCTACACAGCTGGCTTCATATGGGTGAATGATGAGAAGACAAGTACCCACAATTAAGTTAAAAAGTATATATATATATATATATATATATATATATATATATATATATATATATTTTCTCACAAGAAAAAGTTGAGGGAATACAGCTCCGTTAACTACCAGGTCATCTGACAGGCCCAAAGCGTCCACTCCACTTGACAGGAAAACCACGACTTGGTTGATCACAAACATTATGCGTAGTAGACTATGTGGTGGGATAGCATTGTGGTTCTGGTTTTTAGAAGGATATTTTATGGTAAATCTGTAATGTATCTTGAAGAAATGAAGGGATAATTAGGTTCTATTAGCGACTAGGGGAGAATGTAGGAATCATTTGTATAGTCATAGACCATTCTTGTCCATAAATTTACCGAAAACCTCTACTGAAAAAGATTTTGACGAATGTTGTGGGGATTTTATTCGTCTCATGTTTGGTTGTTGTGGAAGTTGACAATGGCATTCTTTGTAAAGGGAACTTCGTCGGTAGCATGAATATAGGCGGAAACTCTGGGTTCAGTTCCAGAATCCAATGGGAAAAGTTAGGCTATGTTTATATAAATGGAAAGATAAAGTTGTAACAGTGTTGTTCTTTTAAAGCTTGAGGTCAATTCAAAGGGATACGCCGATCATGGGAGTCATTACACGACAACTGTCGTTAGGAGTCTTCATTCACTAGATTTAAAATTTCTTCCTCGGTTTGGCTGTGTGCCTCGTCGCCCAGCTTCATGGCACCCTCTTTCGAAAACTCTCTACTCTGTTAGCACAAAGGTTCTGAGATATGATTGCCACCTATCAGGAAATCTTTGCTGGTCCATACCAGCAGCATTTTGAGTCATTTATCTAGTTTCAGTAGTCAGTTCTGTCTTAAACAAGCTAACATGAGGTATGCTGGCTGTAGCATTGACGCTTTTCTACAGCCACGACTATAGTGAATGCAATTTTCAGTTAATGTTTAGGTCATTAATCTTATCATTGCAAAATTACTACTAAGCACTGTGATAAATAGCTTACTATAAACTATCATACAAAATAGCTCGTATTTAAAGAATTTAATGAATTCCACAATCAACATTATAAACCGCCCGGTAAGGAAATATTATTAGATATCTTTGTTCCCATACTCTATAGCAATCATATCTAAAAAGAAATGTAAAGCGCTATCTTCCATCCTATATATGAGGCTTGTAGTTGCAAAATCAGATATATCACTTTTTTCGAAATGAGTTAATGTTATATTTCATATCTTCATATGATTCTACAACTGCTATAGCACTGTTATGCTCCAAAGCCAAATACATCACATGGATTTGTGTGATGAAAAATAGTATTGGTTGCAAATCCTTGGTTCCTTGCAAACGTTTTTCCTTCATACTGAAAAATTATGTTTTAGTGATGTCTCTGATTTTGCAACTAAACGCCTCATATCATCTGTTCACTTTCTCCCACATCTATCTATCCTTTCTGTAGTAACATTTTGTGTGATACACCCTGGTTGATGATACTGAGATAATGATTGAATTGTAACAAATATATTCTAAAACTTCAAATATACAATAAAAAAAAAGAACAAGAAAGCTTTTCCAGTAAATTGTTGTTGTTTAGTCAACTGTCTGAAGACAAGTCTGAATCTCAGAAGTGATACCAACAAGGCACCACTTATGACGAAGTAGGCTAGGAGATACTGGGCTAGAGTGGCCAGTTTCTTTACCTCTCCATTGTATACATCGCCGACTAGCTACATATTACACTAATTAGACTTCAGATATATACAGACAGTTAGGTAACAAAATAAATAAATAGGTGAGGAATACGTTTTATTTAAATACAATACATATTAACTAGTTGGGGCTACTTGACTGTTCGCCTTTCGCCCATATGAAGCAAGCTGTGTGAACCTATTTATCGATAGAGTCGTTGTCTAGGGTGCGTCATAGGGTGTGGTCTACGCTACACCCGCGATGAGATGATGATGATGATGATGATAACGAAGAGGAAGATTTGTTGGGATGTAACAGGGGAACCGTAGGTCCCGGAGAAAACTCCCTGTGATACCTGATCACGGGCTTGTCCAACACAAGTTATAAATAATTCAAGGTATGCCGGGTCCACAGGAAATTTTGCAGTATTATTAGTATAATTTTTAAATTTGACGATTTCATATTCAAAATATTGTTAGTTTTAATGAACACCTGTCTCTTAGGCCTACATGCAAAAATAATTAAGAAAAGGTTAAAGTTGGATCTACGAGTGTAGTGGGTATTACTCATGAATTACAAAAGTTACGACGATTGAACATGAGATGTCAAAGCAGGTAGGAAGTGTGTCCTAAATTCTGAGCTATTCGCAGATACTAAATCCACATGCGTGAACGCCTGAGACCTCGTTTTTATTTTTTGTTCGTTTACTCATATTAGTCCAGCATCGTAGCGTCGTGGTATAAGGCATCATGCCTGGATTCACGTTACCGAATGAGCACTGATTCGAGTCCACATACGGAAAGAATTTCTTATGAAATTTCGGATAGTGTATGGGACCGGTGTCCATCAACATTGTGATAAATTTGGGGAATTGTAATAGGTTTCGAAACTAACATTGATGTCTGGAGGAATCATGTTCTGAACACACGATATCTTCGTTCTGGTTTTATGATCGTTCACCTCTGCTGATGTATTGAACATGATGCCAGCAGTCGGCTGGTGGGATTCGGACCTTCATGGGATATCTCGCTACGAATTATTATTATTATTATTATTATTATTATTATTATTATTATTATTATTATTATTATTGATAGGTTTGGAAGTAAATCTCGAAAAGACAAGGTATATGATTGTACGAGTATATCGTGACCAGAACATAATACGAAATGGAAATATAAAAATTGGAAATTTATCCTTTGAAAAGGTGGTAAGTTCATATATCTTAGAACAGGGGTCGTCAGCATAGAGCACGCTGGGGCTAGCATCTCTTACCCGCTGAAAATGCAGCGCACCATAGTGCACTGCGTAGCTGCTAGCGGGTATGCTCTCTATATGTCCCTGCTGCACGACGGTGTTCATGGAACGGCACCGCGTACCACTGTCTTAGAACAACAGTAACAAATATAAATGACACTCGGGAGGAAATTAAAAGTAAAATAAATGTGGGAAATGCCTGTTATTATTCGGTTGAGAAGCATTTGTCATCCAGTTTGCTCTCAAAATACCTGAAAGTTAAAATTTATAAAACAGTTATATTACCGGTTGTTCTGTGTGTCTGTGGAAATTGGACTCTCACTTTGAGAGAGAAATAGAGGTTAAGGGTGTTCGAGAATAAGGTGCTTAGGAAAATATGAGTCTGAGGGATGAAGTTACAGGAGACTGGAGAAAGTTACACAACGTAGAACAGCACGCATTGTATTCTTCATCTGACATAATTTGGAACATTAAATCCAGACGTTTGAGGTGGGCAGGGTATGTAGTACGTATGGGCGAATCCAGAAATGCATAAGTTATAGAGTGTTAGTTGGGAGGCCGAAGGGAAAAAGACCTTTGTGGAGGCCGAGACGTAAATGGGAGGACAATATTGAAATGGATTTGAGGGAGGTGGGATATGATGGTGGAGACTGGATTAATCTTTTAAGGATGGGGACCGGTGCCGGGCTTATGTGAGGGCGGCAATGAACCTGCGGGTTCCTTAAAAGCCATTTGTAAGTAAGAAAGTAATTATTATTATTATTATTATTATTATTATTATTATTATTAGCCTATTACTTACATAATCTCATCTCTTTTCATTTATGTAGATTTAGGCAATAATAAATGCCGCCGTAGCAAGCTTCTGAACTGGAGGCGAAGTTAGATCCAAATTTAGAAACGTCGCTATTTTTATAACTCGTACATGTCTTGTGAATAACACAGCATTCCTTTTTCGCATTTAGAATAATGAAACAGTTGTACAACAGAGAAACAATGATTGAAAAATTTCCGTATTTTCTTATTACATTTTAAATTTCTGACTGTTCGAAAAAGATATATTGAATGGAAGGATCTTGGAGAAGAAGATCAGATGAAGAATTCAGAACCATAGTGGGCCAAGCACCATTTACTAAAAACGGAGAAAGCAAAGGTTAAAGCTAAGTGAATACCATAGTTTAATTAAGATTGACATTTAGTTTTAATGTGCATACTTTACATTACTTGCTATATGTTTAATTGAATTATGGTATTCACTTAATTTTAACTCTTGTTTTCTCCGTTTATAATATATGGCGCTTGGCCCACTATGGCTCTGAACCCTTCAAATGAGATCTAAAATACTGAGGCCGGAGAAAGAGATTGCTCGATGCCGTGGAGAGGTGATAGTGATAATGAGTCGATGATGCTTGTAATTGTTTTGAGTTATTGTCTGAAAACGATATTTCATCCACCAAAGAAAGAAGCTGCTTATGACCGGAAGAGGGCTAATGCATTATGATGGTGATGGTGGCGGTGGTGATGATGATGATACTGTTCGTACCTTGGGGCGCAATTATGGCTGCCTTATTTTGTAACTTCGTCTCACCGGAAGAAATGAACTCTTCGAAATGCACTTAATGGTACAGTACATTGGTTCTAGCCTCTTCGTAGGCCTAGCATATTCTCAACAACTTGGTTGTGGTAGCAACGTTGTAGATTGTCGTTGGCTCCGTTCCGCACGGTCGCCGGCGTTCCGCCGAGTGCCTGGTTACTGCTGACAGGTGTTCGGCCATCCCGTTATGCCTCTTGACCACAACCGAAATTCTAACGCTTAAGCTCGTGCCAGTAGAATCTGCTGAAAGGGGAATGAAGCTTCTGAGTTCGAACCCCTGAGACAACTTTTCTGTCATATGCATCACATTCGATTAATCATGCATACATGCTAAATCGATGGCTGAGAACCAGACTGTTCTAAGTCCAACTTTTTATAGGAAAGAAATCTGTGTTTCATTGTGTTTTAGTTCTTGTATGCATATATGAATCGAACAAAATTGTAAATATTCCTCTCCATAAGGTTGCTACGAAGCTATTCTAAATTGTTTCATGATACTTTGAATGTCAGGAGCTTAAAATAGCTCTCCTGAAAAAAAAATAGTAAAATGGACTTGGAACAGTCTGGTTCTGAGCCATCAAAATGTAAAAATTATATCTGGTTACTTGCTTCACTGAAATTCGTGGTGTCGAGAATGATGTGAAGGTAAATTTTCTTGCTTTACCCTTACGATGAGCTATCCGATATCCGCTATCCTGCTCCAAATTCACTTTGCTATGGTAGTTAATAGATTTTATGCTTAGTTCCCTACTTTGCTGCCAGAATTCTCTGCTGTCTCATGAAATGTTGTCATACAGCAAGTCTGTGAGCTAATAACTGAATCGAGTCACTG
The DNA here is from genome assembly GCF_040183065.1 of Periplaneta americana. NCBI lineage: Eukaryota > Metazoa > Arthropoda > Insecta > Blattodea > Blattidae > Periplaneta > Periplaneta americana. The sequence goes on along the minus strand of NC_091122.1, from coordinate 87,504,446 downwards.
CAGACTACCTCACTCCACCTTACCCGGCTGGTACAGTTAGCCTATGTTTCGGACCGATACTAGTAGACAGAAAGGTAAATATCGTTCAGTGACAGATTGTATAAAGCAGGTATCATAGCTTTTACAAACTTTCAGCTCTCGCTGATCGCCTAAAATCCACCACTGATGCACTGTGCTTTACTGTGCATTTGCTTATAAAAGGACATGAGAGGGGCTATTTTCTTTTCTTTTCCCTTCACCTTTATGCCCAGGGCTGTCCTACAGGAACATTTCTAGTCTCAAAAGAGACATTGGTCTGTAGAGACATTTGTCTGCAGAATAGGGAATTACTGAGGCGACAAATAATTAGGTAGATAATTCCCCGCTAACATTTTTCAGCCAATGACTAAGGTCGTTGGTACTCAAGTGACCAATGACAACCGAACTACATCGATAGTTTTATCTCTCTCGAAACTATTAGTGTTAGTCTTTTCCAATGAGTGCTATTTTGTTTTATTCCAGCATGGTGGAAAGTTTAAGAGAAAAATACTAGCAATCAAACGCATACATCAAGCACACAAGATCACCATGGAACTGTCATTAATTATAACAGTAATTTGTCTCATTAAATACCTATAAAATGAGTTTGCAATAAAATGTAAAAAACTAATGTATAATTAATAAAAATAGTTTGTAGTTCAAAATAAGGCGTTATATGTTTATAATAATTTTCAAAATATTTACATAAAAACTTACCCGCATTAAAAAAAAAGGCGTTATAATATTAATCTCAAATGTTCACTTGTTTTATTGCAAGGCAGCCAAGATCTTTATTTTCTCAAATATTTATTAACGAATTTCTTAGTCCAGAAGGATTAGGTATGTATCTATAACCTCTGCTTTCACAGAAAAATAATGGAATACCTTCATGCAATAGAATTAATTTTTCGTGTGGTAATTGTCTAGCTGAATACCACGTATGATGATAATATTCTGTGATAATTTCATTTCGCTATAAACTCAAGTTCGGGGTCGAAATAATTTCCACGACAAGAAACGTTCGTTAAGCTCAACGAAACTATCAGAAAACTGTCAGCACCTGCGGTAACTGTTGATAATTTTGCTTGCAGTTCTTTCAGTTAGGATACCGGTTCTTTTACATACCGTCAACGCGGGCTACTTGGACCCTTAAGGTGTTACCTGAACCCAGAAGAAAAAAAAATGTTTACTTACCATTGGAATAACTTAGGTGAAAATATTTGTACAGATGAAAGTTTGCAGAGAAAAAAGATCACAACTTTCGACACCAAACTGTTATTTTACATCTACGAAAACATTTTTTTTCTTCTGGGTTCAAGTAATACTTTAAGGGTCAAAGTAGCCCACGTTGACGGTACTGTAAATATTTATTTATCTGTCTAATGGCTAGTACATGATATTTACAATCATTGACTGAGGAAAAACAAGAAAGTGATGAAAAAACTATGAATTAATTAATTAATCTGGCTTCCCAGTAGCGGTCGACTTCCTTGGAGGATTTCAGAGCAGGGCATTTTGCAAGATGTTGTCTATCCATGTCTTCCTGTTGATGGCACAAAATGCAGGCTGATGATGGCAGGATGCCAAGATGATTAAGTTATTTATCCAGAATGTCATGTTCAGTGTTAAGGCGAAAGCTTGCAACTGCTAGTCTTCTGGGTTCAGGAGGTATATTCTTTAGTAATTTCTTACGTTGTTGCGAAATGTTTATGTCCAATTTTTGTTGGTCATTATTTTTTGTAGTTGCTTGACAAATTGTTTTACTGAGCTAAATGACAAAGGTTTCCGTGGGTTTATTTTGAGATTGGCACCCTTCTTAGCTCATGTGTCAGCCTGTTCATTCCCATGTAGATTACAATGTCCTGGGACCCATTGTAACATAACTGTTTTGTCATGTTCTTTTAAAGTTGCAAGTACGGTAAATATAACTTACATCATGTTTCTCTCTTTGATTATCTTTATTAGAGAAAAATGTGTATATCTTTCGCACCTTTCTAGCCATTTTTATTTATACTGGAGGTCAGAATCGGAACCTCGTAGAGTAAAGGATGGTTAAGAAGTGTTGGTGGAATAGTAATGGTAATGGTGAGAAAAAAGAGGGGAAGCCGAAGAAAAACCCCTCAGCTCTCGCTTTGTCCACTACAAATTCCACTATCACCCAGACTGGAATCGACGCTGTATCGTCACGTTGAAAGACAGAGCTGTTAATCACTTGACTACTGTCGAGCTTTCCCCTCCGTTCTTTTGCCTTTAAAGATGATATGGCGAGAATTTAGAAATTTATCATTCTAAACCGAATTTGAATCCGCGAACACGGATTCAATAATCGAGAGGTCATCTAGAGCTAGATTACTCTCTTTTCTAATGTCACAATTCCATAGCTCATTCTTCTTGTTCTTCCTCCTCGTAGCATAATCTCTAATGTTTCCTCATAATGTTAATAATGTTAATACCGAATGCTATGCTCATCCAATTTACCTTAAACATATCATCACTATTTTCTAATAGTGATGATATGTATAAGGTAAATTGGATGAGCATAGCAAGGTGTAACGCTACAATGTCTGAAGGTTCGTGGGTTCCATTTCCTATGGCACACATGCTCACAAGCAAACGGTAGGGGAAGTATCTGGTGCCCCCAACCCTTCTTATACGTAGCAAAGCAACCACTTACTACTTGAACGAGACGACGTAGCTATCAGTGGCGAAACTTTGACTATAGGTTTAACATTCACAATTTTCCTTTTAAGGAACATAAGTATAAACAATTTCAAGATAACAAATAATAGTTTTAATCTTTCAAACTCAAACCGATGGTGTCCCAGATAGATAACAAAGTAAGCCATATAACGAAAATGAACTGTTTTCTTTTCTCTCGTAATCAACTGTTTCAAACTGTATAAGCTAAATCTGTTTACAAAATAAATTAACTTCCTGACACTCACTGGAACATAGACGCCACTTTTTCATATTTATAAGTTTGTTGAGGTTAGGTTCATACGTTGATAATGAAAGACGGAGAAGACAAACAAGATGAAAATGTTTCCAATTTATTTTGTAGTTTGTTTTCAATATCGCCCCCTCCCTCCATTTCTTCTACTCTCCTTGTGACAGTACATCGAGAGAGATATATTTTCAAATGACTTTAATTTTTCGAGGCAAATTTCTTTCGCTGCAACAATGAGACATTTCTTAATAAACTTGCCCTCAGACTACCGTTTCATATTTTTTTTATTGAGTTATTTTACGACGCTTTATCAACATCTAGGTTATTTAGCGTCTGAATGAAATGAAGGTGATAATGCCGATGAAATGAGTCCGGGGTCCAGCACCGAAAGTTACCCAGCATTTGCTCGTATTGGGTTTAGGGAAAACCCCGGAAAAAACCTCAACCAGATAACTTGCCCCGACCGGGATTCGAACCCGGGCCACCTGGTTTCGCAGCCAGACGCGCTGACCGTTACTCCACAGGTGTGGACACCGTTTCATATGTTTGGCAATTAGCTCCGATATACGATAACTAGCTCTGACAATGTTTTCCATGGTACTGTATCAGAACAGGTGTCAGCATTCTCAGATTTCAGACCTTCTAGCTTCGCTGTCTTCGTTTCTCTTAAAGATAATGATTATTATTATTATTATTATTATTATTATTATTATTATTGTATTATAAGTGCATTTGTAGCGATTATCACCACTAAGTCATCAGTGTTCTATTTACGACGTAACATTAACAATAGCAGTAGCAAAAACAACAGTATTCCGGAGTATACTAATTACACTGAATAACAAAATAACACTTTCGGTGGATATCTTGGTATCCAACAAGCGTTCTAAGACAACTGGAACATGCTGATTCCGAATATGCAAACCATTTGTCTGTATTACCCACCGTTCTTGAGATATACGACATCAACCATTATGTTTAAGAACTCACAGACAGGAATTTCAGTAGAGCATTTATTGCTACATGGAGTAATAATGAACATGGCTTTAGCTAAGAAAATGATGCAAATGTTCCACATGGCACATCATTATAATAATAACATAGTTGAAGGTATAATACACATGTAAAATACATATGTACATATATAGAATATACTTCATTTGTGCTGAGCGTTTGTCATGTCGCGCTCAAGTGTCCAGCAGTAGTCAGCCAACATCGCTGCACTTCCATCGACCCTGATAGCGTGACTCCAACACCGAGAAGTCTTAATGAAAACGTTCATCATGTTCGTCGCTGACTAAACCTAGATTCTCGGAGAAGAAATCAAGATGTGAGTCGAGGAGATGCATTTTGAGGGACGTGTTGCAACCTAGCTGTCTGTACGCACTGATGCACTTCTGCACAACATTCACATAGTCAGTCGATTTATTATTTGCAAGGAAATTGGCTACAACTGACTTCAATGCCACCCTTGCATCTCTTTGAGTATCATCCAGTAAGTCTTGGAAGTGGCTGTCAGCAATGATCTTCCTTATTTGTGGACCTATGAACACACCTTCTTTCATTTTCTCGTAACTCAACTTCGGAAGCTTGTTTACACAGGTACCCAAAAGCATCTGAGTCATTGTCTAGTGCCTTCATGAAAGTCTTTGTGAGCTCCAGCTTTATATGAAGCTGTGGCATAATAACTTTGTCATGCTCAACCAACAGCACACGAAGGACGATTTTATTTCCTGTCTGCATTCTATCTCTGATTGGCCAATTTTTCTTTATATAGCGGTTCTTTCTGTCTCTGCTGCCCCACATGCAGATGAAGTAGCTGTACTTGGTGTACCCTGTCTGCATTCCCATGAGAAATGCGATAACTTTTAAATCACCACAGATACGCCAATTGTACTTGCGATAGCGTATTTTTATAAGAAGTAGAGATATGGTTTCGTACGTCCCTTTCAGGTGCGTAGAATATGCAACCGGTACTGAAGCATTTCTGTTTCCGTTGTGTAATAATACTGCCTTCAAACTTGTCCTATATGAGTCTATGAATAGTCGCCATGCTTCAATGCTGTGTTCCACCCCGAGACTTGACATAAAACCTTGAACGTCCGTGGAATAGCAAATAGTGTCACTCATTGCAAAGAACTTGACAAGTTCTTTAAGACGTACCGAGCAGTTCAGCTTGACCTTTCGTTAGTGCCAGGTCCCGTATGAGATCGCATGATCCCGTATGAGTGTAACATTATTCATCAAATAAATATCTTCTCCAGGTTGATAGTAATCAGAGTCCGAGTCGTTGGCAGGAGATGAAAGAGGACATTCTTCTTGCATTTCTTCAGTAACTGTGTATTCTCCAGATGCTGTTGATATTAGACAAGTGACGGGATCATATGGAATTGGTTTAGAAACTGAAGAAACGTCAGGTTACTTTACAGATGCACGAGTTTTGGAGAAGAAGTGACGTTTGCCAAACAGAAATAACAGTCTGTGATGTGGTTGCTTCATTCACGCCATATCATAGGAACTCCAAATACCAGATGGTTGATCTTCTTTTCCTTACTTAACCAACCGCGCAAGTTGCATACACAGGTCGAATAGATGAACTGTGGTGCCTACGACTTACTACTATCCACCTTCGAATCAAAGTATAGTTCATATGCTTTCTTCGCAAACTGCGTAAAAGTCTTCCGATGGGATTTGTCTATTACATAGCCGCACACGTAGCAAAACACTTCTGGTGAATTTCTACAACCTCTGGATGCCGTAATATCCACCGTTCACTGTCATTGTCAATGAAAATAAGTAAAAAAGATACAAATGAAAGTATATTAATGCAACAGAACACAAACGACGAAATTTTCAGCATTGCATTAAGAATAACGAAAAAGACAAAGAAATTCTACTGCTTTCCATGTAAAAATCAAATTTCGTCGGTAATTTCAAAACCTGATGTGATAGAGCAAAACGGTTTTCAGATTTGAAATCAGCATGAAAAACTACATTAGAAACAGTAAACATCACTTCAGATATCTACCACTTGTTTATCAGTGTTATCATAGTCAACTGATAAATTACAATAATATTAATAACGTTCAGAGATAATAAATTACTACGGTTAATATGACCACACTTACCAGATAAAACCTGACTTCCGTAATCACGATCATTCAGTCTAAAATGTCTTTTAATGTTGAAACTGGATAACGATTTAATTAATGCCTTACGTATTAGGCATCTAATCACATACACTCCTTCCTGTACACAAAAATATTTCACTTCCCATTCATTATGTAAATTGTGCCGAAATCGGCTTGCCATGATGAATCAGGTACCGTAATTTCCCATAACTATGATCCAGGCACCCAACTATGGTCCAAAACGCATTATGTACTACTTCGTCCCCCAAGAGTTCGGTGTTTGCCATTTAAGGCGCCACTGTGATGGAATTATGTTCCCCATAGATGCTTCTATCTATCATTACACGAGGCAATGATATGGATGCTTAACAAGGTCAGTGTGCATCTTTCTATTGAATGTGTGAAGACACGAAATCATTCAGTTTGTGATTGTCTGTTTTATTAAGCTCTCATCTGTAGAAATGGTACGTTAAAGATACACGAGTCTTTGTACAATTAAACCTGGCTATATAGTGTTTACTTTCACGTAATAATTAGACTGGCAGAGGTTAAGGACTCTGCGTGAAAAATGTTTAACCTCAAGGCTAGAAGTCAGTCCCTAACTATGTACCACACTTTTTCGTGGACCATAGGTGTATTTCATTTTGAAATATTTGTTTCAATAAAATGTGATCAATGTGATTATTTACCTCTGCAAATACGGTATCTCAGTATATTCTAAAACACCATTTAACATTACAGTAAAGTAAATAAAGAAGCAGGCTTTTCCAGCATCAATGGTATTAGCACGAATGATGGTCCGGTAAAATGAAAACTTCAGGGTAGAAGGAAAACAACCGTACCTGTAAGTTACTATGAGAGCGTTGAAATTGAATTGGATACAGATTATGATGTTTCCGGTGTACTCTTCATATTTACAGACAGTGAGTCAGATATGGAAAAGAAGACGAAATCTGTTAAATTAATGCTAAAGGCACATAGTTATATGATAGTTACTTATGAGAAGGAATTGTGGCCAGGGAAAGTTTTGGAAGTGACATGTATAGTAAGAAGTGGCAATTACTGAGGTGGCGAGAAATGGAAGACATTTTATTCTATTGAAAGGAAAACATAATAAAACAAATTGAAGATCCCAAATGCGTCTCGAAAAAGAGAGATCTATTTTCAATTTCAGAATTACAAGAGAAGTGGAGATTCAAAGGATCGAAATAAGCCTAATGAATGTAGTTCTCAGTACGATAAATAAACATTATTTGCATAATATTTTGCTAAGAATGTGTTAGTTTATTTTAATACCGTACTTTTGTTCTTTAATATACACTGACCTGCAAAAAAATCGGGCCAACTGCATTTTCTTTAAAATTTTTTAAAATTGTAGGATTTTTTTAAAAAATTGTAGATGTGCTGAGGTTCATTTAGTTATTCATTTATTTTGTGATACGTAACAATGTAATACTGAATACGTAATAGCCAACAATGATCTGAAAAGAAGATTCGTTCTTCTTGTAATATTGTGTGTAAACTTCTCGGACTCATTTCCAGCTAAGCTGGAGAAGTTTACAGACTGTTAAGCTCTTTTGAGGCAGTATTGGAGTACTTCATTGTATACAAATGTCACTAAGTCCTACCGATTCAGCAAAAGTGGTTGCATTGATAGAAGGTGGGAATAGTCAGCTTATGTGGCTGAAGTTCTTGGGATTCCTCGATCGACCATACAACGAGTGTACCATCGCTTTAAGAGACAGGAGGTTATTCCAGGAGACCCGGTTCAGGGAGAAAAAGAGTAATTTCGGCTCGTGACGACCATTTTATTGTCCTAAACACATTTAGAAATCGCCATTCCGCAGCTATTGAGACCAGAAAAGCCTGCCAGAAAATAAGACAAGTTAACGTGAGTGAGAGAACTGTAAGAGGACGTCTGGATGAATGTGGGCTGATTCCAGAAGACCAGCTAAAGGCCCAGAATTGCTCCAGTAACATCATGTTGAACGATTACGTTTTTCTCACAATCATGCTAATTGGAACCTGGGGGAGTAGCGACGAGTGCTCTTCACAGATGAATCGAGATTTAGTTTACAGATGGACGAGAAAGAGTGTGGAGAAGAGAAGGAGAACGTTTTTCTTCATGTACCTTCAGTTCACGTGTCAGTTTCCAAGGTGGATCAGTAATGGTATGGGGTGGTATTTCGTATGAAGCTCACACAGAACTTGTTTCCATTAATGGAGGTGCTTTGACTGCTCCAAGATACTTCGAAGAAGGTCTAATTTAACATGTGGTACCATACGCCCCACTTATTGGTGGAAAGTTCCTGTTAATGCATCACAATGCACGCCCTCATGCTACAAGAATCGTGGATGACGTTGGATTGAATAGGATGGCATGGCCAGCAAGAAGTCCTGATATAAACCCTATTGAACATGTGTGGGGACTGCTAGGGAAGCGAGTTAGAAGTCGCCTAACTCCTCACAGCAACTTACAGCAGCTCCGAAATATTCTAAGTAAAGAATGGAATAGAATCGACCAGATTGACATCCAGAATCTGATCGAAAGGTTGAATCGGCGAATGGTAACAGTCATACAGTTACGGGGAGACAATACCAGCTATGAGCAACATCTGGGTGGCCACAAAATCAGTTGAACATTTGGAAGAAAATTGATATAATTTATAAATTTTTACACCTTTTAATTATATCCATTGTTTGGCGTTAAAAATAATAGCGAAAATGATAATGAATAAGTTTTTTCTTTTCTGGGAAGCAATGTTTTCTTCATTTCATAAAGGATTTTCTGATTCTCACCTTATAAAAAATTGAGAAACTTTAGGTGGCCCGGTTTTTTTTTTGCCGGTGAGTGTAGTTGTTCATTATTGCAGAAAAATGACTTTCAGATTTCACTTGTTTATTGAGTGTTTATGTAATGTGGACTAATAAAAAGAATCCATGTACTTTTAATTTATTTTTAATATTTCTGTGCTAGATTATGTTTCTACCCTTAGATTAGAAACTCAATGTATTGATTTACGAATAATTACAGCTCCAGCTATAGTCCATTCATACTTTCAAGCATGGATATATGAGTGGACCATAGTTGGGCAACTCAGAATACAACTATGTACCAATGCTTAATATTTTTTTAACACTTGTAATTAAATAATTTCAAACACATATATCAATATTTATTTAATATAAACTTATAAGAGTCCGAAGCCAAAATTTCGCTTAATCTGGATGAATAGTACTCAGTACACAAAGATAAATGTGACAAATGTGGACCATAGTTAAGGGGAAACTACGGTACTGAAAGTTTATGATGTTCTCCTACTGTTCGCTGCAAACAACTGCACTGGCTGCGCTGCGAAGTGGTGGGAGAAAAGGAGGGGTGGTGTTTGTGACTCAGTCGAGTCAACAGTGAGCATCCCTGCCATATGGGATCATGGATATTCTTCGATGATCCAGTCCTTATGATCGCAGTATGGCTCTGAGGTTTACTCAGTTTCTAACAGAAATGAATACCAGGAATATTTACTTGCGGGTAAATGCGGCGCACACGTAGAGCTGATATCCCTGACATCCAGTGCCGGTAATCTGTACAGGTGAAAGACTAACCACCCTCTGTGCCTCTATGGCCTATGACGGGACGACTTTATCTTTTTATGTGTAAATACCATTGATCCCGGAATTAGTAAGTTGAAAAGAAAATGCTGTATTTGACTGGGGACAAGGAATTACACAAATTAAAATTAATTTATAAGAATGTGGAGACAGGCGTCTTTCACCATTTCATCTTATGCCAGAAATAAAATTTTGGAAATGAACTTAGTAATGTAAATTTAAAGTAAATAGTGACTTTGTGTTATTTCTTGGAGCAATTAATCGTTATATATTATATTATTCAAAGAACTTGGAGAGAACTTTCCTCGGCTTAACTAAAGGACATCACAATGGTAAGGACCACTATCAAACTGAAAATCTATGGACGAAATATCTTCACAATTTTTTAGACAGATTTCATAACGAATCTACGCTATTAGCATCCATACTTTTTGCACTTTATTCTGTAAACTTAAATGCAATGCAGCGAGGAAGAACCTCTACAGTACATCTAAACATATATTTATTACTACTCGTATTTAATGTCAATAAAACAATAACATTTCAATACATCATTATGTACATCAATTAATAATTTCAGGCGTTTCACATTGCTTCTCTTCGAAACTAAATGCTTTCCATATATCAAACAAAGAACATTTCCGTCTCTTTCACTCATAAAAAGTCAGGAGTCCAGTCAGCCTAAAACTTACTGAACGACATCTTCCTCACTGTGTATGTACAACCCTTGAGTTCATCAGTGACTTGTACCTGCGTGCCGTACGTGCTCTGAACAGCGCTTACGAGCGATGAGGCACTCTTGCGCTCTCGTTGACATCACTGCATTAACTTTTACTAAACATGATTATAATAGCATTTCATAATATTACATAATTCCCATTTCGATTGCCTCGTGAAGAATGACTATGGACAATATTCGTCCAATAGTTTGAGGAAATCGTTGTACATAGACACATAGCCTTCACTTCCACTCTGTATTGACATGAAAATCTAGAAATCAATTTTCATACAGAAAAGGCGAATATCTTTATCTTTACTTTTTCCTATTAAGAGAATGATGGTTGCCCAGGTAGTGCTGGAGTGGGCAGAAGAAAACATTTATCATTTCCTTTAATTAAGATTTATAATCGTATTTAATACCAGGGACAATAAATTGCTGTACAGTATAGTTTTATCTAATAATCAATTGAATTGGATTCTCTACCATTTCACACATAAACATGCCAGGATGTGAATTCCGATAGGAAAGTGACGTCCATCAACCTGCCATAGTGACTAGATATGTCCTATGTAAATGTTTGTTCTGTTTTTTTTTTTTTAACGTGAAACGTTTATTCTCGAGGTTCATATGGATAACATGTTACGGAAATTACAACATATTACGCCACTTGTTTAGCAACGGCAATGAGTTAGTCATACTATTCTGATGTCACTTGCTTTGCAACGGATCAGACTCTTGTACTGCTATTATGTTCGCTAGAGAGATAGACTTACTCTCTTGCATGAATTATATTTATTTCTCTTATCATACAGCCATATTAACAGCTCTGCAACGAAACAATTAAGATAAAACATGATAATTCCAGTGTAATTATTTGTAATATATATATATAGCATGTATTAAATGAAGGAATAAAGGAAAACTGATCGTTAATAGCGTAACACATAAATGGTATAAGAACTTACTATTAAATTTATTCCACTTTCAGCCATATTCAAAATCCTAATAAATAAAAATCAATTCCTTAAAAATCTAAATATTACAGTAACACCTAACGAAGAATAGGAACGATTCACGCATTTACAGGGATCCTATGAATTATAAGATTAATGTATACTGACGATGCCATGAATAATTGTATTCCAACGGTTAATAAAATATCTATCTATCTATCTATCTATGAATCCCTTGTCGCTTTTTATTAACTGGTGATATTTCGCCACGCTAGGCATTTGAATAGCATGTTAAGAAACAATGCATTATTCCCTTTGCACCATAAAATAATTTTAACCTCGCCCATGGCTAAGAGGTTAGCTTCTTTAACTTCCACCGTAGCGATCCGGATTCGATCCCTTCTGGGCCATGAAGGAATTTGTGGTGGACAAAACGGATGAAATTTTTATTGGACATTTTCCGTTTCCCCTCACCCTTATCACCATTCCACAAATACTCCACAGTCACACTCAGGCTCCAGGAAAAGACTGTTTATTTTATATATAAAGCAACTTTTACTTTTGCAGCTTTTTCCAAGTTTCAGCCTTTGTCTTTTCCCAGCCGCAAATAGTGGCCGATCTCTTAATCCTCTTCTGTAACATATCGTAATCTATAGCTAATTTTATCTCACCTCTCTAAGCAACTCCAGGATTCCCTCGGCGTCGTTTGCTAATAGATCCTCTGAGATCATGTCCCCATTCTCCTAATTTATCCTTAACATATCAGCATCTGTGACACTGTACTCAGAGACTAGCTCCTGTATAATTATCAACAACAGCAAAAAGAAATAAATAATAATAATAATAATAATAATAATAATAATAATAATAATAATCTCTCGTTCAGTGAAAGGAAAGGCCTTACTGCCTCAACTCTGTCAGGGTTAATAATAATTAGAGCCCGGATGTTTAGGCATTTATTTTGGTTAAAATAGGCAGGCATATAGGCACTAAAAATAGTAAAAATAGGCAGTGAATTAGGCATTTATTATTCATGGAAACAGACAAAAAATAGACAAATACTTAATAAAATATCCCATACGGTACTCACTTTCCTTGGTTACATGCCATAACAAGATGCTTTTTTAAGTTGTCAACTGTCATAGTGAGCAGCCTGTCAGATAGAACGTTTCTCATGGTGGAAAAAGATCTTTCTACTTCTACTGAAGTGATCAGAGCAAACTTAAAACAACTTCTTTCATAGATCGGGAAAAACCGAATGTGTATTGTCTCATAAAGAGGGGTGTGAGAAGGGATTAGAGACTTCAAAGTACGCGTGACTTGTGCGTGCAAGCGACAACAGTAACGGGACCTGGAGACTTGCTTTTAATACTTCCCTCATACCCTTTTTTTCGCTGGTAAACCCCGAAGTGACCTGAGCACTGAGGGTACTCATTTTCCTTGGTTATATGCCATAACAAGATGCTTTTTTAAGTAGTCAACTGTCATAGTGAGCCGCCTGTCAGATAGAACGTTTCTCATGGTGGAAAAAGATCTTTCTACTTCTACTGAAGTGATCAGAGCAAACTTAAAACAACTTCTTTCATAGATCGGGAAAAACCGAATGTGTATTGTCTCATAAAGAGGGGTGTGAGAAGGGATTAGAGACTTCAAAGTACGCGTGACTTGTGCGTGCAAGCGACAACAGTAACGGGACCTGGAGACTTGCTTTTAATACTTCCCTCATACCCTTTTTTTCGCTGGTAAACCCCGAAGTGACCTGAGCACTGAGGGTTATACTGTCCAAACATCTTTGATAAGTGACATAAAAGATGGAATCAGTAGAGGATAAAAGTTTACAACTTCTTGGAAACATATGTATTGCTGGAGAATAAAATTCTCAGCAAATGTTTGTACAACCGTTCTTTTATATATATATATATATATATATATATATATATATATATATATATATATATATATATATATATATATATAATAATAATAATAATAATAATAATAATAATAATAATAATAATAATAATAATAATATAGTAATAATAATTATAATTGTAGGCCTAATAAAAACTGACAACTTTTCTAGCCACAACTCCACCGGTTCCTATAAGAAAGTGAATATTCATATTGCTTCCATAGTGATTAGGTATGTGTCCCTTGTTTTATTTTTGCTCTGTTTTCTTGATCTGCAGTGTTGAGTCATGCTAACCATATAATCAGGGAGTTCCGGTACTTTGTGCTGTCAATGTGCATAACTTCGCAATAGTGAAATGGAATTGGCCAGAGTGTAGACACTACAGAGATAAGGTAAGTAGAGACATGTCTCATACTATAGGTATAATTTTAATAACAGAGGTTCAGTGAACAGAGGACTTTTTAAAGCACCAGTGGAAATGTAATTCTTCGTTTTGCATCCTTTTTGAACCACAAGTTATAAGTTACTTATGGACTTCAGATGACGCGACGGTGCTGCTACTGCTGATTATTATTATTATTATTATTATTATTATTATTATTATTATTGTTATTGTTATTATTATTATTATTATTATTATTATTATTATTATTATTATTATTACAGATATACGACTCATTATGTGGCCATTTCCTAATGAATCATTTGCATAAACGCATCTTAAAGAAAAATAAATATCGCGTTTGGTAGTAGGCCTACCTAATGCTAATTCTCACAACGTAGTGTTGTTGTACAACACAATTGTGCGTAAGTAGGAAGGGGATATTTTCACGTCGAGTCCCTGAGGACCGAGTGTCGCTACACGCAAAGTAGCGACTATATCTCGATGTTCGTGCATCTGTCGCTGTCTTTCTTGTTACGTCATGAGGCCTATGAATTTATTACGAGACTCGCAAGTATCAGTTTCTCTCCACGGACGATGGAAATGTCTTCGCGTGTTACCAACAGCTAATGCATTTCAACTGGCCCTCTAACAACCATGCTTTACTGTAAAAGTACTCTCATCTACAATAATAGTGCAGTGTTTACCTCAGGATAAGGGGTAATATATAAGAAAGTGCCATATTTATACCTGCTAATTTCTTCTTCTTATTTAACATTTTCAACATAGGCCTATACAAGTCACATATTCCTATTTTGGGATTTATTAATCTACATCTCATACATAAATGAGTACCAGGGGTAATTCCTGGAGGGTAACGATGAAAAGCATTTAGAACTAACATTCTTACTGCTATCAAAGTCGATTGTCTGGAAATGTGGAAACCTTAACTTCCTTCTACCCTGTGGAGTTCCATGGCCTGTAGCCTAATAGGGATCAGAGTGCTGCAGAACAGCGTTTACAACCGGTTTTTATTCGACCGGTTGCAGATTAACCGGCGAGGTTGGACATTTGTTCGAATATCCGGCCTTGAAGCGGTTGAGCCTGGCTAGACAGAACCATAGAGAGGATAGAATACCAAGCGCATTTCACCATACAGGAACTCTGATGACATTTTGTAACTACACAAATGGAGTAATTGAAGGAAATGTACTTCTCCTAATTAAAAAAAAAGGGTTAGCTTGAAATTCTTAGGAAAATATTTGGGGCTAAGAGGGATGAAGTTGCAGGAGAATGGAGAAAGTTACGCATTGCAGATGCACGCAGTGTATTCTTCACCTGACATAATTGGGAACATTAAATCCAGACGTTTGAGATGGGCAGGGCATGTAGCACGTATGGGCGAATCCAGAAATGCATATAGAGTGTTAGTTGGGAGACAGGAGGGAATAAGACCTTTGGGGACGCCGAGACGTAGATAGGAAGATAATATTAAAATGGATTTGAGGGAAGTGGGATATGATGATAGAGACTGGATTAATCTTGCACAGGATAGGACGGATGACGGGCTTATGTGAGGGCAGCAATGAACCTGCGGGTTCCTTAAAAGCCTTAAGTAAGTAAGTTAGCTTGAAATAGGGTTATAATTGATTGGACACTTTGGTACATTTATCTTCATAACTAATATATAAATCAACTGATGGACACCGGTAACGACAAAGGAAATAAACGTAATGCATTGATGAAATCTGACGCGTAAACGAATACAGGAATAAAATAAATTACAATTACTTACAAAAGAGAAGAGCAAATAAGTACACACTTACTATTGTAATAACGTTCATACTTTAAACTCAAAATACATAGGCTACCTCTGAAAGAGTAGTTGTTAATATAGCCTATGTCTTTTAATTATTATAAGTGGATGTATTATTATTTCTCTAATAAATAGTTTTTAGGGAGATAACAAGTTATTAACAAAAATAAAAGCACTCTCAAGTCTAATGATTGTAGTTTCACGATGCGTGCTTCAATCAATGAAGAGAGAGGAGGAAATATCATTTGAAGGTACACGATGGTAATCACGTCCTTGCAACGATTCTTGGAACTCCTGGATGGCTCAATATTATCTGTCTTTCATGATCCAGAGTCGCCCAACCGAGTGAGACTCGGACAATAGTTAAACCGAACATTGGACTACTCCGCTGGACGGAAGAGCTTCGCATACTGTCTATAGCGCCAGGCGTTCAGTAGCAAATATGTCTTTTCTATCTTACGCAACCGGTTATGCAGGACTCTAATAGAGATAACTGTACTGTCACTTTTATCCTACACGGAATCGCAGTAGAAAACAGGCAATGGTAGTGTATGATTTTACAAGTCACCGATTTTATTATGATACTTATAGAAGCGTTTGGTGTCTCCTTAACGACTCAATTAAAGAGAACTCAAGTACGTTCGTTGGTCTGGTAGTCTCATGCGTGCTTTCGGATTCTAAGTTCACGAGTAAAAATCAAGTTTAATGTAATTTATATTTTAAAGGGCGCTGCAACTTCTGAGCACATTCTGCTTCGGAAGAAAATAATACCAAGACCCTCGAGTCGTATAATCTGTATCTGATTAGGAGGTCTCTTGACTGAAATTACCAGTTCTTATCTATCTATTAGTTGATTGATTTACAGAGAGATGTCTCTGTGAATCGACACTTAGAGAATTCTGATGTACATCTAGGTCAATATCGTGTTAGATTCCAGAAGCCTTTGAAGGACGAAGGAAATAAAGTCGAAAATACAGGGTGATTTATAACCTCTGCGACAAACTCTGAGGGGTAATAATCTAACAATAAGGAACTCTTTTTGTTAAACAACCTATGTCTTTTGACGCGTCGTTTCGAAGTTACCGTTGAAAATGTTTTTGCGCGGGAGTACGTCAAGGTATGCGAATGTGTGCACCCCTGTTTGTTTGTTTGTTTGTTTGTTTGTTGAGTTGTTTGTAAGAAACGAGAAGGGTTGTAGTTGTTTACGTTTAATGTTCAATAGCTTTTCCTTTCAGTTCAGTGTAATCATCAATTGAGAATGGATGTCTACGCGGTCTTCCACCAATGCGCCGGGGACGAAGAGACCCATCGTCTCGAAGACGCTGATAAAGTCGAGCAAACATTGTGTGGTGAGGGTGATTTCTGTTTTGAAACTGTTGTTGGTACATGTGTAGAGCTCTTCTTCCGTTTCCGCGTACCTCCCCTTAACACATTACCATGTCTGCTAACTCGGGAAAAGTGTAGACATCCTTTCTCAATTGATGATTAGACTGAACTGAAAGAAAAAGGTATTAAACATTAAACGTAAAGAAACAACAACAACCCTTCCCGTCTCTTACAAACATCTCAACAAACAAACAGGGGTGCACACATTCGCATACATTGACATACGCCAGCGCAAAAACATTTTCAACGGTAACTTCGAAACGAAAAAAAAAGGGTTCCTTATTGTTAGATCTATCACCCCTCAGAGTTTGTCGCAGATGCTTTGAATCACCCTGTATAAGCTACTATGTGTCTTGGAAGACCACAGCGCATAAGGGACCTGGAAGGATACCACCGTTATAAATAATTTAAATATAGATTTTTAAACCCACAGTTAGAAATGTAAGGCGATTCCAAAAAAGAGTTGAATGGAACTATTAAAACCTGAGTGAGGCTGAAACGAGCTTTACCTATTTTTAAACCCTCATAGATCTGTACTGCTGATGTTTTTAATGTAGATAACTGTAGGGGCCGGAATATACTATGGGCAAATAGTCTACAGTGGAGGAAGAAGGTAAGGAGGGTGAGGAGAAAAAGGAGAAGAAGAAAAGGATACTGAAAGAAGAAGCGCCTAGATAAATTTCCGTATAAGTAATAAATAAATAAATAAATAAATAAATAAATAAATAAATAAATAAATAAATAAATAAGTAAATAAATAAATAAACAAGTAAATAAATAAACAAATAAATAAATAAATAAAATCAATGCTTTCTTTTAAGTCGGGTTTTACTAAATAATATAAAAGTAATATAAGAAACTATGACATTGAATTGCTATTTGATCTGAATTCTTGTTTCATAACTCATATGATTCGTTTGTGTTACAGACACTTGTTTATAAGTTATTTTTTTACCTGTTTCATTTCTCACTCATTATTTTAAAACTTACTACCTTATTTGCCACTTTGATGAATTGTCGGCTAATAAATGAATACAACGAAATTCACAAATATATACCCTAACTCCTTAACCCAATATGAAATACTGAAATGATGAACTACGAGGGAAGTTGGACAAATTAAATAATGTTGAATTCATATGCCCTACTCATTTCCTTTAATTATATATTTAAAAGCGATTCAGTCTGATCCTAAGATTATGGAAGGCGACCTACCGTGTTTTGTATTGGATCTGTGTTGACTTATTATGCAGAAATATAGACTGCTATTCAACATTACAATTTATAGGTACGATTATGTCCGCAAATGCGGCAGATGGCCCTGTTTTTCGCAAGGTATACGAAACCCTATTAGTTATTAAAAAGAGAAGAATAGTCCACAAAATTTTTTTCTACCGGTGACTCTGTTCTTCTTTACAAGATATAGGAAATGCTAATTATTAGAATAATATATGTACCGCAGCTTTTCAGACCACAGAACAGAAATCTGAAGTGACTGAAATGATACAACAGAAGAAGGTATCGTTAATTTCGATAGCATATGTGACATTCGTGCAGACTGTTCCAGTTTTTTCATGGACCGTGCAAAGTATTTATCAAAGTAGGAATATCTTTTCGAAAGTTTGAAAACAAGACCTTAAATTTCTAAAGACATTCACTAAGTAGTTCACACCTGTGGAGTAACGGTTAGCACGTCTGGCCGCGAAACCAGGTGGCTCGGGTTCGATTTCCGGTGGGGGCAAGTTACCTGCTTGAGGTTTTTCCGGAGTTTTCCCTCAACCCAATATGAGCAAATGCTGGGTAACTATCGGTACTGGAGCCCGGACTCATTTTACCGGCATTATCACCTTCATCTCATTCAGACGCTAAATAACCTAAGATGTTCATAAAGCGTCGTAAAGTAACCTACTAAAAACACTAAGAAAATAGGGTCTACAGTAAGTAAGACATATTTGAATTTCTGCCACGAAGAAGCTCTACAAAGAATTTGTGACTATATTTGTGAAAAGATAATAACTTATTGATTGCCATAGGAGAAACCTAGGACCTTACAGGATGCTACCTCGCCAAAGTTATAGTTGAAACCATGGCCTCCTGAGTCCTGAGACATTTGTTGTTTTATTTTTAAAGTTCAACATAATTCTACACTTAAAAAAACGTCGCTCAGATGAGAAAAAAATTCTGAAAAAATCAGTAGAATACAGTTAGAGCACAAATGAAGGTATATTATAGACTACTATACTTCGGGTCTCTGCACATAGCTACATATTATGTAATAATCATGTATGAATTATGATATAGTATACTATACTCTCAGGACTCAGGAGGATAGACAAATACATTAAAATATCTCCAACTTAATCCATACGTTCTAGACATTATTAAAATTTATAAGTAAATGTTAAAGCACTGGTGGCAAAATTCGGAACTACATCTGATGTTGCAAAATCCTATCGGTGTTACAGGTAGGCCTATCCATTAAACCATTAAACCAACAGTATTATTATTACTATTATTATTATTATTATTATTATTATTATTATTATTATAAGTAGTAGTAGTAATAATAATAATAATAATAATAATAATAATAATAATAATAATAATAATGATTTATTTTAGCTGGCAGAATTAAGGCCGTAAGGCCTTCTCTTCCACTCAACCAGCGAAAAGTATACATAACATATCAGCTAAAAATATACATACATATATATAGTAATAATAGCAGCAGCAGCAGCAGCAGCAGTAGTAGTAGTAGTAGTAGTAGTAGTAGTAGTAGTAGTAGTAGTGGTAGTGGTGGTAGTAGTAGTAGTGGTAGTGGTACTGGTTGTGATAGTGATAGTGGTAGTGGTAGTAGTGGTATTATTAGTAATAATAGTATTTTTCATATAGGCCTAATTGCCCAAAGCAGATTGTAATGATAACAGTTTAAACTGTAATATTTAACTACAATATGCATACAACATATGGTTTTTGCATATGAATGCAATGATTGAACATTACACTGAAAACCATTGTCAACCCTTTCCCTCTGCTATCCAATCTG
The DNA here is from genome assembly GCF_040183065.1 of Periplaneta americana. Classification (NCBI taxonomy): domain Eukaryota; kingdom Metazoa; phylum Arthropoda; class Insecta; order Blattodea; family Blattidae; genus Periplaneta; species Periplaneta americana. The sequence goes on along the minus strand of NC_091122.1, from coordinate 87,484,522 downwards.
TTGGTAACAACGGCTTGTGTGTTTATTATACTGAAAGGCAACATAATCGTCAACATCTAGTCAGTGGCCAGCTGAACAAAAGTGGCTAATATTGTTGCTTGTATCCTACTGACATTCTTAATCGTTTATACAAAACAATGATTTTATATTTTAATAAAGTATCCATGTTTCAAAACTGGCAAATCTTGTAAATAATGGGTATTCCGAATATCTGTTTAAAACTGTCCGATTGCCAACTCATAACTCGTTTTTTTTCCCCGTAATTTCCATCGGAATACAGTAGCAACTCTCCAGCCCCAATGTGGCAAACTAAGAAACTTCTCTGAGGATACATCTTTCTGCATAAAAGTTAACCCCCTCCCCACCTCTGGTAGGAACTATAGAATTTACAAGAAGTGAATACTTAACATTAATTTATTTTTACAACGGAATACGTAAAAAAGCGAGTTATTATTTTGCATGATTTTCTTTCGTAGTCTTCTTGCTTGTTGTTATAGGTAGAATAAAGTTACTAATGCCTTTTCATGTTTCTAGTAATATTATAAACACTTAAAATACACGAAAGTATATATCATAGAAGTTTACAATATGTATATATACAGAATATTAAAAAAAAAGTATCCAATATTTTAGGAGTTGCTAGTAATCATCAAAACAAGAAAATAATGTCTAATAAACATGGGTCCTACAACACATATTTTATGAGATCTGAACACTTGTTCCAGGAAGTGCTCAATGTGACGTCCATTCATGGCAGTGCATTTCTCTGCCCTACAATACAGCAGACTAATAGAAAAACACACCGTAGTTGACACCCCTGGCATGGAATACTGATACGTCGCAAGGAATACTGAAAACAAAAGTCTGGTTGCGGATATAAGCGGGGTTCAGCAGAGATGGTGTTGTGAATTTTCGTAATCAGCATGGGTGGGGTGATGAAAATCCCCATGCAGTTGAAGAAACAAAACATCAGCACCGATTCTCAACCAACGTATGGACAGGCGTTCTTGGTGATAGATTAATAGGGCCATACGTACTACCACAGAGACTTTCAGGACTTTCTTATTAACGTATTGCCTGCCTTGCTGGAGAATGTGCCATGTCAGCAGGACTACAGATGTGGTTCCTGCACGATGGCGCACCAGCACATTTTCTCCGCAATATGCTTGAACATCTGACGTTGACATTTCAAGACCACTGCATTGGTCGGGCGAAGCCTCATACCGTGGCCTGCTCGTTTCACAAACCTAAATCTCCTAGATTTTTGGTTATAGAGACACATGAAGGAACCAGGTAAATTTCAAAGAGTGCGTGATTCCTTACGCCAAAGGGCAGGGGAATGCATTGCCATTAATGGAGTTAGATTGAGCACCTCCTAAGAAGAAGTGTTCAGATCTCACAAAGTATGTGTTTTAGGACCCATGTTTAGAGTCTATTGGACATTATTTTCTTTTTTTGATGCATACTAGCACCTCCTAAAATATTGGATATTTTTTTTAACTTCCTGTATAATTATATAATTATAAATTTACTTAAATCGCTTATCTTTAATGTCAGACATTTGTATGTGTAGGTGTATATATAAATTTATTCTTGAACAATAACTGTCCCCCGAATTTACGGTCTGCCACAAAAGGACAGAACATAGTAAACAATTGGTTGTTTTAGCTATTAACAATACAATTTTACAAACAAATAATTATACATCTATTGAAATTGTAGATTTATCATTATTGTCATATTTTTTTTGAATAGCTTCATCGTCCCATTTGCATGTACAGTAAATAATTTTACCGCGGTATGTCTTGTAAAGAGTATGACCTGTAACGTAACATGTTTTATTTATTCTGTTCTTTTCCTTTACACAAGTACCAATTTGCCTATGTACCAGGTAAATACACATAAGCAGCGCTTCATCATGTTTTCTCATCTATTGAGAAACGCTAGCTTTTAATGAAATTGCCATTGGAGCATTTCTAGATATTGAAGGAACATTTGATAAATCTTCATATGAAGTGGTGTCGAAAGTCCTTCAAGAGCGTAATATCCCTAGACTTATCTGTAGATGGATACATTTTATGCTAGAAAACAGGAAAATTGCCATGAGCCTATTTGGGTAAACACTAAAGGTGGCTACGGCCAGGGGCTGTCCGCAAGGTGACGTTTTTTCGCCCCTGCTTTGGAACCTGGTTGTGGATGCAGTCTTGCGGGAACTCAATGGAGCTGGTATTTTACTATTCGATTTGCAGATGATATTGCTGTAATTGTTAAGGGTAAATTTACTAATACTGTCTTCGAGATGCTTCAAGTTGCACTGAAGAAGATTGAAGTCTGGTGCAACAGAACCAAACTTTCTGTTAATCCCAACAAAACGGTAGTGGTACCATTCACTAGAATGAGATGTACAGGGAAATTGAAGGCACATGCTCTTCACAAGTTACGTATCTAGGACTTATCCTGGACAAGAAATTAATTTGGAAAAATCACCTAGATTATTGTATTGCCAAGTCCTACAGGATTTTTCTGGACCTGTAGAAGAATGTTTGGTAAGACATGATGTCTAAAACCTAGAGTTATAATATATATATCACTATGGTAAGACCTTCACTCTCTTACGCCGCACTTATGTGGTAGCCAAGAATTAAATTAAGGAACTGTAGGACTGAACTTAAATTGCAAAGTGTGTTCTGCATAGCAATAACGGCAACATTCAGAACAACTGTCACTGCGGCAGTGGAAATGCTGATAGGACTCACCACATTACACATCTGAGTTGTGGTTGAGGTCCTCATGCCATTCCAAAGAATCTGTCGCCAGACAACGGTGTTCAATATTGATCACCTCAAACTCCGTTGAGACAGAGATGTTTATCGGATTGTCAATATGAGAACCGACATTTTGGAACCAAGGGTTTCGTTTGACAATAAATTCACTGCCTCTTATCTAGAGCGCAGTGAATGGGAGAGTCAGAACAATACTGACAATAACATCAACAATAAAGGACTAGTCTGGTATACTGATGGTTCCAAAACCAAGTTAGGAACTGGTATTGGATTATTTGGAAATGGTACCATGCTTTCTTTTAGCTTGGGTCAATACGCCACAGTCTTTCAGGCTGAGATTTTTGCTATCTTAGCCAGTGTCAGGGAAAGTATTAGGAAGGGTTACAATCGTAGACATATTCTTAAACTTTCAGATAGCCAAGCGGCACTTAAGACACTTGAAGTTCCCTTGGTTAAGTCGAAACTGGTCTCGGAATGCCGCGTTTCCCTCATGATACTGGCTGAACATAACACACAGTTCAACTGAAATGAGTGCCGGAGAATGCTTGCAATGCACTCGCTCATCAAAGAGATCTCATCTTTGGAAAACACTTTCCAAATCATGAAGAACTACCAACTGTCCCAGTCCGTAGTTTGATTCAGTTCATCAAGAACATCAAACTATTGAACTGATAAGATATTATGACGGGGAAGCGCAATAGATCTTTCAGATCACAGTGCTAGAGCTGTCATAGCCCTTCTCATTTAATTTCAATTCAATTCATATTACCTTTTAGATAGACTTTCTCTGTTGTTCTTACGTAAGATCTGAATTATTGTTTCTTTTGCTGTGGGTTCCATCTCTACCACCACCTCCGGTATAGTGTAAATCCTCCTCTAAGAAATTAAAAGTTGAACCGCTGCAGAAAAATCGGGTCACATCCTAGATGTTCCCGATCATATCCTGTCGATGGTCTTGGGCATTATAATATAGAAAAAAATTGTAGCTATATGACTCTCCATCTTAATTTGATATCACCGAAGATCGTACGTTACCTTGTACCATATTATTTGATGCGATGAAATGATGTGACATAAGAAGAAAAACAGGAATATAATTATATATATATATATATATATATATATATACGTATATGCCATAGAGTACTGAATGAGATAAATTAGTGAAGTTTAGAGAAACGGGTGGACTTTGGTAATAAGACTAAACCACCTACGATTTCTCACTAGTATTACTGCCAGAAATTCGATTATATACTGAATATTGAAGGAAATACGAGGCCGCGTGTAATACTCTAGCTACTGAAGGCGCCCAGATAAAGCAATAGTCATCAGTATTTCTAAACAGTCCTTCTATTCATTTGTTCTTCCTAATAGTACCATTGAGCATGTCTTGATATTCCAGCAACCATACTAATCAGAAACGTTATTTAGCCTTGTTTAGTTCTCATTTTGTTTCTTCACGTCCCATAGGGATCAAATGCTGTGGATATTCTTTCATATATCTGAAAGTTCCGTATAGAAATTTATATTGCAATGCTTTTCTCGAAATAACACACATATAATTCAACCTTTGTATTTCATGAGGTATGCCTGCATCTCAGAGACTGACACTTTGCATCCGAGTAAATTAAAAGTATGTACTTAGAATATGTTTTGTGAAATGTAAATATCTTCAAATAAACATGTGATCAATAAAATGCATGGCATGAAAATACAGTAGCTTACAAGACGCACTTTATGACCGATAGCTGACAAATGAAGGCAGGGCAAAGTGCTCAGCATCACAGGCGTGACGTGAGCTGTCTGCGTCTCGACGCCAAGCGGCGCGACTTCCTCCGGTCGGACGTCTCCCGCAGCGCCGGTTTAATCTGGTAATGCAGAAGACGACGACAGGGATCCGCCCTTGCGGTCCAGCTTCTCTAAGATAATTTGTCTCGAATTGTTGTTCTTGATGGCAGAGCAGACGCTTCAGTTCACTTTCAGTGTTTGGCGTCTGGTCTACAGTTAAGTATAAAGAAGAAATACTGTTCAACATTTTCTTCAACGTCACTTTCCATGTCGTGTTGCATAAATTGACAGACCATATTTACAACACTGCTAAAAGGCAAATTTACCTAACATAGAAATATGACTGCGTATTCGAATCCCTCTTAGGTCATAGACGCTTTCCTTTGTTAGTATCAAGTCCTGAATTGTTAGAGCTAACTGAGCTTATGATATGAGAATATTAACATGTCTACACCTAGAGTACAGTAGATAGTATAAGCAACACAAAGACTTAGAATGTAACCCAATAGGACATTAAATAAAATGTTAAACAGACAAACTGAGAGACGAACGAACAGACGGACAGACAGTCAGAGAAACAGACAAGTAGGTAGGTAGATTAAATAAATAGGTAAATTAGATAGATAGACAGACAGACAGACAGACAGAGAACCAGAGAAGTAGATAGGTAGATTAAATAAATAGGTAAATTAGATAGACAGACAGACAGACAGACAGAGAACCAGAGAAGTAGATAGGTAGATTAAATAAATAGGTAAATTAGATAGATAGATAGACAGGCAGACAGAGAACCAAAGAAGTAGATAGGTAGATTAAATAAATAGGTAAATTAGATAGATAGACAGAAACACAGACAGAGAATCAGACAAGTCGATAGGTAGATTAAACAAATAGGTAAATTAGACAGATAGACAGACAGACAGACAGACAGACAGACAGACAGACAGACAGGGTATCAGACAAGTAGATAGATAGATTAAATAAATAGGTAAATTAGATAGATAGACAGACAGAGAACCAGAGAAGTAGATAGGTAGAATAAATAAATAGATAAATTAGATAGATTAGACACACAGACAGACAGGCAGACAGAGAACCAGACAATTAGATAGGTAGATTAAATAAATAGGTAAATTAGATAGATAGGCAGACAGACAGAGAATCAGACAAGTAGATAGGTAGATTAAATAAATAGGTAAATTAGATAGAAAGACAGACAGACAGAGAAGTAGATAGGTAGATTAAATAAATAGGTAAATTAGATAGAAAGACAGACAGACAGAGAAGTAGATAGGTAGATTAAATAAATAGGTAAATTAGATAGATAGACAGACAGACAGAGAAGTAGATAGGTAGATTAAATAAATAGGTAAATTAGATAGAAAGACAGACAGACAGAGAAGTAGATAGATAGATTAAATAAATAGGTAAATTAGATAGATAGACAGACAGAGAACCAGAGAAGTAGATAGGCAGATTAAATAAATAGATAAATTAGATAGATTAGACACACAGACAGACAGGCAGACAGAGAACCAGACAATTAGATAGGTAGATTAAATAAATAGGTAAATTAGATAGATAGACAGACAGACAGAGAAGTAGATAGGTAGATTAAATAAATAGGTAAATTAGATAGAAAGACAGACAGACAGAGAAGTAGATAGGTAGATTAAATAAATAGGTAAATTAGATAGAAAGACAGACAGACAGAGAAGTAGATAGATAGATTAAATAAATAGGTAAATTAGATAAGTTAGATAGACAGACAGAGAACCAGAGAAGTAGATAGGCAGATTAAATAAATAGATAAATTAGATAGATTAGACACACAGACAGACAGGCAGACAGAGAACCAGACAATTAGATAGGTAGATTAAATAAATAGGTAAATCAGATAGATAGGCAGACAGACAGAGAATCAGACAAGTAGATAGGTAGATTAAATAAATAGGTAAATTAGATAGAAAGACAGACACACAGACAGAGAACCAGAGAAGTAGATAGGTAGATTAAATAAATAGGTAAATTAGATAGATAGACAGACACACAGACAGAGAACCAGAGAAGTAGATAGATAGATTAAATAAATAGGTAAATTAGATAGATAGATAGATAGATAGATAGATAGATAGATAGATAGATAGATAGATAGATAGATAGATAGATAGATAGACAGACAGACAGACAGACAGACAGACAGACAGACAGACAGACAGACAGACAGACAGACAGACAGACAGACAGACAGACAGACAGACAGACAGACAGACAGACAGACAGATAGATAGATAGATAGATAGATAGATAGATAGATAGATAGATAGATAGATAGATAGATAGATAGATAGATAGATAGATAGATAGATAGATAGATAGATAGAATTATATGCGTAAAGATCTATAGAGGGAGTGTCGGCCTGGTTGGTGGAGTTGGTATAGAGCTGACCTTCTATGCCCGAGGTTGCGGGTTCGATCCCGGGCCTGATCGATGGCATTTAAATGTGTTTAAAAGCAACAAGTTCATGTCGGTAGATTTACTGGCATGTAAAAGAACTCCTGCGGGTCAAAATTCCGGCACACCGGCGATGTTGATATAACCTCGGCAGTTGCGAGAGTTGTTAAATAAAACATAACATTAAACATTAACACCTATAGAGGGAAGTTTTATATAATATTCTTATAGAAGTTGGTATTCGGAAGAAACTAGTTCGATTAATTAAAATGTACAACACAGTCCGTATAGGCGAGTTTCTGTCGTATGATTTTCCAATTCACTGCGGGCTAAAGCAACAAGATACACTATCACCTTTACTTTTTTACTTCGCTCTAGATTATGCCATTAGGAAAGTTCAGGATAACAGAGAGGCTTTGGAATTGAACGGGTTACATCAGCTTCTTGTGTATGCGGATGACGTGAATATGTAGGAGAAAATCCACAAATGATTAGGGAAAACACGAAAATTTTACTAGAAGCAAGTAAAGAGATAGATTTGGAAGTAAATCTCTAAAAGACAAAGTATATGATTATGTCTCGTGACCAGAATATTCTAAGAAATAGAAAAATAATTGAAGAAGTGGAAAAATTCAAATATCTTAGACCAACAATAACAAATATAAATGATACTCGGAAGGAAATTAAACGCAGAATAAATATGAGAAATGCGTGTTATTGTTCGGTTGAGAAGCTTTTGTCATCTAGTCTGCTGTCAAAAAATCTGAAAGTTAGAATTTATAAAACGGTTATATTACCGGTTGTTCTGACTGGTTGTGAAACCTGGACTCTCACTTTGAGAGAGGAACAGATAGGGTTTTTAGGAAAATATTTGGGACTAAGAGAGATGAATTTACAGGAGAATGGAGAAAGTTACACAACGCAGAACTGCACGCAATAGAGTTCTTAGGAAAATATTTGGGACTAAGAGAGATGAAATTACAGGAGATTGGAGAAAGTTACACAACGCAGAACTGCACGCAATATATTTTTCACCTGAAATAATTAGGAACATTAAATCCAGACGTTTGAGATAGGCAGGACATGTAGCACATATGGGCGAATACAGAAGTGCATGTATAGTGTTAGTTGGGAGGACGGAGGGAAAAAGACCTTTGGAGAGGCCGAGACGTAGATGGGAGATAATATTAAAATGGATTTGAGGGAGGTGGTATATGATTGTAGAGACTGGATTAATCTTGCTCGGGATAGGGACCGATGGCGGGCTTATGTGAGGGCGGCATCGGAAAGGGTTGTTATGTACCCCTCCCAAAAAGCCTCGATTTTTTTGGTCATTGCTACTGTGATACACCGTTACATAAAAATCATAGGAGCATGCAAAAAAAGTGATTTCGTTATTTCCAAGAAAGACATCTTGTGTGTACCTAATATGACTGGCATAGCTCGGATGGGATTAATTCCAGAGTGTAAAAAGCAAGCAAATCCACCCCCCGTCACAAGTCGCCGCACCCCACGATATGATACAAATTAATTCCATTCGAGCTTTACCAAGTACACAGAAAATTCCTTTTTTGAAAATAACGAAGTCTCTTTCATTTTCACTTAGCTGTACTTGGCATCGGAATGGGTTGTTATGTACCCCTCCCAAAAAGGCTCGATTTTCTTAGGAATTTCACTCTGACTATGAGTTTACTCACTACTGGTCTGTCACCTCGGGCCACAGTTCAGCTGTCGTGTGACTCCTGATGCACATGATGCCATGTAAATTCGTTATCAGAGATCGGAAACAGCCCTGTATTGATAAGAACCAACAATTGTCCTCTAAGTAACTGTAAATAATTAATTAACGTAGCTCTTATAGTTTCCATGCAGCAAGAGTTTCAAACTTTACACTTTTTGGGACATCCGAAACTCCTTACTCACACTCATGGAAAGGACATAGTTCTAAGTCAAAAAGGAACAAACATAGTCGTAAATGGATAATTATTAGACGAGGAAGAGACTGACAATATGGCTATTGTGACTGAACTGTGATATTCTATTGTTTGTTGTACAAAAGCGTTTTATTTCGAAATCTTTATTGAATTATATTGTCCTACATTTTGCATGGTCGTTGCATAAAGAATATAAATCGAAATAATCTAGTAGTAGTCCGAGAAGTTTTGCCGTCACTAACTCTTATTCCATAGTCTTCTTGACTTCACATGTAAGCAAATGCACGTGCCTATTGGATGCAGGAAAAAAAAAACCTATCTATGACGCCTAAAATGCTATGTTAATTAGTTCCTTTTTAAAAGAACAACCTAGTATATGTGCTATTTTTTTAAACACGAGAAGAAACCGTTGGGAAACAAGAACTGTTCAAGAACGAATATGAGTTGTATGTAGGGGCGAGCACAGACCGTTGACAATGAGGCATGATAAAATGACAAGGGATTTGTGTAATTTATATATGGCCGCGTCACAAGTCACAACATATCCCAGAAACGGAGATGGGAATGGTAGTCGATTAGTCAATATCTGTATTCTCCTTGCACCATACAAAATAGGTTGTGTTCTTTTAAAATTGCGTATTATTATCGACGTTCTGCGTCATATGTAATAGTGTATGCTATAATAGATGAATCAGTTATCAGCAGAGTCCTGCGTTTGGGTTTTTTTGAGTATAAGTTAGATGTACATGGATCATAGGCCTATTAGCTGCGTTTGTAACGGAGAGCTCTGACTCGTCTTCCCACTCCGATTCGTGTGCTTACATTTGTTTATCCCAATAGGCACTGCACAATGAGAATACTACTCACGTACAAAACATGCTGTCACGTGGATTTAATAACAAACTAAATATTCATTTAAAGCCACCTTATGGACAACAGAAGATTATTCTCAGAATATGTAAAACGCATCTAAATTCCAGACAGATCTATTTTTTTTTTTCACAATATATTTTTCATCAAAGAAGTAAAACCAATTCTCATTATTTTTCTCTTATTTACAAAATTTTGAATATTTCAATTGAACTTTAAAAAATAAATATATTTTATCAACAGTAATCTCACTAGACGTTTTGATTTATCTAGAGAAAATCAAAACTCGAGTGGGATTTAATTGACTATTACACGATTAGAAGAAAGTATATAAAGATTAGGAGTAACGAAGTACTCCAATACAATAAAATATTAATTGACTTACGAAAATACAACTGTCTTCAAATGTATTATTGTATCATCTCAACATTACAAATATTACGCTAGATGCATGCTAGATGGCAGTTGTGTCTTTATACAGACACTGTAATGATTACTATTCAATAAATCTTAATATTAAACAATCTCTGATACGTGAGTATCCATAATATCATATAGCAGAAGTTCTTTTTATCCTCTCAGAGCAGAAGCTATAACATAACCTAACTAATATAAACAAGTGTTAGAAAAGTTTTAATTAACGACGATGACATAAAAAATAAACTTGAATAATTTTAAAAGGAACAATTATCGAATGTACAATTTTCAAATTTGAATGTGGTTGGTGGTTCAATTGATGTTATATTGGACGTGTGCGTAATAGAAGTGGAACTCGTTGATTTAGGCCTATATTCAACTTATTCAGGATTTCCGAATGAATAATTTTAAAAGGAATAATTATTGAATGTACAATTTTCAAATTTGAATGTGGTTGGTGGTTCAATTGATGTTATATTGGACGTGTGCGTAATAGAAGTGGAACTCGTTGATTTAGGCCTACATGGTGTATTCAACTTGTTCAGGATTTCCGAATGGTGCTCTTCATTTATTTGTAAATCGGATTTCAGAAGATGCATATGTATGATCAGTGATTTTTATTAATTCTTGTTCTTGAATGCCAATGCGAGTCATATTTGAAACTGCTGTGCATCGACTGGAGTGGTTTGTAATTTTATATATATATATATATATATATATATATATATATATATATATATATATATATTTGACGTCCAGACCAGCGCAGTTTCAAATGTTGGCAAACAAAGAAACAAATGCTAGGGACGCGATAAAATTAAACAAATGCTAGGGACGCGATAAAATTAAACAAATGCTAGGGACGCGATAAAATTGTGCGATAAGCAGCCATGATTGGTTGAAATACGTCCTTTCGTACCGTTTTATTGGTCAAAAGTAGTATGACGTAGTAAGAGTGTAATAGTCAAAGTGAAAATGAGTTTAGATGTAAATTATGTAAGTTATTGGAAGCATTGAAATTTGACTATTCACAATTGAAAACGAGTTAATATTGAAATATGTAAAATACATTTCGGCCATGATGTTTCAATTTTTGTTCATTCAGAAATGTTTATAGGTTTTTCTTTTTCTTTTCTTTTTTTTTGTCTCTAATGCCAGATTGTAGAAATTAATTATGGACAGACCTACTTATTTTACACGTAAACGTTGTAACTGGACACAACTATGCACGCATATATGTATAAATAATTACATAAATAATTAAAATGGTAGAAATAACAATAATAAAATAAATCACAGTAAAAGAACAAAATTTTTTATACTGACTACTTGCTTCACGAGTTTCTACACATTTTAAATGTTTCAAATGAAAAATTTCCCTTTCTTTCTGATGAAATACGTTTTCTTCTTTCCTAATGAAGTGTTCGCTACCAAATCCTTCTATTAGAGCATCGATCTCTAAGCGAGTAACTTCGTTTTGTTTTGGTATGTTCAGTGAACAGCAGGCATGAAGAGTGACACAGAGTTATACTCCATACATACCTACACTATTGCTGATTGCCAGGAGCCTCTAGGTAACCAAACACAGGACTCTACCTTACCTTACCTTACCTTACCTTACTGGCTATTTTAAGGAACCCGGAGGTTCATTGCCACCCTCACATAAGCCCGCCATTGGTCCCTATCCTGAGCAAGATTAATCCAGTCTCTACCATCATATCCCACCTCCCTCAAATCCATTTTAATATTATCTTCCCACCTACGTCTCGGCCTCTCCAAAGGTCTTTTTCCCTCCGGCCTCCCAACTAACACTCTATATGCATTTCTGGATTCGCCCATACGTGCTACATGTCCTGCCCATCTCAAACGTCTGGATTTTATCAACAGTAATCTCACTAGAGGTTTTGATTTATCTAGAGAAAATCAAAACTCGAGTGGGATTTAATTGACTATTACACGATTAGAAGAAAGTAGGCTATATGAAGATTAGAAGTAACAAAGTGTACAATAAAATATTAATTGGCTTACGAAAATACAACTGTCTTCAAATGTATTATTGTACCATCTCAACATTACGCTAGATGGCAGTAGTGTTTTATGATGATGTTTTCTTGTTACCGGTATCAGTTGTGCCAACTATGGAATCATCATTGAACTCTGTGGCCTGTTACTAGTCAAGAAGGCTTTGTTGATTCAGTTTCATTTTTATTAAGACAGTTGCATTCCACTTCAATTATTCGAATCCCAGTAATCAACGTCACTTGATAGATGATTTTCAATAAATCTTAATATTAAACAATCTCTGATACGTGACTATCCATAATATCATATAGCAGAAGCTATAACATAACCTAACTAATATACACAAGTGCTAGAAAAGTTTTATTTAACGACGATGACATAAAAAATAAACATGAATAATTTTAAAAGGAATAATTATTGAATGCACAATTTTCAAATTTGAATGTGGTTGGTGGTTCAATTGATGTTATATTGGACGTGTGCATGATAGAAGTGGAACTCGTTGATTTAGGCCTATATTCAACTTATTCAGGATTTCCGAATGAATAATTTTAAAAGGAATAATTATTGAATGTACAATTTTCAAATTTGAATGTGGTTGGTGGTTCAATTGATGTTATATTGGACGTGTGCGTAATATAAGTGGAACTCGTTGATTTAGGCCTACATGGTGTATTCAACTTGTTCAGGATTTCCGAATGGTGCTCTTCATTTATTTGTAAATCGGATTTCAGAAGATGCATAGGTATGATCAGTGATTTTTATTAATTCTTGTTCTTGAATGCCAATGCGAGTCATATTTGAAACTGCTGTGCATCGACTGGAGTGGTTTGTAATTTTATATATATATATATATATGTATATATATATATATATATATATATATATATATATATATATATTTGACGTCCAGACCAGCGCAGTTTTAAATGTTGGCAAACAAAGAAACAAATGCTAGGGACGCGATAAAATTAAACAAATGCTAGGGACGCGATAAAATTAAACAAATGCTAGGGACGCGATAAAATTGTGCGATAAGCAGCCATGATTGGTTGAAATACGTCCTTTCGTACCGTTTTATTGGTCAAAAGTAGTATGACGTAGTAAGAGTGTAATAGTCTTCCTAATTATGTCAGGTGAAGAATACAATGCGTGCAGTTCTGCGTTGTGTAACTTTCTCCACTCTCCTGTAACTTTATCCCTCTTAGCCCCAAATATTTTCCTAAGAACCTTATTCTCAAACACCCATAACCTCTGTTCCTCTCTCAAAGTGAAAGTCCAAGTTTCACAACCATACAGAACAACCGGTAATATAACTGTTTTATAAATTCTAATTTTCAGATTTTTTGACAGAAGACTAGATGACAAAAGCTTCTCAACCGAATAATAACAGGCATTTCCCATATTTATTCTGCATTTAATTTCCTCCCGAGTGTCATTTATATTTGTTACTGTTGCTCCAAGATATTTGAATTTTTCCACCTCTTCGAAAGATAAATCTCCAATTTTTATATTTCCATTTTGTACAATATTCTGGTCACGAGACATAATCATATACTTAGTCTTTTCGGGATTTACTTCCAACCCTATTGCTTTACTTGCTTCAACTAGAATTTCCACGTTTTCCCTAATAGTTTGTGGATTTTCTCCTAGCATATTCACGTCATCCGCATAGACAAGAAGCTGATGTAACCCATTCAACTCCAAACCCTGTCTATTATCCTGAACTTTCCTAATGGCATATTCTATAGCGAAGTTAAAAAGTAAAGGTGATAGAAACACAGGACTCTAGTTATCAATAATTCATGACTCAAACATCAATCACAAAGGGAAAGCCTTTAGAAGCAGTCCATAATCTGACGTAGATGCTTCGTAGTGTAAGTACATTCTTGTAAAATTCCCGCATGCACTCGGTGCTTTATGTTAGATTGTTAGTTAAAAATGGTTATCTGCCACATTACATCATGTCACAACATCTGTCATTGCTCCACATGCCTGCTTCATTTTCCAGTAAGAACATAGGACCAATCATCTGTTAGGGCGCGGAAGGATTTTGCGTTGTGGTTGTTGACATGCGGATTCTCCTAGTATGGAATTAAGATTAGTTCCGGTCTTTAATCTGTCTCGCCTGATTTATTATGTAGAGTACAAGAAATTGAATAGGCTACAATCGATTTGTAATCATGGTTGAACTTCGCAGACTTCTTATAGTTTTTGGATCAGATATTTTTAAAATGCACTTTGTATTATATTGGGAATTAAATCGACATATATTTGTATGTACTATAGGTAAGACATATTAAATTACATGTAATTTTAAATGCAAGATGAAGTGGTGATGATTATGGTGAGATGGAGATTGTGATAGCGTTGATGATGATAAAAGTGGTAATGCACAGCGAATATATGAAAAGTTTAACGACTGGCATGTGTTGGCTTCAGAAAGACCTTGGCTCTTATTCCCGTTTATCGTTCTGGAGAGCGTCTTGTTATTCAGTACACGAATCGTCATTCTAATAAGAGATTTAATAAGTAATGGCAGCAGCACTTTAAATCAGCGCTCGTGCTAGCTATCATTAGAAGCTTATAGTATGTTAGAAAGCAACCATTGTTGTATAAATCGGCCATGTTCAAATCATCAAAATAATATTCTGCAAATTGATTGTTTTTAAAAGCGTTAAGTGTGAACAAAGATGCTTAATCAAAATCCAAGTAGTAAGTTACGTCGAAAAACGCAACTCATTGTTCAATGTTATTATGATTGGGGACAAACCTTAACATAAATACGTTACTAATAAGTTACGTTATGAACTCTTCGATTTTTACGACAGAAGGCCTATTCCACCATTAAACTCTCAACTTTTCATTTTGCAGTTTGCACTTTTTAATTGCAGTTTTTGTTCCACTATCACATTTCGAAAACTGGTTCGCAAAGTGAAAAGCAAAAGGAAAAGTAGAGGAAACTTTTCAACTGTATTATTACTTTTGTTACCCCATTACAATAATTTTTAAAAGTCCAAAGTCATACGCTGAAAAGTGAATGGGATTTTTTCAAAGAATCAAGTCTCTTGGCATTAAGATTAAATTCATTACATTCAGTATGTTTTCGCTTTGGGTTCAAAACAATTTTGAGAAGAAATATAAGAAGATGGAAAAAATTAATATGAACTTATTCACGTGATGAAGAAATAAAGAAGTGTATAAAACAGGATACATTTTCATAACCTAAGTTTCTTTGAATTATGTGAATGTTTCTGAATTATGCTAATTCAAGCAGATTATGTTCTTGAAAGGAATAGTCCTATTCTAGAAGTTTATCTCTTTTATGTAAAGATCAATAAATTACTCATACATCTGTTTTGGCTAGGAAATGGAGCTCAACACATAGAGTTGCTGTAACTACTGATAAGTTAACGCCAAGACTTTGCAGAATAAAATGATAAGTGCGAAGCTGTCTCTAATTCATGGAGGAACAGAAAGACTTTAGACTTTTCAAAAGTGAAATGTTGCAAAGTTGAATGGTGGAGTAGACCCGTTATTTAGGAATTAAAATCGATGACACGCAAAAATAAAGTACCGTCAAAGCGGGCTACTTTGACCCTTAAGGTGTTATTTGAAACCAGAAGAAAAAAACGTTTTCGTCGATGTAAAATAACAGTTTGGTGTCGAAAGTTGTGGTCTTTTTTCTCTGCAAACTTTCATCTGTACAAATATTTTCACCTAAGTTACTCCAATGGTAAGTAAACATTTTTTTCTTCTGGGTTCAAGTAACACCTTAAGGGTCCAAATAGCCCGGGTTGACGGTATATGTAAAGATTTAAAAATAAATAAAATTTAACACAACCGTTTATAGCAGAGGAATGGAAACATAAAATATAAATTAATAGATAATAAAGAAAACAATACGAAACAGGAATTCTGTGTTTGCATGAATGTGGAACGGAATATTTTTTCTAGGGGTTGACTGAGGATTCGACTATGGTAAGAAGAGTTATCTAATAGAATTTCAGAGGATTCTTATAAACGTTTAAAGACTTTATTTTCAAAGCAAACTTAGAAAATTTCTGTATTGACGGTGCCATGATAATCAGCTGGAGAATCTGTCATTTAAGACAGTAGATCACTGTACTCAGTATATGAACACTGCCACAGATCTATAGAAACTGGGAAATTTGTGTTTAAATATTTGTTATTTCTGAATTTTTTCATGAATGTGGGTCTGGTCGCTACTGTTCCTTTGTCGGTCTGAGGATGAGTACCTTTAAGTAAATGACTGGAAGTGGGAGGCTTCTTTGTCATATTCAGGAAAAAAAGGATGTAAAGGCTTGTCCCGAACTATACAAGAAGCTTAAGTGAGAGAAGTCCTCCTTATCGAACTATTGCCAGGTGGTTAGATGGGTAGAAGCCTTTCATAGAAGAATGGAGAATTGTGGACACAAACCTTGTATTGATAGATCCATCGTTGCAACGATGTCCACGTTGAGGATATAAGAGATTTATTGGAAGACGACAGACTTTGACATGAATGGAACTCTCCAAGGAAGTTCGTCTGTGTACAAGATTTTCGTTAAGAAGCTGAAAATTAGGAAAGTCTCTGATCGCTTGATTTCGCCACAGTCTAGTATATACAGTCACGAAGCTTGAGTTGTGAGAGTAGGCCTACTAGGAACAATAGACTGTGCCAGTACTTTTTCGAATTGTCTGTGATGATGCGATAATAGCGATCCTAGTGGTTAGCAACTATCTATGGATGCATATTTACTACGTATTGAGCTTCGTGACTGTATACACTAGACTGTGATTTCGCCCTATCTAACTGCAATATAGATGTGTCAGCACATGGAAACAACAAGAGCGCATCTAGAACCATATAAACGCGGAGGTGAGACCTTTGTTCGTCATTTATCATAATTAGGCTCCGCATTCCAGCTACCAATAAACTGGAATGAAGTTACCTGATTCGAAGTATATGTAGCGTCACAGCGCAGGTAAAGGTAAATAGTTACGCATCCTCTGCGCTCTTCCTCTAGAAAATCAAAACCGGGACGCAGTCATAATGAGTAGTCTTATCGATCACTGCTGTTATTAGTAGTATTATTTAAATATGTAACTATATCTTTCTGGCTGATTGAAATTTCATTGCAGAGGTAAAATGTCTCAACCGTGTAATATTGTAGGGCATAGTTGAGGATATTTGAACTAATATTTTCACTGTCAATATAGACAACACACACAAACAAATTGTGTAAAATAAACGTAAAAGTGACAAAAACAGTGCATTGAAAGACAGTGTAATAACAAAAAGCACAGAAAGTGTGTTGAACGTAATCCAAAAGAAACAGTACGGTACCACCAAAATCTGAAAATTATGAAGATATTAACTCGAGCGTCGTTAAGCATAATTACGAGCACAGGAAGTGTGTTGAACGTAATCCAAAAGAAACAGTACGGTACCACCAAAATCTGAAAATTATGAAGATATTAACTCGAGCGTCGTTAAGCATGGATTTGTGTAGCCTACCATGATGTTCAGTGCCAACATCCCAATTAATAAATTAAATAATCTACATTTTAGAAAATTTCTTGAAAAGTACATAAAAAATTTGTGGGTTTTCAGTGATGAGCGACATGCATTATCCTAATGAAACACGAAAAATATTAGAAAATAAGAATGTCTTGTATTACATCATGCACCAATAACGTCATATGCTAATGAAAGAATTTCTTGTAATATGAAATCATTTCAAGTTCCGTAATTTACGAATGCACGCTATTATTCACTGCAAAGATCACGACGAAAATGAACATCACGGCTCATGCATGTGTTTACTAGTATAGCTTCAGAATGTCTGGAGTTGACTATACTCCACGAACACGCAGCGACGACCTGCTTGCTTATATCCTTACCCGTTGCATTACCTGTGTTCGGCGTATTATATACCTAATGTGTCTTTAACTTCAGTCTTTGGATAGCTGGAATGCGGAGCCTAATCATAATGAATGAGGCATGATTAGATGATTATTTCATATTAACCTCAGCAAACGACAATCAAATGAATGACGATATTCAGAATTACCACGTCCACAATGATGTCATACAATGTGAGAACTCTTGGAAGTACGAAGGCATAATCCTTGTGCATACTGCACCTCTCGTACAAGAGTAAATGCAGCTCCTACTCTAATTACTTACAACATGATTGCTTCGTAAACGACCACAGGCATTGAGGAGAGCCTATTGTGTTGCTTGATAATGCCTGTTGTCATGAGTCGCCACAGTGACCAAACTATTAAGAAGATGGAATTGCTAAGTACTTCAACATCTAGCAAACACGACAGACATGAGTCCTCGTAATTATGACTTACTTACTTACAAATGGCTTTTAGAGAACCCGGAAGTTCATTGCCGCCCTCACATAAGTCCGCCATCGATCCCTATCCTGAGCAAGATTAATCCAGTCTCTACCATCATACCCCACCTCCCTCAAATCCATTTTAATATATCCTACCATTTACGACTCGGCCTCTCCAAAGGTCTTTTTCCCTCGGCCTCCCAACTAACACTCTATATGCATTTCTGGATTCATCCATACTTGCTACATGCCCTGCCCATCCCAAACGTCTGCATTTAATGTTTCTAATTTTGTCAGGTGAAGAATACAATGCGTGCAGTTCTGAGTTCTGTAACTTTCTCTATTCTCCTGTAAATTCATCCCGTTTAGCTCCAAATATTTTTTTAAGCACCATATTCTCAATATCCTTAGCCTCCGTTCCTTTCTCAAAGTATCTTATTTTGGGGTTTCGTAACAAGCTGTTTTTTTACAGTGATAGGTTGTCAGCTTTTCGCCCAAATCCCAAGCTGGACGACCACCTCTTATCGGCTGTCTGTGATTGCTTATTCAATATATTCACAAATACCCTCCATATCTGGAGGCCGTCTCCTCTATCCGCAACCTGAGGACGCGCCATGCCGTGGTGATAGGAACCTACATTACATAGTGTAATTATGACTTATTCTTCGAAAATCACTTGCAGTACATTCATTTTGAAGTAAGGGTTGATACCCGAAGGTCTTTTGACCTTTCTGTGACAGAGGTGTCCAGTGAGTCAAATGGTAATAATGCTTGTTTCTTAAATGATAGGCATCTAAATGTTTTCTCATGTGAATTAAGTATATACCATATATGATAACAATTTATGTTTCTTAAATTGAGGCGCTGGGTGCAATAACGGCTTAAGTTCAAAACCTATGGTTTTAGAAAAACAACATCAAAGTTTTAGAACAATGTAGAAATTTTATTAGTACATATAGGCCTACTTGCTTTTTGTTAGACTGTATAAATTATTAAAGTCAATATATATTACAAATTAAACACAACCCATTTTTAAACATTTGTAAATAAAGTGTGAAGTCGTTTTTGAATAGAAAGTCTGAGACTTCTTAAATTAAAGTAACTAGGCATTGATATTAGTAGAAAGGTGTTATTTCACTAACATACATGAACTTTATTGTATGATAATAAGAAATAATAATACATTAAGGCTTCAGCTTATCAAAGTAATACACAATAAGAATTTTTAGTCAAGTTTTTATATCTTTTATGGAAATATACTGAATATACTGTAGAAACAAAATAATATTTGTTTTAAATTTCTAATAAGAAAAATAGAAGATGAATTTAGAAAATAAGTTCTGAAAACTATGTTACAGATGAAAATTCCTCTACTATAGTGTCAAATATTCTTATTCATGTTCACTGATTTCACTTTCGGGATGATTTTCATCTAGCAGTGGTTCAGAATCCAAAATATTTAGAGGAGAACATACATTTTCTGGTTTTAAGAATTTCAATAATGTAATAATATTATTTTTCTTTGACAATTTTAAGCCAGGAAGGGGGAAATTTTTTAGATTACGTTCTTCATTTGGTGGTATATTATGTCCTGAATGGCTGGAAAATGATATTGTAAGTACATACATGATATTGTCAAAGACCCCTCATGTATAAAACATGAGTGTAACATATTTTTGTAGTGGGAATTTTTAATCTTTCGACTTATCACAAAACTTCACATAATGAACTCTCCTGTCATTTAGAGTCAACGATACAGTCGATAGAAAAGACATGTAAGATTATGAAAATGCCATCACCGGAATAACAACTTAAGTAGAGTTAAGCTGTTATTGCACCCAACGCCTCAATTATAGACATCCAATTCTTTCTTATGTGAACCAAGTACAGCATATACGATAAAATATAATAAAATTGTTGTTTCTTAAATGATAGGTATCTAAATGATTTTCATGTGGTTCAAGTATATATGATAAATTTTTATAATAATTCTTGTTTCGTTAATGACATACATTTACATCCTTTCTCATGTGAATCAAATATATACGACAAATATAATATTTCTTGTGCCTTCATGGTCCATAAGTGCCACTTGTGACTTCTTATTCGGCCAGAGTAGCAAATCCCTTTTGTGGAGAAAAGTCTCAACTTGATGACCATGTGGGAGTTAATCTTTTGAAAACCTCTTGTCTACCTTTCTAGTAGACTGCGCAGGGAAATTACAAACGCTGGGTGACCTGCGAATGCTTGAGATTGGACAGTATTTGAACTGATGTTATGTCGGGATAGAAGGGACGACTCGTGTGTTACCGCTCTGCACGCGCGAATCTGTCTGAATTTCCCGTCCAATTCTAGTAATAATAATAATAATAATAATAATAATAATAATAATAATAATAATAATAATAATAATGATAAATCAATGTAACTTGTTAGTATTGATTCTGTTTGATCTATTTTCATTGTCGAATTTTCTGATAGTTTTTAGAAAATACTTACAACCGAAAAATAAGATTTAGTTTCACGACTAGAAGAGACAGAAATGAAATACAGTTTATAATTTATCATTATCATTGTCATTACCACTATAATTTTAATAATTATGAACTGTGATCATGCAAAACCAACATTAGTGATTCACCTTTTCTGTTGGTCTTTAGTCACTTCTTCCTTTAACTTTATAATAATTTTACATTGAAGTCATTCTATCTCATAGATGTCCAATTGTAACTCGTACGAGGTAACCCCTGGCGTAAGCAACCCGCAGCGCATATTCTTTAAGGTCGTTTTTCCTATTTTACATGAAAAGTTATTGACCTTAGCAGAGTATGCTTGACGTGCAATATCTTCTGGTTCTATAGGCGTTTGGACACCGATGTTCTATCTATTCACCTTTATCTGCTCTGATGCACTTCATCAAGTAATGATGAGAATAACTTCGTCATTCCTCAGTACTTGAGGCTCCTCAACCATCGAGAAAAAAAATCTCATCTCGGTCGCTATACTACGCAACACTTCTTTCGTCCTCTTTTTAAGACTAATTCTGAAGACTCGGAACCAGACAATTACATATAGTTTTTATTTATATCTTTCAGTAATTTATTTCTCAATGTTTTTGTGATTGCTTCATATCTATTCATCATCGTTATCTGCAACAATTTCGCTTATTGGCTCATTTCGTCTCCAATTGCGCTAGAATTAAAAAATATATATATAGGCTATTCATAAAAAGCCGTACTCTCTTGGATCAGCAATGTGTAAGGCAACACAGAAGAAAGGCAAGAGAGAGAGAGAGAGAGAGAGAGAGAGAGAGAGAGAGAAATTCCGTATTTATGGAAGGAGAAAAGTCGTCGATATCATAGACACTATCATAGTTAAACTATGTGTAACATCTAATTAATTAGTGTACCTAACTTGTAGTATTGTGTTTCTGTAATCCACCTGTTAAATTTTCTACTCTAATCTCCCTTCATGTCATAATCAAGAGATATCTGGGAATTCATCTTGCTGTCGAGAGATAGGTCTGCGTTTAGCTCTGTAGTTAGAATTTGGGAGGCAACCTTATTATATGTTGATATCATTTTTTCTTTAATTTTTTACATGTTTTATAGGTAAAATAGTATTTGACCCTCTACTCACAATCGTATTCTTTGTTTACCTATACAGTGTTTCAAACGAGAAACGGTTTCACCTTTACGAATCTCTTAGCACTATCCAACTAGGAGCTTGCAGCTTTGTCATATATACAGATACAGAAATACAAATTGGAGCTCCTTTATTGTGTTTCACTTACAAAACAGTGCGGCATGTGCAGTAAAACAGAGCCCCTGTAAATTTTATTTTTATTAAGTACTTCACCTAAACAGAGATTGCAAGACAAAGTGTACAAATTACAACAACAAAATGTTGAATAGTACATATTACATGGGTAATTTGTTATGAAGAATAAAGCAATGAAAGAAAGAAAAAATAAATTACAGTCCTTTTGAAAGTAGGCAACAAGCTTCGCAGGACTGACTACAAGTTGCACACATTTAGGCGCTCTTGTTTACTGCACATGCGCAATGCGTTGTATCTGGAACTTAGTAAAATTGGGCGGCCCATTTTTTTTTCTGGATCTGTACGTACATTCTCTGGCTCTGTGTGCGTACCATTGCGAAGAGACGTTTCGATATTATTGCCATTTTTTCATTTCATTCACTGTATTCCATAGATCTTACATCAGCATTGAAGCTTTAAGACGTGGACCAAGTCAAGAGTTACAGAGTACATCAAAATGTTCTTATTTCATATAAATTATCTTATAAAGCAAATTGACTATAAAATTCTGAATACGTACACATTTTATTAACTTCCTATTTATATTTAGGCTATATTTAACAAATAACTGATTATAACAATATTACGACATCTCCTAGTGACTTTTCGAGCTATTTCTAAGAATTACTACATTTAGCTACTTAAGAGAGAAAACAGGATTTTCTTTACCATCATAAAGTGGGCAAGTCGGTATCATCCTGGAAATTTATGTGATGTATTAAAAGTGATAAAATCCTAGGCAATCTTTTCTTTTTATTAAAGTGCGTGTGTGCATAGTCGCATTTGTTAGAATCAAAGTAGACAGAAGAATTGCTTACGTCGCAGAAAATGACAGATTTGTAGGTCTTTCAATTGATAAGTTATAAAAGTTTACATGAACCTGTTCCATCAGTTTTCAATTTCTCATTATACAAATACTGTACAGCCAAGCTTGCCTGATATAGAACGCTTCACCAATAGAATCTTTCAGCAGTGGCCGGTTCTGTTGCATGTCGAACATTACATCTAAGTAGGTATCTCTATGTTCGCCAGGTCTCCAAAGTTCACCACTCATCATTTTTGTTAAAATGCGATATTTGGCCAAACCTTGGTTGCAGTAACTTGATGCATAATTCGTTAGAACTTCTTTGAATACGCAAGTTGCATTACCAGTATCTCTTGCTATGAGGTAGTCGCCATATTATGTTAAATGTGGTTGCCGTTATAAGATTTGCTTCGTAAGTATCCGTTTCATCCAACGGAATAAGTAATGCATTTACAGGGTGTAATATATCATTTTAAAGCCTATTTTGTATACCTTCTGACTGTATTTTTAGAATGACATTTACTGTAATGATGTCCTACTTTACGACATTATTATTAAACGTTGTTATTGTTCCTAAACACTGGAGTAACAATTTTTTATTTTTCGTCTGGTACCATTTCCTTGGAAACTATTTGCCAGAACTTAACAAATAGTTTATACGAGTACATATGGTTTGTTAGTAGTTTGACATAATAGGTGAACATTTTTTGACATGAAGTCTTAATTTATTATTGTTTTTAAATTTAATTTACATAATCATAATTTTTATTAAGTTAATTAATAATTTAATAACAATAATTAGGACTTTCTGTCAAGAGAGCTTCCACCTACAATGTCACATTACTAATAAACAAGGTGTATAAAAATTTCCATGAAGTTCTGACAAATAGTTTCTGAGAAAATGGTACCAGTCGAAAAAAATATTAAATATTGCCATTCCAGTATTTAATCATTGTCAACAGAAAGAAAATAATGCTAGTTATTTATCGCGAGTATCAATGAACGCAGCAGGGTCAGTTTTATGAGTGGAGACAATTCTGTTTGTGTATTTACTACAGTTCTAGAGAAAATTCATTTTTATTTATTTATAGTAAAACATACGGGACAGCTGGCAAACTCTGACAACCTGCATACTTCGATTACGACATTATATGCTAGTTTCATTGTTAAAGGAAATTGTTATTACTTTAGAAGAGGCGTTCTACAATGTAGTAGTTGTAGCTTCTGACCAGGGTAGGTAAAATCTTATTTGTACAGTGTTGGAAAAAAATGTTATGTTTTATTTAATGACGCTCGCAACTGCAGAGGTTATAGGCTATCAGCGTCGCCGGATGTGCCGGAATTTTGTCCCTCAGCAGTTCTTTTACATGCCAGTAAATCTACTGACATGAGCCTGTCGCATTTAAGCACACTTAAATGCCATCGACCTGGCCCGGGATCGAACCCGCAACCTTGGGCATAGAAGGCCAGCGCTATACCAACTCGCCAACCAGGTCGACGTATAGTGTTGGATGAGCTAAATATTTCTACATGTAAAATTTACTTTGCCAACCCTAAAAACTCAGAAAAGCGTATGTGCGGTGTTCGCCGATGTAGGCCTATATCTTGTGAATCGTCTTCGTATTTCATATTGCTGGGCTCATTTTACCTAGCAATATAAAATTTTATGATGGCCTTATGTGCATCATTCACTAATAATTTATTTCATAGATATCAAATACGAACAAAATCCGACCCATTGTTTAGGAGAAATTGCTATATACAGACGGACAGAGTCAGAGAGACAGAGAGACATGCCAA
Source organism: Periplaneta americana (assembly GCF_040183065.1). Classification (NCBI taxonomy): domain Eukaryota; kingdom Metazoa; phylum Arthropoda; class Insecta; order Blattodea; family Blattidae; genus Periplaneta; species Periplaneta americana. The sequence goes on along the minus strand of NC_091122.1, from coordinate 87,459,476 downwards.
AAACGAATTTTTAGATACCGTCTACCTTGGATGCTGAAATAACTGTTTTCGTGAAATTATCTATTTCTTTTTGTTGCACAACAATTAATGGACAAAAATTCAATATGAAAATATATCATCAGTGTTTTCAGTATAGAAATAATTGCAAGATACAGATAATCAGTATTAAGAAACGTATAGATGGTAGTAATATCGACTTTATTTTAGACCTATATTTATTTTATTTATTAATAATCTAATGATACATGTAACCCTATTTTATCCAAGGTAGGCATAATAGGGTTTTAAATTGAATTCAGTACAATTTATATGAAGCAATCACAAATGCGTATTAAAATCATGAAAACAGCATTTGTCCCGAAACTTCATTTCATTTTCTCAATATTTTTATTCCGTCAACGCCAATTTTAGGATAGTAATTAATGTTACTAAGTAATAAGGGCCGTGTATAGATCATATAGCCTATTCATTTAGCGCCTGAGAAAAAGACCCACTCAATTTTTCGTTCGTGCTTCAAGGCACAACTTTTCCAGAAGCCTACTTGTGAGTAGAAAGTCAGAGATTTTCTTTGCATTCTGCTCGAAACTTTTTAATAAACATTTTAATTTTTCTAGGATTTCTTTCTTTTCTTTGTTATCTATTTTTATATCTTGTTGCACATTTTGAAATTCTCATTTAATTTTCTTGGAGGGTGGGCTCACATATTTCACTCAATATTTAGGTACTTTTAATACAGACATTGTCTTATAAAATTTTAAAACAATATATGTGGCAATAGCATTAGTTATTTTCATGTAATGTGAACAAGACTCTAATGAGCGAAAATCTGGTCCTTGAAATTCCAAGGAAGGAGCCAATAAGTTCACCTTTGCAATGAAAATATAATCCTGAGGAGTTCAAGCAGAATCTGAGAAGCAACACGTGGAGGGCAGAGCCCTCAATTTCCTGCGGCCTGTGTCAATATTTGCCCCTTTGAGAAGGCATTGTTCTCGGCTATTAGCAGCATTCCACACGTCATCCAACCATTCTCCCATTGCCGCCTCCAAGACTCCTTCCTTTGTCTGCTTGAGGCTTATTTTCAAAAACGTGAACAGTTTGCACACTCTTTCAGAGCTTTAAATCTATCTGCGCTGGTGCCATGTGTTGTAATCAAGACCAGCAAAAACAATACTGAAATTATGAGTGTAGTGGTAAAAGTTTTATTGGGCACGAAGATCTACTAACGACTAGTAGAATATCAATATGCATATACTGTAAATGTAGTCAAGAATTTACTAAATATGCACTTGCCATTTACAACATTACAGATAGTTTGTTTTTAATTATATATTTTTCAAGTTTCCAGTAGTTCTTATCGACTTGCAATTGAAGGGTTCAGAACCATAGTAGGCCAAGCGTCATTTACTAAAAGCGTAGAAAACAAGGGTTAAAATGAAGTTATTATCATAATTCAATAGAAACATATACCATAAAATTTACTTAGTTTTACGTTAAAAAAGTGTAAAATTGTTAAAAAAAGGCATATACCTTCGACAGACGGCCCGCTTTCAAGTATAAGTAGCAAGTATAAATTTTATGGTTTTAACAAAGTGTTAACGAGGACTTTAATCAATGAGAAACATATAGCAAGTAATATAAAGTATGCACATTAAAACTAAATAATGATATGTCAATCTTCATTAAACTATGGTATTCCCTTGCTTTCTCCGTTTTTAATAAATGGCGCTTGGCCCACTATGGCTCTGAACACTTCAATTATATAAGAGGTTCGAAGTTTCAAATCTGATAGAAGGCGATGAAATTTTAATGACAATAAAACCTTCCTCATGGCTTCTTGTTGAGTAAAATGAGAGAACCTTGTCAGAGATTTGTGTTACTTGAACGAACTCTGTCTTTGAATAAGAGAGCTGTACGCAACATTTATCAATAGGTTCTCGTCCATGTTAAAGTTCAATTCAGATAGTCATTATTCTTACTGGAGATAATGAATTTCTCCTTACAAGTGACCCGCATTGGAAATGAAGTACTGACAAGGGATATGTACACATTCCTCTGTAACTATGACAGGAAAATAGTTTTCCACTTCCTTGCTGGAAATCGGATCCATATTATTATTATTATTATTATTATTATTATTATTATTATTATTATTATTATTATTATTATTATTATTATTATACATTGAAACTGAAGGTACTATTAAGAGGACAAATAAGTAACTGTTTTTAAGTCACAGAGAATTAATTAATTTGTATGTATATAAGGACATCAAAATGTTATGTTGTTGAGTGAATCGGGGGGATATGACTATCGGGAGAAAATGTTTATTTCTTTGTAGTTTCACATTCTTCCAAGAGAGAACGCCACGCGCATGTCTTCATGATCACTGAGACAGTTGAATGTCTGAAGAGTGGAAGCCAACTAATTTTGCCACGTGTTCTTGTGAAAAGAAGAAAAGGGTCATTCCATATCAAATGAACAAGGGGTTCAACCCGACCGACTCAGATTTCTTTCAAAATTTGAGAGTTTATTTTACCTGCCGCGCTAACTAAAACTGCCGAGTTTCATATGTCCTGTGCTTTTCGTTTTCTGTCAGTGGCGTTTCAAACATGAAGAAAAATCATATTTTTATAAGCATGCTGCTTCAATTAAAATTATATAAATTATATATCTCAACAACGTCTCCAGACAAATTAAAAAACATTGGGTGATACATTCATAATATGTGATAGTTTTTATTGCTTATATTGTTTTCTGCATGTATTCAATTACACTAAAAAAACATGGTGAAACAATTTTCATATTTTCATATTTAAAAATGCGGGGGTTCTATTTTAAGGAAAAAAATATATAAACTTAGTACTCCTCAATTAGTGATATAATGAACTGATAAGTTTCAACTTGGAATCATCATAGGTTACAAAGATAAAAATTATTATGTCACAGCAAGCGTAAGCTAACCGTATAAGTCGCGATAATTATGTCCCACACATTCGTTGTATTTAAGTATATTTGATCATATTATTGAATGTCGCTATGTAATTTAACATGTAGTATATAATTCGAATTTTTTAAATTATTACCTCAAATAAATTGTCACACGGATTTTGTTAAACCTGAAGTTCTGTAAGAAATGCTTATCTTTCATTGCTGAGATGAAATATCCTGATCATCTTTCCAGACAGGATGCTGCGTTGTTTCAGCTGCATTTTAAAACTGCTTAGCAAGTATAATACCCGTCTTAAACAGCAGGACTGTATGAAACTTGTGTTCCAGGCACTGCGGTGGATTTTGCAAATCGAAGAGCAAGCATTTTTTCCTCTTCAGTATAGCTTTTATTTTTATTTTATTGGGTTATTTTATGACGCTGTATCAACATCTAGATTATTTAGCGTCTTAATGATATGAAGGTGATAATGCCGGTGAAATGAGTCCGGGGTCCAGCACCGAAAGTTACCCAGCATTTGCTCGTATTGGGTTGAGGGAAAACCCTTGAAAAAACCTCAACCAGGTAACTTGCCCCGACCGGGATTCGAACCCGGGCCACCTGGTTTCGCAGCCAGACGCGCTGACCGCTACTCCACAGGTGTGGACCTTCAGTATAGCTTTTTTCAGTCACATAAACGGTATTAATGTTTGGGAGATGATCCCTTGTCCAGTCGTACAATTCCCTAGGTGTAGTTATTTGTTTATCGGATGGTCTCTGCAAACTAACACAAGCCGAAAACCTTTTAAGTGTCCCACCTCTTTTGCCATGCGATATGCAAAAATAATGCAATTCTGTTGGAAATCCAAAATCTTCTTCATGTAATGTGAGATTCAGGCAATTTTTTCCTATTTTTATACTGAGCAGCAGTAGCGGTCCGCGGTTATAAAGGTTGGCAGTTCTACATGAAAAATAGTGTATTTAGCAAACGCATGCTGTTTATTGCATCTAAATCGGATAACGCGTGTAATTACAGCTCCTTCTCGAAGTTGACTGTGCACCCGAAATTGTACTCCAACAATTCGCGCATCCTACCCATCCCGTGCGCTACACCTCTCCCACATGGCACAACCAGTTACATTTTGGAGATGTGCCCCACACATTGATACCTGAATGAACAACCATCAGGAACTTTCTATCGTTCGAACCCTTTTAACTCCTACCGAATTTCTTTACGTCAACTTTTCTAGCCTTCACCCGTACCGGCAGACGGAATTATAAAACAGAGAGCTGGAAGTTCCTACAGATTTGCAATAAAGTATCGTAACTTGACCAGTTTGTGAACATGTTTGTTGTATTATTAAATTTAATTCTTTGGCAAGAAATGAGCTGTGGGACACAATACAAATTCTCCGTGTTTCCCACTCATTACGTTAGCCCCACCATAAACCAGCACAATTAATTCATGTGGTTAAATTATGACTGAATTTCCGTTAAGCCTATATTCCATTAAGATAGTTTGCATCAAACTTTCAGCGTCATGTTTTGGTGGCAATGAAGAGAAATTTCCAATAATTTTATTGTTATCAAGCAATTAATTTTGAATCGTTTTCGTAGTTCCTTTGAATTGTGACGACCCCTATAAATGATCTTTGAAAGTTTAATCTAAATGTGGAGTAAAATCAGTCAAACCCCGAAATATACCGCGGTTTGTTGAATCTTCGGATTAATTTTTTTTTTCTACATCCGGCCAGAGGCCATTTTCCGAAATATTTCTGTTTTTCAGGTTTTCAGTTTTCTGTTTCTGTTTACTAACTAACACTAACACAACACCCATGCCCGAGGCGGGACTCGAACCCACAACCCTTCGGCCCAAGCCGTAGAGTCATTGCGTGCCTCTACGGCTTGCGCCACCCGGGTCGGCGGATTCAGCAAGTCCTCGCATCGCTAATTCAAATGCGGCACAGAATTTCACACAGATAATTATTTTAGATAGACCATATCTCTGTTTAGAAACATTTTCTTCTTGTTTCTGAATGTTAATCAAATACGCAGAATCAAGCTGTGTTAGGATATTTTAATATCGCTAGCAGTGACAAATCTGTTTGACTTGAAATGTGTTTTCGAATTTTCATGCTCTTACAGTTTTTAAGTCAAATTAATTAAATCCTTCACTCCGGTCTTTGTCCATGTATTTTCTCCTCTAAACAGAAGACACGGGTGGGGGAGAAAGCGTTTTCATGAGCGCGGCAAAAAACCAATCGTTTCCATTACACATTTCGGTATTAAAATGACTAGTAGGCTACATGATTTCCTCGACTTTTTCCAGAAATTTCAATATTTAAATTTGGTGTAGGATGTCCTAATTTCTTAAGTTAACGTGGAATTTCTCTTTTAATTTCGAAAAGGGTTGGTCAATTAGATTTTCATTTCATTCATTTTTAATATAAAATATTTCCTCAGACACACTGACTAATCACATCACACCACCCACAGTACTATAACACACTGGAACCGTAATGACATACAGTAGTCTAGAAGCCTGTGTTCTAACGCAGGTCATAAAGAGATGAGGGTGTTGACGGTTTTTTTTTGTATATTCGAACAGATCTGCTTCGGTTGCAGCTCCAATGCAGTCTTATGGGGCAGTGAACAAAACCTGTTTCCTGCTGCCGACTACCCTGCGTTGAGCTCCAGGAACTGCCGATCACAGATCCGAAAAGTACACTACAGTTAAAATTCTCCAGCAGTTCAAGGCTCCTACAGACAGTAAAATCTCGAATCGAAGGAGAATGAATTGGAAAAATAAATGAGACAATGAACTAGATTACATAAAAGCACGTTTTACATTTTTAATTTTACAGGTCCATTTAAATGGCGGTTCTGCAGCTCTGCAGTTCTTATTGTAGAGCCGCCACTGCTGAGCAGAGAATCCATCGGAGAAATACATAATTTTTGTGGTGATTTACAAATGTTTGTTTTAATGACTCCATTAGATATTTTTTAAACAGATGTACAGCTGTAGTGTCATATTTCGGACAGTGTGAAATTATTACCAGATTTTTAATAGAGACTGTATCGGATGACGATTCGTTATAATATAGCTATTAGGCTATGAAAGTATGAATGGTTGTCTGCACATTAGTCCTGTGATATGACTGAATTTCATTTTGGATTACGAAATAATAGTTTTCAGCGAAGTCGCATAACACAATAAGCTGGCATGGCTGTATAAATGATTTCATATCATGTAGAAACTTACTTTGTTCAGATGATATAAATGAGTGAGTTAGTAAATCACCAAGTTTCTCCAAGAGACAGTCGAAAAATTTGTCTGTGGGTTTCATTATGGTCTCAAGCGCTGATCGGTCAGTCGTCATCCACTGCTTGTAGGTCTCCGATTCACTGAAGTTTTATTCGAAACATTTCTCTAAACCCTCTCTTATTTTGAATGGTTCAGGACATTCTGTACATTTCCTGAACAAGCAATTTATATGAGGAGGATTGCACACCATAGTAGCCAAGAAATGTTGATAAGTTGGAAGGTATAAAGAAAAATTTTCTAGAAATCCGCGTAGACCTGAAACTTTAATAAATAGCTTCCTGCATAAGTTTTACATTCTGATAAGGACACAAACACAGACAGTATAGTTCCACTAACTCAGTTAGAATACAATTTCTTGGTCTAAGAGCTGAAAATTTGGAGAATATTACCTTCAGTTCAGGGTTAGAATTTTTAAACTCTGCGTATAATTCATTTCTGCTCATGAGATTTACTCCCTGATTCTTCAATCACAACAAATATTTCTTACCAGGCATCATTCTGCTTATCTCGTCAGAACAACAGAATTCTTTAACTTTACCGGCAACAGCCGCGAGCAAGGGTTTTCCAGGTTTCGGATTTGGTGAACACAAAATTCCCTTTCCCTTTGCCAGGACTTTGGCTTTCCGAATTATGTATTCGAAAGCTGAAAGAAACTCTTTTTTATATTATTTACGCTCCAACTTTTAGGTAGTAGTGTTAAAATGGTGATTTTCTCACTTTTACCTGAATTTTGAAAATTTTCCTGCAACTGAGGCAAAATTTCAGAATCAGAAAGGTCCTGGTTCGTCGGCGTCTTTAATATCAAAGACTTTATCTTTTACAATATTATCAAATTTCTGTCTCTTATATTTCTCTTGTTGTAGCCTTTTTTGTTTAATAAGGAACACACCTTGGTCAAAAAGACTTGTATTTAATGAACTTACATTTGCTGTAGAATCGACGTATTCTTCATTACTAGAGTCATTCTGAGGATTCTGCGTAATAGCATCATATTATATTTTTATTTCTTTGCGACACATAGCGCACACCTTTTGTTCCTGTTTTAAATCAGGAAATACATTAAGCATCCACGATATAACACTTCTTAAATTTTTCCTCTTATTACAATGCCCTGATTTCTCGAAGGGATTGCAGCAAACTTAGGCCTATAACTTAAAACGCGATTCCATTACATCACACAAAACTACCACATACAAACTAACGACACTGCACTTGAAACAGATCGCACGTTTTGTGTAAATTAAAGACTGTATAAACTGCCACTCATGACGGCCTGACAGATCGACGACGCAGATAATCAGACAAGTACGAACTCGCGCGCATGCAGTGTTGGTGTAAGATGGGTTTAAGTGCTACAAACCAATACATTGATATATTTTTTTACTGATATTCCTGAAACGTTTCCAAAATGAAACTTACACCAAGGGGAGAATACTCTTACCTCTATAACATACATTTTTCGCGAAATAATTTATGTCCCGCATTTATAGATATTCAATGTTAAAATGTGTTTCACGTGACCATTCAATAAAGAATTCATTACTTTGATGCAAACCTATTTTTATTGAAACGTATGATCCCTTAGCTTTAAAATAAGCCCAAATTTAAGATTCTACCTCAATTAGAAGAGAAGTTATGAATTATTTTTGTTGACATAGTATGCGACATTTTTACATTTTTTCTCGTATTGACAGAATTGCTGTATGGATATCGTGCATTATTGAGGGCTAAAATTTTACATAATTAATTAACTTAAGGTTCTTTACCATCCCACCAAATTTAATGAAAATCTGAGGTGGTCGGGTTGAAAAGTCCACTTTTTTGTGTTGATTTGACATGGAATGGCCCAAAAGCAAGAAAACAGCTCATTTTTCTGCTATAATATAATTGCAAAGGTATGTTAAAATTTTAATACATCTTTGAATTCGTAATAACTGTCAAATATTTGTAATGGATATTGTAGTAAAGGTTCTAAAGTTTGTATTGTTAACAACCAACGATCTTGTTTCGCCATCTTAGTTGCATCACAGAACTAGGCATATTGCTGAAGATGTTCAATTTTTTTTTTGGGATAAGATGGCAAATTTTTGTAAGAGCTTTATTTTTTGTTTTCTTGCAGGGAATGCGTAAACATTACGTAAGGTCCTCTGATAGAAGTCAGTGGATTGAGGACGTGTTCAACTTGCTGTTTAACATGTTAGAACAAAGGATATGTACTGTTTTAGAGTATGTAACATACGGAATTCTTTACCGTACCCTTAAACGCCGCCTAAAAAGAATAATGACAAAAAAATGTACTGGATTGAATTCATTGCGTGCAAGAAGTGATTTCACGAGTCTTACACACGGCAATAAAATATGTGCAATGCCTGTGTTGCTAAGCAGTGATAAACGAGTGAGAAAGTGTCAATGAGCTTCAGATTGTCATTTTTGTTATACACATGTATAAAACCAACTTCAGGTAAAATGCATGTATCAGTAACTGTGTTAATTGTATTAGCCTTCTTACCCGACTATCGGGGAAAGATGTCTACAGTGCAGGTAAGAAGAAAACCTGTACCTATGAACAAGGTAATTAATGTTTTCTGTTTTGTACCAAAAATACAGTTTCAAAATTCCATCCAGATTTTGATATTTCAATATGAAATTCAAAACTAAGTGAACAGTATCTTAAATTTTCAATCAAAGAAAAAGTTAGGCACCTTCACCTCTTATTGTTATTTACCATTTGTATGGAAGTAATGTATTGTATTTGTATTGACTTCTTATAGGTACTTATGTATTGTGCACGCGTTTGTTTCGAATCGATGTCAAAGCAGAACTGAGTAACATTATTTTTAAGAATATATTGTAACTCCTTAATCTATAAATATGCAGTAATCTTTTTTGAAGTGTTCGTACAACAAGAAACCATAAATTAGGATTACATTTAATACTTTTATGCCCAATACTCTTAAGAATTAAAAGAAATAAGGCAAAATTGGTTTATGATAGCTAAAATTAGATAACCTATTTATATAAAATGAAGAACATATAAACAAATTGATTGTTTATTTATTGGTTTTCAAATATTTGGTGAGTACTCTTACTTGATTTACAATTTTTACATGATGAACTACAATAATTTTAATTCCAAATCACTGATATCAATTTGTATCAGACATTGGACTCGTTAATTGTTGGCGGTGTGGAAAAAATATTCAGTAAATCGTTGACAGTTGTAACCGAACTGTAGAAGAAACGTTAGGAAATGCCATTTTCCTTCCTCTAAAACAGTGATGTCAACTGATGCCTATAGGCGCAAGCGCGCGCTATAGAGCTCAGAAGAGCCTGAGCGCTTTACAACGGAAAGGAAAGAGACAGACGAAAGAGGCAGCATATGCCGCTTGATTGAGCTATAGGCCTATACAGAGATGACCAACATTGATTCAATGGATAATGGGAAGAAAACTTATTAAAACTGTATCCATGTTAACTTTTATATTTGTCTGAGAAGTATAAGTGCATTATGAGAATGTAAATTTTAATTTTAATGCTCATTTTTCACAAATTTGCTTTTTTATTCCAAATGAATTTTTTGTCAACTTTTTTTTATAGAAAAGTGAAATTTTCAGATATGTTTATTATTAGCCTTACAGGTACTGAAACAATGTTTTTGTAAATTTAATATATCGTAAATACGTAATTGTATAGTGTACTGAAAATTTTGAAAATATTCGCATGGAAAATGTTTGTAAGGAAATGAATTAACAAAGCAACTATTGTTACATCATAAACAAAATATATATACCGATGTGTTGTAAAAAACGTCAGCTCTATAGCTTCAGCAGATTTCGAGAAAATAATTTAATATTCTGACGATAGGAAGTTGCGCACTAATATCACCTTAAAAGCATAATGAGATAAGAGTTTTGTTATGTAATATTAGTTACAGTTAAAAATATATACCTAGATAACTTTACTTGGACTATAATATTGTTTTGATTAGTTTATTGATTACTTTTATAAGGCTAAAGATACCATCAATATCAATTCGGATTACCATATCATACTCAATATCTTTCTTTGGAATATCACTTCCTTTATGAATGATATGTTTCATCCACTTAATATAGTACAATACTACTATGAAATTTATGTGAATATTCCTTCTTAATTCTTTATTATGTTATTAACATTTATAACACAACTGCAATATTAAGAAATTGGTGTTAGTACTTTTGTTTTACCGACAATAAATGAAATATCAAACAGAAAGAAGTCATATAAAAATAGCGACATAAAATTTCACGTTCCGTTTGAAGTTGGTGCAACACTGTCTTCTTAATCCAACAGGCTACTTATTCATATACATAATTCTTCCTCCTCACATAATCTACCTTGCGCTTGATGCCCGCGCACGATGTCAAGGTCAGAAAAATCCGCTTGCTTTGACATCACTGCTCTACACTGTCGCTCACGTTCCAATTTACTCTTTTTCGTTTTTGTCTAGATTTTTGGCTATTAATTTGAACGTTATCTTTGACTTCCCTGTCTCTTTCGTGAGAACATGATTTCGGCATGTTTCCTAGCAAAAAGCTTCTTAACAATACAGTCTAACTGGTTTCGACTGTGTTAAGTCACAACACGAGGCCTATACAGAAGACGCAGTGTTCGTCGGCAGCTCCATTCCCACTAGTTTATGCATTAATACAGTAGTTCCCAACCTTTTTGGCCTGGCGACATACTTTACTGAACACCCACTATATCGCGACACACTTATTTCATTTTATTAATAATAATAATAATAATAATAATAATAATAATAATAATAATAATAATAATAATAATAACTTAATAATAATAATGAGAAGAAGAAGAAGAAGAAGAAGAAGAAGAAGACGAAGAAGAAGAAGAATAGCTAACAATAATAATATAATAACAATAGCAAGTACTTTTCTTCTGAGAAAAAGGGGGTGAAACTTTGTGTAGAATATTTTATAGCGGACGGGGAGATGATTACTGTTCACTGCATGAGAATTTTGTCTTTTTTAATCTCCTTTTCGTTCAATTAAGACTTTCAAGATCTAAGCGGAATTCAAAGAAAAATTATATTAAAAACGTAGTTATTCACATATATTTCGGTTCCACAATGAAAAATGCATCAAAGAGGTGCCGGAATGTCTTTCCAACGCGTTCCGCCAGAAACAAAGCACTGATAACAACTTCTATGTAGTGTCGGACATCCAGTGTTGTAGATAGGTTGATGTTAAAATAGAAAATTTTGAAAGAACAAGCAGCAAATTGAATGACATTAGAAAAAACAAAGTTATGTGTAAAATATCCCAACCTATCTATGCTGGATGTCCGATAAAAGATTTTTATTATCGTGTCTGAAAATTCGCATATTTAAATTAATGTCAAGTCTGGGCTTGGTTGGTTGCACAGAGCGGCCTTATGGTTGAAAAACTGAACTGAGCATCGTTGTAGGTGTTCAGTTTCATTGGTAAAATTTGTCTCAAAATAAAATGTACCATATAAAAGACTTCGTTGCAAATAAAAAATGTGTTGTAAAGAGATTTTCCGGATGGCCTAAAATTTATTTTTCAATTCCAAAATTTCGCGACACACTCCATGGAGCTGCGCGATACACCAGTGTGTCACGACACACTGGTTGGAAACCCGTGCATTAATAGATGAAAAACCACAAACATCAACAATTTTATTTACGCGATAACAGAGAACCATGCACAATCCCGTAACTACAACACGCAAAAGTCTCTTAAAATGTCCGCTACAGAATTTTGTTTCACAACATTTGACTCATACTCGGCCTAAATAACAAATTTAATATTCATATTTACATTTTAGCCCGTATTATTCTGAAGTTACATCTCTAGTATTCATTGCAATAAGATATAGCATTCAAATTTTCCTAACCGCTTTATTGATTATATAGCCGGTTTAGACATAGGCCTACATACATGCATAAACTACATACATACATACATACATACATACATACATACATACTACATACATACATACATACATACATACATACATACATACATACATACATACATACATACATACATACTGTACATACATACATACATACAGTCCACACCTGTGGAATAACGGTCAGCGCGTCTGGCCGCGAAACCAGGTGGCCCGGGTTCGAATCCCGGTCGGGGCCAGTTACCTGGTTCAGGTTATTTCCGGGGTTTTCCCTCAACCCAATACGAGCAAATGCTGGGTAACTTTCGGTGGACCCCGGACTCATTTTACCGGCATTATCACCTTCATTTCATTCAGGCGCTAAATAACCTATATGTTGTTACAGCGTCGTAAAATAACCCAATAAAATAAAAATACATACATACATACATACATATATATGCTACATACATTCAGAGAAGGTGTAAGAATTAAGAAACCTTGGGTCACAAGGAAAATGTTGGAGAAGGCCTATGGAAAAACATCAATAAAGAAGAAGGTAGACGAAACTACAGGAAACTAAACACTGAACTAAGAAGAGAAACTGATAAGACGAAGGAAGTCTGTATGGAAGAGAAATGTAAAGAAATAGAAGATCTAAAGAGAAAATGAAGATGTGAATTAATGTACCGCGAAGTAAAATGTTTCGACTTCACAAATAAGAATAGGAAATCCATGTTTATTGTTGTTGTTTATTGTTAATAAAATAACATTGACAGAAATACAATCTTAGTTCTTCCCTGAAGGAGTAAAAAACTCGTGCTCAGGGAGATATCTAAACATAAAGATAAACACAAAGATAATTTTTTGACACAAACTGGGTCAAGAAAAAAAAATTACAGGATTAAATTAAATTTAAAAATACAATTTCAATTTTAACAATTTAAGTCATACAAATACATATACATATTAAATCAATATATATTCTTTAAAAATTAAATTCCTAACGCTATTTTTGAAATTCCTGATATTAAAGTTTTGCAAATCTGGATATTTATGAATTATTTTATTGTATAACCTTGGACCAAAGTAGGTACCATGGCTCAGAGCTGTGCTTGTGAAACACTTTGGTTCCTCTAGTCGTATAAAATCGGATCATTTAGTTCCATATTTATGATGATACAATTTGAATTTATTACGCTTTTTATGTATGAAGATTAATAAGGCAATATAATAAATCTGTTTAATTTTCAAAACATTAAAATCAGTAAACAAAAGCTCAGATGAATAATCAATTGGTTGATTTAAGACGAAATCGGAATGAAATAGCAGACCAAGAAGGAATACTGAACAGATAGATGAAATATTTAGAAGAGTTATATGAGACAGGGAATCGTTAAGATGACTTAGCTATAGAAGACGGAGTAACCGTAGGCTATCAGAAAACGAAACAAAAAAAAAGGATATTCTATTTTAAGGAAAGAAGTTGAACTAGCGCTTAGGGAAATGAAGAATGGGAAAGCAACAGGAGTTCATAGAATTCCCACTGAATTAGTGAAATGCTTGGGTGTAGAACGTAGCCAATTATTAATTCCACTACTTAAAATAATGGTGTCGATTATTCAAAATAAAAAGCTATTCGTCTATCGACTGACAAGGATATTTTTCGACTTAAAGGAATTCATATCAGCCGCAAATCGACTGAGTTGGCAACACTTGCGTCGAGTATCTCAATAATATACCATACCGGTAACATGAATAGGCCCAATGTTTATCGTCTCGCTACGCAAGCTCGATTTGATGTCATCGACTCCAATAGAATTGGGTTCCCCGTCCTTTTCGAATGCTTACTTAGTTTTTTCGTTTAAGTTTGCATTGTGAATAGCTTTCGAATTTTGGAAGGTTAATAATCGAAATGTTACCATGTGGGCCAACTCAAAATCTGATTGTTAAAAAGCACGTGCCAAGCGTCCGTAAATCTAATTGAGTTTCACTTGTCTCAGAATATGAACAACGTTTCGATGGATTTAATTTTAAAAGAATTAACAGATAAATTGCTTTGATGTTGGAACGAACGTGTGAGAAGGTGGCGCCGTTCGTAATAGTTGACGTGAGTGTACTTATTTCTGTTGCTAATGACGCTCAGCATTTAATATGCAATAATAATCACTTTCCGTTTGTGGCGAAGAGTATAATGAAAATACAGATTCATTTCACATTAATTAAACATACGATAACGATGCACCTCAGGAACATATCTATCCCGAGTATCATTATCTCGCAAACTTTTCAGACATACACATACACATGAGAATGACGTTTTATGATTTGAACGTTCCCAAACAACAAACAATGTTACTAATCAGTACGTCCTGCGTATATAAAAACAGGTAAAGAGGGAGAATAAAATACGATGTGGAGGAAAGGGGAAGAACTAATATCCTTCCGTGCTATCACATATGAATTCACAGTGCTTGCGTGGTTGGTTTCGCCTTATCTCTTATCTGTTTTTGGGGCAAGGGAAAAAGAAAGGGAATCACACGCACATGAGCCGAGTGGCAATATGGTAGCACAAAGAGAAGGACAGCACACTTTTGATTCTAAGCTGTCCTTTTTCGTGATCCGCTTTCAGTATCTGGTAGTTACATCAACTGTACAGTAAACGCTACTTTCCTAGTCTCGGAGTAGAGTATCCTAGAGTCATAATAGACTCATATCTTCGCGTGTTTTGGAAGCACGACAGCTCCACACAAAGCACGCATTTCTCTAACCCTCCTTTTCCCCCCTAACCTCCTTTTCTCTCTCTCTCACCTGAAACCTTCGACCCACACCCCTTTCCCCACGTTTGCCACCTCCCAGCCATTCCACTCTTTGTGGGTTACAATCTGATATCGCAGAAAACAGTGTTCTCGTGCTTTGAAAATGAAGGCAAGGAGCAAGCGAGCAACCCACTCTACTGTATGACGAAATATGAGGCGGTCGCATGAATCCTTCATTATAGAAGAGTTATAGGATCCTCCAGTTGTGATAAAGTTACTGACTTCTATGAAGAACATCAAACAAATCATTTTACATGAAATATATTTTTGAATCCTCCTTAATTCGTATTAGTATCAATTCACTTTCATTATTGAAGCGTGCTTTTAAATTGTTTTATGTTTAAAATTCTTCAGGAATTCTACCATCTTATATGATTGATTGAATAATAAGATAATTTGTATTGTACGTGTAAGTTCTATTTGATATTCAGCAGTGTTTCTCAAACTATGGTCCGCGGACCACCTGTGGTCCTCGAGTTCTGCCCTTGTGGTCCTTAAAAAAAGACAGAAGAAAAAAATAAAATTCAAACGAATTGCGTATCACACTACAGTTGAAAATCTCAGAGTTTGGAAATGAGACATGGCAATCGCCTTTCACTTTTTCTCCTAGTACAAATATTTTATTAAATTTCTTACCCTACCCATCTACCCACATCCCACTCTACTCTCAGCAACAAAAGTGGAATTTAAAGCACTATGAACTATGAACGTGGCGTTTCTCGCCATCTTTTCTCTGCTCATCTGGCGCCGAGCCTGTAACCCAGCCAGGGACCACCCAAATTCATAACAGAGGACCGAAGTACCGAACCTTTTCATGTATTGATGACTTTCTTAGTAGTTCTGCCGACACCCAGTCTGCACATTGAAATGGGCACGTACTGTACGTCATACACCAATAATTAACCCGTAGGCTATTGGTGACGTGGTGACTGTGAGTACCCCAGCCATTGTAAGAAAAGAAGCCTGCGCCAGGTGGATGTGCGGAGATATTTTTTTCTTTTTTTCTTGCTTATTATGCTGCCTGCTTCCCTAATTTTGAAGAAAACCTAGTTAAAACAAATAAAAGTGTTCGATTATATAAATTAAAAATTCAGTTTGATTATCTGAGTGCTACGATACAAGTTTCTAAGTTAGGGTAAGTGCAATCCCCACCTCACCAGTTACGTGACTAGGAAAATACCTCACACTTACGGGTTAATATAATGTGCCAAATTGCATCTTTACTTGCTGAAAATCGGGCATGTTTTTGCATTAAGTTTTTTTATTTGTTTTTCCAGATGACGATGTAAAAAATTTTAGACTCCGCCTATTTTAAAATTCGACAGGTTTACTTTTTACACTTGCGTGTTTCGTCTCTAAGTGCCGTTTCAATTTCGCGGGTTTCACACATTCGTTTAAAAGCACTTCGTAACAAACAACGCACCGAGGTTTTGGTTCATTCTCATTGCCACACCAAGTAAATCCAAGTTCCAAATAACTCTTGTCATATTTACGAAAGTAATTTTTCTTTGAATAGCTACTACTAGGATTAGATATTTCTTTAATGGCACTATAATTAATATATTTCTTCACACACAGTTTCTGAACTATTAGCACTGCCTAAATGAAGTGTATCATCATGTTCCTTTCTTTTCAAAGATCCGAATCGAAGTCAGTTTTCCATTATTTATAATGGGCACTATTTAACAGAGACATGGACAACTACTAGCGTGTATCAAATAAGAAGGATTTCAAACAACTAACTGCTAACAGGCAACAATGAATCAACAATGCACAGAATTTGTTATAAGTTACTTGTGATTGGCTACAAAAATATAATTAGAAAATTATTATAATTAATTAATTAATTCTATTTTAAAATATAAGTATACTTGTATTAAAATATGCTACAGAAATGATAAATTTGCTTTCGAAGGGCACAAAAGTAAGGTGGTCTGCGGAACTGTTCTGACTTAAAAAAGTGGTTCCCATTTCAAAAAAGTTTGAGAAACGCTGATATACAGTTTTCTTTATTTCGCTCTTTCACAGATGACTAATCCCAATAAAATTAATGTAATAAATTGAAGGCTTCAGAGACATAGCGGTCCAAGCGCCATTTATTAAAAACTGAGAAAACGAGGATTAAAGTTAAGTAAATACCATAATTTAATGACGATTGACATATAATTTAATTTTAATGTGCATATTTTATCTTACTTGCTATATGTGTCGTTAAATTATGGTAACCACTTAATTTTAACTCTTGTTTTCTCCGTTTTTAATAAATGGCGCTTGGCCCACTATGGCTCTGAACCCTTCAATTACTAAACTCTTATTGTAGGTGCGCTGGTTGCATCTAAATCTACACAAGGGGACAATACGACTAAAAGAAGCATAGAACAGGCCTCTGATAAGAAACTGTTATCTCCAACGCGTGCACACTATCTGTCGTGTATACCGTCATGGACTTATCCGTTCGATCGTAACGGTGGGATTGAACAGTGTTATCACTTTGGACTCAATCGTTAACATTTTGGAATACGTGAAGGTAGGCTTTTACTTAAAGAGATGCACGAATTAAAAAATGGGCTATGAAAACGCTACTCTAAAAATTGAATGGCAGACATTTTGAAAAAGATAAATAGTCCTCATCAAAATTAGAACCTAAGTTACGTCAGTATGCAAATATACACAAGGAATCTAAAAAAAAAAAAATACAATCAGATGTTGGCTGTTGTTAGAAAAATCTAAAAATTCTGACAAGTCAGCGTCTTCTTCGAACATTCCTGCGACACAACACAAAACAGAAGAAGTCATAACTTTCTTTCAACTTTCTGATAATGAAGGATGTCAGTTGTAATGCGGAAGAGAAACAAGCAACATGAGCAATAAGCATCCTACTGCGGTATTGACGCCCACTTCTCTTGAAGTCATGGTTCAAAATACCGAATATGAAATCTTGTAGCTACTAATTAAAAACTAAATTTCAAATATATTCTTCCTTTCATATTCCGGTCGAGGAAAAAAAATTCCCTTTAATAAGTACTATCGTCTGGACAGCTGAGTGTCTCATTGTATCCTTTTATGAACAATTAAAAACAGAGCAACATTTTGCTTCTACTAGGCCTATAAATGATTAAGTCAAACAATTATCCTGCAATCTATTATGAAAGCATTGGAGCATGGGCGTCCAAACGACTGTAGAACCAGGAGATATTGCACGTCAAGCATGCTCTGCTAAGGACAATAACTTTCCATATAAAATAGGAAAAACAACCTTAAAGAATATGCGCTACGGGGTGCATACGCCAGGGGTTACCTCGTACGAGTTACAATTGGACGGAGTTACGCAATAATAGACCAACCAACAATTTGAGAAAAAATGAGATATTTGGACAAATCTGTTGATGGCAGGCTAATTTAACTCGAAAAAAAAATCAAGAATGCGATATCTGAATTTTGCTGCTATTTACAAGCAAAAATTCGTTTATTGCATAAAATTCATTTATTTATTTTTACTTTGACTTATTAATTCAACTGCTGGTCTGTTATTAAAAATCGGTTAGTATTTTTTGGTATTATTTGTGCTATTTTTTTTGTAATAGTATGAATCTTATAATACTTACTTACTTACTTACTGGCTTTAAGGAACCCGGAGTTTCATTACCACACTCACATAAGCCCGCCATTGGTCCCTATCCTGAGCAAGATTAATCCAGTCTCTACCATCATATCCCACCTCCCTCAAATCCATTTTAATATTATCTTCCCATCTACGTCTCGGCCTCCCCAAAGGTCTTTTTCCCTCCGGCCTCCCAACTAACACTCTATATGCATTTCTGGATTCGCCCATACGTGCTACATGTCGAATCTTATAATACTTCTTGCATAAAATGTTTTATAAAAAATACAGATTTATTTCAATGGCCAATATTTCGAAACAGGTTTTTGGCGCTTGGTCTCTTATCGCGTAACTCCGTTCAATTGGACATCTAGTAGTAGTAGGTTATTTTACGATGCTTTATCAACATATAGGTTATTTAGCGTCTGAATGAGATGAAGGTGATAATGCTGGTGAAATGAGCCCGGGGTCCAAAACCGAAAGTTACCCAGCATTTGCTCATGTTGGGTTGAGGGAAAACCCCGGAAAAAACCTCAACCAAATAAATTGCCCCAGCCGGGAATCGAACCCGGGCCACCTGGTTTCGCGGTCAGACGCGCTAGCCGTTACTCCACTTGGACATCTATACATTAGAGGTTTAAATATCAACAAAGACATTTTGTTTAAATATTATTACTAGTAGGTAATAATAATAATAATAATAATAATAATAATAATAATAATAATAATAATAATAATAATAATAATAATAATAATATGTTTCTGATTCACTGAGTGATCTAGACTTTCGACTTGTCACGGAGGCGGTACAGGTTTGAGTTATACTCACTCCTGGAATTTTTTATTTAAACGTCCATTGTAACATATGCATCGGACAATAAAATTGCACTTGGGAATTTTATTGTGGTTCTCCCATTTCCCCATGTTAGGTATCACCATCCTACCGTCCTTTCTCCATTCCATTATCACTCCATAGCATTCTCCAATCGCCTATTTTAATATCGACGCATAGAGGGGGCTAATCTAGGAACGAGTGAAGTTGCCTGCTCGAAACCTGGATATTCAGCGAACCTCGTTATAGCCAGCTAGTGTGGATTTGGAAAGCACCTAGACCAGGGCTTCACAAATGCTCAACATTGCACGCGCGCAAATAGCCGTGCAACAGTGCAATGCACGGTGCAACGAGGTAAAGAGTACTGCTGTGAGGTATCCAAATACATCCTCCGCGATTATTGCAGTAAGTCTAGGAGTGGAACTAGACGGTGGAGCCTGAGTCGAAAGGTTACGCAGCTTACAAGCAAACATTCTCATGGGGGCAGATAAAAAAGTTAACATTTTTTTCTTCCACCGTGTTAATAATGTCGAAATAAGTGCTTATACAAATTTTGGCCACTCGACCACAATTGCGAGGCCGTCCAGAAAGTGATTTTCCCTGGGCCGTTTACAGAAAAAATCACAATTTCAGGGAAATATTTATTGAAACAGATACATCAATTGTTGCGCTACTTTTCAGCAAGTTCCCCACTGGAACTGAGACATTTGTCATACCATAGGATCAACTTTTGTATCCTTGTGTCGTAGAAGTCTGTCGCCTGGGATCCGAACCGGTATGACAAATGTCTCATTTCTGGTAGGGAATATTTTGAAAAATAACGCAACAATTGCTGTGTCTGTTCCAATAAATCTTTCCATTGAAATTGTGTTTTCTTTCTACAAACTGCCCCAGAGAAAATCACTTTCTGGACGGCCTCGTAATTGCGATCGAGTGGCCAAAATTTGTATAAGCACTTATTTTGACATTATTAACGTGATGGAAGAAAAAATTTTAACTTTTTTATCTGCTCCTATGAGAATGTTTGCTTGTTAGCGATCGATCATTTTTTGTTCTAACCTTCAGAATAGTGGTGTTTAAATAAATAAAAAATAAGTTTCTCATGTTCCATTAAATGAACAAAATCTTAGGTTGGCACAACATGTGAAGATAATTGTGTGGTATCGATCACTGAACGGAGCTCAACTTCGTTTACATTATGTTTTACTCAACTTGTAAATGAGAATGAATTGTTTCTGTCCTCAAGTGTACAAAAACAAAATTGCGGTCGAATATTTCAGATGCTAATTTAAAACATATTCTCAGGGTTTCTGTCAGTCGTACTGTTGCTCCTGATATAACTGATATTATTGCAAAAAACAACGACAGAGACATCAAGAGACTACGTTTTATGTTAAGTGTTATGTTTCTGTCAATAAAAAAATTCAAGTTACCTCAACACAGTTCGTATCAGATATTACTTAATAAAAACAAAAATTGTGTATAAATATGTAACTTACATTTATTTATTTCGTCGTCTCGCATAGGCCTACAGTTTGCACTGACACCCCTCAATATTGTCTTGTTAATCCACGTGCAAAGTGCATTGCGCATGCAGTGCATTTTGTGAAGCAGTGTCAGTTGTAGCGCTAGAATTCGCCCTTCCAATTCAAAATAATGATGATGAAGGCGATGATGATGATGATGATAATGATAATAATGATGATGATGATAATAATAATAATAATAATAATAATAATAATAATAATAATAAGAAGAAGAAGAAGAAGAAGAAGAAAGATACGTTAGCATGAATTCATTCGAAAGCTAAGAAAATGCGTAAAGTTCCGTGTCCTGTACTGTCTGCACTAGCGTCGTGCATTACAGGCGCTATGTTTGGTTGAAGTATGGCGAAATTCGATATCATCGATGTTCGCTCTGCAGGAGGAGGCCTTTGTGTTTGTTCCACGTTGTTATAAAAATATTCGTTGTCCTCCACTCCTACCTCTACATGTTTTAACCATTAAGGAGTTTAGCACAGATCTTGCGATCTTTGACACGAAATAAGACAAAGTTTGTAATGTCTTGGTTGCCTCTCATGTCCGAACATTGCAAGACACTGGTCAGCACGTAATACAATAGCCTATCGAGAGTTTCTGGAGGTAAATTTCTTGCCCATGCCAAAATTAGGGTGTTCGTTTGTTGTCGTCTTATGCAAACATTCAGCGTCGTGGTGTCTCCCATTTGTTACTTTCATCATGTTGCTCTCTAGTGCAGTGATGGATAGATTCCTGCATGTACTTTGCAAGACTGAAACCGCATACGTATTCCATGCACGTGGAACCGATTCACAACCGAAGCGGTACCATAACACGTGAAGATGAGTTCAGGATTAACGAGTTATCTCAATGTGAAAAATCAAATTTAGCGTTTAAGTAGCTATAATGCAGCGGTCGTCAACACAGAGCACCCTTGGGCTCTTACCCGGAGAACACATGCACCATGGTGCACTCGTAGCTGCTAGCGGGTATGCTCTCTACCTCTTCCTGCTGCACGACGGGGCACACGCGACGGCTCCTCTTACCCTTTGCACATTTCAGCGAGTGCTGACGACCATTGCTTTAATGGTTTCAAGTCGGTCTGGGTGGCGCAGTCGGTAGAGTGTTGTCCTTCTGTGCCCGAGGTTGCGGGTTCGATCCCGGCCCAGCTAGATGGTATTCAAGTGTGCTTAAATGCGACAGACTCATGTCACTAGATTTACTGGCATGTAAAAGAACTCCTGCGGGACAAAATTCTGGCACACCGGCAACGCTGATATAACCTCGGCATTTTTTAAATGGTTTAAACAATCAAATTATTTATGCTGTAGGCATTTATTTTTATTTTACATATTCCAACTGGTCCTAAAAATGGAAGCACATTTAATGAGAACACAAAGTAAAGAAATACTTGTTTGCAAAATAAACATAAATGAATACTTTTCTAGAAGAAAATTCTATAATAACACTTTACAACAAAAAAATTTGCAGCTTACAAGAATACATTATTCTGATGTTCCTATATGTCCGAATTTTGAAAGTGAAATACATTTTGCTATACCACTTAAGGATTTGGAGAAAATCGATTAACGGGCAGCATGTTCTTACGTCGGAGAACTTCGTGTATTGCATGTGTTGCAGATATCGGTATGTCCTTAGCACAGTGGACCACGTGTTTTACACATGTTCCAAATACCTCATAAATGTCATATATATTTCATATATATACACCTGCTTTTATGGTGTCTGGGAGTGTAGACTGGCATTAATAACATAGCATTTCCGCGTTTGTGATGTGCAGTTGTTTGGCGCTCAGTGCATTTTGTATATCAATTTGTAAAATTTGTCCCTTAGAACTGCGTATTTAATCTGTGTTCAGATGATAGAGTAATTTAAGTAGTGGTGAATTGTGTATATACAGATGTGTCGATATTTATTTATTTATTTATTTATTTATTTATTTATTTATTTATTTATTTATTTACAGTGCTAATATGGCTCGTAAGTGATTCAATTCGCCAAACTTATTTTGTCATATCTATGGCGAATAGGTCTATACTGTAAAATAACAACGCAAAACTTTATCTTCTGCAGTAAAAAAGGTATAGTTATACATTATACAGAACTGGGAAAGAGAAAGTTAGAAGCATGGGGAAAGAGATTTTTCCCCGTCCACAATCCACTAGCCTTGAATTACGTATCTGTAACGTCCGCAATACACTGAATACATATTTCCTCTCTCCCTACCATATCCAATAACGTGTGGGAGTGAAAGGAAGGGATGAGTCACGTGTTTCGGCTTGTGACGTGTGCAACAATTGTAGCACAGTTTTGCATCCCTGAATTATACTTTGGATACAAGGTTGGAGACCAGGGAAAGAGTTGGACACATACATATTATGTTGCAGTAGACGTTTAAGGCTGACTAAATAGCACCCTTAAGTCTATGTCATTTGTCGATCCAGTAATTTGGAAAGAGTCTAGGGATTACGTTACCGACCCTTACTTTTTCCTAACAAAAGTAAGAGATTGCTCTTCAAAATCAAAACATGTCATAGTTTGCCCTAATATTCTATCGGCTACAAGACCAGTATGATACCTGAAGTATGAACTTTACAAGATGAACCCTCGCACATCCATTCTAAAAGCGAATCTGAATGCTGAAGATGCAACATTGATGACCATAATTTCTAGTTATCTCTGCCTGAACCTCATTTTATTTCCCAATCTGAACTCAAAAATTTAACGAGACACCTTAATCTAACAAAAAGTTAACCTGAACTATTCAGCTCTCGGTTACAAGGCTGGAACTTGTTTCAACAGGTGTCAGAGTAACAGTATAGAGGAAGTTGAACATTATTTTCTACCATTTCTTTTAAGAAACAACGAACTAGTGTACTATAATGACGCTGGTGGGCTAGTAGAAGATAAGTGGTAAATCTAGGCCTATAATAATAATAATAATAATAATAATAATAATAATAATAATAATAATAATAATAATAATAATTATTTTAGCTGGCAGAGTTAAGGCCGTAAGGCCTTCTCTTCCACTCAACCAGCAAAAAGTATATATACATATACATGAACTTACAAAGAATTCAACAATTTGATTTAGATGACAGTTACATTTATACAAGAGTTATTTACGAATTAAACAATAAAATACTATGAACTATTAATTAAACACTGAAATAAACTGTGTAGCAGAATTAAACTAAAATACATAGAATGTTAATATATTTCAAATGATATTAGATAATAGAAAGAGATTATAGAGACTTTAAAGTAATAGGAAGGCTTATTACTAGAAAAACAGTTTAATTTCACCAAATTTTGCTGATTTCTATGCAAATAGGACAGCCGAGCTAAGAAGAAACATTGTTAAGTAACAAAGTGGTATGTAAGGTATACTTTCGTACAAGGGCAAATGAGTGTCAAATATTAACTATTACTTAACAAAGACAATATTTTGCCACTGCTACTTCACATTAACTTAGGCTTAATGAAAAGCTTTGTAAATACTTTATACTGTGAATGTAGCAGTTTCCCGCATTTGAAAGAAAATTTCTGGATAAATTAAGCAAAATGGAAATTAGATATATTTGTTGGCTCTCAAATTCGTAAAATAATACAAGGCAGAGTGTTTGAAGACCTGATGTTGGGTGATGAGAAAGTAGCATGGACTGTGTGCAATATTTTTTTTTTTGGAAATGCAAGGGCTGAAAATTACAGAGAAATTATTGAGGACATGCTAAAGGCATATAACATTTTATGGTGTTATATGATAATTGAGGGAATCAGAAGCAAAGGAATACAAGTGATATTTCTAAGAATATGAGTTACGTGCATCCAGGGGCAAGCTAAATTATCTAAAAATTTTAGTGGCAAAGAGATATACACATCTTTTAACCACATCACACACTAAAATTTAAATAAAAAAATTTCACGAAATTTACGAAAGTTTAAGTACTTTCAATCAAATTTTCTAAAACATAACTTAAGTGCTCTTTATACCCCTGTGCTTTTGACCTCCTCATTAAAAAAAAATGTGTTCTGGAAGACTCAAAATTTGCATTAGTAACGGTCTTTAGTAGCTTCCAACGCCAGTCAATTAACATACTAGGCGTCCACTTTCCTGATGTGAGCTACAAGCGGAAGTCTAATATTTTTAATGTAGGTAAAGCCATGTGCTTTTATTTTTGCATAATAATTATAAAAGCTTTAATTATAGGTTATTCTAACAGAAAATTTTGAATTCTTCACACTTATTTTATCATAATTTTGACCTTTTGTGATGTTCTGTATTATAGGTAGTTAACATAACATTATTTAAATTATCCCCGTTTCCTGTACCTGCAATATTTCTTGTGGTAAATTTAACAAATTTCCAAAAAATCGCTACGTGATAGGGAATTTTGGACTTCAGATCTGAATTGAGCATAGGGTAATTATACAATAGTAATTTATGTATCAAGGGTGAAATAAAGAGGTTTGTAGCGAGGGCCTCTGGCCCGAGGGTGCAAGTGGCCAGGGTTTAAACATGAAATTTCGCCAAAGGTTCATACAATATTTTGTGGCTCACTAGTCCGTAATTGAATAAATTAAAACTTTTTGATAAGAGTTTTAAGTTAGAAATTTGCTTTGTGTTTGGATGTCTTGTTTAGCGTGTTTTGTTGTTGTGGTATCTAGGGACAGTGTATACTAAAAAAAAAGAATACGTAGAATAAAAATTATTCGTTGAGGGAGGCCATGCATGATGCTATTATTTCTTTGTTGTTAAGTTACCAATCTCTGAATTTAATAAACAATGTTCTGTTATGTTGGAAATGATGTTGGGATCTGTTGAAACCGAAATTCCTTCTGGAGTTGTTATTAAAGCATTTGTCAGTTGTTGGAAGTGTAAGTAAACAAACGACATATTTTTTGGCCCTAGGGCCTATAGAAGTCTTTTTAGTCCCTCAAAGATATAATGAACTGTATTACATATATCGTATCCTTGGAGAAATTGAACAATTATGGACTAATGCGCCACAAAATAATCTATTTTCATTCGAATGCAAAACAAAAAGTTGAAATTTGTTGCCTAATATATTCACGGTATAGGCAGCTTTAGGATTAAATAAACTTACATCTGTAGCCTATCAAGTTCATCGTTACGGAAACCATTTAGAAGGGCTTCGCGATCCACCTCTACGACATATCCAGATTGACTAATATGGTATCTCTTATAATGACGCTCTAAATAGAATTTTCTAACAGTGGTAATAACTTTCCAGAAAGTGAACACTGTGCACCATTTTATACCTCGAAAAATAAATACTGTAATCACTTTCTAATAGAGAATTCAATTGAGACCCTAAGCGTCGTTTAACATCACTCGCGCTAACATATTCTGACAAACAAAAGTTATGTTTACATACTGTAGGCCTACAGCACTGACTGACTACGTATTTTAGTTAGCATTATAAGTAGGTAGAGCAATCTATGTTATCGATCACGGACTTCAGCGAGACAAGAAAGTCAAGAGCGCCTAGAGGTTAGATAATCTTCAGAACATTCAGTGCAGATTATACACCGCCTCACTATCATTTGTAGTATTTGTCAGTATCGAAATTCGAAACGAAGTTGGCAAAAGAAAATTCAACCTGCAAACTAGAAAATCACCACAATCCACCCTTAGGGTATGAAGTAAGCTGACCCGGACTATATCAAAAATATCCGCCATGGGATTTCAAATCTGTTATTGTTAGCTCCTCTCCCCCACACTCAAATAACTAAGATTTATGTTCTCCGTTTGCAGACTTAGGACTGACTACGAAATTTTCAATCAATGTAAAATATGTAAAATGTATTTTTAGACTAAATGAAGTAAAATTAGAAATATAAATTTCTCGGCTGTGATTAAAACTTTTTGTCTTGACATGTATTTATAAAAGTCAACATGATTGTCCCATTAATTGGTTCATAATCTTCACAAAATTGAGGACAGTTACAGCCAACCGACTCAATCCTTATAGGTCTAAGATAATGAAAATTGTAATGTATAATATTTATTTACATTCCATGGTACTCGTACATCGCTTCAAAGCTATAATATGGAACATGTCAAATAAATACCGGGCGAATAGATTGTAGAGGAAACCACAACGCCTCCATCCAATTGTCGGTCTGTCAACAGAAACCCGATACGTATCTGTGATACGTAGCACAATCTCGGTAATTCAGCACTCCAAAAAATGTCAATGATAAATATTACTAAATATAAGCAGCTAAAATGTCATTTACTCACTAAAAGTAAGAAAAGACATACTGAAAGTGCCTATCTTCTTGTTACAAACATGTTTCACCTGTTTAAAAAGTGACATATCACTCGCTGCAGTTCCCGTTGAGAACTTGCTGAAGGCGATTGCTTTTCCAAAGTTATCTTTAATTTTTTCCAGGGTATGTGGATTATTTTTGTACACTTTCACTTCAATTTCACTAGACATAAAAATAAGAGGGAATAATGCCTGGAGATCAAGGGGACCACACAGTTATACTAATAATTCTATCCTCAAATATTCTATGAAGTTCGATATGGAATGGTTGGTAAAATGCGACAGGCTCATGTCAGTAGATTTACTGGCATGTAAAAGAACTCCTGCGGGACAAAATTCCGGCATACTGGCGACGCTATTATACTGTAACCTCGGCAGTTGCAAGCCCCGTTAAATAAACCATAATTTAATTTTTTAGAATAGTTGACTGTATGTAATATCGCAGAATCCTGTTGGAAAGGAAGAAATGATGAGATTAGGTGACATAACAGAGAAGAGATCTCACTACAGTAGATTATATCACATTTAAATTGGGGGTAAGTACTTTCGAAAGTAACGTTAGTCTGATGGGTTTTGTACGCCTCAGAACATCCAATATTACTAACCCAGTTCCGCGTCTATCGTAGGTTTCAAGGACATCCTTCAGAACTTTGTAACAAGATTTAGATCTGGTCTTTATTTAGCCTACCTGTTAGAATGGTGCAGTCTCAGATTTGTCTGATTTCAAACAAAATCATGGGAAAGAAAAAGCCGTTAATATATATTTATTTCGGAACCATCTCATTGTTGGTCTCGTCTAGATTACGTACAGTCAATCAGCGATGTGGACTTCCCAGCTTTACAAATGATCTCCTACGAAGAATTTCTAGCTGTCAATTCTGAAGTGAAGTGGAAATCTGGCTAATTTTTCTTTCATCAATTGAAGAAATTTGGACCCCTTACGAGAGAGTCACTATCAAATGATAGAATCTTATTTGCCCCATTATTTGGTGACCGAAGGTTATTAGTCGAGGACTGATCTGTTAATTATTTGTTGTCACGAAAAGTAGTTTCATGTAGGACATATAACGGAGTAATCCTTTTTTGTATTTTTTCTCTTGATTCCTGATTCTGACACGCAAACAGAAAAGCTACCCAGATATTCCTTCAATACATAGTTAAGCAAGCACATTTTTCATAGCGTCCAAACGCAATAATAGTTTTGGATTTAAGTAAGATAGATATTTGAAAGATAATTATTTTACAAGAAGATCAATACTAGTACTATAAATTCTGTAGGGCCCGGCAGGAAAACGGGCTATTATAATAGGCTACTTGATTATTGACTCATTTTTTTTTCAAAATGACATACGTGAGATCAAAATGTACATAGTCTGTCAGTTATTTCTTGACAAGGGCGTTCTTTAAGTGACTGCCACTGAGATGAAAATGAGCTTCGTCAGACAACCATTATATTTAAAATCTCCTCACAAAACGCCATTCGGTTAAAAATGTCCCATGTTTTGTGTGAATGAAAATGCAAGCAGCACAAGCAGATCTTGGGATCATAGCGACATGAATTAAATTGACGAAATTCACGCCTAACAGCCTCAAAACTGAAGTTGAAATTGTAAAGCCTGTAATTCCAAAAGCACGTTGTGCACTGCTCCACCGTTTCATGATGACTAAATGGTATTGTATTGGTAACAGTATGTGCACGCACTTTATCGCCTCTCAACTGTGCTATGAGCTACATACGCTCCTCAAAATCTCCCGTTCTTCTGCCGGACTCTCTACTACCAATAGGCGTACTACAGCTGCAGCTGCTACTACTGTACTACGACTACACCTGTCCCGCGCCGTAACGTCGTGGTCTGGACTTGCTTTAGGATTGAGTGCTGATTCTATTCCTCCTGGGAAAGGAATTTACTCATAAAACTTCGGTCAGTGTGTGAGATACGGTGGGCAACTAGCATCGTGGTGAATTTTCGGCTACATATTCGTATTCTAGGTAGCGAAAATAAGTTTCGAAAATCTGCTGTTCGGCTGGGGGGGATCAACGTGCGTGTGTATGTGTGTATATATCTTGATATGTGAGATTTTAGTTTAAACCTTGTTCACGGAAATATTTCCTATAATATATGTTATTTCATTATAAGAAGTAGGCTACATAGTGCATAAACGCGGGATAAATATGTTGAAGTGAAAGATCTAACAAGCAAACATTCTGATGGAGGCAGATTAAAAAGTTAATTCTTTTTCTTCTAACATGTTAATAATGTCAAAAGAAGTGCTTATACAAATTTTGGTCACTCGGCTGCACGATACCGTCCAGAAAGTGATTTTCCCTGGGGCCGATTATAGAAAAAAAAAGCACTATTGCATGGAAAGATATATTGAAACAGATACAGTAATTGTTGCGGTATTTGTCAACATATCACCCACTGGAATTGAGACATTTGTCATACCATGGGATCAATTTTCGTATTCTTGTGTCGTAGAAGTCAGCCGCCTGGGATCGGAATCAGCGTTTGACAGCCACCTACACCTCTTTGTCGTTCCCATGATATAACAAATGTCTCAATTGTGGTGGGGAATATGTTGAAAAATAGCTCAACAATATTGTGTGTCTGTTTCATAAATTTTTCCAATGAAATTGTGTCTTCTTTCTGTTAACGGCTTCAGGCGAACTTAATAATATTCAGCATCCGTGTTAGTGACAAAGTCGTTTTCAGTACACCGTCTTTCTGTGTGACTGTCTGTTTGTGTTCATGGCGATTTCTCCTAAACTAGTGAATACGTTTTGTTCATATTAAATAGGCTACCTACGCGTCTAATCAATCGGGAATAATGAACAAAATAATTATTTGTGGTACAAGTTCGTAAAGGTTATCTTCTTGACAAGAGTGTAAAGTTTGTGAAACGAGGCGAAATCTGTTTCACAAACATACGAGGACCAAAAAATAACTTTACGAATGTGTATGATACAATATTTTTCCTACGATAGCACAAATTTACATTAAATAATTATTTCAAGTTGTAGAAGTTACAAGATCACGATTTCACGATCGTCTAAACTCAGAACACATAGAAACAAATATCCATGGACTTACAACCTGTTTTATTCATGATCACGATTTCATGGTCGTCTAAGCCGGCGGTTACGAAAATCTGAATGCTACATCTGTTGCAATGAGTAGGCCTACTACAGATGTAACTTCAGAATAACACAGGCAAAAATGTAAATATGAATTTAAATCTGTTACTTATTTGCATTACGTGTAATATTTACGTCATGAAATATCGAGGTAATGCATTAATTTCTTATTGAATGGAGTTTGTCTATTGAATATTATATTTTTTCAGTAATGCGTAAAATGAATATCAGTGCGTAAAGTGATTACTTACTTTAGGCCTATACGCACTAGTGTTTTAAAGGCTCAGTTTACGCACTGATAACAGTGGAAAGATGTGACATTACGCACAATAGTTAAAAGTATAATACACTTGTAATTAAATTAGTGGATTTTCAATAGTATTATAGAAAATAATACAAAACAATGATGCGATTGAAAACGGCTCACAGACTTCCACAGTTTTTTCTTATACAAAGTAAGTAATGTATGAAACAATATAAACAGAACCATCATGAAGTCAGAAACTAAGTAATGTATACTGTATGTATTCAGATACTGCAGTAAATGTTGCAAGCAGTACCGGTATGTATTCAGAAACTTTTTGTTAGAGAAATTAACTAGTTATTATTTTGCATAATTCCGCCTGTAGTCTGAAGTCTCCAAATGAAAAGTAGATACAAACTATGAATATGCATATGAAATGCTTTGTAACAGAGGAAGAAATGGATTCCGATTCCTCTATAAATACTCATTCCGTACAAGATTATATCTTCTTTGAAAAATTAAAGGCAAACGTGTTGAGACTCAAAAGATATGGGCATGAATTAATTCTCAAAATTAATTCAATGGAAATGTTAAAATAGCCTAATACGACTTCAATTTTGTCCTTGCAAAAAATTTCAACCTAACTATTTTCGACATCCGTGACAACAACTTTAGCACATTGCTCGATTTTATATAGGATGGTATAACACATCAGTATGGAAATATAGTAATAGAAATAACAAATCTAGACGTTATTAAAATTACCATCATATTGTCTGTTGTGACAAATAAATAGATCAATACATCTATAAAGGCACCTCGTTAAAATTTAGAACAGAAAGAAAAAATGAGTTTTAGAGCGTGAGATGGCGCAGGAGTATATTTCATTCACTGTTCTCACTGCAAATTCAGCTTTCTCCAATATTTCCTATTTTCTGCCTACCATATGATCCATAATTATATCTTATGTCGCCTATCATCTGATATCTTCTTCTGCCTCGAACTTTTCTCCCGTTCATCATTCCTTCCAGCACATCCTTCAGTAGGCAGTTTATTCTCAGCCAGCGACCCAACCAATTCCTTTTCCCTTCCTGATTAGTTTCAGCATCATTCTTTCTTCACCCATTCTTTCCAATACGGTTTCATTTCTTATTATGTCTATCCACTTCACACGCTCCATTCTTCTCCATATCCACATTTCAAATGCTTCTACTCGCTTCTATTCAATTCGTTGTAATGTCCATGTTTCTGCGCCATACAATGCCACACTCCATACAAAACACTTCACTAGTCTCTTCCTTACTTCTTTTTTCCAGAAGTTCGCAGAATATGCTCCGTTTTTTGTTAAAATAGAGTACCTATATTTATAAAATGTTTTTTCTCCCAGTTTTTCATAATTTTGTATCAGAATATAAATTTCATTGAATATATATATATATATATATATATATATATATATATATATATATATATATATATATATATATATAGGGGAGAGTCGGGTAGTATCGGACATCGGGTAATATCGGACAGTGAGTTTCTTTCATCTACCACACGATGATAGTACCTGATTGACATGGTTACGTTTCTGTGATGTTGCATAGAGAAACGTAACCATGTCATTCAGGTACTACTATATGGTGGTAGATGAAAGAAACGCACTGTCCGATACTACCCGATGTCCGATACTACCCGACTCTCCACTATGTTTTACGATGTTTTTCGATGTGGAACGTCTATATTGGAGATACAAGAGAGAAAAAATTGTGACGCTTCGAGATGAGAAGTTTACTCTAATGGTATGGAAATAGACGGGTGAGACGAACTTCGTGCCTGGTAGTTTTCCGCGCGGTCCGTCTTTCTCCATTCTGTGTTTAATGTGTCTCATCACCAACTTATTTTACATCAGACTTAACTTTCTTGTAAATTTTTACAATTTGGACTCATGCAGCTGAACTCTATTATTGGTGCCTGAAACCCGCATCGGGAATGACTTGAAAAGCGACAAACACTCATTAGCTTGCTCGAGACTCCGGATTAGGTTCCATCCTTAGCTCATCTTAAGCCAGAACCACCCACTCCCAGCAGAATTCCTGCCTTCGTTTATGCCCCCCCCTCCTATTTGAGCTGACGGAGATGAACTCTGTCTCTGGCGACCTGGAATGCGGCAAGCATCTATTGCCTGATCGAGCCTCAGAATCAGAACCCATTCCAGCTCATTTTATATCAGAAATACCCCATTATCGTCTCGGGCTATTACAAACAACAAGAACATATCCTTTCCAACATATCAGGTCGATATGGCCATATTTTATTAGAATCATATCAGAGAAAATTGGCAGGTCTCCTAAATTGAGACAAATCATCCTGCTTATAGTTTTCTGTGGTCTTCCTAAGCCGTTAAGACAAATATCGAGATGAGCCTAGAAAGATGTGGCATGGACCTAAATTTCCCTATCCACAGAAATTGCGGCATTTTTCCAAATAAAAGTCTTCTGAAATGAAAGTCTTGACATTCGCATATTACCTTCGGTACTCTGGAGAAAGTTCACTCGAGCGTCACTCATGCAGTGCAAGGTGTCTGATCTCTTCTCTCACGAGGACTACGGTGTCCATGCTCTATGGTCTCTGTGCAGGCTTTGAACATCTCCGGCGATTCTGGCCTTTTGTTGTTCTGTCGCGCTTCTTCTCCCTCATGTAGTAGCTATTGCGTTACTTCCATTTTTGGCTTTCCCCTTCTAAATTCTCTAATATTTCTTCAAAGGAACGGCGACAATCGTAGTGAGACGAGTAGCAACGGGCTTGGAGCTCACATAGACACTTCTCTTAGGCCCCAATTTCCATTGTAAGTACGCGTTTTCGCGTTCCTTTTACAGTAAATGTATCTCCTATTTTCTCATTTATTAATTGACATTGGCATTCAAGTGTTCTACATAGCAGTCATGGAAATATCGGGTATATGGATTATGTATATTCTTCAATATCAAATAAAATACAGTACAGTTTCAAAGAAAGTATATATTGTATTTTATTACTGCAATTCGAGAATAGACCTTTCACGCAATCTTTGTGGTTTCTTTAACCCCCCCCCCCCCCGTCAGTTCTTTCCGTCCTTTCTTTACGATTTTGTTCTTCCGCCTACCATTTCAATGAATTGCAGAACGACATATGCAGTTGCATTTGATATTGTTTTCCTAATTATTCGTACTTTCACAAGCTCTAATGGCTGTATATGTTGTATCTCCCTATAGCATACTATTTTTAAAATGAATTGCAATTATAATGTGTTACAGCTTAATGTATTTTTTCCCCATGCAATGTGCCTATTTACAATCAGTGTTTAAGTGTTTTGACGTAGCTGTAATGATCGACCCAATTAAAATTACACAACCACATGTGTTATGTGAGAGTCACTAACAAAAATAATTAATTGAAATATGAACTCTCAGGGAAGGGCACCTACTATTTTCCAAAATACAGCTAAATTCTGAAATGCTGACAGTAAATCGGACAGTGATAGAAATAATGCACTACATTGCTTCCACATACAGATCAAAGGATCATTTTGGATGTCGACACTTTTAAAAGAAAAGTAGCCATTGCGAGCACTGTTCCTAGTGAATAAAATCGAACTACATGGGATTTGTACTGACTGTGTTTTTAATCTCTGTGTCGAGTTCTCCCTGATTTCGCTTGTATCAAAATGTTTGTGTTTTTGGTCTTATGAGAGTTCGAAATCCTTCATAGAATTTATTAGAGCCACTTTGTCCGTCTATCTGTTTTTCTCTCCGTGTGTCTGACTGCATGTATGAAACTACTCATCTTCTATTGAACCAATCTCAATTAAACTTTATATTTTAATTTTCATTGATATCGGCCAAATAGGAGAAGTCACAACTCTTGATCGAAAATGTAAGATCAATTGGTTCGATTTATTCTTCGCTTTGATTGAAAAGACTATATGAATTAACAATTAATGATATAAGAGAATTGACATCATGACGTACTGTAGAGTAACATATTTGAGTACAATCTGATTCTAGCCGAAAATTTATGTTTTTTTTACTTGGTTATTTAACGACGCTGTATCAACTACGAGGTTATTTAGCGTCGATGGGATTGGTGATCGCGAGATGGTATTTGGCGAGATGAGACCGAGGATTCGCCATAGATTACCTGACATTTGCTTTGCGGTTGGGGAAAACGTCGGAAAAATACCCAACCAGGTAATCTGCCCAAGCGGGAATCGAATCCTCGCCCGAACGCAACTCCGGATCTGCAGGCAAGCGCCTTAGCCGACAGAGCTATGTCGGTATCGAAAATTGATGTGAGATTCGCGTTGAATAAGACATTATCAATCTCCATAAAAACACCACAGACACCATCTGCACAAGGACATTTAGGCTTGCTAATTCTTCACCTACTAATACTTCCTTCGAAGAACTGTCGCCAATGCCGCTGCATACACTTTCATCATCTGATGGCAAAAGAATAAGAAAACTGCAATACTCAGACTAATAACGTCTGAATGCTATAGGAAACAGCTGAAGGAGACTAAACAACAAAGAGAAATTACGCTTTCCAATAGAAGCAAGCCGTCTAATGCTCGGAGTGGAGTGGGACAGAGCTAGTTCACGAAATAATTTGGACAATCGAAAAAAAAAACCTATTGTGCCGCGTGTAGTGGATAGGTTATTACTACGATGACAATGCTAGAGAACTTTGTGTCCAGTGTGTTGAAGAATACGAAAAATGGTTTCACAAGGCATCTGTGTGAAATAGGACCGATGATTTATTCACATGTGACCAACGCGAGTAAGAGTAAATCAGGTGCAAAATTTGTGTTTTAAATGTTGAGTTTTAAAGTGTTTCCTATGTTTATAATATTCTATGTCGAAATCTTCTCTATTATGGGAGAAGTCGCCATTTTGACACTAATTTGTATTTTTTAATACAGTGATACAAGAAGATCACATTGGCACCAGATATATGAAATATACGGAAAACATGTCCATACTTATTAGAGGAAAAATTTAGAATAAAATTTGCCTAAATTGGTTTCAAAATTCTTAGCATGTCGAGATGTCCCTAAATGACTCTGTATCATTTGTCTCTATAGAATTATTTAAAAATTCGTACCTGTTCATGTACTGAACTATGCAACAACGATTTAGCATTAAAAGTAAATTTGGTAGTAGGACTTTCTTACACTTGAAGGGAAAAAATGTGATTACCTTTTTCATAATTTACGAGCAATAAATTGTTCTCACTCTTCTTATGGGGTTTCCATACTCATACTTATCATTTCTTAGAGTACATTCTTCGAAACTATTATCTTGCATACCTGTAGATTACTGGGCCCGAATTGTAAATTATTATTTATTTTCAATACCACATTTTAAGTTATTACTTTGTTTCCCTAACGTTTTTCCGAATGAATTTTTTCTAATTGACGTTTTTCCTAAAATAACAATTTCTACAGGATAATTTTTGGAATCATATTTCATAAATCGCCGTTACTAACAATCATTTTTCATAATAGTTTACATTTATAAGGGAATTATTCCTACGTTATTTTCCTAATGCAACTTTCCTAATTTCACATATTCCTATAAAAACAGAGAACTTCTTGCACTTGTACTACTGACTTTCTATTGCTATTAATAATAATAATAATAATAATAATAATAATAATAATAATAATAATAATAATAATAATAATAATAATAATAATAATAATAATAATGTATTCGACGCAGCTAGGAGAAATAAACTCATTTGATTTACATTTTTAACTACAGCAACATTTTCTAATTTCCTCTAAAGATTGTTAGTGCTGCAGTCAAAACTAGGAATAATTCTGTCCAAGTTTTCAAGTTATTATGTGATGATTACGTTTTATTATAAAGTATCATAATATAAAGGAAAGTAGTAGGCCTACTGGTAATGTCGAAAAGAAAGTCTAAGGGATGTAAAGGAAGTGCAGTAACTATGGAAGACTGTAGTGGAATAAGAATGTTTAAAGGCGTGAGTAAATCTGATGGTGGATGTCGTTATTGAGACCCCACGTTGGAGACCATTTGTGGGTGGATGTGTCTCGGTCGTGGTCCTCAATCAATCAATCAATCAATCAATCAATCAATCAATCAATCAATAGATGCGATGGATGATGCCCTCGCTCGCATCAGCCTGCTGGTCCACGGCTGTCAGCACTTGTACTTCGAGAAGCGCGAATAGGGTAGGCGAATTTATTATTGTTTTAAGTAGTGGGCGCCAGCCCACCCTATTTCGACGCTCGGTGTAGCGTGAGGTCCACTCAGGGTAGCCGAGGTTCAGTTGTGGTGTAGGATGATGTCGGGAATAATACCAAGCCGGCTACTTATATAAAAGGCAGTGTTGATTCCAAAACTATAAGTTTATTGTCGTATTCACTTGGTAAACCCTTGAGTATGTATTTCCGGCTGAACTTGTAATTCAATCGTTGGTCGCACTTCTGTATCGACTCTATGGCAGCGCTGAATATGCTATGTCCAATACTATAACTTCAATCCTTTGTTCAATGCACTATGATCGAAACTCCTAAACGTTGACGAGTAGTCTCGTCGATGACAAAGTTCTATCTATCGAGTCTTCGCCGGAAGAAAGACTATTAAGTTGGGCCGCCGACACCTAAAAGCTCAGTGTGTGGGGCCGTCGACACGAAAAAAGATATGCTCCGTATGTAGGGCCGTCGACGCGATAAGAAGTTGTTATGCTCTCCGCGCCCCGTCACCCTTATTTATAAAAACCTATCCTACGCTAAAACTAACTATCCTATTGGCTAACAACTACGTCACTTAACCGACCTAAAATCTATTCTCTATTGGTCCAAAGTGACCTCATAAGCTGAACCGAGATCTCTTCTCATTGGGTGCGAAATACGTTATCTCTAAATTTAGACTTTGGACTTCCCACAACATCAAATTAGTTAGTAGATTTTTCGAGAATCCCCGTCCTTTTGGAAAACCCCGAGCTTTCCAATAGCTTTCCCACGGGTCTTGTCCAACTCTCGGATTCTACGCCTCAACGAGTCTCTCTATAAAATCCCCCACAAGGTGGCCGTAAATCTGTCCGATTCTGACAAGTGACTGAAACACCTGCGTGGGAAACTAATTCTAACCAAGTCGCTAGAACATCCCCGCGAATACATGTAACAAAAGTATGGAGATATCACTTTGCTATTAAATCGGTCTCTCCCTCTCCTAATTACTGCTTCAAATCAGTGCATTCATACCCACCAAATAGGGAAAAAACTACATCAGATAAGATAAAACAAAACCTGAAGAGAATCGCTGGAGAGAGTCTCGAAATGACCTCAGCTCAGCTTCAGATAAATGAGCTTAGAGACGTACCATTAGGAACATTCGCCCACTTACCTGACCGCGTAACCCTGAAAAGCATCATAAGCAGGCAGTGAAAACGCAACCAACCAAAAAATCCAGTGTCTTTACAGGAATTATGATGTAGTGGAAATTACAGAAAAATAACAAAAGACTCTTGTACGGGAAAGAGTTTTGTTATACGGCCCGTATTAGGCAAGGGAACAAGAAAACTATAATAGCGTTATAATTATCATCACTAGAAGAAATCTAGGGTTAGTCTACCCATGAAAAGTTCTACAAGATATCTTGATGGAACCTTAAAAGTAAGTCCTAACGTCTCCACGTAATTTACCATCATTGGAATATTGCGAGACATCATGGAGTGAATCTTGAATATGGGGAATGTGAGATTTCACTGCCACTCGTATTTGCATTTCTAACTTCAAAGCAACACTTTTTGTGCACAACAGTGCTTCAAAAAGAACGCAATAAAGCACTAATGTAGCCTATGGTACCAATAGAGTGTATCCAGAAAGGTTTTGACAGACTTTGAGAATGACATCACTGACAATGTTACTCAAGTTTTGCGTAACTCGCAAACTAGTTGCCACTTCTTCACCTGAGCCAGTGTGTTTATAGACGAATTCATAGTTAAGGTCTTTAACAATGTTATAACCAGGGCGCGGATTTTGGTGACCTAAGAAAACTTAAGAATGACCTATAAAATGACCAAAACAATGTTAGAAAATGACCTAAAATGCTGAAAAAACTGACCTAAAAATAAAAAATCCTATACGTAAGTAGTCAAAATCCTACCTCAAATGAACATCTCTCCAGACTGTCTACTTGGTATTCCCATATAAAGGTATAACATTTTCCATACGAACACAAATTTTCCCACAATCTACAGTAGGAGCTACAATTAATAATTAACTAGGCTATAATTAAATTTTTAATTACAATAAAGGAGAAGGATAAATGTAACTCTCACCGAATGTCTTCCATATCTAGTATAGTGTATCCCAATGGAGGAGACTAAAATGGGCGTTGGTGATTTCAAAGGAGCTGCAGTTTAATTCTTTTGTTTGGAAGGCAGAGCGTGCAACAACTCATGTCGGTGAATTCAGTGCAACAAGGTCAACTCATGTCGTCATAAATACCACTTCATAGAATATTTACAATGAAATCTTAGAAAACAGCTTGTGCAGTATACACGTTTAAAACATGCATTTCACCGTCCAAGTCGAACCTTTGAAACAAGATCGACACAAATACATCAGTATTATGAAGTTTAAATGAGGAACATTACTAACATGTTCACAGTTCTACAATTTTATGTATCAATGCAATGCAGTTACAGTTTTTAATTTTATGCATATTAAGTCTGTACATTATTTTAGACACATCATAAGTTAATTTTTTAGACAGTTCATTTTATCAAATCATCATTGTATTTTTCTACAGAGACCAGATATAAGATATTGTACAAAGAGCCTGATGATGCCCGAAGGGCGAAAACGTTCGTAATTTTCATTTGTATAGAACATAATGACTACTTATATGAATAAGTGTCATTAGTCTTTGTAAATTTGATTTGTCATATGACTGAAGAAATAAAACAATATTATATTTTATTATAACATTGACAATCTGAATTATCACAATATGCTTTCTAAGTTAACAACAACTCAGCCGAGAGCTACATCTCTTATTCTATTTTTCTTTTTCCTTTTGACATCTCTTACTATCTAGGAAATTCAGATTCCTCATTTGAATGGGGTGGTATCAGTACTAATTTTGTGAGTTTTCCTATATTGGGAAATTTTAGTTCGTCATTGAAGTCTTTAGCTTGACTGACTAAAAGATCATCTTAAAATTTAAAATATGAATAAAAAAATGCCCTCAAAATAAAAAAATACCAAAAAAGCATTAAAAAAGAATTTAAAAGATTAAAACAACGAAAAATGATAAAAAAAATGATTTAAAGCTCTAAATTTCTGTAACCAGCAGCTCGTATCCAGATTTTATGTATTTACGGGCATTGCAAAGGATGTAAAGAAAAAAAAAAGATGACATGTCATCAAAATCCTCGCCCTGGTTATAATCATCCAGAGAACAGACAGCTGAAAATATCAACTCATATACTCCTGCCATTAGTGTTCATTCCAGTACAGCATGTGGGTGATATTTTTGAGAAGTTGAATAAAGAAGCAGATTCCCCTAACATATAGTCAGCATGGCACCATACAATTACAAAACAAGCGCTGCACACTGAATATATTATTTTCGGACATCTAATCCGGGCTCACTGTCTCGGAAGTTCTATTGGTCGTAACACAGAGGAATAATAGAATTACAATTTATTTTACCAAGAAACTCTGAGACATAAGCTTATTCTTTAGCCTTGTATTTTTCGCTATTTTCACAGTGGCACTTCATACTGTCTGTAATACGTTAACCATTGTGAGCGGAAGGTAAATCAATGAAGTTGTGTAAGAAATAATTTATGAGGGTAGAAAATAAAGGAAAATGACATGTCTATAATAAAGGAATTTGCAAAGGAATGTAGAGAACACATCAATGTTGCGAACATGGAAATAAAGGAAGTACGAAAATACTAAATTGATTTCCATTTGATTAC
Organism: Periplaneta americana; assembly: GCF_040183065.1. Classification (NCBI taxonomy): domain Eukaryota; kingdom Metazoa; phylum Arthropoda; class Insecta; order Blattodea; family Blattidae; genus Periplaneta; species Periplaneta americana. The sequence continues at coordinate 87,418,835 of NC_091122.1, read as the reverse complement.
ACCAGCTCGCAAAACTTGGAAGTTGAACTTCGCACTCTCTTTTGTATGTGTAGAATAAACAAACAGACTCGATGTTGCTTTGTCAATTTTTTGCTCCTCGTTCTTGAAACGTTGTGTCAATAGTTTTCAAAGCCAGTAAGGTGAAAAATAAATAATTACGTTTTGGTATACCGTATATGATGTGTGTATATATATATATATATATATATATATGCACGTGAATATTGTTTTGTTTTATGAGATACAAGTTTGGCTCAGTTGTTAGCACAATTAAGTGTGAAAGTTTTAGAACACTCGTATTACAGCTGTGTTTATGTTTTGCCAGTTCGAAGTATTATGTAATAATCATAGAAATGTATTCAATTTTACTTTCTAATTATATAAAGTATAAAGAGAAATTATTGTGATGATGGAAAATATCGAATTCGAAGTTTTCCCGAAGACGATTTCATCGTCGTTGATGCCGTTTCTATTTTCATCTCTTACTCATAATCTCTCCTAAGCCAATGGACGAATTTTGTTTATACTATGTGTCTATTGATCAACTTATTAGGAAATTATGTACAGTTGCCTAAAAAAGGAATGAGACGACTTTTGGTGATGTGAAAGTCTAAGTCCTATAGAGCAGTTCACACGATATCGACGCAAAAAGACATCTGGCAGAATATCCGTATTTTCACCTTATTCCAAAGTACACACCAGTCAAAATGTTATTAGTTATCTGTACACTTCTGGTACAGGTCCCTGATTACGTCCCATTATCGTATGAAAGTATGGAAGGAACCGTATGGCAAAAAGTCCGTTTTCGTAGGGAGAGAAAACAATGTTATTATGAAATGATAAATATAGAGCAATGACAAAGACCACAAGCGCACGAGAAAGATAACAAGGACCACGAAAAAGACAAATATAAGGACTACGAAAATGACAAATATAAGGACCACGATAATGATCACGACGAGAACTAGAACCATGATATGGATTTTGAGGGACTACGATAAGGACCATGGCGAAGACAACAGCAATTACAATTTTAATAACTACGACAAGAACAAAGACGAGAACAAGGACAACGACAAGGACCATGACAAGAATCACGACATGGACTACGACAAGCGCAACAATAAGGATCACAATAAGTACCACGATAAGAACCACGACATGGACTACAAGGATTACGATAAGGTCCATGACATTAACCATGATATGGATCACAAGAGTCACAAAAGGACCACGATAAGTACTATAACAAATATAATAAGTACCACCATAAAGATCATGACAAAGACAACAAATACCACGATAAAACCATGAAAAAGACAAGAAGAAGAACTATAAGGATCATTACAATAAACAAGACGTCAAAAAGACCACGACAAAGACAACAAGGATCACGATAAGAAACGTAACAAAGACAAACCAGGATTCCCTAAGAGAATGAGAATCACGAAAAGGATAAAGACAAGGACCAGGATAAAGATCACTACATGGACGACAAGCAACACGACAATGATCATGATAATGATCACGACATAGACTACCATAAGGCCACAAGGACCACGAAAGCATCATGATAAGTACCATGACAAAGACAATAAGGACCAGGGTAGGACAAGGACAAAATCAACACAAGGACAATAACATTGACCACGATAAGGATCACGACATAGACCACTATAAGGACAATGAAAATTGCCACGAAATGATCACGATATGGATGAATACAAGGACAATGGCAATGACAACGATAAGGATCGGGATAAGTGCCATTACAAGAACAATGACTGACCACGATAAGGATCACTATACGACCACTATGAGGACAATAACTGACCACGATAAGAATCACGATGAGAACTACAAGGACAATGACAATAACCACTATAAGGAGCACTACATGTACAATAACATTGACCACAATAAGTATAACATAGACCACTACAAGGATAATGACATTGACCACAATTAGGATCACGATAAGGATCACTACAAGGACAATAACAATCTCCACGATAAGGACCTCTACAAGTACATTGGCCATGACCACGATAAGTATCACGACATGGACCACTACAAAGACAATGATAAGAAGAAGGATCACGATAAGGATCAGGACTACGATAAAGACTATAAGACAACAAGGACCACCATAATGATCACGACAAAGACAATGACGACCATTATAAGTACCACGACAAGGGCAAGAACAAGGTAAATGACGAAGACCATCATAAGGATCACGACATGGACTACGACAAGCATCAGAATAAAGATCACATTAAGGACCACGGAATGTATTACAAAGATCAGGATAAGGATCACGACATGGACCACAACATAGATCAGGATAAGGACTAAGACATGAGCCGCAATAAGGATCACGACAAGGACAAAGAAAAGACCACGATAAAGATAGCGATAAGAATCAAGAAGACGATAAGGACCAAGACCGCGATAAGAACCAAGACCAAGATAAGGACCAAGGCTACGATAAGTAGCAAGACTAAATTAAGGACCAAGACAAAATATAACAATAAGGACTATGACAAAGACAAGAAGAAGGATAAGGACCACTAAAATGACAAAAAAACAATGATAAGGACTATGAGAAATAAGCCAAGGTTCATGATAAGGAACATGACAAAAACAAGAACCGCTATAGGGTCCATGAAAAGGACGAGGACAAGAAACAATAAGGATCACGACATAGACCACGACAAGCACCACGACAAAGATCACAATATGGGCCACGAAAAACACCACGATAAGGGTCACATTAAGGACTATAACTTAGACCAAAGGAATGACCATGATAAGGATCAAGAAATGGACCAGGATTTAGACGACAATAACTACGATGAGGATCACGAAAAGAACAACGATCACGATAATGACCATGCCAAAGACAAAAACCATTATAAGAACCAATATTATGACAAGGATACAGACAAGGTAAACGACTAGTATCATCATAAGGAACACGACATAGATCACGACAAGTACCGCAGTAAGGATCACGAGAAGCACCAAGGGGACGACATGGACCATAAAAAAGACAAGGACCATAATAAGGACCTGGACAAACACAACGAGAATCACAATAAGGAACATGACAGAGACAAGGACTGTGATAAGCCCATAACAAAGACAAGAACCACGGTAAGGGTTATGATAAAGACAAAAAGGACCACTATACCGACCATGACAAGGAACACGATTAGGATAATGCCATGGACCACTAAAATCTGCGCGAAAAGAATCACGAAAAGGACCACTTTATGGAACACGTTAAGAGCCACAACAAGGATTAAAAGGACTATGATAAGGGCAACGATAAGGACAAAGTCCACGATAAGAACGACGATAAGGACATCAAATACCAAAATAAGGCGCATGAAAAAACAATGAGGAGAACTATAAAGACAACTAAATGACAATATGGACAACGAGAAAGACATCAAGGATCACGATAAAGAGCATGACAAAAACAAGGACAACTATAAGAACCACGAAGATAACAAAGACAAGGACCACGATAAATTTTACGACATGGACCATGACAAGCACTAGGACAAGGATCACGATAAGGTCCACAACATGGACGACAATAAGGACTACGACAAGGACCATAATAAAGAAAATGAGGATCAAGATAAGGATCACAAGGACGAAACAAAGATAAGGACGAGTGGAACCATAATAAGGACCAATATATTGGTCATGACAAACGGTATAATAAGGAACACTATAAGGACTATGATATGGGTCTCGACCACGATAAGGACCATGAAAAACATAAGAAGGACCACGGTACGGACAAATACAAGGACAACGAGAAGTGCCAGATAAGAATAATGATATGGACCACGATAAGCACCACGATAAAAATCAGACTAGGACCAAGACCATGATAAGGACCATAACAAATAAGGATAATGACACAAAAAGTACCATGATAAGGACCACAATAAAGATAACAAAAATCCCAATAAGAATCAAGACAAAGACAAGGACCACGATAAATATCACTACAAAGACAACAAGGATAAAGATAAGGACTATGACAAAGACAACAAGGACGACGGTAAGCACCACGATGAGCTTAACGAAAAGGACCAAGATGAGCTCAACGAAAAGGACCGAGATCAGCTCAACGAAAAGGACCAAGATGAGCTCAACGAGGACCACGATAAGGCTCACAACAAGTATCACGAGAATGACAAAGACATGACGTAAGACAGTGATCACGACATGGACCAAGACATAAGACAGTGATCACGACATGGGCCATGGTAAGCACCATTGTCTTGTCGTTTTCTTTACCGTCTTCTTTGTTGTGCTTGTTGTGGTCTCTTTCATGATTTCAATTATGATCCTTGTCGTAATATAGCATTGTTTTTCAGTATTTCGGAACGGCACCTGCCTGCGGTGAGACCAAACGGCTGTATAAACACTTGTGTCGCCACTCGTCTCGGTGACTCATACGGTTAGTATTCATATGCAATTATTACTGCTATTTAAAATCAATTTTAATGCTTGTTAAAACCATTAAAAATTCCATTATTATTATTAAAAAAATTACCCCATTTACAATGACATTTTAAGTTCGAAATTACAATTACTATTTGTTAAAATATGTCTCAGTCACGTATTATTAAGTATACATACATACACATATACATACATACATACATACATACATACATACATACATACATACATACATGCATGCATGCATGCATGCATACATACATACGTACATACATACATACATACATACATACATACATACATACATACATACATACATACATACATACATACATACATACATACATACATACATACGTGTTCTGCCCATGGGCAGGTTTTTCACTACCGACGCAGCATTCTCCAATCTTTGCTATTTTCTGTCTTCCTCTTAGTCTCCGCATATGATCTACTTATCTTAATGTCGTCTATCATCTGATATCTTCTTCTGCTCCGAACTCTTCTCCCGTTCACCATTCCTTCCAGTGCATTCTTCAGTAAGCAGTTTCTTCTCAGCCAGTGACCTAACAACATTCCTTTTGCTCTTTCTGATCAGTTTCAGCATCATTCTTTCTTCACCCACTCTTTCCAACACAACTTCATTTCTTATTTTATCTGTCTACTTCACACGCTCCATTCTTCTCCATATCCACATCATATCCACATTTCAAATGCTTCTATTCGTTTCTCTTCATTTCGTCGTACTATCCATGTTTCTGCCACATACAGTGGCACACTCCACACAAAGCACTGCACTAGTCTCTTCCTTAGTTCTTCCAGAGGTCCGCGGAAGATGCTCCTTTTTCTAGTCTTCCTCTTTTGCATAATTGTGTATCAATAAAAACACTTCATTCATTCAATTCATTTAGAATTTTCAAATTTACTTTCTTTATTTTCCTTGCGATAATGGTCTTTGTCTTGTTTGCATTTATCTTCATCCCATACTACTCACAGCTGTCATTTAGTTCCAGTAGCATATCCCCTAGTTTCGTCTCCTCTTCTGCTGACAATGCCATATCATCAGTAAATCTTATGCACTTTATTCTTCTTCCTCCTACTTTTGCCTCTCCCATTTTCTGAAAACATTTCTTCACCAAATTCTCCACGTAGATATTGAACAGGATACATAATAAAGGGCATCCTTGTCGTACTGCTCTCCCTATTTCACTTCCTTTAGGCACTTCTTGTCCTATCCTGACTTTGAGTCGTTGTCTCATATATAGGTTACTGAAAAGCCTCCTGTCTTTCCAATCCACATTTATTTTCTTCAGGTTGTCCATCAGTATATTATTTTTCATAATTATTAAAACATTATTAATTTTCAATAATATTATAATTTTTAATTTTGTATTGTCTGTGACCATTAACACTTTAACACTCATCGAAATTAAGTTTCATTGTGCTCGCGATCGGTCACTTAATCCGAGGACTCTGTAAAACTCAGTTTCAACGTTATTAAGGAAATAAAAAAAAAACACCGGAGTATACGGCTCGAACCTCCTCCCTTTCACATGACACGGAGAAGCTTTAACCGACTGAGCTATTGAGACGAAACGGTAGCTTTTTCTTCAGCGGTCCACACCTGTGGAGTAACGGTTAGCGCGTCTAGCCGCGAAACCAGGTGGCCCGGGTTAGATTCTCGGTCGGGACAAGTTGCTTTGTTGAGGTTTTTTCCGGGGTTTTGCCTCAACCCAATATGAGCAAATGCTGGGTAACTTTCGGTACTGGACCCCGGACTCATTTCACCAGCTTTATCACCTTCATCTCATTCAGACGCTAAATAACCTAAGATGTTGATAAAGCGTCGTAAAATAACCTACTAAAAATGTTCTTCAGCGGGGCATGTCGATGTCAGCATGAAGGTCCAAATTCCGATGTTACTAAACGATTTTTATACAGGCCTATATTTATCTATTTTTACAACGTATTTAAATTTTTTTGCAGTTTTCAAGTGAGTTTCGGAACTAGTTCCAACAACAAATCAAATAGATTGAATGTAAATAAATGAATTACGCGTCATCTTGCGTATCTGGGCTCCATGCTTCCGATCATGCGCAGTGTCTTGTATCTGGACTTAAAAATAATCTATCGCGTCATTCCTTTTTTGGGGAACTGTACGTATCATTTTACCAATAAGTAGGCCTACCTACAAAAGTACATACACATGTATCTACTTATCAAATAGTACATAGAATACTTATCTGTGTATCTTCTTACCAAATGTACATATGTATTTAAGTTTTTACGTTATGTATCTTCTTATCAAAAAATGCCTACAACAATGCTTATTGGTGTCACAAGTTCTGACCTGTCTTCGGACAGTCGACTAAACAACAACAACAACAACAACAACAAGCAACTAGGCCTATGTATCTTCTTACCAAATCCTACCCTTGAGTTCTTATCTGAGTAGCTTCTTACCAGGTTTGACTTACACTAAGTTTTTACTTATACAGGTTGTTGCAAAAGTCCATACTCAAACTTCTAGGGAGGGTAGAGGAGCCCAAAACAAAGATTTGTTATTATATAATCATAGGTCGAAAACAATAGTTACGTCAGTCGTCACCTTCGAAATCAGACATTGATTGTGTGGTAATCATTTAAAATGGTTTTGGTGACATTTTGTTTACAGGTATTGTTCAAACGTGCGGCCTCCTGCTCCAATACATGATGTACAACGACGTGATAATGCGTCTCTCATACGTTGAAATACTCCATGTTGATGTTGTAAGTCAGCGATGTCAGACAGGGACTAAACGGAGCGGAGCGCTCCACTAGACTGGTTGCGTGCTCCTGTGTTTCCACAGACATAAGCAAGTTCAAGCTCCGATCTAGTTCCACAACCGGTATTGGAGCTTACAACTCTGACACTACTGTTGTAAGTGATCGGCAGCTACACGAATCCGAGGAACTAAGTACTCCTCTGACACAATTGGCGTTTCATACACTAAACTCTTTAAATGTCCCCACACAAAAAAATCGAGTGGAGTAAGGTCAGGAGAACGAGCAGTTCATGCAATGGGCCCACCCCGGCCGATCCACTGTTCACCGAATGTGCCACGTAAAAGCTGTGTGCAGACTGCTAATTGTGACGTGTTTGTGATGCGCAGAGATGCTTGTTTATACTCAGCGAGTCCACCTGGTTGGCGAGTTAGTATAGCGCTGGCCTTCTATGCCCAAGGTTGTAGGTTCGATCCCGGGCCAGATCGATGGCATTTAAATGTGCTTAAATTCGACAGGCTCATGTCAGTAGATTTACTGGCATGTAAAAGAACTCCTGCGGGACAAAATTCCGACACATCCGGCGACGCTGATATAACCTCTGCAGTTGCGAGCGTCGTTAAATAAAACATAACATTTAACATTTAATACTCAGCGATGCGTTCGATGGTGACAACTAACGTAATTCTTGTCTGAGTTCGAAGTTGGCGACTGATGTAACTTTTGGTTTCCGACCTATGATTATTTAACGAAAAATCTTTGTTTTGGGCTCCTCTATCATCCCTATAAGTTTGAGTATGGAGTTTTGCAACATCCTGTATATCTTCTTACCAAATCGTATCTGCGTTAGTTCTTACCTATGTACAGTATTGTCTTACCGTTGAGTACCCACATAAGTTATCTTCCTACTAACATAGACAGCCGCCTATACTATGTCCATCTATGTATAATCTTACACACCTAAATTTTATGAATACGGTCAACTCCTAATATAGTGAACCTCTGCGGATTTGCATATTTCGTCCACTATATTCGAGGTTCACTAAATCCGAAGTGTCTCTCTCCTAACTTCAAATGACAGGAATGAATGAAATTGTGAACAAGAAAATAAAATACTATACAGTAAATAAAATATTTAATTTTTGTGGAAAGGATTACACTGTATACTGTTACTCACAGTTAAACTATACTTTCGACCCACATCCGCTTGCGAAAGACCACGTTCAATGTCACTTATAATATTCGCCTTACCTTCCAAAGAAAACACTTCACACTTCGACATTTTTATGCAGTACATTCACTGTACGAACAGTAGAAACAGACTGAATAGGTTAAAATAACAAACGCTGTTAAGGTGCGACTACGTACCCAGCCTTGGAATTTCGCGGGTCATTTAATGGAAACTATGAGGGTGTTGATGGAGTTTGAAAACCATCGGAATCTTACCTTCAATTATGTTCTAGACATATAATGTCCGTCCACTTTTAATAAAGAAGGCAATTTAATTTTCTGTTGTTTCGATGCTATCCGTCATAATGGAACTGTTTCTGAAAACAAAAGGCAACCCTTTGACGGTGGAGGATTAGAAATAAACATGCAAATCAAGATTTCAGGTATAACTCCCCGTAAAGTTGCTTTGAATAATTTCGAGGGAAAAATTGTTCCGGAGCCGGGTATCGAACCCGGGACCTTTGGTTTAACGTACCAACGCTCTACCACTGAGCTACCCGGGAACGGTACGTTAAACCAAAGGTCCCGGGTTCGATACCCGGCTCCGGAACAATTTTTCCCTCGAAATTATAGAAATAAACAGTTGAGTAGTGTGCCTGAGAACAGAATGACAACACTTCGACGATGGAGTGAGGCAAGATCGTCACGCGTTGCCTGTATTTACAGTACAGCTCATTGTCTAGGAATCACTGATCCTTCCTTTGTCCTTTGACTAAAGGAATAAGAATTTTAGAATGTTGTTCTCAACACATTCTTTCAATTTTATACAAGAAAGTCCGACTTCAAATAAGAATTTGTCAGGATACAACGCTTGTAACTTCAATTTTTAAGGTTTACTATAACCGAAGAGAGGGTTCACTATAAACGGAAATATTAATGTACTTTTTAATGTATGCGGGTCGGGACCAACGATTTAGGTTCACTATAGCCGAATGTTCACTATAACCGAGTTCACTATATCCAGAGTTTACTGTACTTATCTACTTTCCTACATATTGCATTAGGCGTATATCACGTAACTCTTCGGTACTACTCATTGCACATTCTCTAACCTCACGCTATATTTCACTGATAATATTCAGAAGCGAACATCACTAGTCAGACCGCATACAAGATTTGAAGCGATAGGAAGTGTAAATTTCAAATATTCTGATCAATTTGTTACCGAACAGAAAAAAAAAGTTAAAGGGAAGTTCGTACATTTGGTAGATGGGAGAGAGTTTGTAAAATGGAGCCAAGTGCTTGATAGCGACTGCTGCAGCTGCGATTCAAGCTCCCTTGCTGCTTTAATATCACGAAATGTGATTTGATGACTGGTTCCAATGTTGACATTAACTTACGCCCTGGCCAGCCCGAGTGGTGAGTAGTTATACATAGAGCGGTGACCAGTATTGACTTTTCCTTTGAGTTCGCTTGCGATGCGGTGGTAGCCCTGGCTACAGGTAAAATTATTGGCACCGGCCTGTCGCTGCGTGGTCAGTTTACAAAGCCAAGACTTCCTCCTCTGATGAATCAGATACTTCCTGCGAATACACGTGTTATCTCCCCACTCACGATGAGAGTTATTCTTAAGTGGTCGCAGTCGGTGGTCTTGCGGTTATCATGCTGACCGTTGAACCTGAGGTTCTAGGGTTGGAACCAGGCCGCAAGCGGTGGATAAAGGACGATAAAATACCATAGCATGGCTTCCTTCGGAAGAGAAGTGAAGCTGAGAGGCTCGTGTAGTAGATTTACAAGTGAAACAACCCTTTCCCTGTCGAATAGATCTACAAGGGAGGAATTAGGACTTGAATTAGCAATTAACATTATTCTATGCAGTTTTACGAAATTTTCAAGGTTCATTTTTAATGGAAATCTCCCGTTTTCAGAATGGATTTGCTAAATGTGAAAGGCATTTGGGAGTAACAGTGTCTACCACTTGCATTAACGATAACGAGTTTCACTCTTTTCGCTAAAGATGTTAGCAAACCGGCGTTACTATCGTCAGTCAAACTTTTTTGCGTGGTAGACTATGGCTATTGAGCAATGACCTTGGTGTCTCTCGTTAGGTAAGCTGCTCTCTGCCTCGACGTTGTTGCAACCTGCTCGCATCGTGCAGTGGCTTGAAATTAGAGGTTTTAAAATTAAATTTACACGCTATTGAAATGCGCCACAGGGATAAATTATTATTTATTATCGATATGGACAAAAATCACGATCCTACTCGCAATAGTTACCGAATAAGAGGTTGTTAAACATTTGGAAAAAAAAAAAAAACTTTTTTTCTTAAGAAACTGCGAACTTTCCACCAATATGATATTATAATTTTTTTTACATACGCGTACAACATCAGCTATTTGCTAGAAAAATCTGCAAGACTATTTGACTCCCACCCTGTGTGTATATATGTATATATTAGGAACATGATATTAAATATAAGATGTAAATAATCTGTGTTTTGGTTTCTTGGGTTAAAGCAGGCCAATGTGGGTACGCAATAATAACACTCATAACTTTTGCTCACAGACTGAAATCTATACTCAAGGGCAGACGTCAGAATCGAATACTTCAAGATATAATCGTGAACTCTCGTTATTTATGAATAATTATTTGAGACTGAAAATCTGAATACAAACCAGTAATGTTAAGAAGAAATGAGGTTTTATAGAATAACTATATATACTAGTTACCGTATCCAGTGAATGCATTCATATGGAATTTGCACATGAAAAAATATAGAAACAAATACTTTGGGCGCACAGTAAATAGTAAAATGAGGTGCTGCCAGGAAATCAGGAGGAAGATAGCAATGACCAAGGAAGCTTTTAATAGAAAAAGAAGCTTCTTCTGAGGACCTCTGGAAAAAGAACTAGCAGCAAACAATCTCATGGGGAGGATAAATAGTTCTATTTTTCTTCCACCACGTTAATAATGTCAAAACAAGTGGTTAGGATACAAATTCTAGCCACTCGAGCGCAATTACGAGAGCCGGAAAAAAAATAAGTTTCCCTGGTGCTGTTTACAGAAAGAAAACACAATTTCATGGAAAGATTAATTGGAACAGATGCAGCAATTGTTGAGCTATTTTTCAACATATTCCGCACCAGAACTGAGACATTTGTGGGTTCAACTATTGTATCCCTATGTCGTAGAAGTCTGCCGCCAGGGATCGGAACCAGTGTGAGAGAGCCGTCTGCATCTCTCTGTCGATTCTATAGTATGAAAAATGCCTCAGTTCCATTGGGTATGTTGAAAAATAGCTCAACAGTTATTTTAACTGTTCCAAAAAATTTGTCCGAAAAAATTTTGTTTTCTTTCTGTAAATCGCCCCAGGGAAACTTATTTTTTACGGCCCTCGTAATTGAAGAGTTCAGAGCTATAGTGGGCCAAGCGCCATTTATTAAAAACGGAGAAAACAACGGTTAAAATTAAGTGCTTACCATAATTAAATGAAACATATAGCAAGTAATATAAAATATGCATGTAAAACTAAATGATATGTTAATCTTCATTAAACTATCGTATTCACGTAACTTTAACCCTTGCTTTCTCCGTTTTTAATAAATGACATTTAGCCCACTACGGCTCTCAACTCTTCAATAGCGATCAAGTGACCAAAATTTGTACAAGCACTTGATTTATTAATATGGTGGAAAAAATAACTTTTTATCTCCCCCATGAAATTGTTTGCTTGTAAGGAAGATTCTAATGAAGTGCTTTGTGAGGAGTGTGGCATTATATGGGGCAATAACATGGACATTACGACGCAATGAAAAGAAGCGACTGGAAGAATTTGAAATGGGGATATTGAGAAGAATGGGGTGTGTGAAAGGGATAATCTAAATAAGAAATGAAGCTGTGGTAGAAAGAGTGGGCGAAAAAAGAATAATACTGAAACTGATCAAATAGAGAAAAATAAATTGGATGAATTACTGCCTAAGAAGAAACTGACTACTGAAGGATGCACTGGAAGGAAAGGTGAACGGGATAAAGTTCCAGACAGAAGAAGATATCAGATGATAGATTATATTAAGATAAATCGATCATAAGCTGAGACGAAGAAGAAGGCGGAAAGCAGGAAAGATTGGAGAATGATAGGTTTGCAGTGAAAGACGTGTTTTTAGGCAAAATGTTATGAATGAATGAATGAATAAATGAATGAATGAATGAATGAATGAATGAATGAATGAATGAATTAATTAATTAATTAATTATGAATAGGTGTGTGAAGGCTAAAAGCAATCACGGTATGAATCCAAATTGACAAGAAAGCTTAAAATTTATGATTGGCGTAAGGAACTGTCAATCCAGAAACTATCGCGCTATTATAATATAATGCAAGATAAACTAATTCTGCATTCAAGAAAGAATGTTTAATGATGAGTGAGGAAGGTGGTAACCATAGAATTATGAAATAAACTATGTCACAGGAGAATACTGGTGGCTTGCAAGCAATGAATCAATAAAAAATCCTATTTCAGAATTAAAAAAAAACATCGATTCTAACATATTAGCACACTAAAATATTTCAAGTCAGCAGATGCTCTGGAAACTAATCTGTAGGCCTAAAATACTCGTAAAATGGGAAAATAAATGAATCAGACCTTATGTTGTAATTAAAGACAGAAGAAATAAATAAATGTGAAAGTTGTGGATAGAAGAGAAAGTAAAAATACACTATTTCAATATCTACAAGGGTATAACATAAAAAAGAAACTAGGGCAATATTTGGAGGAGCTAAAAATTGGACATCTTAAACGTCTATTACTATTTAGGCACGCATCTCACATTAAAACAGCATTTTAGTACAGTAACATATTATATTATATTCTTTAACACTTTAGTTCTAAAATTATCTCATGAATTAGAACGATACTTATGAATTTCCTAAATATTTAATGCAATAACAAATGCATCTTGAACACAGTAGCGAATATTTATGTTTTGTAATGTGTATTGTAGATGTTTGAGTACTGAATAATAATAATAATAATAATAATAATAATAATAATAATAATGAAATGCCTGTTATTATTCGGTTGAGAAGCTTTTGTCATCTAGTCATCTGTCAAAAAATCTGAAAGTTAGAATTTATAAAACAGTTATATTACCGGCTGTTCTGTATGGTTGTGAAACTTGGACTCTCACTTTGAGAGAGGAACAGAGATTAAGCGTGTTTGAGAATAAGGTTCTTAGGAAAATATTTGGGGCTAAGAGGGATGAAGTTACAGGAGAATGGAGGAAGTTCACAACACAGAGCTGCACGCATTGTATACTTCACCTGACATAATTAGGACCATAAAATCCAGACGTTTGAGATGGACGGGACATGTAGCACGTATGGGCGAATCCAGAAATGCATATAGAGTGTTAGTTGGGAGGCCGGAGGGCAAAAGACCTTTGGGAAGGCCGAGACGTAGATGGGAAGATAATATTAAAATGAATTTGAGGGAGGTGGGATATTATGGTAGAGACTGGATTAATCTTGCTCAGGATAGGGACCAACGGCGGGCTTATGTGAGTGTGGCAATGAAACTCCGGATTCCTTAAAGCCAGTAAGTAAGTAAGTAATAATAATAATAATAATAATAATAATAATAATAATAATAATAATAATAATAATAATAATAATATGTTGTTTAATCACCTGTCCTCCGAAGACAGGTTTAAACCTGATGACACCAATAAGACATCACTTAAGAGGCAGCTAAGCCAGGAGATAATGGGTATGTTGGCTAGTTCCTTTCCCCCTCCATTGCATGCATCTCTGACTATAGGTATCCTACAAGCAAAACTCAGCTCGAACTCCACCCGGCGCGCATGCTATATCCCTCTTACCTCCCTGCAGTAGGCTTGAGAGCATGCTGGGAACGGGAGCTCATGTCATCTGCGCGAGACAGTCACGCCCGCTGGTTTCTGCGCATTGAGTTTTTCTTGTTGGATGCCTGTAGCAACATATTACACTAATCATACTTCAGATTTATAAACCTACAAACAACAATAACAATAATAATAATAATAATAATAATAATAATAATAATAATAATAATAATAATAATAATAATAACCAGGGCGCTTGATGACGTCATCTTTTTTCTTTACATTCTTTGCCACGCCCTTAAATGCAATATATAAATCCTGGATACGAGCTGCTGGTTACAGTAATGTAGAATTTTTACGCCATTTTTGGTCATTTTTCGCTGTTTTAATCTTTTGGTATTTAGATAATATTTTTAATTCTTAGGACGTTTTGGTCATTATTTTAATTTTAAGGTTTTTTTTAGCCATTTAAGCTAAATATTTCAAAAGACGAACTAAAATTTCCCAATATAGGAAAACTCGCAAAATTAGTAGGCCTACTGACACCACCCCATTCAAATGCGGAATCTAAAAGTATTTTCTCTATAATAAGTGCTGTAAAACGAAGAAGAGAAAATAGAATAGGAAATGAAGCTCTCGACCGAGTTGTTGTACGCCCTGCCTATAAAAAAAAAAAAAAAAGGAATTGTGTTAGAAAAAATCCACGATACAAAACTTTGTGCACAGTCGTTAAAGTACTTTCAGGAGAAAGCTTTAAAACATCACAGATACAATAATATAACATATTTAGTGTTTTTAGGTCATCAACATCCACGCCCTCAAAATAACCATAACAATAATAATGACGATGCAACTACTGGTATGGTAAGAATAGCTTCGGTAAAGGCAGTAGTGGTAGTGGTAGTGGTAGTGGTAGTGGTAGTGGTAGTGGTAGTGGTAGTGGTAGTGGTAGTGGTAGTGGTAGTGGTAGTGGTAGTGCGGCCGGGTAGCTCAGTTGGTAGAGCAGCTAGCTACGGACTGCAAGATCCGGGGTTCGATCCCAGGTGGTGACAGGATTTTTTTCTCGTTGCCAAACTTTCAGAACGGCCCCGAGGTTCACTCAGCCTCCTATAAAATTGAGTACCGGGTCTTTCCCGGGGGTAAAAGGCGGTCAGAGCGTGGTGCCGACCACACCACCTCATTCTAATGCCGAGGTCATGGAAAGCATGGGGCTCTACCTCTATGCCCCCAAATGCCTCCATGTTATGTTACGGGGATACCTTTACCTTTCTTAGTAGTAGTATATTAGTAGTGGTGGTGGTGGCAGGAGCAGCAGTAGTATTAGAAGTAATAATTTAATAAGTGTAATAGAAGAAAAATAAGAATAAAGTGAGATTTCATAATGCAAATTATTTATATTTGGTGCTAGATTTATTGTTTTTTTTAATTTATTTATTTATTGTCGCTTTAACTTATAGCAAAAGTCATATCGCGACACGAATTAATATTTATTGTTATATTACAATATCTGTTAGAAAAAGCTGAATGAAATGAAATATGGCAATCGACAGTCTTTTTTACACTTGCAGGTGTTTTGTTCTAACGTATAGTATTTATAGCATCTTTAACACAAGTAAAGACGTGAAAAAATAAACATACCGAGCAGGATTACGAATTTAAACGATCTGTTTTCTTTTAATATGCAATATTGTTGTGTACTTGGGAATTTAATTACCTGGTATAGAAGCTGTTAGGATTCGAGCGTCATAAACACAGGTTATAACTGCCACATCCGATCAACCACTTTATAAACCATGACACGACTAATTGGCTCCATCTGTCGGCTGTATTGGTTGGAGGAGGAGTGTGAACGTGCTGGCGCGATCCTGTATTTTATTGAGCCATATTTCTGTTCTATAAGCAATTGGTTTTACAAGTTATTCAATGAAATAAGCAAACATTGTAAATACGTCCCATCGTCAGAAACTTCTCATTGCAATAGATTCGTTAGTGGCTTACTGTTTAGTCTAAACACTTACATTTTTTAATATACGTATGTAACCAAATTTTAGCGGGAGGCACACTTTTAACCGTACAACTAGCGAGTCGACTGTCTACGCCTGAGAGCAGGATCAAATGATGCTGAGTCCTATTGGAAAATGTAGTCGAGTTTGTGGAGGTTTCGTCAAGATTCTTTGTTCATACGTATTTTCAGAATTTCATAATATTACTTTTAGGAGAAAAATTCGCACCGGCACTGGGGATCGAACCCAGGACCTTCAGCTCTACGCGCTGAATGCTCTTATCAACTGAGCTATGCCGAGGATCCATCATATACGAGTGTCATAAGTCATGGCAACTACATTATATCAGCCAATAAAGCTGTAGGAATAGAAATTCACTGCATGCGATTGAAGGTCACTGGAATGTGCTTCGCAATGCTATTAATAAATTGGGACCGGGTACAGGAGGCAATGGGTAAGGGAAACTGAAAGATGCGTAAATAGAAATCATTGTTTTATTATGCACAAAAGGAAACAAAGTACATTACTCACAGCTAACAACCTTCAAAATCATCCCCCAAAGCTTCCACACATCTTTGCCAACGATGATGCAGGCGTTAAATACTATCATCTGTGTGCGATTCGTCTATGTGTACCACCTCTCGTTGAAACGCTGTTAAGATGGCTTTTCTGTTTGCAAACCGCTTCCCATTCAGCGGCTTCTTCAATTTCGGAATGAGATCAAAAATTGCATGGACTGAGACCAGGCGAGTAGGAAGAATGTTCCAAGATCTTCCACCCCTACCGATGCGAAGAGTTCCTGACAGGAGCTGCAGTGTGGGCTGTTGTGTTATCATGGAGGATTATGGTTTATCCAGCAGTGCTGGACGTGTCCTCTGAATTGTACAACGTAGAAGGTATATCAGGAATGATCTGTAGTATTGGGCATTGACAGTCTGGCTCGTAGCTCAGAATGACACTGACGAGCATTTCTGCCACGAAGAACTCCAATTTTCACGTATGACCGCTGTTCAACTTTTCTTACATTCATCTTGGAGCACAGCTTCTAGCATACTAACTTTTGCGTGTGCTGTCAACTAGCTACCAATGCACACAGACGCAATCTGGCGATTACATTCCGTACAGTGTACAACAGGTTATCAATAATATATATTTAACTAACCACATTTTCGGTTATTCGGAAGATATATAACATAGTTGCCATGACTTATGAAATGATCCTTGTATTATACGAGTATTATTATACATATGATGATATGATATGATTATTTGATGTGATTATGTAGTAACAGATGAATGTTGGAATGAAAAATTATATATCTCATAGAAGAACATCAGAAGTTTTTCCAATAATCACCATCATCATCCTCCTGTAAAACATGCACTACATGCGACATAGAAGGCGGTAAGAGATTTACTCGTTAAGTTGTCAAAGATATTAGCTACTACTCCTAGAGGGCCACGAGCTTGCTGTCAATCAAAGTATACACCCGTCGCTATTGAAAAAGGAAAGGAAATGTTATAGTGGGAATCGTTTTAGCGGTTTGTCTTTTCATGTTGCCTAGTGCAGCTTGTCGTTTTCCCCAAGATGTCCACTACAAAAAACTAATGCGACCAGTGGGCCTATTCAACGACAATGTTTCCCAAATTTCGCATGAATGCCTTGAAATTTTATGTCTTGTCTCTGTTCGACAATACCACCGGGCTTTGAAATCGGGTATTCAGTGTGAAAAATTTGCATTTACAGCAGTTTTCTTGACAATCACATAGATCAACAAGCAACATCATAGTTTATTAAAGTGACATTATTTTGGTCTTCCATTCGCGAATGAAGTAAATGTTTGCATGCGAGGTACAATAATGCAAGCCACTTGTTGCATATCATTTCACAGCCAAGTGACACAATGCACGCTCCATTAGGGATATCAGCAACATAAACAGCTAGAAACTATTACCTTGTGCACAATAAACGAACGAGTTGTATTTTAAACTATCTGATGTGTTTTCAAAGACTGCTTTGTTGTTAATCTACTTTAGATGTGGCAGGTTTTTGAATGCGTGTTAATTTACAAATGACATAGGATGTGAATTATTTGGATGATATTGATTTTAATAACTAGAGACTATGTTTCGCTAAGCCTCAAGTCAGACCTACATTGTGAACCTAAAATTGCGATTATCGGGTGTTTTATTCATCCTTTTCACTGTTAAGTTAGCAAATTTAACATTGATATAACTGTAAATAATATGGACTGTACGAACTGTTTTTCGAAAGGATATACTGCCAAATTTGATAAAGACAAAAGAGTCAAAATAGGCTGAAGAATAAACCAAAATTTACGCACGCTTAATCCTCCTTGTACGAGATCTTCATGCTGTAGGAACGATCTGCGTGAGTTCCAAAAATGTCGGTCACTGTCTGGGTGTAGAAAACACCGTTTTACTGGTGAAACATAACAATTTTGAAGAGTAAAGTTAAAGAAGTGGACGCAATCTACTGGAATACATAAACGAGCACGAAGCAAGTAGTAGGCCTACATACAGCTTACGAGTTGCTGGTAAGCATCACAATCCTTGTAGTCATCGGGATTTTTTATCCCTGACGAATCGAGAATGTTAACCTTCCATGTGAGATATGTGGATTCCGATCCCAGTGATAGAATTTGTAGCGAAAGAAGACTATGCTGAAGAATAGTTTGCGCGAGATATTTCTATTTCTTGGGTCAAAACCAGACACGCCAGAAATGAGACACTCACTGTGCGCTGATCGCTGGTCTGTGCAGACTGCATCATTCAAGCATTGCTCTTACCATTTCTTAGCTGGAGGGATGTACAATAATCTATTCTGCTTTTCTAGGGTTGGATTAAATAGGCATTCGGACATTATACACACACTTAGCAGAAGGAAAAAAAAAACACAGTTATTATCAGTGTCTATATTGACAATTGTAATACAAGAAACTTTAGACTTACTAAGTTATGCAAAGTAGTGATTTGTAAAGCATAATTTACTAACATGATTTTTATATAGTATCTGAAGAAAAAAATATTGCAGTAATTTCTTAACAACAAAAAACGGACAAGTATTTCATTTTAAGTAGTAGGTACTAATTATTTTAAAGTAATAGACCCTACTCTTTCATTGTTCGTCAAGCATTATTATTTATTGGGACCATTGGTACAGAAATGTTGGAGAAAATATTATACTACCAATTAAGTACATGCAGTATGACATTGTGAAGTTTTTACACTGAAATCATTTCCTTGCTGTATGTCAATATAAATTAACATTAATAATAATAATAAATAATATAAATTAAATTCAATATTGGAAAACTTTGAAAGCAAGTATCGACAAGTTGGGAGTGTTACTGAAATAAATTAAAAGTGTAGTTCACAAGTTGTGAAGCGACGATATTCTCTTTATGTCAGGTTTACAAGTTTATTAATGTAAGTATATTAACATAATATAGTGACGTGACATGGAAAATGTGTCATTATATATTTTTCCAGAAAATTTTTCCGCCTTGCAAATAGTTGCTTTCTTCGCTCCTTACAACCTCAAGAGCCTCGCATGTATTACTCACTATATTCTCACCTCTTAACAGCTTATGAAATGGAAGTCGTAAGTCGTCTAACCTTTGATGGCTGTGTTAGTACAGACTCCAAAACAACGCCATAGTCAAGTTCGTTTTGCCGTGAGAGTATTGATTAAGAAATAAGCGCTGGCGAATATCATATTTTGAGAACTTTACTAATTTGATCTAAACTATCACAACACTATTACCTCGACATGGGCTGATGAAAGTCTTTCATTTTAAAATAATTATTGTTGGCTGAGAAAAGCATTATAACAATTATGTTATGTGATTCGTAATTTCTCTTCTTCGTTGTCTGTGAACTCCTCACTTTATTTATCATAACTTATTCACAGACACAGCCAAATCAGCACCCGTACTGAAACTGTGTTACTGAAAAAAAGCTGATATGCTGCTGTCGTGTTTCCCTCCAAGGTGATTCATTCCCTCCAGGTAGAGGAATAGAAAGTGCACATCGCACAGAGACAAATGCACAATGTGCGCGACTGCAAAATGTGCAGGGTTTTGGCATGCCTGGTCAAAACTCACAATTATTCATATCATCAATGTGAAAAGTGAAACTTAACAACAGCATTAAAAATCCTACATTTTTTATTATCTGAGAGAACAAATAAAAGTTGTTCTGTACTACGATCTTAAGGTGTGTTTACTGACAATCCCCCTTGGAAAGGAGGGATGAGTTGAATGTGGATTTGTAGCCCAGAAAATACCAGAGAGGTAGGCCATAAAGTTCCACCGAAGATATCGCTTTGAAAAATGATGAGGAATTGAATTTCAATTTAGGCAATCTCGACATTGTTCACTGGTCCATGGCCGTAGAGAAAATTGTTGTGATGATTTTGGTATAAGATTCAGATTAGGCCTAGTTTTCATATTCAGAAGTATTAGTCAATTTAATCGGAAATGACGCAGATGAAATGAAATAATTTTCAGTAAATGAAATGGGTAGGTTGTGTCCGAAACACAACCACAAGGTTTTAACGTGATTTCATGTAGGTCCGATGAACGGTGTTTGTATAGACTCTCAAACTCAGTTATATTCGTTCCTGAATTTCTGGCTGAACTAGTACCACAGAACTAGTATATACAGTCACGAAGCTTGAGTTGTTGAGGGTACTAGGAACAATAGACTGTGCTGGTACTATTTCGCATTGTCTGTGATGAGGCGATAGTAGCGATCCTAGTGGTTAGCAAATGTCTATGGATGCATATTCCCTACGTATTGAGCTTCATGACTGTATATACTAGGCACTGCTAGTACTTTACGGTTACAGTCTTCGTTGCCCATCTGCTCCACTAATACTCGCCTCCGCGGCCTCACTACGCGTGGCAAGGGTACTGCGTCAGACTCACTCTCCGCCGCATCGGTCAGTTTTCGTCGTTTTTTGCTTGATCTTTGTACTTCAACCGGGATGGATGAGATATTTTTAGATTCCTCAGGCATTGCTCTATTGGCCTATTATATTTTATAGATCGGATAATATTTTTGCTCCATATAGAGAGATATTTTCCAATGTGACAAACAAAAGAATCTACGTTGAAAGCGAAAAGTGAGGCTTGGCAGAAAATAACCTATACCTTTGTATGAACTTCTGTTCTGTCCAGTCACTGAAATCATCCGCTCTGTTTATGTATTCATGGATATAATTTTCTAAATAATCAAGATATAAAAGTTCAGCATCTAACCCACCAGCCATATTGAATACTTCTATGCTAACAGAGAGTTAAACGATTTAACTGCATAAAACTGGGGAGTTAAATTAGCATGGTTTTTAACAGCTTGTTAGTATTAACAAATAAATATGGGAAATGCCTGTTATTATTCGGTTGAGAAGCTTTTTTCATCTAGTCTGCTATCAAAAAATCTGAAAGTTAGAATTTATAAAACAGTTATATTACCGGTTGATCTGTATGGCTGTGAAACTTGGACTCTCACTTTGAGAGAGGAACAGAGATTAAGGGTATTTGAGAATAAGGTTCTTAGGAAAATATTTGGGGCTAAGAGGGATGAAGTTACTGGAGAATGGAGAAAGTTACACAACGCAGAGCTGCACGCATTGTATTCTTCACCCAACATAATTAGGAACATTAAATCCAGACGTTTGAGATAGGCAGGGCATGTAGCACGTATGGGCGAATCCAGAAATGCATATAGAATGTTAGTTGGGAGGCCGGAGGGAAAAAGGCCTTTAGGGAGGTTGAGACGAAGATGGGAATATAATATTAAAATGGATTTGATGGAGGTGGGATATTATGGTAGAGAATGGGTTAATCTTGCTCAGGATAGGGACCAATGGCGGGCTTATGTGAGGGCGGCAATGAACCTCGGGTTTCCTTAAAAGCCATTAAGTAAGTAAGTTAGTATTAACAGTAGTTGAAGAAATGCTTCAACTGTTAAGTTTACAGTTAAAATGGAATAACACACTGTTATAATTTAATGAAGGTTGAAGAAACCGGATCTTAATTTTTACAAGTAAAGGACAGGGGTCTCCATATTGTAATATTCATACCTCTTTTAAATGTTGATCTTCATAAACAGAAAACAATGATATTTAAAACGATTACAATATACTAAATTTTTCATTTTTTTGCAAGAAGCCCACGCGAAAAATTAATTGCATGTAGGTCTATCTACTGAATCAATGAGGGCAAATATTTTAAATATTTAGATTATATTGTAGAGAATGCCTTTATATGTAAAGCAGAATATGTATTTGGGTGCATATTAATTGCTTAGGCTATACTTAGGTATATTTTGTATAATAGGTTACTGGCTAGGCCTAGTGTTCTATTTCTTAGGCCAAGAGATTATTTGAATATTTGACATATTTACATGGTTTAATGTATTTTTTCCATTACTCACTGCAGTTAGTAGCTGATTCATTAAATCTCAATACAATAAAATCAGTCATACTCCCTTATTTTAGAAAGCAAGTTAGAGCTGATATTGGACCCATCCACAGGACTCAATCTAAGGGAATAGTTCTTGATCCTACAATTCGGATTGAGGGGGATATCCTGCAGACACAAGACGTTGATAAGGAGAAGAGATCCATCTATGAGTCCTGCATCCCGTATCTAAGTGAGAAATATAACATTCCCACTAGTCAGTGAAGTGTTTCTGGACTTTTGTTTGGTGCACGTGACACACTTCCTAAATTCACATGGAATAATTTACAAGCACTCCGATTTTTTTAATTAAAAAAATGTTATTGAATATTCTTAAAGATTCAATCCAAATATTACATTACTATTTATATTTTGGCCATTAATGGTTCTATTGAGTTTGCATTTCTCTGGATATTTTTACTTAACAATTCCTGTATTTAATCTTTTTTTATCGTTCTACTCATTCTGTAGTGCTTTTATTCTGGATCTTTAGGGTCACCCTCATTGAGGGAAGATTATTTTTGTTAAAAAATAAAACCAATCTAAATGATCAATTATGCCATAAACATGCTTGACATAGTTCAATTTGCGTTATAAATTATGGAGGGAGTAAAGGTATGTAAGGTTTTCAGATAAATTTGCGATAGGCTGGTAAACTTAATGATTCAAGGAACGTCTGTAGGTTTATTAGCGATATTTAGACAGATACGTCCTCATTTTCATGCCACTCACATCCACAGGTAAATTCCAATGTGGGGGACATTGCAAATCCCTACATCAGTAAGTACGTGCTGAAACCTGTTGGCGAGACGAGATGGCCACTGGACTGCATCCGAATGCCAAACCAACCAAAATAATCGAATTAAGTTTCATATCACTACGGCAGAAATAGAGGGAAAAGTATGTAGAGTGTATTGTCTGTGGTTCTGAAAAATCCTGCCCAGAGTCATTGATTTATGTCTGTTTAGCGGAGCGCGAACAGTCCCAGTAAGAATTAGTTAGCTACAGCTCTGGAATGAAGGGCTGCGGGTTCGAAAGAACAGAGGTTCAAGTTCCTTCCCAATGGCTTGAATAGCGGCATTGTACGTCTTGTCTCTGCGGTGGCTGAGTGGTCTAGATCTGCAGCCTGTCACGTGGACGTTTCGAAATTGAGTCCAGGTCAGATATTACTTACTTATGGCTTTTAGAGAACCCGGAGGTTCATTGCCGCCCTCACATAAGCCCATCATCGGTCCCTATTCTGAGCAAGATTAATCCAGTCCCTAGCATCATATCCCACTTCCCTAAAATTCATTTTAATATTATCCTCCCATCTATGTCTCGGCCTCCCCAAAGATCTTTTCCCCTCAGGTCTTCCAACTAACACTATACGCATTTCTGGATTCACCCATACGTTCTACATGCCCTATCCATCTAAAACGTCTGAATTTAATGTTCTTAATTATGTTAAGGCTTTGATGTCAAAGCAAGCTCATTTTTCTGATCTTGACGTAGTGCGCGGGCATCAAGCGCTAGGTATAGATGGAGAAAGTATTATGTATATGAGTAAGAAGCCTGTTGGATTAAGAAGACAGTGGTGCACATCTTTAAACGGAACGTGAAATTTTATGTCGTTATTTTATATGGCTTCTTTCTGTCTGATATCATCTATATTGCCTATAAAACAAAAGTACTAACACCAATTTCTTAATATTGCAGTTGTGTTTTAAACGTTAATAACATAATAAAGAGTTAAGAAGGAATATTCACATAAATTCTATAGTAGTACAACTATACTGTACTAAGTGAATGAAACACATCATTCATAAATGGTTGATTATGACATGGTAAGTTGGAATTGACATTGATGGTATCTTTAGCCTTATAAAAGTAATCAATAAACTAATCAAAATAATATTATAGTACAAAGCAAAGTTACCTAGGTAGGCCTATATGTTTTAACTGTAACTAATATTACATAACAAAACTCTTATCACATTATGCTTTTAAGGTGATATTGGTGCACAACTTTCTATCGTCAGAATATTAAAATATTTTCTCGAAATCTCCTGAAGCTATAGAGCTAACGTTTTTACAACATATGGGCACATATCTTTTGTTTATGATGTAACAGTAGTTGCTTTGTTAATTCATGTCCTTACAAACATTTTCCATGCGAATATTTTCAAAATTTTCAATACACTATTTTCAATAATACACATTTCCGATATATTAGATTTACGAAAATCCATTGCATCAGTGCTGGCCATCCTTGTATATGGCTCGACCAAGCGGCATATACTACCTCTTTCGTCTGTCTCTTTCCTTTTCACTGTAAAGCCACAGTCTAGTATGTACAGTCACGAAGCTTGATTTTTGAGGGTGCTAGAAACAATAGACTGTGCCGGTACTATTTTGCATTGTCTGTAATGAGGCGATATTAGCGATCCTAGTGGTTAGCAAGTATCTATGGATGCATATTTACTACGTATTGAGCTTCGTGACTGTATATACTAGACCAGGCATGTCAATTGATGTCCACAGGAGCGAGCGCGCGCTTTAGAGCCCAGGAGAGCCTGAGCGCTTTACAGCGGAAAGGAAAGAGACAGACGAAAGAGGTGGTTTATGCCGCTTGGTCGAGCTATATTCAGGGATGGCCAGCACTGATTCAATAGATAAAGGGAAGAGAACTTATTAAAACTGTATCCATGTTAATTTTTAGATTTGCCTGAGAAGTATAAGTGCATTATAAGAATGTAAGTTTTAATTTCAATGCTCATTTTTCACAAGTTTGATTTTTTTTATTCAAAAGAAATATTTTCTCAACTTTTCGTATAGAAAAGTGAAATTGTCAGGTATACGGCTATTTATTTAGTAGCCTTACAGAATGTTTTCGTAAATCTAATATACCGTATATACGTATTACTGAAGATAGTGTATTGAAAATTTTAAAAATATTCGCATGGAAATTGTTTGTAAGGAAATGAATTAACAAAGCAACTACTATAAAAATCTGACTTTCAGGTAGTAGCTCCCTGGAAAGCAGGTTTGAATAATTTCAAGGAAAAATTGTTCCGCGGCCGGGTATCGATCCCGAGACACTTCGCTTAGCGCACGAACGCTCTTGTGACGGTGTCGTGTATAGTTCCGGGGTAGCTCAGTCGGAAGAGCGTTCGCGCGCTAAGCGAAGGGTCTCGGGATCGATACCCGGCCCCGGAACAATTTTTCCTTGAAATTATTCAAAGCAACTACTGTTACATCATAAGCAAAAGATACGTGCCCATGTGTTGTAAAAATATCAGCTCTATAGCTTCAGCAGATTTCGAGAAAATAATTTAATATTCTGATGATAGGAAGTTGCTCACAAATATCACCTTAAAAGCATAATGTGATAAGAGTTTTGTTATGTAATATTAGTTACACTTAAAACAGATACAGTACCTAGGTAACTTTGCTTTGTACTGTAATATTGTTTTGATTAGTTTATTGATTACTTTTGTAAGGCTAAAGATACCATCAATATAAATTTCAACTTATCATGTCATACTCAATCTCTTTCTTTGGAATATCACTTTCTTTATGAATGATGAGTTTCATCCACTTAATACAGTATAATATTATACTAATATGGAATTTAAGTGAATATTCCTTTCTAACTCTCTATTATGTTATTCAGATTTAAAACACAAGTGCAATATTAAGAAATCAGTGTTAGTACTTTTGTTTTACAGACAATATAGATAATATTAAACAGAAAGAAGCCATATAAAAATAACGACATAAAATTTCACGTTCCGTTTGAAGTTTGTGCACCACTGTTTTCTTAATCCAACAGGTTGCTTATTCATATACACAACCCTTCCTCTTTCCATACTTAGCGCTTGCTGCCCGCGCACGACGTCAAGGTCAGAAAAATGCGCTTACTTTGACATCACTGTACTAGACTGTGGTAAAGCGCTCAGGCTCTCCTGAGCTCTAAAGCGCTCGCTTGCGCCTATGGGTATCAATTGACATGACTATGTTAGGTGAAGAATACAATCCGTGTAGTTTTCTAGGTCAGACAACGTACGATGGGGGCTGGTCGAGAGACGAGTTGGTTTTCCTGCTCGAAACTTGAATCTCTGTGTAGTCAGTCGGTGTGAGTTGGGAATCGCTTATCTGGAGAGAAGGCACAATAGTTCTACTAGATCTCAATGTTGGGCCGTAGTCAGTCCTCCATTAGTAAAGCAAAATAAATTACAGATCCTCCGTATCGTATTTCGATTTCGAGTGTAAGAATGAGAAGCTACTTCTCTCCTTAAGGATTGAAGAGTGGGGATTTATTTCACTCACAGGGAAATTACGAAGTGAAGATTTTTATGTCCCTCTCACACGGACTGAGATGTGGATATTTGTCTTCTTTTCATCTTCGTCTTACAAAGATTAGAAAGTGGAGATTTATCTCACTTGCGAAAAGAATAGAAGTGGAGATTAATCTTACTAACGCAGAAAGATTACACAAGAGACTGAAAATAATATTGTTAAATGATTAGGGAGAATAAGAGCGTAACTATTGAAGATGTAGCATCGCCAATTCAGGTAAGAGTTGTGGCTGTATATAATCATTTAGTTATGAAACTTGTTCAAAACTAAAAGAAATAAATGGGGCTTATAATAATATACATTGGTCGGTAGAATCGTTTTTGACTGAAGAAAATTATTTTCTGAGAATGATTTTGACGTGTTATGAAGCATAGATACAAATTTTCGAGCCAGAATCAAAGAGGCAGTGTAGAAGTGGGGACGTCTAACCTCACCTGTTAAGATGAAATTGAAATCTAAACTATTGGCACGTTAATGATGACTCTGTTTCGGGATGTTAGAGGGGAAATTTACTGAAGATCGTCGTACTATGAATGGTGAACATTACGCAATTTTTTCAAAAACAAAGTGAAGCCAGCATTACTGCAAATAATTTGTGGAATGCAGAGCAAGATAGTGGGAGTGTTATTCTTCTTTACAGTAACGTTCATCCTCTCTGTGTCCATACCACATTCGAATGCATTTGACAACTTTGGTAGAAAATCCTGCCACGTCCACTTTATGGCCCAGATCTTGCAACAGCAGACACTCACATGTTTGGTCTCATAAAAAGCTTTCAGCAGGAATCATATTGAGGGATAATGATCAAGACAAAACAGAATGCAAAAATGGCTACGACATTAGGATAAGCATATATTTTTTGCAGAACTAGAAAATTTGTACCGTAGAGCAGCCGTGGCGAAAATGTGACTCACGAGAACATTGTGGCTCGCAATGATTGCTGTACACTTCTCTTGCTTCCTACCTCCCCCAACCCCGACTGGAGTCAAATTACGTTCCATTTATAT
Organism: Periplaneta americana; assembly: GCF_040183065.1. Classification (NCBI taxonomy): domain Eukaryota; kingdom Metazoa; phylum Arthropoda; class Insecta; order Blattodea; family Blattidae; genus Periplaneta; species Periplaneta americana. Next base: position 87,390,716 of record NC_091122.1, on the reverse strand, counting down.
TTGTCTCTGACCTGGGAGTGGCGTATCGTCGCAATGTCTCTCTCGAAACCATGTACCTCTACAAAAACTGAAGTTTCAAGTAGGATGGGAGGACGCATTTTTTTTTTTTTTTTTGCTGCCAATATGATGAGAATATTAAATGTATTATTTGTTCACAAATATTACGGGGATTTTTTTTATTTTAGTTGATCATTTTACGACGCTTTATCAACATCTCTGGTTATTTAGCGTCTGAATGAGATGAAGGTGATAATGCCGGTGAAATGAATCCAACACCGAAAGTTACCCAGCATTTGTTCATGTTGGGTTGAGGGAAAACCCCGGATAAAACCTCAACCAGGTAACTTGTCCCGACCGGGAATCGAACCCGGGCCACCTGGTTTCGCGGCCAGTCGCGCTAACCGTTACTCTACAGGTGTGGACTATTACGGGGATAACGGTTGTATAACATAAAACAGCATTATACGACATGTCACTCATGAAATATTAAAAGGTTAAGTATTATTATTATTATTATTATTATTATTATTATTATTATCATTACCATTATCATTATCATTATCATCATCATCATCATCATCATCATCATCATCATCTCTGTATGTCGATCCTTTTTCAGCAGATGTACGATTAATGCGGTTAGATCTTCAATTTAAACTCACAGATTTACAACGTGATGTTAAATGAAAGATAGATGTAAGGACTTGACAAATGTTGAATTTTTCAAATCTTTGCCAAAAAATAAATATCCCAAGCTTCGTTCTTTCGCTTGCTCTGTTAAAGCCATATTCGCTACAATGTACGTTTGTGAAAATTTTTTTTCAACAATGAAAATAGTAAAAACCAAATTTAGATCACGACTGACAGAGAAATACCTTCGTGATCAACTATGACTGGCAGTGATATAATTCCTGATTTTGAAACTCTGTCGCAGAGACATTCTGAAGTCAGTTAATAGGTTGTGATAATGTGTTCTATGTTTGCTTGTTCATTTCTTTCTTCGTTACACGTACTAAACATTAGTTTGTAACCTTTGTACTGTATACAATTATATTTAAGTACTTGACGTAAGGAAAATGAAAATCCGTTAATAAGTCAGACAGTTGCTTCACTTCCCCGTCGGGTGTCCTCCTCCCTCCATAGGTGCTATGCACGTTGCAGGTTACACAGTGGCTCGGCGCACGATCACATTTTCGCCACGGCTGCCGTAGAGCGATGGATCATGTAGGTTTAGAGGAACAAACTGAGAACTAACAAAAGCTACAAGTTTCCAAAAATAAATACATATTGACTTATTCTCATTTGCCTCTTTATTTCGACGGAGCAGTTCGAAAGAAAAACAATTCATAATTTAAAGTTTTGAGAAAACTGTATTTTAAAGTTTCATGTTGCTGTAAAAAGGCCAATTAACATGACTCTAATTCGAAACTTATATTATGTAGATATACTACATGTAATGATGGAAGAAAAAGAAATGCCGAATTTCAGAGGAAAAACGACAATTTCAATTTAAGTGGGAAGAAAGTTCTTTCGTGTTCAACATGACAGTGAACCATAAAGTGTTATTTGCTCCCGAGTTTTAAGTGTTTCAAAGGAATGCAATCTAAACTTACACTACGTTAGCCTGCACAAAATGAAATATGATAAATACAGAAGCGGAATAATATAGGACCGAGTGTGTACATGTTATGTCTGATTCCTATTCATGCAAGCATACCCTTGTACATGAATTAGTATTATTGCTATTATCGTTATTATTTTGTGAAGCTGTTGTTGAGTGCAAGTCAGGACTGCCCACAGTGCACTGTGCAAAGAAACTTGGTTGGAAATGCACCCCACACCACCGCTTACTGCTACACTATCTCTGTCTCTATCCGTCGTTCTATCTGTCTCACTCCGCGCTCTGCGCCAGTGCGCGATACTCACAGGATTGTATGTGTATTTTACATACGGCGCATTTTGAAATTCGATTTAATTGTAATTTTTTGTAGATTGTAAAAATGGTTATAGCGAAATTAATCAGAATCTTATTGGAATAATAAATAAGCCTAATATAGTATTAGTTCAGTTTAATTATGCATTTATTATCCTTGTTGATGGATCAAATATTGAAAATAAATTACTTAAATCATTTTCAAAACTATACAAGGTAGCACTTTTTTTTAAATTTATTCACGTTTTTAGCCTTGAAATAATAATGCCAGTAATATCAAAGACAAGACAGAGGGATGGGCCTTCAAATATATTTCAGATTTGCTTCCATCAGACCCAACAGTCTTGGTTTCGTATTTTTAAACACGCAGAAAAACCTTTCACATACATAAGTGGACACGGACATGGACAACACTTCGGCTGCTTCTTTATGGAGTCGAGAGAAGTTTAGTTTGGAGAAAGTACGATCAAATGCAAGCAAATTCCGCGCTGCGTAAAATATGTCCTGTTGCTGAGTGTTGAACTGTAACTCCAGAAGTTGTAATAAATTTCAAATGTTCTGGAGCACCTTTCGCGTTTAGGGACAATGGTCTCACAAAGACATCGAAAATGGCACGCAGTTTATTGTTAAACGATGCCAGCTATCCACCATAAGTAAATTCCTGCTACCTACATTTGGCCAATAGCAATTAAGGTACCATTCCCGTAGCTGTTGTAATCTCATTTTGCCAGATGCATTAGTACACGAGCAAGTGCGAACAATAGCTCCGGCTGGGAAGTCAGTGGAAGTCCGACAAATTCCAAAAAGAACTACAGGTATGATTCAACAGTTGGATGTATTCTTTTTCAGACAATACAAAATATATTGGAGGACTCTATCGGATATGCAATCAAGGACGACCATTTTCATTCAAAACTTCATGACAGAGATACCATTGTCACTCTGCATTCATTTCTCTGCAATCAAATACAGTCACCGCGATTCAAAGACATGACTCGATATACATTTTGTAAATCAGGATACATTAATGATCCCATTGAATGGTTTGAAGTGCCCAAGAAATACACTTTTCACATACCAGGAGTTAACTTTTGCGACGTTTGTGGAGGTTCTTTTTACATTAGGTGCCCATGGTGCACTGTAAAGTTCTATTTTGATCACTTCATGAATGCTGGTGACTTGCACTTTGCTCACTGCCGCATTTTTGTCCATTAAGACTGATAAATCAGCAAATACGTTCATATATATTGATATCTTTGAAGTTCACACTTCGAATTTGTACCTCCATTCCCCATGACCATTAGCAGCTAAAATATATAAATCAATAAACTCTACTAGTGCATACTATGTGTCAGTATATGTTTCATTCTGAAAAAGCACAGACGAACTGGAGAGGTCTACTTGTAAGCTTACTGCCTTTACGTTTTGAGTAGATTGAGGTTAGCGACAGAAATAGCGAAGTAAACACACGAGCTCTATCTAGCAACAGATTTCAGTAATGTCATCGAAAGCAGCATGTAACATACAGTTTCAGCACACATTCCTTAGCAGATTCAGCGCACATTCCTCCTGTAATGATAATGATGATGATAATAATAATAATAATAATAATAATAATAATAGTTAAAAAAATTGCACAGAAAATTAAAAAAACCTGAAACTTTATAACCTTTGGGGTTGTTTTAAAAGTATGTGATTGAGATTAAATTTTGCACGGATTAATTTTTTGTGGCTTGGAATAAATTTTGGGGTTGGGAGATGAAAAACAAAGAACTTCAGAAAATCACATATAACTAAGGGCCATCCTAATGTTGATGTTCATTAGTGTAAATAAATAAACCAAACTAAACTAAACTAAACTAAACTAAACTGAACTATGGACGAACTGTACCGTTACACACTACTGATCAGTGCCTTCCGGATCATAGATACTCATTTGAAAATATTTGATCACAAAATGACTACATTTCCTTCCATTACTTTTCATGAATAAAGCAGATCTTAGAACCGCATTTGTGAGATGTCTAGTGTACCATCTAAAGAATCTCCCTCTTCTACCCGCAATGGTAGGAGGAAAGGAGAGGTTAAACAGAGTAAGAAAGAAATAAAGAAGTTTACTCGTATAAACATAGGTAGTTAAATGTACTCTCACATTATAGTACTTGCTTACATACTTACTTACTTATGACTTTTAAGGAACCCGGAGGTTCATTGCCGCCCTCAAATAAGCCCGCCATCGGTCCCTATCCTGAGCAAGATTAATCCAATACCTACCAGCATATCCTACCTCCCTCAAATCCATTTTAATATTATCCTCCCATCTACGTCTTGGCCTCCCCAAATGTCTTATTCCCTCCGGCCTCCCAACTAACACTCTATATGCATTTCTGGATTTGCCCATACGTGCTACATGCCCTGCCCATCTCAAACGTCTGGATTTAATGTTCCTAATTATATCAGGTGAAGAATACAATGCGTGCAGTTCTGCGTTGTGTAACTTTCTCAATTCTCCTGTAACTTCATCTCTCTTAGCCCCAAAATTTTTTCCAAATATTATTCTCAAACACCCTTAATCTTACATCATAGTACAAAGACTAAATCTTAAAATAAATTGAAGACCCTTTCGTTAAATATTGTGTTGCTTATTAGTATTAACATAAAATTATTCGCGTAATATCCACCCTTTACTCCTCACTTACAATTTCGTCTCTCTGAAAACCGAAAACGCCCCTGGGGACTGTACCGCCCAAATTGAGAAACACTGTTTTACACAAAACTTCACACTCATAATTAGCCACTATTCATTTGTAATTATTCACTCACAATGACAGTAGCACAGCACAAAACAAATGGAAGAGTCCGTAACTTAATAGCACAAACCTAAGTTCTGGTGACAAAAACTAAACGCAGTATTTCTAGTCATATTTCCTAGCCTAGTAATAGGGCCTATGAGCATCTTAAGGCACGCATATTTTACAGATAAACAGTAGACGTAATATTTGCTGATTGTATGTCATTTGAATTTGTTTCAAACGCACATAAGTGGCCAGGAGAATGCACATAACGCAACAAATATTTTAAAGGAAAAGAAAACTGTTAAAAATTGAGAAAAAAATAGCACACAGTTACAGAATTTAAGTCCTTGCTGGTCCTGTTCGTATAATATGCGTATATAAATTCCTGTTCCTTCTAACAGTTAATTTTCCTTCATGAGTAATCCTCGCTTATACAGGGACATCACTTTATTTTTACCAACATTTTTGACATTAACCTGGCTATACTCGGAAACACTGTTACCCCCTTCCATTACAGGAGTTTGGTGTTACTAGTGCAATATGTAAACAAATTATTTTACTAGCTATAGGAGGAGAGAAAAGTAGCGTATCCTTTTATGTTACAGGGAAATACGATATTAGGATTTTGAGTTTGATCATTAGGCTACTTTTACGGTATTTTATCAAAATACAGTAGAGTAGTAACATTTTTTTTTTTAAACTCAACTCTTCAGGCGGTTTTAATCAATACATAATGGCTACTTTATTCAGAATATTACCGTACTTTCGGTAACTCTAATCTTCACTTCTGCTCAGTCCATACAGATAAAGTTATTCAGTCATGCTACATACCGTACCTGTGCGAAATAAGCAGGGGTGGGTATTTACGGAGATCGCGAAAATCACAACATAACAGATATACAATATATTTTTACTAATCTTCACGAATTGATTCTGATTAATAATATGCGTATAAAACAATCACAACAAATCGCGAAATAAAGTTCTAATAGCGAAATATGAACACATTCGCGAATTATTATTATTGTGTCGTTTTATAGCGAATTTCATACCCTGAGTTCTTTTTTCGGACATTTCTTTTTCATTTGAATTTGTTGCACATTCAAGTAGGCTATATTACATGGTATTCCAGGTGTTCTGATTACATTAGTGAACTCAAAAGACGGAGAATTCAATATTTCACTAATAATTTGAAAGTATTAATTTGAGGGCTGCAAGTTTTTTTTTTTTTCGTTTTTAATGAATGTGTGTTAAATACAGTCTCAATCCAACAAATATTGTCTATCGGCCATACCGCACCTTTACCAGAATCCAATGAACCTTTAATGTTAATTATTTGGAAAGTAATATGCATACCGTGTTAATACTCCAATTTCAAAATAATTGTATTTTCCAAAATTTCCATTAATCTCCGCCAAGAGTACAAATCAATCTCCAACAATCTCCGTCGACACTAATATTAAAAAACACAAATGATAAAATTAATCTCCATAAATACCTGCCCCTGGAAATAAGCTTCAGTAATATAGGCTCTTCCTTCTATGGAAAACGCATACATTTCTGAAACGCACTGTACTTTGTAGTGTTTACTTCACTGCTAGCAGACTTCGAATGCAACAGCGGCCGTAAGTTCGTGTGGCTGACGGGAGCAAGAACATTAGTGAAGGGGTGGAAGTCAAGTACATTCAGAAACGCAGGTACAATAAAAATGCAAGTAAAAATAAAATGATGTCCCTGTATTATGCTTTAATAGTGTGTTTATTCAAAACAACAATTACGACTAATTGCTGAAATTTGCTTATGAAATGACGTTTAAAACAACGGAGTGGCAGAGTCCTTTTCGTTGTGATACAATTTTTATAATTTCCCACCCGCACGACCACCGAGAAGTAGGCCTACATCCTTTACACGGAAATTGGTCGCTGTTCTGAGATAAGTCCCACTGCGGAATAGCTCGGGAATCATCGTGTACACTGTGTTTACATGCGTGCGTTTTACAGAGAGAGATTCGAAGCCAGGTCTTTGTAACGAGAATAAAGAGCTCTATTGCTAAGCCATAAAGGCTTCGTAGGGAACATGTCGTTTCATGACATACAGATACGTTGCTACTACGACTTTATTTCATCCTCGGACCTCGATGCTAAATACTGTATTTCCCCTTGTGAATTTCGCGTTAACCCGAAAGGCACTTGGGAAAATTCACGCTGCAGGAGAGCGACCATTTTCTGTGTCAAAATGTGTACGAATACACTGATGAATGAATACAAAAATGGTTTGCTTACTTGTAAGTCGGTCCTTAACTAGATGATGATGATGATGATTATGATGATGATGATGATAATAATAATAATAATAATAATAATAATAATAATAATAATAAAAGTAATGTATGGAGAAAGTTATATACCGCAGAACTACAAGTATTGTATTCTTCACCTGACATAATTAGGTACATTAAATCGAGATGTGTGAAATGGGCAGAGCATGTAACACGTATGGGCGAATTCATAAACTCATATAGAGTTTTAGTGGAAGGCCGGAGGGAAAAAGACCTTTGGGGACGCCGTGATGTAGATCAAGGATAATATTAAAATGGATTTGTGGAAGGTGGTATATGTTGGTAGGGACTGGATTAATCTTGTTCAGGATCGGGACCGATGGAGGGCTCATGTGAGGGCGTCAATGAAACTGCGGGTTCTCTAAAAGCCATAAGTATATATCGTCGGCTTAGAGTGTAAACCTACTAAATGCCAAAAAGAACATTTTTACAAAGGAAGCAAAAAACTAAGTTTAAATTAACTCTGAAACTTTAGGATCATACAGAAGCAAAGTACAGGTGGCATTTGTACCTTTACTTTGGATTTGATCCTAAAGTTTCAGAGTTAATATAAACTCAGTTTTTTGCTTCCGTTGTAAAATTTTCTTTTTGGCGGTTAGCAGGTTTACACTCTAAGCCGACGATATATATATATATATATATATATATATATATATATATATAGTAAATAATAATAGTAATAACAAATTAATAATGATAATGATAATAGTAATAATAATAATGATAATAATAGTAATAATAATAATAATGATAATAATAATGATGTTAATGATAACAATTAATTCATTAATAATAATAATAATGGTAATAATAATGATAATGTTAATGATAATAATTTATTAATAATAATAATAATAATAATAATAATAATAATAATAATAATAATAATAATAATAATAATAATAATAATATTGCATCATGAACACATCCAACATATTAGAAATGTGAAAAAATGTTACGTGATTACTAGTCTACATGGATTGCTCGCACTGTACTATGCAGGGAATATAACACACGATAAGACATGGATAAATAATACATTTAAATGAAACATGGCATTAGACATACTTGCCAAATTCAAATATTTTGCGCAGTTATCTTTCTCTACTTACAAATATTTTTTGGGTATTAATTCCAGGCGCACTCGAATGGCAATAACTCTTTGGTCCTTAAGTTTTTGTTCACAAAAGTTCTTTTTCATTACATAGAATTTCACTTATGAAGAAGTTTATAAGAATATTTTTGTGAACGAACACGTGTCTCCGGATTCTTCAGTCTAAAACGTCGCTTCAATTTCATGTAACCTTTCTTTCTCACTAAACAAACATTCTCTGAGTTACAGTGAAAGTTATTTCACTCTATTTGTCGAACACTCACGTACAAATAATGCCACAATGAACACAACAACCGACCAATACATCCCCAATGACTCGAACTAGGTTGTGGACGTCTACATTCGTGACCTTTTGTGCGCGGCTGGGAAATCCACCGCTCGTTGGATCTTATGGTAGATCTGCTTACCACCGTCTTCAATAAAATTCTGAAAACTGAATTTATACCTAACCAATAGAAAACATGAAAAATAATTTTCCTGCAAAAAAAGGCGCCAAAGACATACTAAATAATTACACACCTCTCCGCCTGATATGAAACTTTAATAACCTCTTCCCCAAGGTCTTACAAATGTACTGGATGAAGACCAGCCTCAAGAACAGGCAGGCCTTCGCTCGGGCTACATCACTTTGGACCACTTGCAGACTATCAAACAGATCATGAAGAAAGTAGAAGGATTCAACTTACCATTCTATTTCGCATTTGAAGATTACACCAAAAAATTCGATTCTATAGAACATTCAATTGTACTGCAAATATTGTCAAGGTCGAGTCTAAGTAGCCTATATTCGGATGTTAACCAAACTATAAAGGGAATCGTCAACAAAAGTAGTTGCAGAAAGAGAAAACAACACTTCAAACTTGAATGGGGTGTGAGACAAGACAGTCCAATTGCCCCCAAACTTTTTACATGCCTACTAGAAGAAGTGTTTCGAAAAATTAAATTGGGGAAGAATGTATGACATTACTATGAACTGTTACATACTCACAAACTTAACATTTTCGGATGATGTAGTGCTCTTTGCTAGAACAGCTAACAAATAATGCTTCAAGATCTATGCAACTACATCACAGATGTTCAACTGTGAATGAATATGAACAAAACTGATGTCATAACTCGTGAAAAATGATCACATATCACCAATCAGGGTTAATTTAGTTGAGTTACAGTTAGTGATGTTGATCGATCAAAATATTTGATCGATTAAGTATTTGAATTTAATCGATTAATCGATAGATCAATCGAGTTTTGATCGATTTCAAGAAACGTTTTAATATACTGTAATATACAATTATTGTTAAATTTAGCTTGTGTTTGGTGATAAGCATAAGTTAAATATTAAATGCTGTATATCTGTACAGTATATATGGTCTCGTTATATTACAAAACAACTATTTTAATTACTTACTAACATATTTGTTATGAGGCTTATAATTTATTATGTCAATTTCTCCAGGAATTTTTGAGCCAAACAGAAATAACAAAAAGTATGAAGACTCACCTAGTTAATACTGCTTCATCCATGATTTTAAACATGTGAGTGCATTCACATGATCCGAATTAAGTACCGCTCTACGTTTAATAACAATGTTTCCTGCATCACTAAACACGAAAAACCTTTTTTTCTGTCAAGCACTTCTCCTCGATCGTTCAATTTAAATCCAAACGTTTCACCGAGTTTACCCCTCAAATTTCATATGACATAATGGAGTTTACACTTTTCACAGATCATAGAAAACTGTTTTTTTTTATCAAATTAAACACACAACTTTCATACACAAACTGAGTACAGAAAATGCAACTGCAAAAGTACAGCGGTCGAAACAGAAGACTGGCCCTTATTGTAATCGAATTACCAGATTTTACAAAGAGATGAAGATAGTTATAAGCCGCATTTGACGAGAAGATCCGAGCAAGGAATGTGAGTTATTTCCCCACTCTTATAACCTATCCCCGACACGGAACCTGCCGGCCATTGATTGAACCTTTTTTGTCCCAGAGCCGGTCAATGACACCACTCCCATCCAAATGCTCCTTCAAGAACACTGAGTTATTGGCTTACTCTATCCTCTTAACGTACGTTTTCCTCGGTGCGATTATTTCGATGATCGTTCAACGATGATCGTGGAACGATAATCGTTGAGCACTATTTCTTTGTATTTCCTATGGAGCTGTTTTCCTTCGAGCGACTGCCGCTAGAGTCGTTAACGACGATCGTACGTCTTGAATAGTCGTTCAGGAAAAGGTTGAATATAATCGTCAGTCGCTAACGTTTATTGTGAGAAAGACGTGTGTCATGGCTCCTTCGTTTTCTGACGCCGATGATGAAATTTTCTCGAGGAAGTGGCGAATCATCCCTCACTCTGTCAGCTGTCACATGCGTCCTACAAGGATCAAAGGGTCAAGGACAATATATGGGCTCAGTTTGTCAATAAAGTTGGAAAATTAAGTTATTAATTAAGTTATTTAAATTTTTGATACAGTCTCTCTTCATTTTTGAACTCAAGGAGACGGTGTTTTTTTTTTTTTTTTTAGCTCTTTTCATCCCATACGTATGGAGAAGTATTTCGTCGTCTTCCATCTCCTCAATCAAAAGGCATTTAAGTAATCTTTTACGTCTACTCATTAAACTCATTCTGTTAAACACAATCTTCCTCTAGAACAGCCGTGGCGAAAATGTGACTCACGAGCACATTGTGGCTCGCAATGATAGCTATGCATTTCTCTTGCTTCCTACCGTCTCCAACCCCCACCCTCTCACTCACTGGAGTCAAACTCCGTTCCATTTGTATTTGTCTCTGACCTCTCGAAACATGTACCTCTACAAAAACGAAAGTTTCAAAGTAGGATGGGAGGATGCATTTTTTTGCTGCCAATATGATGAGAATATTAAATGTATGATTTGTTCACAAGTATTACGAGGAAAAGGTTGTGTAACATAAAGCGGCATTATACTACATGTTACTCATGAAACATTAAAAGGTTGTGTTATTATTATTATTATTATTATTATTATTATTATTATTATTATTAATCATCATCATCATCATCATCATCTCTGTACGCCGATCCTTTTTCAGTAGATGTACGAATAATACGGTTAGATCTTCAATTTAAACTCACAGATTTACAACGTGATGTTAAATGAAAGTTATATGTAAGAACTTGAAAAATGTTGAACTTTTCAAATCTTTGCCAAAAAAAATAAATATCCGAAGCTTCGTTCATTCGCTTGCTCTGTTGAAGCCATATTCGCTATAACTTGCGTTTGTGAAAAAATATTTTCAGCAATGAAAATAGTAAAAACCAAATTTAGATCACGACTGACAGAGAAATACCTTCATGATCAACTACGACTGGCAGTGTGACATCATTCCTGATTTTGAAACTCTGTCGCAGAGACATTCTGAAGACAGTTAATTTTAGGTTGTGATAATATGTCCTATGTTTTCTTATTCATTTCTTTCTTCGTTACACGTACTAAACATTAGTTTGTAGCCTTGTACTGTATAAAATTATATTTGAGTGCTTGGCGTAAGGAAAATGAAAATCCGTTAATTAGTCAGACAGTTGCTTCACTTCCCGTTCGGATGTCCTCCTCCCTCCATAGGTGCTATACACGTTGCAGATTACACAGTGGCTCGGCGCACGATCACATTTTCGCCACGGCTGCTCTAGAACGATGCGATTGCAAATGAAAACACGCGACTAGTGAAAAATCAACAAATCGTAGACGCTCCGAACAAAATGGTAACCAACGATTGTCGTTCAACGTTTCATCGTTCAACAATAATCGTTGAACGATCATCGCAATAGTCACACCGAGGAAAACGTACCTTTACCCCGCAAGAACCATACTCCCCTCGCAGGGATCCTCTCGTGAAATTTGGACAGTACACTCTCACTTTCACACGATGTAGACATGGCTATTTTATAAGGGATGAGGGAGACGAATCCCAGAAAAGTATGTATTTCATATGCTAGGAAGATGAGCTGACAACAAGGTGGAAGTTTTTTTGGAAAACCACAAAACTTAATAAGGGTTTCGCATTGTGTTTCAACTTTCAATAGAGGTAGACTAGATCACTGTCCTCATATCTCCATCTCTTTCTGAAGTGTTTGTGCAAAGATTTTTCCTATGCTACCTGCTTTGCAGTACTATTGTGCTTTTAAGTAGGCCTAAGCAATTTCCGAGAGAGGACTATTGTCGGAATTTTAGTACGAGTTTGTATTAACAAAATAATAATTAATATCAACTACAACCGATTAATTATAATCGACTCGATTATTCGATTAAATATTTTGATCGATTAATCTTACAACAGAAATTGATCGATTAATCCATTAAATCACACAACACTCGTTATAATACGGAGTATGTCTATCTGGGTTAATTAGTTGCCTTCCAGCTCTACGTGAACAAATAACTGAAAAGAATGGCCCTAGCATGGAAAGCATTCTAATCCTTAAAATTAATACTACTAGACAAGAGTCCACATCTGTGGAGTAATGGTCAGCGCGTCTGGCCGCGAAACCAGGTGGCTCGGGTTCGATTCCCGATCGGGGCAAGTTACCTGGTTGAGTTTTTTCCGGGGTTTTCCCTCAACCCAATATAAGCAAATGCTGAGTAACTCTCGGTGCTGGACCCCGGACTCATTTCACCGGCATAATCACCTTCATCTCATTCAAACGCTAAATAATGTAAGATGTTGATAAAGCGTCGTAAAATAACCTACTAAAAACTACTAGACAAGAATTTAAACCGCAAAAAAAAATTTGAAGTTCATAAACCTGCATTTTTCCAACATTGTTGTATAGCTGTCAAGCTTGGTGTCTGACAGAAATTCAACAGAAAAACATCCAAGTACTGTATAAAACGAAAAATCTTAATAGTAATCTTCAGAGGTAAGAGTTACTACTGCAAGGATAAGGGAGAAGACAAGTACAGAGCACACGGCCCGACGAGTCACTAAATAGGGAGGTCACATGGCTAGAGTTCAAGACAACAGGTGGGCAAAGATTTATATTATGTGGGATCTTTACTTTTGCAAGAGGTATCGATGCAGATCGATAACCGTATGTTTCAAGAAAATCGTCAGAGTGCATTGGTCCAGTGCAGCGAGGATTTCAAGTAGCCTATATGGAGAAGTCTACAAGAAACATAAACCAGATGACTATCATATCATCATTGTTGATCTAATATCCATCTATTGTATGTAGAATTCATGAGTATGCGAATGTTATTAGATCTATGAGTGATAACAAAATGAACTTGAGTATAGCTCACGTGGATTAGCTCAAACCGTGAATCTGTATACGAGCTCACCTTTCTTAGGAAATCTTAGCCTTATTGGAATATAGACGATTACCAGTAATTCACTCACTCACTCACTTGCCCACTTAAATGAATTTTAATTACCAATTTCCAAATTACAACCGGGAGTCATGTTAGTTAAATAATAGTTATAGTGCGGCCAGGTCTGTCCATGCAGCTTTCATTCAGCTTAAAACAATAAATTAGTTACTTTGCTTACATTCAAGTTAACAACTTAAATAGAGGATTAATTAAACTGTTGATTATCAGGGCTAACGGCTTCAAAGTTGACAAGGGAACATTCTCTACCTATGAATAGCGATTTCAATAAAAATTATCACAATTGCTAAGTTTGAGTCAGTAAATAATCTGGTAATAGTCACTCATCTAGCTTTTCCCTCATTAAAGAAATGTAATGTGTTTAATTACACGTATTATACTCCGCTCTTACACGTAACTACCACTACCACTGTACTGACTGCTCATCTGCCTAGCAACGCAGCGCCACTCGAAAACCTATTAGTGTACTTGCAAGAAACAGTATCGGAATAATGACTACGATTTTAAGAAACGTTGTTTGTTACATACACACACATCAACCACGTATACAATAGTATAATTTTATTATCTACAAATACCTGAATCATTATCATCTGTGATAATGTCGCTCTGTTACGAAATGATCAGGGCAGAGAGTCCTTTTGCAGTACAAACATGTCACAACAGGAGTTTAACAAATACTACTTCCAGTACGCAGAATTATTTGGAGAACATTACTGAAATCGTTTATGTCCTTTTCTGTCACATATCAACATTTGTGCCAAGCATATATCAGCACGTCTCGGAGTTCGGGTGAACAGAACTGATGATTAGGCAGCGCATTTTCATTCCCAAACGTACAGAGGATCGAGTAGTTTCGTCTGGTAGCTACATTTGCTACGTCACGTGGATACGTAAGCAAAGTCGAACTGCAAGCAGGTACGCATGGGGCCATTAAATAATAATAATGTTGTAATGTATTATAAATATGCCTCTGTAACGTCATATGACGTACAAACATCATTCTCTTAGTTTAAACAAATTTTATATGATATTCTTAAAAGATTTGCATTTCATAACCTCAAAATATATGTTTTCGTTCACTGCATAGGTGATAGGTTTTGATAAATGAAGTATTGTGTAAAATATAAATATTGATAATTTGGACATTGATTTTTGTTGTTATTATTTTGTCCCTATAACGTCATGTGACGTAGGAAGATCATTTTCTTAGTTTAAACAAAGTTTTACTGGCAGTTATAGTAAAAGATATGAATTTCATAATCTCAGAATATATATGTTTTGTTCACCGTAACGGAGTTGATTTCGTTAAAAGAATTAATTGAATATATTATATTTACTAGATTATTTCCAGTTAATGTGTATGATGTTTATTATTATGTTCTATGATATATATTGTATACTATATACATTATATATTACAGAACATGGTATATTCTGAGATTATAAAATGCATATCTTTTACTATAACTGCCAGTAAAAATTTGTTGTATAAAGAAAATGTTCTTCCTATGTCACATGACGTTACAGGGACAAAATAATAATAATAACAAAAATCAATATCCAAACTATCAATATTTATATTTTACACAATATATACAAATAATTCGTTTATCAAAACCTATTCCGTCGCAGTGAACGAAAACATATATTCTGAGGTTATGAAATGCAAATCTTTTACGAACATCACATAAAATTTGTTTAAACTAAGAGAATGTTGTTTCTACGTTATATGACGTTACAGAGGCATATTTATAATACATTACATCATTATTATTTAATGGCCCCATGCGTATATACCTGCTTGCAATTCGACTTTGCTTACGTATCCACGTGACGTAGCAGATGTAGCTACCAGACGAAACTACTCGATCATCCTCTGTACGTTTGGGAACGAAAATGCACTGCCTACTGATGATACATAACAGAATGCATTTTTAGAATAAATATTCTATCACGTAAATTTTCTATCGATTCCTGAGTAATTCGTTTGGACCTGAAATAATCTTCTACTCTACGAATCACAAGCTTATAGGCTACTGTCTAAAAATATATACATATAATGGCTGTATAGACCGCGTTGTTTTGGGTGAGTTAATGTCCATACTTATAGTTTTTCCATCCAGCAAGCGAATTATTTACTCATTTGTAAATATATTTATATCTGTTTGTCCACTCCAGGAATCTAAAAGTAGTAAAGTATCTCTCTGTACATCAGGAATGAAAATTTTCTTCAGCCAAATTCCTACATGGAGTTTAGAGAGTTTGCCTGATGAGATAGCACTTACTACAATATTAAAAGAGGCTTTCCTCTCTATCAATTGCTTTAGTCTAGGACCAAATTCGCCCTTCGGTTCTTGAAAACATATAAACAATCGTGAACCTAACACACCAGCAGAGTACATATGAATTTGGATAGTATAAGAATGTGTTGTGGGTGTTATGGACTGCGCTACTACAAGTGTGTTTTTTTCACCTTGATGAGAAAGTGTCCTGCCAGAAGTCATTTCATATTCAAAACGATATTGGTCTGTGTTAAACACACTGTCGGAACTGTAATGGTTTTCATCAATGATTTTATTAACATCTTTTACGAATTCATTGGCTTTGTCAATGACTTCAGATTCATTTTAAATTTCTTTACGAGAAATAAATTTAGTGATTTTACGTGTGGTGATATGATGAGTTTTCTTAAATCGATAATAAATGTCTGTGAGGCACCAAGAGAATAATTGTGTTTTATGCGAACATTAATACCCACTGTTTTAGATTATAGTCATGCACCGGAAGACCTCGTTGGCGCAAAGTTTTAAATGCATTCATAATTTTTTTATAGTCGACAACACATGATGTTTAGGAGGCTTTTTAAAATAATCTACTGCCTTATATACAAAACCGGTGGTGCATTGGAATTTTTTTGCAGTTGATAATATTATATGCTTATTAGTTCCTTTTGGGGTCAGTTTTTCCACGTGATCATTAATTTTTTTTATATTTATTGATTATTTCATCGCATCGGTTAAAGTGGTTGTCTGTGCCTTAAATGGAGATGACATTTCATAGGTACTCACTTGTTGATGGAGATGTGTCTGTGTCATCGGGATTCACAAGTTCATCACTGTTTTCACTGTCAGACGCACTATCTACATCTAATGAGTCATACATCATAACTGCACCTCTATATTGATATTTATCCTGAATCAAGTCAAATAGTTCATAAGTGAAAGAATGATCATCAATACCGTCTTCCTGTAGTTGACTGAATTTTGAATCGACTAGATTTTTTAGAATGTATATGACATTGACTGGATTAATGGATATCATTTTTAGAAATTAAAACTGTGAAAATAAAAGAAAATACTCTCAAATACCCGAATTAGGGCTGCACACAAACATAATAATTCTTATAGATGCTTCCAAACTAAATTGAATGTCTTATCACTTTTGTTATTCTTTAAAACCTATATAGGGTACTATACAACCATTTCTTTTCATAACACCACTTCCACATGATTAATCAGAAGACACTAGCATACAACTCACAGTACAGCAACTGCAACCCCTCTCTATACTCAGACATGATTTGAAGGTCACATACCACGTTGCGTGTAAGAGCGGCGTATAAGACGTGTAATTAAACACGTTATATTTCTTTAATGAGGGAGAAGCTAGGTGAGTGACTATTGCCAGATTATTTACTGACTCACTTAGCAATTGTGAGAATTTTTATTGAAATCGGAGTTCATAGGTAGAGAATGTTCCCTTGTGAGAACCTGAAAAAATCGAGTGCAACGGTTCAAGTATAACATGAGGACATACTAGGTATATACAGTGCAGGCCATTAAAACTCACTCCTTATGGTTCATCCCTGTTTGATTGATTGATAATTCATTCACTAATAAAATTCACTCAGCCACTAATTCACTCACTTACTAATCCATTCATTCATTTACTTATTAATTAATTCATTCATTCATTGTATAAAACCATAATTTCAAAAACATAACCTGGAAATCTCAAGTCATTACCACCATGGAACAATTTAAGAGCTTAATTTCAAAGTGTCTTAAATCCAAAATTGTTCATTTTCAATTTTTCCACATGATAAGACACATTATATATTAATCTATCATGTAACAAAATATTATGTTCCTAATAGTCTTATGTCACGTGTTTAAACGGTTGTGAATGTCATGTTTGTTTCCAAAGTGTCTTTATACTTCAGTTGTTTTTATTTCCAATACGTCTTATATCCATTTGACAAACCCGGTGACTCCTCAAAATCACGAGACTCATCATGGCTGCTCCCATGATGCTTCTTGCAACATGGCGAGTAACAACTCGTAATTTTAAACTTGTGTAGTGTTTTCTTGTCTATTTATTTGTGAATATTGACAAAAATGGCTAGCTTTGAAGCAGAAGTAGTGCGTCCTACAGAAAGGACAGCGTGTAAAAGATCACGAACACCTTCAGAGTGGGCTGAAACCAAGGAAAAGCAATGTAAATATGCTTCCGTACCGAAACTTGTTTGCAATCACACTGATGGACAATCTACCCCGTGCTGAAAACGTTTCCACATAATATTTTATAATCAAAAAAGCAAAATAGAACAAGATTCGTTTATAACAAATGCTATATAAGTGAAGAAAACACAACATGTTAGGAGGAAATCAATGAATGAAATAGATAATATGCTACATTCCACTTTGTCCTGCAATATCCTTATGGGGGAATGTTGTACTTTTGACAATTACATTTTTTGATGTCGCAAAGTTGACTAACCTAACTCCATTGTCATGACTAGTTACGTATAGGCCCCTATTTTCCAATAATCGGTTTAAAAATATCCTCCCGTCGTACTTTAGCATTGAAATCCCCCAACAAAATTTTCATGTGGTATCTAGACAACTGATCAAAATTGAGTTCCAATTCCTCATAGAAACTATCCTTTATGTGGTCGTCTTTCTCTTCTGTAGGGGCGTGAGCATTTATAACTATGTATGATATCGCACCATCTACCCTTAAGTACTAAATACGATAATCTGTCACTGATAAATTCGACCTTTTTTACTGTTGATTTTCTCCTATAGATGTGCAAAATACATCATGTTACATTACTAATTGCACAAGAAATCTCAGTTTTCTACGATTTGTCTCTTTGGCACTTACAATTTTTTTTTATGTCCAGTCTTCAATAATGGTAATGTGAGGACTACTAATGCGGCTGAAGCATACCACAGCAAACTGGATGAAGGATCTTATAAGCCGCATCCTCCCATTTTCACGAAATAGACTTTTAAAACAATAGCCTACTGTCATTATGCTGAAATTTCACGAAGTACAGACAAGTGGTCGAGCTAGAAAACATAGTGCAGAAAGGAAGAAGGAAAACATCATCTTCATTATACAGCAGTGTCAGCTGTACTACAATAATGAAGAACTAACACGTATCCAATACTTCGTAAACATCGGATACCGCGCTTAGGTAAGTAAACATATCATTTGATATTGCAGTGTTGCAAAATGTACTATGTGTGTGCCGATTTGACATAAAATATGCACCGAATTGAAAGTGTGCCCATATGATGCATAATGTGCCGAAATGACAGGCAGCCGTCCCCAGAGGAGAAAGAAAAATTTCTACTTTCCGACCAGGAATCAGATCCAAAGCCTCTGAATGGTAATTCTACAACCAGTTCGTTCCAAGACTAACCTAGAACTGTTCACCTGTTGTGTATGTAGTAATAATGAATGTATATATTGCCGCTATATTGTCCACATTAGACGTCACTTGCGAACGGATCACCATTTAAACGTAAAAAACGATTTATAATCACGTATAAATTAGCCGCCGGTAATTATGTATCAAGTATTGGCCAAGCTGTCATCTTCGTCAATAGAGGTTCAGGAAACATACTTTCCTGATAGAGTGTAGAGAGGCTGAAAATATGCCTATCATAAGAAACGTTGAAAATGCAATTAAAGTGTTTGTAAATGTTTGGTAATAAATGTGCCCTGGAATTCTATTACGAGAAGATGGACTGGCCGATGCTTACTACATAAGTACTACGATCTTTTTCCATAGTAATCTTTACCTCTCCCTAATGCTTTCTTCTGGTGCGGTCCAGGCTTTCAAACACCCAATGTCCAGAAATTTTCACTTGGACATCTCGAGCAAAATTAAGTACGGTTCTTAAATTACATATCTCATCAACACATGCCATTAATTACTACATATGAGAGGGGAATAGTTCTAGATTGAATTGGAAAGTATTGGGTGCTCTGAAAGTAAAACCACGTGCTTTGTACTCTATACTTTCGTAGTACGCAAATTGTTAAAGTAAAATTTTGCCTCCTTTGGTCTAGTTCTTCTGTAGATTTACCTTCTAAATTTCTAGATAGCATGCTATAGGAGAAGTGAATAGTAGAAGGAAGAAGAATAAAGTGCATAAGATTTGCTGATGGTATGGCGTTGTTAGCAGAAGAGGAAATCATACTAAAGGATATGCTACTGGAGCTAAATGACAGGTATGAGCAGTATGGGATGAAGATAAATGCAAATAAGATGAAGAGCATGGTCATAGGAAGAAAAATG
Source organism: Periplaneta americana (assembly GCF_040183065.1). Taxonomy (NCBI): domain Eukaryota; kingdom Metazoa; phylum Arthropoda; class Insecta; order Blattodea; family Blattidae; genus Periplaneta; species Periplaneta americana. The sequence goes on along the minus strand of NC_091122.1, from coordinate 87,370,567 downwards.
CAGGAGATAAACTTGCGAATTCTAAATGAGACAGTAGAGTAAGTGGACAGCTTCAAATACTTGGGGTGTACTATAAGCAGTAACATGAGCTGCTGCCAGGAAGTCAAAAAGAGGATAGCAATGGCCAAGGAAGCTTTTAATAGAAAAAGGAGCATTGCCTGCGAACTTCTGGAAAAAGAACTAAGGAAGAGACTAGTGAAGTGCTTTGTATGGAGTGTGGCATTGTATGGGGCAGAAACATGGACATTACCTCGAAGTGAAGAGAAGCGAATAGAAGTATTTGAAATGTGGATATGGAGAAGGATGGAACATGTAAAGGGGATAGGCAGAATAAGAAATGAAGCTGTATTGGAAAGAGCGAGTGAAGAAGGAATGATGCTGAAACTGATCAGGAAGATGAAAAGGAATTGGTTGGGTCACTGGCTGAGAAGAAACTGCCTACTGAAGAATGCACTGGAAGGAATGGTGAACGGGAGAAGAGTTCGAGGAAGAAGAAGAAGATATCAGATGACAGACGACATTAAGATATACGAATCATATGAGAAAAGAAAGAGGAAGGCAGAAAATAGGAAAGACTGGAGAAAGCTGGGTTTGCAGTGAAAGACCTGTCCTTGGACAGGACACTAAATGAATGAATGAATGCTGACAATATCGGACATCCAAAAATTTATGTCGATGGTTTTTAATTAAATAATAATAAAGTTCTTCAGACATATGTACCACGAAACACCAAAGCAAAGTTATTATTGAAAATCAATGAACCTATAACCAACCATAGTTAAACTTTTAAATTAAGTAATTTTCCCTCTGTGCTAGTTAATTTCCTTCTCTTGATAAAAATGGTTGGCAGGTATAAAACTGAATGCTTCGGGGAAGTATTTATATTAATAGTGAATGAGACAATAACTTGATTTTTATAAATGGCATCTAACTCATGCTTTGAATCTAAACTCTACCGAAAAGTTAACAATTTGTAACAGAAATGTGCGACTTTGTGTGTCGCCGCTGCATGACTATTTCTACATATTCGCATGTAAATTGTACACAAACTTTAAAACGTTGTGGGAGGTCCACTTCCACGGAGTGTTTTAATGTGATTTATATCTCTTACCTTATAGCACACAGGGGACGCAGCGGAAAGGGCCAACTTTTAAGAGATACGCTTGTAGACGTATATAATCATTTTTAGTAAAATAAATTCCAACATTTCTCCTGCGTACGAAGACTGAAAATTCGAATGAGGTTGGGAATCATATGAAAGTGTAGTTATAAAACGTGAATTTTGGATTGTGTGATTCATGACAGCAATTATCAAGTAGAGTCCCAAATCTTATGAAATTGTAACATACTAATGAATTTTAAGTATGTATAAAATTGTGTGAGTCCCGCGCCGTAGTGTTGTGACCTAAGTTGTTACGCCTGGATTCGCGTTACGAAAGGAGAGCTGGTTCGAATCCTCATGGGGAATAAATTTCTCATGAAATCTCAGTGTATGGGAGCGGTGCCCACCCGCATCGTGGAAAGTTTGGAAACTATAGTACTGTAGGTAGCGAAATCTAATTTCGCGAATCAACTACAAGGACACACTTTACGTTTCGTTTTCTAAAAATTATTGGACGTATCAAAAAACTTATTTGACAAAACTTGTTCGTATTGACTTCATCTATTATCACTGTGAATTAATGTAGTAGTTTCACTTCCACCCAATACAGATACTAACTTATATATACACATAGGCTACACATAACTAGAATACATGTATGCACTGAGGCATACGTACATACATAGGCCTATATACATACATACATAGGGTTACATAGATTGCGTACATACATACATGCATACATGCATGCATGCATACATACAACATACATACAACATACATACATAGGGTTACATAGATTGCATACATACATACATACATACATACATACATACATACTACATACATACATACATACATACATGCATACATACATACATACATACATACATAGTCCCGATTATATTTGTCTTATAGGCTGTGCATTATAGTGTACAGTGTGTAGTAATCGGAGTTACGTGGCAACATACTGTATACCGCGAATTTCATATTTCTTCAGTTGTAGTCCTTGACATGAAAGCTGACGAACTAGCATTTTGGCTAACAATGACTCTTGATTTGACGTAACTGAGAAAATCCTGGCTATATGAGGGGAAAAATGGAATCGCGTGTGAGCGGCAGAGGTGTGCGTCCGGTGATTAATGGGATGTGATATGGCGATAGCCTGGAATATTTTACAAATGTCTGCAGTTCAAGCTATGCGCCATATGATAAATGCCATTTATTCGAACCTGGTGGTCAGTGTGAAGGAGTGTGATCATCGAAGTTTGAAGTAAACCGGCGTGTGGGGGAGAAGCAGGGGATGCAGGGTGTTAGCACAGTAGAATGGTAGATCGAGCCCTCTATATGAAGTCCTTCTATACTGCACACATACATACATACGTACATTGGCTGGCTACTATATGAAGTTGGGCAGCAGGGTGTGGGGTGGGTGTATAACGAACGGATGCAACGCCGCTCTCCTAGTTCCCTGTGGGATTCGCTCATTATTTCATCCCTCTCCTCCTCCTCCACCCCTCTATCGTGTTGCACGTCTCCCCCAGTTCTCTCTCTCTCTCGTTGCCTTCATTACTATTCTCGGGCCATCGCCTTCGTTGGCTTCGCACCGGCACGTTACCCCTATGTCTCTGCGCACGTCCTCAAGTACTACGAAATTCGAGTCCCTAAACGCATCATCTTACAATGTCGTCTAGGTCGTCCTCGGTGGTCTAGTGGTTATCGTGCACGTCATTAGATCCGGTCATCGCGGATTCAAATCTTGAACAGGAAAATGGACCTGTGTGTGTACATGCACGTGCGCGTTAGGCTTACGTGTATGTTCACTATACCAGTTCCGTTTTTGGGCAATATTGTTCATTCGTTCATAATGTTCTACCCAAGGGTAGGTCTTTCACTGCAAACCCAGCATTCTCCAATCTTTCCTATTTTCTGCTTTCCTCTTTGTCTCCGCATATGATCCATATATCTTAATGTCGTCTATCATCTGATATCTTCTTCTGTCCCGAACTCTTCTTCCGTTCACCGTTCCTTCCAGTGCATCCTTCAGTAGGCAGTTTCTTCTCAGTCAGTGACCCAACCAATTCCTTTTCCTATTCCTGATCAGTTGATATTGTTAGATAACGTTGAATAATTGAGAAGTGAGAGACGCCTACTTGTGCTTGTGTCCGTTTCAGCTTGTTTTAACAGCTGTCGCTATGATCATGTCTCGAGTATTTCTTACAATTATCTTGGCTTCGTTTACGAGAGAGACGTTCAGTTCATTTACTCTGTTTGCTGTATCGGATTTTAAATAATTCCACACCTATTTACCTAGTTTCTCGCTTCACACTTTTAGCATCCCACCACAACCGTGATACACGTTCACAGCATAACCTTCTTCTATCAATTCCAAATCATCAAATATCTCTCTACTCTGCTTCCTTCACAATTCTTGTCACAGGAAATCAGGAGCGGTCGGAGTCTAAAGTATTTTAAGTACAATCTACTTGGAAATGTTTTTATTGAACAGAACTAGGCTCTTGCGGAAGTCTCTAAATAGTCCTAAATTACCAAGTTGTTATTTTTGTTTCTCCTCTCTCTCTCTTTTTTTTCTTTTCATTATCTTCATATATTATTTAATCATTTGTAGCTGTATGCCATATAGTACGATTTTGCTATTCAACTTTTTATGTCTTGTAACCCACATGTATTCTTCTATTAGTATATTAACTATAGCCTATGCTATATCTCAAGTGAATTAATCGTCGAATTTATTTCGAGCAGTTTATGTCTTATAAATTATATATATATATATATATATATATATATATATATATATATATATATATATATATATATATATATATATATTCATTCCTCTTATGTTATGTAACTGATTTGATTATATGTAATTTTCTACTTTATTTTATATTCTCCTTATATTATGTAACTGATCTTGACTGTTTGTAATTTTCTACTATATTTCATATAATTTATAAGGTAGATATCTTTTTTGTGTTATTTTTTTGTAATCTATCACATAATTTTGTATTTCATGTATAGTATTGAAACCTGATTGAGTGGAAGAGAAGGCCTTATGGCCTTAACTCTGCCAGGCAAAATAAAACTACTAATACTACTACTACTACTACTACTACTACTACTACTACTACTACTACTACTACTACTACTTTTGTGACGTGTCCCCAGCCTGTATGCAACAATCACAAGTAATCAGATGATGTCATTTTGCTTTGCTTGGATTTACAAGGGCTGGACCCTAGTCTTGCAATTGTGCAAGCTTTAGTCCACTGTGAGCCCTATAAATGCGATGATTTTCCAAGTCCGACAGATGGCCAGGGTGGCATTCATGAATCTGACGCTAACAGGTGGTCATCATGCTTCAGCCCCTGATAGAGCCAGGTCGCATTTCGCGGTAGAGTAGCCTGATATGCCTCAGCCCCTGATAGAGCCAGTTACCATCTGCGCACAAATAGCTTGATAAGCGTCAGGGACCCGGAGTACTAAGAACTTCCTACAGTATATCAGCATGCAAACCCATAGGTCTACTACCTCCAAGACTTCACTCCAGCCTATTTTTAAATATTGCAGATAGATAAAATGAGGGGAGGTGGAGAGTGATAGATGGAAACGGGAATATTCCGAAAAAAAAACCCTCTGCAACATTTGTTTTGTCCACCACAAATTCCTTCACGACGTGGCTGAGGATCGAATCTGGGCCGTCTGTATGGAAGACCAGCGTTCTTGTAATTGAGCCACAGATGCAGCCGAATGATGTCCTAGTTGGTGTTTGCAGACGGTCATCGACACGGAGGCATTGGAGATGTTCGTTCCGATCCCAAGAATGTGAGAATTTGTCAATATTATTATTATTATTATTATTATTATTATTATTATTATTATTATTATTATTATTTTGACTAACTGCATTGACTCCCTACCTGTATCCACTCAGAACCACTCAGAGTCCTTTAAATTGAGTACCCAGTTGTTTCTGAGTGTGTTATTATTCGCGAAGTCTCGCACAAACATAGAGAAGTTAGTCCGATTCTAAATATTTGAAGGGTTCCGTCAGAGAACAAAATCACTTTCTTACATTTTAAAAGTTTGATAAAATCCTAAAATCAAGAAATGCATTATAATTGTCAAATATGTATATGAAAGTGTTGTTTTGGTAGACCTATTCATGCTGTAATTTAAGATATGAAACGTGATATATTATAAATATTTTATAATAATAGATCTATTACATATTTTAATAAACAATGTGTACCACCATATGGCTTGTGATTATACCTGGTGTACTGGCTCTCATTTTGTTAGCATACATTGCTTCAGTAATGTGATAAATAAAGTCACAAAATTAACAAAGGTGAAGTTACATATACGATACGGTTTTCAATACCTAATTACAGCTGTTAATTCAAATTTTTCTCACTCCAAGAGGCAAGAAAAAATCCTGAATAACATTTGTAATGTACTTCATAAGCGAGATTAAATCTTTCAGTTTATTTTTATTTATTTTTAACTTGTTTCGGTATTTCTCTGGAAGACTGAACGAAATTAAAGCAGGACTTCGTCCCCAGCGCCCATAGGCGGAGAGAACCGTTTCCTTGTGGGGGCAAACCAAAACCATATAATCACGATAAAACGAGATTATGGGGGACATCATTTACCTCCTCTCCCATTATAGCTTGACCTTGGTACAGTATATCGGAATATGATCATTTAAGGGGCTAGATACACCTTTGACTAGTAAAATATTAGTGATATTAAAAATTCTGCCACCAGGTAACCTTATGCTCTAATGAATTGAAATTTTTTATGGTTGTTGTCCATTATATCTACTATCATATAGCATTTTAAAATTTTGAAAATAAATGTCACTTATTATAGTAATTATTCTATAAAAATACTCTGATCGCTAGGCCATGAAACATTATTTTCATGATAAATTCCTTAAATATAAGAATTTTCACATGTTTCTTATTTTAAATTGTTCAAAATAACCATATGAAGAAGCTGTGGTAAAATAAATTATTTATCTTTACGGAAAATATTTTTTTTTCTTGGGATACATACAGTAGAACAAAAAATTCAAATTTTAGCAATGCATATTTTTTTTCAAAAAATAAAATATAAAAGCAACTGCAAAGATTTTACTACGGCTGCTAGATCTAAACACACTGAACAAGCATGCAAAGTTCCATGCAGATATCTTTAAAACTGTAGAAGTTATGAAGAAAACAGTCTCAAAAAATTAAAGTTACGGGAAACGAGCGACAAACTTACCAATAGGTGGAAAGCTGTGAAGTTCTTCAAAATTCTCCTGCTGCATACACTACTCCCTCTTTATCGCTAACTTTGGCTTCTATTTCTAATCTTAGTCTCTTCCTGCACTTCCTGGCTTCTTTTGTAGCTTGTAGAGCCCTTTTATTTGCAGATTGTATCCGAGTTGTGTCCTGCTCCTCCAATGCTTGTAGGCAGTACTTGCCAATAACTAGACCTAACAATTTCATTACTTTTAATCTGGCCTTCATACCATTATTGAAAGTAATTACTGCATCATTTACAGCCACTTTCACTATTTTATGACCAGCAAAGCCTACTTTAGGACATATTTTCCATATTTTGGAATTCAGCGACTCGTTGTTATTTTGTGTAAAACCACCAACACACCTCTTGAGTAAGTCAGTGGACACGAGATTTTTGAACACTGGCTTTATTGCCTCCATGATGGCTGGAGCAAGATTATTCTTGTGTTTGTAGCTGTCCACAGTTTTTTCTTCCACTGCTCGTTGGTAAGGACACCAAGATTCCAGGCCTTTTGGACAGAAATTGTGAACTGGATTGTGATCAGATGACATCTTATGATACCAGATAGCCCAAATTGCAGTTCTCATATAGTCTACTGATCCACAATTAGCTCTAATTGCATTACCGTAATATACAGTGAGTGTGTTGATCACTGCATCAGTCAGTCTGTTTCTGCCACCCAATGTTTTACCATCACTCAATTTTTTCCCTTTCATTGAGTCCTTCAATTTCTTGAGGTTTGTTCTCATCCTCTTCTGCACATGACCAACACACTCCTTTTTAGTGATTTGCACTTCTGGTCCATAAGGTTGGCCATCTGATACAGCTTTGTAACTCTTTGTGTCCCCATCAACGATGTAGTTTATGTATCTCAGCTTGTGTTTTTCAACACTACGAGAAAAAATCTTTTTCATGCCTTCTACTTCCATGCAGCCAGGATTGCCATCATGGTTTATGCTGCAGTCATTTTCATGTGTCTCCCACCATTCTAAATACTCTATAGTATCCGTTTTATTCTTCCACACCTCACAAGCTTTACAGTGCAGCGAGGGAACATGAGTGTCTAAAACTTTCCCACAAGTGGTTCCAATTACAGTACATACACCATGTTGTGAACTGTGGCCTCTGGTAAGCCATGTACCATCGCAACTCACAGAAACATCTCTACTGTTGGTTAGTCTAGCTTCTTCCTCTGCTGCCATACTTATAGATTCATTAGCCACTGCACTTGTTGCATCCAGAATTCTCTGATTGATCATATTATATGTAGTCTTTTCTACAGGCGGTGACAAATTCATAAGTGCACAGAACACCTTTATGCTTGCTAAGCCCTGACCAATGCACCTCATTGCATATATAATTCTTCTATTTACACTATATACATTATTATTTTGTCCTAATTTGTAACAGTTGTCAAACGACCCTATAACACCACACATTTTACAAACTATTCTAACCTTACAACCTGGACCTACTATATTATGTACATTAATATTTACACTGGAACCACAGACACAACGCAGGCACCTCTCTAGTTCTTTGAACATAATATTTACATTAAATAAGAAATTTACATCACTATATACACTGCTGTTAACATCACAGTCATCACATAACTTCTTAGCTGAAGCACTAGGTGGGTTAGATTCACCACGTGGTTGTTCATTTCCACTTTTAGCACTTACATACTTATTGCCACGAAATTTTCGGGTCTTAGTTTTATACACTGCTTTACGTTTACCCATTATCTTACTGTTTATCTAATAAAATTAAATAAAAACATCTGAAAACACGTATTTACAAGACACACGTGTATACACTACAAACCTCTATTTCAAAACAAACACGAGTGAGATAACCAAGCAAAGAAGAAAACAGTGTCGTACATAACTTCCTGTTCCTCAGAATGTATGAGAAATTCAGCATACAGCGCCAAAGAAAAAGATTTACAGCGCTAAATTCAAATACAGCAAAATTAACTCAACATTTTCAGTGAGACGTTTGGTGGGTGTGGCAAGTCACAATTTAAAGGGACAGGGCGGATGACATCAACATACATTTATGGGCATATCTCGGAATATATTGCAGATATCTAAGAAATTCTTTCACTGATATAAAGCTGAAAGTTCATATTTTAACAAAAAAAAAAATAAATAAATAAACTGAAATTTGCTATTTTTTGACCCCTAAAGGTGTATCTACCCCCATTTACCTCCTCTCCCATTATAGCTTGACCTTGGTACAGTATATCGGAATATGATCATTTAATAATGGTATTGTAAAATAACGTAAAATTGTAACAAAATATAGACAATTTTACTTTTCTATTTCCTCTTGCACGGAGGAACTCGAAGGCTTGCACTGCAGCCTCAGGCTTATTGTGCTTGCCACTGCTATTCTGTGGACGATTGGGTAGCCGAACGGCCGTGCTCTTGTACAAGTACAGCACGCCGCACCGTGAATTTAACCCGGCCTATTATATGGACGATTATATGTGAATCAATGATGGCGAAATGAATCCGAGGTCCAACGCCGAAAGTTACCCAGCAATTCTGCTTCAATTGGTTGAGGAAAAACCCCAACCAAGTAACTTGTCCCAATCAGGATTTGAACCTGGGCCCGATCGTTTCATGGCCAGACGTGCTAACCATTACTCCATAGCGGTGGACCAATTTTACATTTACTTTATACGTTTATTTAAAAAAGCAAGATATCATACTTATTTACTTACTTACTGGCTTTTAAGGAACCCGGAGGTTCATTGTCGCCCTCACACAAGCCCGCCATTGGTCCCTATCCTGAGCAAAATTAATCCATTCTCTATCATCATATCCCACCTCCCTCAAATCTATTTTAATATTATCCTCCCATCTACGTCTCGACCTCCCTAAAGGTCTTTTTCCCTCCGGCCTCCCAACTAACACTCTATATGCATTTCTGGATTCGCCCATACGTGCTACATGCCCTGCCCATCTCAAACGTCTGGATTTAATGTTCCTAATTATGTCAGGTGAAGAATACAATCCGTGCAGTTCTGTGTTGTGTAACTTCCTCCATTCTCCTGTAACTTCATCCCTCTTAGCCCCAAATATTTTCCTAAGAACCTTATTCTCAAACACCCGTAATCTCTGTTCCTCTCTCAAAGTGAGAGTCCAAGTTTCACAACCATACAGAACAACCGGTAATATAACTGTTTTATAAATTCTAACTTTCAGATTTTTCGACAGCAGACTGGATGATAAAAGTTTATCAACCGAATAATAACAGGCATTTCCCATATTTATTCTGTGTTTAATTTAATTTATATTTGTTACTGTTGCTCCCAGATATTTGAACTTCTCCACCTCTTCAAAAGATAAATTTCCAATTTTTATATTTCCATTTCGTACAATATTCTCGTCACGAGACATAATCATATACTTTGTCTTTTCAGGATTTACTTCCAAATCTATCTCTTTACTTGCTTCCAGTAAAATTCCCGTGTTTTCCCTAATCGTTTGTAGATTTTCTCCTAACATATTCACGTCATCCGCATAGACAAGCAGCTGATGTAACCCGTTCAATTCCAAACCCTCTCTGTTATCCTGGACTTTCCTAATGGCGTACTCTAGAGCAAAGTTAAAAAGTAAAGGTGATAGTGCATCTCCTTGCTTTAGCCCAGAGTGAATTGGAAACGCATCTGACAGAAACTGACCTATACGAACTCTGCTGTACGTTTCACTGAGACACATTTTAATTAATCGAATTAGTTTCTTGGAAATACCAAATTCAATAAGAATATCATGTAAAACTTCTCTCTTAACCGAGTCATATGCCTTTTTGAAATATATGAATAACTGATGCACTGTACCCTTATACTCCCTTTTTTTCTCCATTATCTGTCGAATACAAAATATCTGGTCAATAGTTGATCTATTACGCCTAAAACCACATTGATGATCCCCAATAATTTCATCTACATATGGAGTTAATCTTAAGATATCATACGAAATGTAAATTCTAATTATTTTATTTAATCTCGTCTTTAAGTTTACACATTATACCGGGAAGACTTTTCTTTTTTCTGCATTGTTGTGCAGTATGTTATTCATATTTCTCCAAGTGGCTGCTTGAACACCTGCAGAGTTCTAACACATGAGTACAGGCTGTTACAAAAAAACATTATCGTGCTTCCATTCCTAAAATGAGCTATAAAAATTTTTACACATTCAGAAATGTAAAATAAATGTTATAGTCGAGACACATGGTCTGGAGACATTAATTCAACAATTTAAGCATAGAAACTTAATCATAAACAAAAGCAAGAAAAATCTTTTGAATTCAATATTTTCTAACGTTAATAGAAAAAAAAAAGTTTGACCAAGTTTGGGGAGGCATTGCCCCCCCCCCCCTATAACTTCGCCTATGCCGGCGCCCGAAGTTCACCTTCCTTTCATCAAAACAACTTAAGCCTGGGAAATCTTCTGTTCCTCAAATGCAATTTTGACAGTCTGCGACAGAAGAATCGGATTATTGGCACTATTAGTCTTGGTAACAATATTGCTTTTTAAGCATTGAACGCCCTTAAAATTCTCTCTTTTCATTTTCGTTATCATAAACGGTAGTTTCTTGTTTTCTTAGAACTCTCTGCAACGACAGTGGCTGGGTCATTCCTCCTACTTTTACACTTTATTCGAGACCAGTTTTCCATATTTTTATTCTTTTTTTCTACTCTTAGGATGTTTGGAGGGGGTTACTTCATTTTACCGCGCTTTTGAAATATCCTATCAAGGAACAAAACAAAACGTATTTTAATGGAGAGATAAACACAAGCCACAATAAGAATTGTGAACTTAATAAAATCTGTGCTAAGGGCTCACGAACTATGAATCACACAATATTATATAGTTTCAACATTCAACTAAAAATTATGGTATGAAAATGAGCTAATCAATTTTAATTAATGATATTTTAAAGCACTTCCGTGAAGCGGTTCAGTATGTTGTGAGACATAGCCGTGAGCCACGTGAAGCAATGTGAACCTAATTACTGCTCATTTACACCTACCTCTTCAGATTGAGAGATCAGATTCACTAGTTTCAGGAACTCACACTGTCAACAAAATCATCGTTACCATTGTTTTCTGCTGCTTGAACACCATGTAAACCTTGATTTTCTTCAGATATAAACAACTGTTTCTTTTGAGCAGTCGCCATTTTTATGTGACTTGTGACTGTATCTCCAACTCGTTTTCCGAGTTTACATTGTCGCAGATAAGAACAATGATATAAAAATTTTCATGTCACTAAATGCCAGCTAAGAATAAGGGTTTAGAAACATATGTTGAAAATGTGATATAACAGCAGTAAAACTAAAAAACGCACAGAGTGTGGCTTATGACTAGGCTCAGTATTCCAGCTACCTATAAACTGGAATGAGGTTGTCTGATTCGAAGTATATGCGACGTCACAGCGCAGGTACAGGTACGTTCGTATACGAAATAGTTACATATCCTTTGCTCTCTTCCTCTAGAAAGTCAAAATCGGGACGCAGTCATAGTGAGTAGTCTTATCGATCACTGTTCTTACTGGTCGTATTATTTAAATAACTACATCTTTATGGTTGATTGAAGGTTCATTGCAGAGATAAAATGCCTTGGGTAAGACGCTCAAGCGTGTAGTATTGCAGGGCATAATTGAGGATATTTGAACTAATATTTTCACTGTAAACCTAGACAACATTACATATAAATTGTGTAAAATAAATGTAAATGTGACAAAAAAGTGCACTGTAAGATACTGCAATATCAAAAGACACAGAAAGTGTGTTGAACATTATCCAAAAGAACCAGTACCATCAAAATGTGAAAATCATGAGGACATTAACTCGACGTTTAGCATGGATTTGTTTAGCCTACCATGATGTTCAGTTCCAACATCCCAATTAATAAATTGAATAATATATATTTCAGGGAATTTCTAGAAAAAATATATAGAAAATTAGTGAGTTTTAAGTGATGAGCGACATGCAGTATCCTAATGAAACACGAAAAAATATCAGATAATAGGAATATATCTTACTACATCATGCACTAATAACGTTATGTGCTATTGAAAGAATTTATTGCAATATAAAATTATTTCAAGTGGCGTCCGCATATGTTCAAGTTCCGTAACTTACGAATACAAGATATTATTCACTGCAAAGATCACGACGAAAATGGACATCACGGCTCAAGCATGTGTTTACTAGTATAGCTTCAGAATGTCGGGAATTGACTGTACTCCACAGCGATGATGTGTTTGTTTATATCCTTATCCGTTGCACTACCTATGTTTTGCGTACTACATACCCAATGTGTCTTTAACTTCAGTGTTTAGGTAGCTGGAATATGGAGGCTACTTATGACTAGACTTCCGATTTTAGGTAAAAACCTATTTTAATCCTTAACAGATAAGTTCATGAAAACTTGCAAGTACACATTTCATATAAAACCATGCCTAAAATTGGTATTTTAATAGTACTTAAAAGTGCCTATTTTGAAGACAAAGCCTATTTTGACCTATTAAGTATGTTTTCTCTCTAATGGGTCAAAATATCCATTCTTATTTCGAAAATTTGTATTTTAATTTCCAAATGTGTTCCTCGTTCTGTTGGAAATAAATTACGGGATAAAGTGGAGAAAGTTTTGCAGAGAAATGTAGGACTGAAGGAGATATTCTAGCAGGGAATAATACGGATTTACAATGTAACTTTCCTCTCTAACTAGTGTCAAAACTGAAATACGCTCCTGTTACTTCAATGGAAGTGAAGCGTTAATTTTCAGCATACAAATTTGTGTTGAGTGACAGACGGCATTGCTTTTCAGTTGAAAATTTAGAAAAAGTATTAGTAATTTATTGTGAAGCTAATTATGTACATTAACCGGACAAGGTTTGGTAAAAATTGATTGCATTGCACTTGTTTGTATACTGAATTTATGTCTTAAACTTATTTTTCACATTTATTTTAATTGTTTAGTTTATTTATAACTAGTTAGATATTTGTTGTTCTTGTACTTTTAGTAGTAGTGATGGTAACAGTGTATAAGCATTTAACATTATTAAATTCTAGAAGTGAATCCCTGATGATTTGGAACATGTTTTTAAAGAAAACATTATTTTTTGTTAGAGCCTATTTTCAATTTTTTAGAGACTATTTCCTACATTTTAAGCCTATTTTAGGTACCTAAAATTACATTTTAACGACCTAAAAATCCGTACCCTACTTATGACTATCTCTGACGGAACTCTTCATTTATACAGCTCTTTCCAATTTGGGGAAATATTATGTGATTGTGAATCATCTATGCTGTCTTACTTAACTCAGCTTCATCTGACGTGTGCATGTGGGAGTCATATGATTGGCCTGTCCATATGTCAAGATTATCTGAAACGGAAAATGTACATATAATTTTTTTTATCTGTTGTAAATGTTCTGTGTAGAGAAAGCAGACTCAGATATGAACATGTCACTTATAAGGTACCGATTTAGTTCATGCTCTCTGAAATAAAATAACGATAACAGCTTAACATTTTTCAACCAGAACGGACGAAGTTAGTAATCTCACAAGATGACAGGAACTAACATATTTTAACTCGAATGCCCTAATATCACAAAAGGAAACTACTGGAGACAGCACGTACTAAGAAGGTCAGAACAGGATAATTCAACTAGCTGTGACCTACAGACCTAGTGGGAAGAGAGCTGTGGGTCGACCGAGATGACGATTCCAGAGACTATTTCGGTTCCTTATGAGCAGAACGGACCGGAGGGTTCAGTCTGTTAAGATTACGTTGGTGAAATATTTTAGTCTATAACAGCTACATAGATTGTGCAAAATTAGAAAACTTTCAGTGTTGTACAATATTGTGATTTGTAAACATGTATTTTTAATTATAAAATTAGATATGGGAAATAAATGTTTAGGAATATTTCTTGATTTGAAAAAAGCATTTGATAGAGTTAATCATGATATCCTTCTTTCAATATTAGAAAACATTAGTATTAGAGGAGTTGTACTCAAACTTTTTCGTTTATATTTAGAAAATAGGTATCAAAAAGTCAAAATTGACAATTATAATAGCAATTATAAATTGATCGATATTGGAATTCCACAAGGTACAGTATTAGGACCAATCTTATTTATAATATATAAGTATTAATAATTTGTTGAAAATTGATCTAAAGAAATATGGTGATAATATATTTTCTTTTGCAGATGATACTGTACTCAAATTTAATGGGGAAAATTGGGATAACACTTAATTAAATGCTAGTAATGGAATTAACGTAGTGAAAAATTGGCTTAACTCTAAGCTCCTTTCCTTAAATACTAATAAAACTACCTATATTCCATTTTATTTAACAACGAAAGGTTTACTTGCACCTATGAATAATTATCACTTAATAATACATAATATTTCATGTAATAAATATTAACAAATAATTATTGTAACCGCCCACATCTAACACAAGTCAAATATTTAGGAATTATTATAGATCAGCATTTATGTTGGAAGAAAAAAAAAAGACAATTTATAAATTCATAATACTTCGAAATTTTATCACTAAGGAGGCATTGAGAACAATATTTTTAGTTTTAGTACAATCATTAATACAATATGGCATAATAAATTTGGGGTGGAGTAGCATCATCTGTACTTAATCTATTAATTTTAATACATAGAAGATTCATAAAAATTTGTCCAACCAAAAATATGGATTATCCAAGAAATTTAATTTATACAGATTTTAAAGTTTTAACTATTGAAGAAATTTATAAATATAGTATACTAACTTACTACGACAGAAATCAAATAAATATAAATCTAATCGACATGAATATCGTACTCGAAGACAAAAGTCTACTTTCCCATTAATTGAGCCTAAATGTCATACAAGTGCAGCACTTAAACATGGTGCTAGTTTCGGCCCAAGATTTTATAATAACATTACAAACCATTTTCCAAATTTGAAATATTTTAAAATGGAACCTTTTAAAAAATAAATATATAAAATTATTCATGATATATAATACTAACAAATGTGTGTATTTTTTACCTTTTTATTTCTGTTGACTATATTTATGTTTTTATTGAATATCACTGGTTTCTGTCTTTTTCTCTCTTTTCTCTTTCTTCTTTTCTTTTTGCTCTTGTATGTTATTTATCGGTTTGAATTAAGTTAATTACTGTATATAGTAAACTGTCTTTGTAAATTTTATGTTATATTATTGACTAAGACCACACCGTACACGAGCCTGCCTCTTACGGTAGTGGCTAGAAACATTTTTGTTTTATAAATTTAATTTGTACTAACTTTGCTAGCTAAATAAATAAATAAATAAATAAATGAGTGAATAAATAAATAATTAAATGAGTGAATAAATAAATAAATGAGTGAATAAATAAATAAATAAAAATAATTTACTGAAGTGCAGTAATGTAAAGTAATTTTTATTCCAAATGACTCGGAAAAATAAGGAATCCTTCTATGTATTGTACGCATGGTAGGCTATGTATCTATAAATCTATGGGCCCGGTTGAGCTCAATCTTGCCGTTCCTCGACCGCAAAGCCGGACGATCCTGATAATCGTCCATAACCAGGTTCCTGTTCTGCATAGCTGCTATATTACTTTGGTCCATGATCGTCATAGCTTATCACTATTGCGTCACTTGGGTACCATAGCATTTGCTTATCTTCCCCAGTCAAGGGAAGAACATAGCGAATCCATTTTATACTTTCTACTCGTTTTATTGCATCATACTCCTTCACACCATTTCTTCGTTTCTCATAAGCACTTCGCCGAAGGCATTCCATTTCTACTACTATTTGACGTAAGACACTAGAGCTCGCGCCATCAGTACAGGTTAGGTCCCCAAGTGATATTACTGTTTGTAGTTTTATGGATGAAGTAGGCCTACGCATTGTAGAGGATATACTGCAATAGGATTATTTAAGAAAGTAATGATATTCTATACCGGTAATTGCTTAATTACTAACTTGGTATTTAATCATACCATTTTACGAACGTAAGAAACGCCAAACATTAATTAAAAAATGTGAGTTTGAAGTTCTTCAGTCCAAGTAAATTACTGGACAGTAAGTACAGTACTAGATATGGAATATTCAGACTATGATTTTAAAGGAATACGTAGTCTAAGTGGTGTTGTCAGCGTTTGTTTGGGGTACTGTTCTTTATGTACGTCATGACAAATTTCTTTAAGGGGTTAGGTACAGCTTACAGCAGCAAAAATTTTGGAAATAGTCAACATTTTTTTCCTCCATTACTGTATCTTGTACAATAATGAAAATTGATATGTGTAAAACACTGTCCTTCTGCTATATGAAAACATATTTTTACGATTTAAAAAAATTTTTACATATATATACTTCTTTTTTCAAAATTCAAAATGGTGGAAGTTCACTATGCAGTGATGAAGCGTTTCCCTCATAACTCATTATCTTGTTAACTTTTTCATGTTCTCTCTCTTTTATTTTATTGCTGAAACTCATGTTTACAATATCATGATCTTTCAACTACATGCCTTAATAAATAATATTTTTTTTTATTTTGTGTTGTAAGAAAATACTGATATTTGACCATTTTTTTAAATTAATTAATTTTTTATCAGACAATCTATCAAAGATAGAGAAGTGGTCTTGCATCATATTGTAGTTATGACATGCATTAATACACACAAGAAATTTCATCACAGGGTGTTGGATAGTTTTTGAGTTTAGGGGGAAAACGCCTCATCACTGCACAGTGAACTGAATTTTGAAAAAAAAAAAAAATGTAAATAATTTTTTTAAATCGTAAAAATATATTTTTTCATATAGCAGAAGGACAGTGTTTACACATACTAATTTTCATTATTGTACAACATACAGTAATGGAGGAAAAAATGTTGATAATTTCCAAAATTTTACTGTTGTAAGCTTTATCTAACTCTTTAAAATAGCTCTATTCGCTACTGAAATTGAGCAAAGTAGATTGTAAAAAATTTTCTCTCTAAACATTCTACAGAATTATGGCTTCGATTGAAAACTTATGCAAAGATAAAATATCTATCGAATTATTTTCGAAACTAATGTAACATTAGGCGTTACGAAAATGGAGCAATGCAAAGGCATAAGAGTACTCGGGGTATGTTTATTATACACCAAATGTGGAAATGTATAATTATAAATCGTTCCTGACTACAATTAATTTAGACCTAAATGCCATGGAAGAGCCGTTCATTGTAGTTGAGAGTAAAATGATGTTACATTTACTTGATACTGGAGAAGGTTTGGTCCGTACATTATTTTTCACCTGAGTGGTAGTTTCTAAGAACCACTTTTTTGTAAAAACAAAGAATCGCACTGTTATTGTCTATAGTTATCAATTAAACAATAATTATCATAAAAATCAAAGAAACGTTAGAAGAGAATAAAATGTACTAAGGGTTACATAATGGGAATATTTCCAACATTAATTATATATATTTATTTAAATAGTACTATTCTTAATTAAGTCAAATATCTCAGTTTTAAGGATTATAGAGAATGTCTTATGTGTGCAATCTTCTAAATCAGTGGTCGTCAGCACTCGCTGAAATGTGCAAAGGGTAAGCGGAGCCGTCCCGTGTGCCCCGTCGTGCAGCAGGAAGAGGTAGAGAGCATACCCGCTAGCAGCTACGAGTGCACCATGGTGCACCGTGTTCTCCGCGGGTAAGAGAACTAGCCCCAGGGTGCTCTGCGCTGCTCTAAATCAACGATTATTTCGTGATTTCGTTGCATAATAAATGAGTTTTTAAACTGAAATTTCAAGAAAATGAACCATAAACAAAACAATGACATTCTCAATATAACGGAATTGAATTGTTGCGAAACAGTAAAGCATGTGATATGAAAGTGTGTGTCAACGTCATGATATCGTGATACAATTTTTTTATTGTGTCGAATTGTTTGGTAAATCATATTGCATAGCGTCCATGAAAGTATATTCGATTCGGTCTTCTAAGATATACAGAGTGTGAACGATGTAAACTGACAAAAATACTGTTGTTAGAGCATAAATTACTGAAGAAAAGGTAAAATGTTGTTCTTTTGTAACTGTTAAGGTTTCCCCAGAAAAAAATGTGTTTTGTGGGTCTAACTCCTGTGGAAAAGAGAATAGTCATTATTTAGACTACTTTGCCCAGCATGTACGTTGAAACAGTCCTTTGTTACTCTGTTGTGTATTAGTAAGTGTTAGATGTTGAGTGAAAGGTCATTGGCAATAACATTTACGATCAGTCAAAGTATAAACAAATAATTAAACTACTGTCAATCCTAAAAACATTGTACTTTACAAATTAAAAATAAAATTATGACATAATTAAATAATTTCACTAGATATTTTGTTCAGTAGAATGATATGTACTGTCTATATAATTTTGATAGTTTATATCGTTTACACACTGTATTTATCATTATGTAGAGAAATATTTCTACATTTCGCTGCATTTCCAATTTACGTTCTTACTCCTTTCGGGTAGAAAGTAATTTAGATAGATTAAGGTTCCTGTCTGATATATACAAATATTATCAGGCAGTATACTTACTTGGCGATATGTGTCAGAGGAAGAACAATTGAGGGCTTTGCCGGAAGAAAGGCGGATAGATCTATACGCCCTTCTTCAGGAAAACGGTTTAAAATGTAGTGAATAATTATAGTAGCGAAATTTTGTTTTGATTGTACTGTACATACCTGCAGGACAGGGCTGCGTGCGTGTATAACATTTTATTAAGGTGCGTTTTAAAATCTTAGATTGCATGTATCTCAATTCGCCATATTGACGTATACGCCCTTTTTCCGGCAAATCCCTCAATTGTTTGTATACATGTAAAATCTGATTAGTGTAATATATTACTAATCAGCGATGTATGCAATGGAGGGGGAAAGAAAGTGGCCACCCTACCCCATTATATCCTGACTTAGTTGCCTCATTGGTATCACTTTTGAGGCTCAGGCTTGTCTTCGGACAGTTGACTAAAGAAGAACAAGGTTCCTTTCTGTCAAAAGGTGAAAATTAAATTTTGTTAGTAACAAAATTACGGAAATGAAAGTAAAAGAATATGAGAATTCCAATCCATTTTTGCATTATCAATCACGCATTTTCTCTTATTATAATATGTTATTGAACGCTTTCTTCTCAGTATGTATCTGAATAAAAGGTCTTATTCAGTATTATTACAACGAGGTGACTTTTGAGTGAAGGCTTTCGCAGTTCCACCATTTTTAGGGGCAATTGATAGAGATTGTCACCATACACGGACCACATGGTTCCTCGCCAATCATAATTAAATCGCAATTCATCATCTTCCTGTCAATACAGCCATTAGCACTACAACAAAAACGGAAATAAGAAAATAAATTATCTTCTATTGTCAATGTGATGCTTAGATACAACTAATAATGGTGAAGCGTTTAATAAAATATCAGCGAATTTTTAAAAGTAGATCTCATTTGCGCTATCGTAACAGAAATCTAAACCATATTTCAATATAATCAACTTTCGTGAAAAAAAAAATACATTTTATGAATGAGAACGTTTAGTATCAGAAGTAGAGTTTCTGTAGCGTTAAGAAAATTCTGACAGTGCAGCACGACTCTCATTGAAGATATTTCTAGCCCTCTTCTTTCAAGTCTGTCTCTTAACTTCATCTTATTTCAAATTAATTTAATAATGATTAGAAAATACATTTGAGACAACAAAATAATAAGAAGCTGCAAATACTCAAAAGCTTTTCAAGAAATGAGTAAAATCAATGCTTCTGAACTGTGAAACTGAAGAAGTACTCTCTAGGAGAGATAATCCCTATCTTATTAATTATTTGTTTTAATTTAAATTTTCATATTTAATGCATATATTTTGTATTTTATTTTTATTTTTTTGCAATTAGAGATGTTACTCTATTAAGGGCCATTGCTAGAATACTTGCACAGCCTACTAACTCGGCTCTATAATCTATGTACAATTCGTAAAAGGAATGGATTCTTCTTACAAGAGAACCGTCCCAGGTCAATTCTCTAGTCAATTTGTTTTCTCTTAACTCACATTAATAAAGTAGTAGTGCAATCCATGGCATCTTTCACTCATTCCTACAGCGTCCAAATCCATAGGTATGCAGCTGGAAGTCTGGGAACACGACTGTACATACTATGCTTTCAAGAACCGAAAGGGGAATTTGCACCTAAAGTAAAACAACGTGTAGATAATGATAAGCCATTTAATGTCGTGGTCGATGCTAGTAGTTTCGGTAAACTGACAAAAAAAAACACGTGAGAAGATGGCTAAAAGATGTATTTCTCCCGGATGTTAAGAAAGACACACTACTACTTCTGAATCCTTGAGTGGTCAGATATATGACACTATATTTACTTTTGAAGGAATACACAATACTTTACATGGTAAGCAATTAAAACACAAATAATCCCTCCAAAAACTACAAGATTTTTGCAACCCTTGGATGTGTATTCCTTAGGTAATATAAAATTGTAATTCGAAGATTAGAAGAATATTTCAGACATAAAATTATCTGTGAAAACATTCAAGACACATTGCACGACAGGGGTTTCATAATGGCATTACAATCTGTTATGTATGAAAAGTTTCATTCACCTGTCCTCAAAGACATGCTAATATAATAAGCTTGACAGAAGTGTGAATATGTGACGGAGAAACATGTGAGAAAGTTTGATAACGTTCTTGCAACAATGTTACATGTTGGAAACAGTGTGTGTATTACAGAAGAATGTGAAAAACCAGCCTATATAAAAAGTTTGTACTGTTCAATAGTTCTTTGTTCCGACTTTCGAATCCACACTGTCATATTTAAGGTGAGCCACAAAGTTAGTACATAGGCCTATTTTTAATTCAAATTGAAATTGTATTTCAGCAAGAGTACTCTATTAATGTGAGTTAGGAGAAAAAGAAAATAGACTAGAGCATTAATGAGGGAGCTGTGATACGGTATCGCGGAACAATGGGAATCCGAGTGCGCGCAAGAAGCGGCATAAGGAGCATCGATTTTCAAGTCATTATATTTCGTAAATGAGGAAAACGTGAAACGAACATCTATCACCATGTTTCTTAAGGAACGAAAATTAGCTTAAATATGCACTTTGATTAAATTCAAGCTACACGACCTGGGACGGTTCCTTGTTAGATTTTTAAAGGTAGGTGATACTACAGTATTATAATTATATTTACTCGTAATTTATTAATGAGAGGTTTTGGAATAATAGGCTCATATGTTCATGAGCGAGTCTAATTTATCAAATTAAACGAACTTTCTCAAGGTCGCAAACAACATCAAAGTGACTTTGAAGTGACATACTGTAGTCTTTATTTTCACAGCATTGAAGTTCTCGCCCCCTTCCCAAATGGCCGAGTATCTTTCATCTCAAGGCATAGCAATAATAAGGAATCATTAAAATACACTGGATGGAGGACCTCGTTGGAACCATGCGTTTTGGTCCATTAATGCGGCTGGTCCTTTTAATTGGAATTAGATACATATATTGACGTGTACTTATTTGTCCCTCTAAGCTTGGTCCTAATACGCAGCTTTATTAGACCAAAAAGCATGGTCCCAATGAGGTCCTAATATGCGGAAACCAATGTACTGTATTTATACTGTTCAGTTATATTTTACAGTATTTGTACGCGCGGTAGCGTTGTGGTTGAGGCTTAATGTTCCAAGTCGAAAATTCGCGGGTTCGATTCACTATGAAACAATATTTTTTTCCCATTTATCTAATCTTTTCAGTCGCACTATAGCCTGGGGTTTATTCAGCCTCTAACAGAAATGAGTACGATGAGTATTTTCTTGGAGGTAAAGGCGGCGGGCACCTAGGATTGACATCCCTTCTACCATTAACGCCGATTATATGTGCAGGTGGGAGTTTTAACCCATCGCCAGGACTTTCATGACATGTAATGAAGACGACTTTAACATATGCTTTATTTTCTTAAACTGTCATTCAAGAGATAATTATCATTGAAGAAGTTTACTATGCATCCGATTGAGAAGATAAACTTTATTTTTATGGATTGGACTCAAAAATAAATGTTTCTACTAAAACGTTTCATTTCATTTGTAAATTGTACGACTTAAGTCAATATATGCAATCCATTATGCATAAATTGATATTAAATAGTGTGTAAAATGATGTTTTTACACACAAGTGTTAATTTACATCACGAGAGCAGCTCGTACCATAATACCGATAGTGCAAAAACAACCAAAACATATTAGTTACATACATAATTTTTAAATTACCACAACTTAAAGTATAAATAAAAAAATGAAATGTGAGAAAATTAAAATTACGATAAGTTGAGCTATCGGTAACATTAAAATTCTCCTTTAAAAATAAGATTTGGTAGGCAAACAGTAAATAAATAGACCTAAGAATTTCAGTGTCATTGCAAGATGAATCAATCTAGTGATTCAGGTGATTCAGCAGATGAAATTCTTGAGGCAGTAAACTCTTTAACTTCAGTCCTTTTACCCCAAAAGTCATAGGTTTAATTGATAGAGAAAACGGATGTTTAATTAAATGGTTTAAGCAAGAGACAATTATAAAGATATCAAAATCAGTACATTTAGCTTACTTTGTTGGGAAGTCAAAGGTATCGAAGAGTAATCAAGTCTTTGGTCAGAATATCTTATGTTAATATCTACAGAGTGTCTATAGTGAACCTCCAACATTTGAAAGTTTATTTTTAATTTAATGTCAAGATGTATAGCTGTGATTTTGTCGGAAAATAATCTCAGACTTAAAACGTTTATGTAGCAATTTCGTAGTACACGCCAGAGCCATAGTAACGGTGTAATAATGTCCCATTTACAAAATGGCGACTACTAGCAAGCGTGTCCATGTTGTTTGGTGATATGGATTCAAAAAATGAGTAATTCAAGTGCAAAGAAACTTCCGTCGAGAGTACAATAAGGATCCGCCGACATTTAAGACTTTCAATGTGTGATGTAAGTTTTTGGCCAACGGTAATGTGTTGAAAGAACATGGAAGCGGAAATCCCGGTATCTAGGAAGAGGCTATTGAAAATGTGCGGAGATCTTTTTAAAGAAATCTAAAGAAGTCAATCAGACAAGCAACGAGAGAACTTGGAATGAGAGGTCAGCGGTACACAAAATTATTCACCAACGATTACATTTTTACTCCTACAAGGTATAGATTTTGCAGGAAATCAAACCCGACGAATGACCAAAGCAAGAATCATTTGCAGTCGATAAGTTGGATCGCATTGCTGATGACGAAAACTTTTTATCACGCATAATGTTTTCAGACAAGACCACATTTCATCTTTCAGGAAAAGTCAGTTCGCCACAATGTGCGAATTTGAGGCTCCCAAATCCCCACGTAGTCATAGTAAAATGCTCCATGTCACATGGTGTGAAATCGAGTACAGGCTGAACGTTCTTTCTGCTACAAGATGCGCCCATGATCAAGTGCTCTGAACTGAAAAGTTTGTTACTTTTGCAATAATTTCCACGCATAGTATTATTTGTGTATAATTTTTTTCCTTCAACTCCACAGGGTGTTAAAAAAATACGGGGCATAATTTCAGGTATGTATTTCCCACATGTAGACAATCAAAATAGTTCATTACAACATGTGTCCGGAAATGCTTTATTTCCGAGTTATGACCTTCACAACATTCAAATTCACCGGAACGTTTCTCTTTCCGCAGGTCGTTGCCGTCAAAGGAGACATTAAGAGGGCACTCTGACAGTTCATTCCGAGGCGAAGGTTACATTCAGTGTTGTGTAGGCGTTAGACTGTGCGACATGTATTCAAATCAAGAGCTGGCAGAGATACACTTCATGTACGGTAAGGCGGACGGCAATGCTGCGCTGGCTCGTCGTTTGTACCAGGAGAGGTACCCACAGCGACAATGTCCAGATCGGAAGACATTTGTACGTCCCCATTACCGTCTGTGCGAGTATGGAAAATTTAACTCTCCTGGTTTGGGAAGGGGACGACCAAGATCTACAACTCCAGAAGTACAGGAGGAGATTCTGGAGGCTGTGAACATGACTCCTTCTATCAGCACACGAAGGATAGCGTTGCAAGTCAATGTTCCTCATACGACTGTCTGGAGACTGTTGAAAGAGTATCAATTGTATCCTTATCATTTGCAACGTGTACAGGCCCTGTCACCAGCAGATTACCCTGCACGAGTTAGGTTCTGTCAGTGGTTCTTGCAGCAGTGTGGTGTAAATTCGAACTTTCCTGCCTTAGTATTATTTACAGATGAAGCATAGTTCACACGAGATGGCATAACAAATTTCCACAATCAGCATGTATGGGCATGCAACTGTTCCATCTCATCACCAGGTGCGGTTCTCCCTCAACATGTGGGCCGGTATCATTGGTGATCGATTAGTTGGACCCCATGTACTTGTAAACAGACTTACGGGGCAGGCGTACACAAACTTCCTGGAAAACACAATACCTCATGTTTTAGAAGACACTCCATTGATCAATCGCCAACACATTCACTTCTTGCATGATGGCGCTCCTGCACACTTCAGTCGTACGGGTCGCCGGTACTTGGATCGAAGGTGTGCTGATCGATGGATAGGTAGAGGTGGCCCAATTGCTTGGCCTCCACGCTCACCTGATCTGAACCCTCTCGATTTCTACTTGTGGGGCCATTTAAAATCATTGGTTTATTCGTCTCCGGTGCCTGATTTGGAATCTCTTCGGAATCGAATTGTGGCATGTTCTGAGGACATACGCAATACTCCTGGAGTTTGGGATCGTGTTCGCAGGTCTATGAGACATCGATGTGAGGTCTGTATTCAAGCAGGAGGTGGAAATTTTGAACATCTTCTGTAATGACAACGACCTGCGGAAAGAAAAACGTTCCGGTGAATTTCAATGTTGTGAAGGCCATAACTCGGAAATGAAGCATTTCCGGACACATGTTGTAATGAACTAATTTGATGGTTTACATGTGGGAAATACATACCTGAAATTATGCCCCGTATTTTTGAAACACCCTGTATATGTTTAAAATGTTGGAAGTTAATGTTGGACAGTCTATAATAAAATGTGGACATAAGAAAATTTGCTGAACTCAGAGATTTTCTGAAAATTAAGTCAAGCGGATATAGACCTAGACTTCATGAGGCAAGAGGTAGAACGTTTTTACTAAAACCTCCCAATAGCATGTTTGTTAGGGAGAGGTGTGGTACAGTGTAACAGAAAAGTTATTTTTGACATTTTTAACAAATACAGTAATGAAATCAAATTTGTTCTGAGGTATAATTAATCCTACATTATTAGACAATAGTTTGCAATGTACAAAAACCTTGGAATTATGCAATTAATATACTTATTTTGAACATATTCATTAAGTGATATATTGTTACACTGTGCTTCAGTATGGGGTACTCTGTAACAAGGTCTGGGGTAGAGTGTAACATCGGATGAGTGAGTTTGCCGTCAAATAATCATAAAAAGTATAACTGGTTCATATTTTGTGGCTTCATAACATTATTTTATATCACTTTACCAGTTCTTAATACTATAGTTATTAAATAATCACACCGAACAAAGAAAGAAACAATATTTTAACTAACATCAAAGTTGAGAAGATTAACTTCAAATTTCAGTCATGCAGTCTGGCATTTTGTTTTTCCCAAAGACACTGATTGTCGAAGAACCATTTTGATATCCCATTCAGACACAGAAACTACATCAGTTTCAAATGGATACACAAACTTAGTTGTGTCCCTGGTTCCTCTTCGAAGAAATGACACTTCATAAATCTCCATCCAAATCCTTGTCCTACTCCATTTTACCGACATAGGCTAATAGACGTTAGTTTTGCCGGTGAACTGAACAAGAACATACTCCCCTTTCACGGGTTCCTCTGTGGACGTCAATTTTTGTTCAACCTCGTTATCTATCACCCAGTTTTCATCACATAAGGAACACAAAAGGAATGCAGATCTCATCTTTTTCACTGTCTGTTGAATCGTCCTTTCGGGAAAACATTGTTTTTCTAACTTTTTTCTGTGTCATTAGCTTTTAACCTGCCTCTGACGAGTGCGTTCTGCAAATGACAAGAGATTATCTAGAAAGAATTACATAGTTGACATTTTTCAATGCTGCAGCCTTACGAAGGCTCATTCCAGAAAGAACTAGGTTAACTGTAGCTCTAATATCACTTTCACTAAAAATCCCAATGTTCGTTTTCCTTTCCCTTTTTCGAACCATTTTTTCACTTTGTAATGAAGAAAATCCTAAATTTAAATAATATTATCAAATATACATCCCTAAAATATTCAAATTGTCGTTCAACTACCAGTGTATAACTTTTTTTATAAATTATATCTCAAAATGGGGTACAGTGAAACGCTGTTACACTGAACCCCATTCTAACTTGTTACACTGTGCCCCACGTTACAATTTACCATTTCCTTTGAGGTTATGAACTCAAATAAAGGCTGGCAGTTTTGATCCAACACACTGTATCATTCACATATATGAAGAGCTTATGCAGAGAGAGAGAGTGAGAACAAATCAATTATATTTTACGAAATATTGGCTATAAAGTGTAATCATAAAAATTTACTTTACTTACCATAAAACCTCTAGTACTCGACCACGTGGACAGTAGACTAGGGAGTGCATTCAATATACGGTTGTTTGAAAATGTAACGACTGCCGACCAAAACATGTATAGAAACAAGTTTACAAATATACTCATTAGCGCTCAATTCAAGATGTTACACTGAGCCCCATGCTACAATGTACCCCCTTTTCCCCTACAATGAAAGTTGCCTCATTAATAGAGTTAGCAGGAGCTTGTCCCAAGATTAACTGATGATACAGAAGATAAAGAGTCTTATTTGATAGTTAAAGTGACAGATCAAACATACACATTGAGCACACATTAGCCATTTTCAAAAAAGAAAGAAAACAGCGTGGATCCTTCAGGCATGTACAGATATAGATCTATATGGCTTCGACCAGAAGATCGTCGATTATTATTAATCATACTCTTAACCACTTTTCTAAGATTTCGAGCCTAATAACTATTTGAAAATACCTCATCCAGAAAGTTAGCTTAAGGAGGTCTTCGGCAACTCTGTTGGTTCTGAAGCGGATATTCGAAAACTAGAACTGTATGGGAGTAGTTATGTCTGGCGTAAGATTACGTGAAAGGAAAGTTGAGAGTACTAATAAAATTCTAGCGAGAAAGTTAATGAAGAGTCTCAGATTCAGACAATTAAGTTTCAAATATGTTGGGCAGATTCTAATTCTTGACTTTTAATTTCTAGAGGTATGTTTGTTGTTAATATTACTAACTGTGCCATAAATAGGCTATTGCAGTCAAGCACGGTTTTTAAAACTGTTTTAGAATTTATTTAACAGGTATCTGATAAGACTATCTTTACGCACTCTTAATTGTTTGAAAAAAGTCCAATTTACTTTACGGTGTTATAAAAATATATTAAAAATTCCTAATGGAATGTTAAATATGTTTCTGTCTTTGAAATATCTAGTAGCACTGTGAAATCAGACAGTAGGAGAGAAGTTGTGCAAGGAATTGTTTCTTTAGACATTCGCTTACTCAAAGCAAGGGATTTAGAATTAGTGACTGCTAGTCTTATAATAAGAGGTCATTCTTTTTTAACCATATTTCTGTGATACAGACGGCAGAGCTTACAGTAGGAACACAAACAAATAAGCTAAATTTATATAATAATTAATCGACATTGAGAAATATTTTGCTGTGATTCGAACTATAGTATATTGTTTCGTTTAACAGCATGGTCATATTCATCGCATGATAGAAGATAAGAATCCAAAATCATTTTACCTTTCACCGTCGAAAAGGTGTAATCATGGAAGGTAAGGTTAAAACGGAGGATCCACGTGAAGAATATAATAACAGACAGAAAACTAGACGAGGGAGATTGGGGAAATAGGGACTTCCGGAGACTGAAGAAGATCTACACTATCGGTCAAAAGTTTTCGATCAGCTATGAAAACAACTATATAGGCTACTTTATTTCAATGTACAAACACATCGGAAAAGTTAAATAAAGGAACAAAATAAATATTTTCTCTCTCTAGCATAGAATATTCAAAACGAAATCCCTGTTTTAACCACAAATCCATAGTTGTGATAGGTGATCGAAAACTTTTGACCGGTAGTGCATATGTTAAAGGAACAAATTGAAGAAGAAGAGAATTCATCGTCCTCAACAAAGTTTAACCCACAAACCAGGAATCCAATAACTGTAAACTTCGTAACGATTATAAACATTTTCAATTTGTTTTATTTTTATTTCAGATTTTTTTCCGTTAAACGCATTAATACCGATACGATTGCACAACGTGGCTACGTATTGCATATTTCCTAAAGCGACGGAATAATCTGAAAGAATCCAATTTAAATATGCCGTTGCGTTACAGGAAGTCTAGAAACTGCTTTAGGCTGGAAGGTTGTGGCGCGTAGATCGTTATACTAGCACGGGCTTGCTGTTATCGTATGCAGGGGACGTTGCATGCAGCCTGGAGCCCGCTAGATGATAAAGCTACTCGTGCGGCCACTGACCATTGCCTTTTCTCAAATTCTCATTCCTGCATGAGCAAGATAGTTATACTACGAGCGGACCGAGCGAGCGGCTGCCGGCATGTAGCTGTAGAGAAATGGAAGCGTTACCTGACTTTAGATAAACTTACATTACAACCTCCAAACCCACCGGCCACACCCCCTGGTCACCACACCTCATCCATAAACACGACGCATAGAAAGATGTCTTTTCAGGCTAGAGTATCTTGTGTTGAGTTATTTCTGTTTTTAAGCAAATCATTGTCTGTACAGGAACAAAGATACGAATAAATTATGGAAAGAATAGAGAAGGAATGTGGAACTGATCACATCCTTAATTTTATTCTATTAGTTTTACATAAGAGGCCATCTTCTATTCAGTCCCGGATGCACTTCAGAATGATAGCGTATAGTGGCGGCCATCATATATCGTACGTTTTTATGTTTTGTCCGCCAGAAACTTCTGTCGTTATACAAGATGAATTTTTAAGGGGCAGTTTCTCAAAACAAGTTCTTGCACTAGTGATAAACTGACAGAACAGAGAAAACTGAACATTAGGAGAATTATTACTTTAAACAATAAAATTTCTAACAATTTTGTCAAGTGACTATCATTTGTCGAAAAGTTTAAGAAACATGACTTTATAACATCAGATTAAAGAAGAGATACTCGTATATTTTCTACCACTATCAGTAGCTACAAAAATAAACATAACAGTTTTGCACAAAGGACTGAAATTTTAGAAGTAATGAAGGAAACAATATATATATATATATATATATATATATATATATATATATATATATATATATATATATATCCGCATTTTGCATAACATGTCCATCATGAAATCTTCAGAGCTGATTTGAAATCATAATGATGAAATTAAGACCTGAATCTCATTAATAGAGTAGTGATGGGGTGTGATTTGAAGTCCTGTGATTTTGTCACTGTGATAGGTTTTGTCCGACTTTAACTATAGTTCGAAAATCACAGCTCCGAGATCTCGCCATCTGAGACTTATAAATCGAACCTATGTCCGTTAATTTTACTACATAAAAAAGTATTAAACATTTGTTTAAAAAAGCAGAAAGATTACTCAACTTAATTGTTGTTTAAACATTTCAAAGTTTTCAACATTAAACAAATTTATTATTTTATTTTATTAAAATATTTTCACAGAAACCTTAAAACTGAAAGGTATATACATAAATATAGAACTAAAATTACGAATTCTCTGCGTTTGTCTGAATCTAAATGTAAAGCCAATGCAGTCTTTTTTTATCATAGCATGAGTCAAGGTCCCAGATTATTAAACAAATTGTATTCTAATATTATTTTAACCACGAATCCTCTCCAAATTAATAAAAAAAATTGTATTGGGTTTATTGTTTGGGTTTAAACATATTAAACACTTCTTAATCTGTATTCACTCTCAATTTTAATTTCATTTTTGTCTGTATTGGAATTCCCTCCTGAGCACGAGTCTTATTCATTCAGGAGTGGGCTAGTTTATCTTACATTGCATTAACTTGTATTCATTTCAAAATTACTAGCAATAAAATAAATAAATAAATAAATAAATAAATAAATAAATAAATAAATAAATAAATAAATAAATATGTGGCTCATAGCAATGACGACCGATGTACGTATATAAGACAGCTCCAAACAACTGCAAGTGACAAGAGTCATACTAACTTGGACAAGATAACTAGGATGTAGTCAAAAGGTTAACTTCGGCAAATCTTTGATACTCAAGCAACGTCCACACATCGCCAAATGTACTCGCTATATTCTTCCACGAATGATAATGATTCAACGAATCATTCGTAAACATTCTTAGGCCTACACATCGCGATAATACCGCTCAAATCCTGAGTGTGAAGAGTTCCCTTGTTGAGATCTTTCCGGGGTTTTCCCCTCAACCCATTAAGGGCAAATGGTGGGTAATTTCGGGGCTGGACCATGGACTCATCTCGCTAGGATTATCACCTTCATCTCATTCAGAAGCTAGATAACCAAAGCAGTTGTTAAAACGCCGCAAAATAACCAACTGAAAAAAAGATACAATACTTATGGCACCGATATATCAATTCACACAAGAGCGACAAATATAAATATTGTCAGCTCGTGA
This sequence comes from Periplaneta americana, assembly GCF_040183065.1. Lineage (NCBI taxonomy): Eukaryota > Metazoa > Arthropoda > Insecta > Blattodea > Blattidae > Periplaneta > Periplaneta americana. The sequence continues at coordinate 87,339,358 of NC_091122.1, read as the reverse complement.
TGAGAAACATTTTCAATCAAAATAAATCATTGGAACAAAAAAAATCAGACTGTCACAGAATTGTTATTATCTGTCACAGTGATTTTTCTGGAGCTGTCCGAAACTGTGACGGTAAAACGCTGTCACACCCCACCTCTATAACGAAGCAGTTTCCAACCCTGTTAAAAAAGTCTCAATTTTTTTCACGGAACATCAGTCAGTTTAAACTATATTTCATATATGACTGAAACATGTAATCTATCTAAAAAAACAACTGGTAACCTTTCCCATGTTAAGTTAGTTGATCAACAAACTCATTGAACATTAAATTATCCACAGCAATAACAAGAAGGCACGGATCTGCATTCACTACTTTTTAAGCAGTATAGTGTAGTATACGTCGTCGGTCCAATGCCAAAACCACGAATGTGCAAAATTTCGCATTTTCACCTAAGTGAACTTTCTGAGTCTGTGTGGTGTGTAGATTCTTATGCCAAAGTGACATAAGTGAATGATCATTCAATTCTGAGTTATTCACAATTCTTAAAACACTTATGTACTTCCAGATCAAAAATATAATGCCAAAGCAGCGAATGTGGCACATTCGTGATTTTGGCACTGGACACAATAAGAAACTAGTAGGGCATTGAACTTGTAACAATGGAGCACATTCATTCATGTATTTTTACATTTTATTAACATCAGCAGCAATAGCGCTGTCCTTCTATGCCCAAGGTTGCGGGTTCGATCCTGGGCCAGGTCGATGGTATTTAAGTGTGCTTAAATACAACAGGCCAGTAGATTTACTGGCATGTAAAGAACTCCTGCGGGACAAAATTCCGGCACATCCGGCGACGCTGATATAACCTCTGCAGTTGCGAGCGCCGTTAAATAAAACATAACTTTTAACTTTAATCTTTGTGATGCTATGTTGGTACCGTAATTAAATAATAATAATAATAATAATAATAATAATAATAATAATAATAATAATAATAATAATAATAATGATTTATTTTAGCTGGCAGAGTTAAGGCCGTAAGGTCTTCTCTTCCACTCAACCAGCAAAAAGTGTATATACATATGCATGAACTTACAAAGAATTCAAGAATTTGATATAGATGAGAGTTACATGTATACAAGAGTTATTTACGAATTAAACAACAAAATACTATGAACTATTAATTAAACACTGAAATAAACTGTGTAGCAGAATTAAACTAAAATACATAGAATGTTAATATATTTCAAATGATATTAGATAATAGAAAGAGATTATTATGAGACAATTTTGAAAATGCAGCACAATCAGGATGATGTCTAAAGAAAAAAGCAACATTGTAGTCAGTAATATTTTAAATCAGTATGATTGGAGTGAAATGCTAATAAGGTTATCTTTTAAGCTGTTCTTAAAGGTGTTTGTTGTCTTGCAACCCCTAATACTTTGTGACAAGGAATTCCATTGACGCGAGGTGGATATTGTAAAAGATGAGGAATAACAAGATGTTCTATGAAGAGGTATATTTAGCGTGCCACAGATAAGTGATCTGGTATTTACGTCGTGGTTAGAGTATAGATAAGAGAAACGAGACGAAAGGTAATTTGGTGTTGAGGTGCGCAGAATTCGAAAGAGTAAAGACAAAGAGTGTAAAGTTCTGCGTTCTTTAAGTCGGAGCCACGAGAGACTTGCGAAGGACGGTGATATGTGATCATATCGTCGGATGTTGCACACGTATCTGACGCACATATTCTGAGCTCGCTGTAACTTGACTGACAGTTCAGAACTTAGATCACTTAACAAAACGTCACAATAATCGAAGTGCGGCATTACTAGGGTTTGTACTAGGGTAAGTTTTAGTTGCTGGGGCAAGAAGTTTCTCAAGCGACTCAAAGAGTGAAAGGAGGAACAGATTTTTTTATCGTTTCTTTAACTTGAAAATTCCAACTTAGATTATTATCAAAAAAGAAGCCAAGATTTTTTACGACAGATGAATAAGGGATTAGCGTGTTGTTAAGGGTAACAACTGAAAGATTACTGTTATTAAGGGAGTTAACTAAACGCTTATGTCCAATAATTATGGCTTGAGTCTTACTTGGATTAAGTGCGAGTCCGAAATTGGCCGCCCAAGTGGAGACAGTGGCTAGGTCACAATTTAACTTGTCAATCGATTCATTGATCGTATTGGGTCTGGAATGTATGTAAAGTTGTAGGTCGTCGGCATAGAGGTGATATCGGCAATACTGTAAGTTCTTTGATACGTCATTAATGTAGATAGAGAAAAGTAGTGGTCCTAATACGGAGCCCTGCGGCACTCCCGCCTTTGTGTATCGCCATTGGGAGAATTGATTATCAAGTGAAACACACTGTTGGCGGTCCCGTAGGTAGGAGTCCATCCAGCTCAAGGTATTGTCTGACAGGTGCAAAGCCTTCATCTTTGCAAGAAGCAAGTCGATATCAACAGAACCAAAGGCATTGCTGAAATCGAGAAGAGTTAGTGCCGTTACTTCACCCCTATCCATAGCTTCACGGATGTCCTCAGTCACTTTAAGTAGGGCTGTAGTAGTGCTGTGTCCATGCATAAAACCCGATTGATAGTCATCGGTTTATTTAACGACGCTAGCAACTGCAGAGGTTATATCAGCGTCGCCGGTGTGCCAGAATTTTATCCCGCGGGAGTTCTTTTACATGCCAGTAAATCTACTGACATGAGCCTGTCGCATTTAAACACGCCTGTCGGCCGGGGTCGAACCCGCAACCTCGAGCATAGAAAGCCAGCGCTATATCAACTACACTACCGAGGGCGACTACTGTAATATGTCATTAGAATTGTTTAATATATTTTCAACAAATATTCCATTATTTTTTACATATTAGTACAAGTCGTTTGTCCAGTAAGGCTCAAGATGGACTGATATAGAGGTGCAAAATGTTTGATTTAGACCTTCGTCGGTTAGGTAGGTTATCAATGACTACAATGTTACTCGTATCTTCTTAAAATATACATGCATGCCGATTATAATCTTCACATGGAAAAAGAAAATCTGCACGAGACACCAGGAATGAAGACAAATTATCTTGTCAAGATCTGAAATATTGTTCTTCAATTTTGAACTACAATCAGTCTTAAATACACCAAAGGGGCAGACGGGTCCAATATTTTACCTCCACAAATCGGGTGTTTGTAATCTAGGGACATACAATTTGGAAATCAGGATGCGCAAGTATTATACAGGTTGTTAAAAAGTATCCAATATTTTAGGAGGTGATAGTATGCATCAAAACAAGAAAAAAAGTCTAATAAACATGGATCCTACAACACATACTTTCTGAGATTTGAACACTTGTTCATAGGAGGTGCTCAATGTGACGTCCATTTATGGCAATGTATTTTTCTGCCCTAGAATACAGCAGGCTACCAAATAATCATACCGTAGTTGACACCCCTGCCATGGAATACTGATACATCACAAGGAATACTGAAAGAAAAGCTTAGTTGCGGATATGAGCAGGGTTCAGCAGAAATAGTGTTGTGAATTTTCGTAATCAGCATGTGTGGGCTGATGAAAATTCCCATGCACTGGAAGAAATAAAGCATCAGCACCAATTCTCAATCAACTTATGGGCAGGCGTTCTTGGCGATAGATTAAGGGCCATACGTGCTACCACAGAGATTAACTGGAGCTCGTTATCAGGACTTGCTTATTAACGCATTGCCTACCTTGCTGGAGTATGTGCCATGTCAGTAAAGACTACAGATGTGGTTCATGCATGATGGCACACCAGCACATTTTTTCGCAATGAGGGTGAACACCTAACGCTGACATTTCAGGACCGCTGCATTGATTGGGGAGTCCCCACACCTTGGCCTGCTCAAATCTAAATCCCCTAGATTTTCGGTTATCAAGAACAACCAGGTCAATTTCAAAAAGTGCGTGATTCCTTACGCTGAAAGGCAGAGGAATGCATTGCTATGAATGGACGTCACATTGAGCACCTTTTATGAACAAGTGTTCAGATCTCAGAAAGTATGTGTTGCAGGACCCATGTTTATTAGACTTTTTTTCTTGTTTTGATGCATACTAGCACCTCCTAAAATATTGGGTACTTTTTTAACACCCTGTATCTGGGATGAGACTCAACATAAAAGCGGGACAGTAGACATTTCTCTCCATGTTCGTAACTACCGGTATGTGATGTCTTATCCTAACATGACTGCAGTCTTCATGATGTCAGACAGTTATGGGAGACAACAAAATAACACTATCTTCATTGGTATGTGCATTTTTTTTCCTGAACTACCACCCTTCTTCACAAACCAAATATCACGGATTTTTTTTTCAAATGGATATATCGAAATTGAATGTGATTCTATACATTACAAGATAGAGACGAAATCAAAACATGTTTCAATTTAGTCCTAAAGGATGAGAAAAACTAATTTGTATTATCCGAAACAAACCTTCGCCGTTTCTTGTGAAAACTATACTTCATGATGACTTTGACGGCTTCAAGTCATTTTCGTAAAATAAAAACATTCCATGAAGAAGTATTTGTTTGTTGAAATGTCTAAGAACAGAACCAAGACAAATATTATTTAAAGCTAATTCCAAATCTGATTTCCATCAAGTCAATCTGAAGAGACTAAGAGGCAGACCAAGTGAGGGTCCATTCCCAAAAATCTACATACAGCACAGATCTGTCCGTTGCTGAAGTCAAGTTCCAGGACCTCAAAGTACATTACTCACACATTGTGAGGATCTTGCCCACACCGAGGGAGTACCATAGATCTTACAAGTCATTGAAATACGATAGAAAGATTCGTGATGACTTGCCTGAGCCTTAAGCTAGTGAGGTCTCTAAGAATGAATAGTGACTGTGTTCATTCATAGTTCTCAGTATTTTCAATACTATGAGTTTTTTTCTTTAACTAACATAAAGAATATTATCTTATTTAATAAAAATGTATTTTTTCTTGAAAAAAATAATAAATTTGTTCCAGTGTATGTACAAATAAAAAGATTCTTTAGAAAGTAAGAATGAAGACAAAAATTTCTAAAAATTCATTTCATAATATGTCTTCCCTTTATTCTTTAAAAGACTATTTCACAATTAGTTTACTAAGTCTGCAAACAGAACTCCAAACATTCTTCAATCCTGCCATGTCAAGAAAAAACTAATGTGAAAAAAAATTTAAAATTTCCTTGAAGTATGAAACAAAGGAGGTAATTTGTATCCCCTAATAAATAGCATAACTAGTTACACATTTTGGCAGTGAAAACATAAACGTAAATATAAAGCCTGGTTTTTCCAAGCACTTTGAATATTAAAATGCATTTATCTCGAAAATAAGATTTTGCACATTCGTGGTTTTGGCATTGGACCGACGACGTGTTAAATTAATACCCAGCGTCAAAGAGTACTCTTTCTTTGAAGATTTAAGATAAGATTTTGTTTATTAATTAGGCTTCGTCAGATGTCGCTCCAATCGCAAGGAGCTGTAAAATATGTCTACAAATGATGGATTAGCATTTTTTAATTGATGTGCCGATATTTACTTTAAGTGGAATAAAAAACAACATAAAAAGAGTACCAAGGGTGTTTCCTTGGGGTAAAGGAGGCGGGCACGTAGGACTGACATGCCTACTGTCATTAAATGCCGATTGTCTGTAAAGATGGAAGCTGTAACTTATCGCCAACTTCAAGGCCATTTGGCCTATCATGGGGTTGACAAGAGAAAAAAAAATATTGTCATATCTTGAGTTGATAGATGATGAGGGTGGAGTGGTGATTGTGGTTCCACGTTGGGCGCCATTTGAGGGTGGGTGCGTCTCGGTGTTGCGTGAGATTCACTCAGGGTAGCCGAGGTACGGTTGTGGTGTAGGATGATGTCGGGAATAAGACCAGGCCGGCTACTTATATAAAAGGCAGTGTAAACTCCAAAACTATAAGTTTATTGTCGTATTCACTTGGTAAACCCTAGAGTACGTATTTCCGGCTGACTTATAATTCAATCGTTGGTCGCACTTCTGTATCGACTCTATGGCGGCTCTGAATAAGCTCTATCCGATACTATAAATTCAATACTCTGTCCAGTACACTATGATCGAAGCTCCTAAACGTTGACGAGTGGTCTCGCCGATGATAAACTTCTATCTATCGAGTCTTCGCCGGAAGAAAGACTATTAAGTTGGGCCGCCGACACGAAAAAAAAAGATGTCGCGCCGTCTACACGAAGAAAAGTAGTTATCCTGTCGACACGAAACGAAGTAGTTATTCTGCCCTGTATGTAGGGCCGTCGACACGAAAAGGAGTAGTGATTGTGCCCTGTATGTAGGGCCGCCGACACGATGAGATGTTGTGCTCGTGCCCTGTATGTAGGGCCGCCGACACGATGTGATGTTGTGTTCATCTCCGCTCCCCGTCACCCTTATTTATAAAAACCTATCCTACGCTAAAACTAACTATCCTATTGGTTAAAAACTACGTCACTTAACCGGCCTAAAATCTATTCCCTATTGGTCCAAAGTGACCTCATAAGCTGGACCAAGATCTCTTCTTATTGGGCGCGAAATACGTCATCTCTAAATTTATACTTTGGATTTCCCATAACATCAAATTAGTTTGTCGATTTTGGAGAACCCCGTTCTTTGCAAAATCCCAAGCTTGCAATTACTTTCCCACGGGTCTAGTCCAACTTTGGCTTTTACGCTTCAGTGAGTCTCTATATACAATACCGCACAAGGTGGCTGTAAATCTGTCCGATGCTGACAAGTGACGAAACACCTGTGTGGGAAGCTAATTCTAACGAAGTCGCCAGAACATCCCCGCGAATAAATGTAACAAAAATATGGAGATATCATTTCGCTAATAAATCGGTCTCTCCCTCTCCTAATTACTGCTTCAAATGCCCATCTACATAACCATTGGAAATTCCCGAAAGAGTTTGCAATGTTATGAGATGTCCCCGCTTTCTGCCTATAACTAGCCTCATAGTTCCCGTTCGCGGTCAGCCGGTGATACATTATTTACAATACAATCAGATTACAATGTCACTACAAACAATTACAATAAATATTACATATATCTTCACGAGCCTTTCTATGTACACAACTCTCACACAATAAGCACAACAATGTACAATTTATATCCACATTTACATATGTACAGTCCCATTCATTCACATATTTACATTTGTTTATTCATTGATCAGTTACACACTCTGCGTGCTTGGTTGTACCAGCCGCCCTGTACAGGTTCACCTAGCTGTACGCGTGAGACTAACTATCCTTACTCTTTCTCATTCCTGCCTCCTTGCCTCTCCTGTTTGAAAGGCCGCAAGAGTTGTTTGTGGTACATTCCAGCAGGTTTACTTTTTCCCCTTTCTACCAATTCGAAAGTATGGTCTCCACATTTACTTTTAATTTCGTAGGGCCCCTTGTACAGTAACTCCATGCGTGAGTAACGTCCTCTAAGGGCGGAAGATAACTTCACGTCCCTTAGCAATACCAAATCGCCGGTTGTGGGCTCCCATTTGTGGCGATATCTTTTGACTTTACCGAGTCTATACTCAGCCTTTTTCCTGATTCGGTCGAAAGCTAGTTTACACAGTAGTTCCGCACTAGGAGGCTCACCCTCCTGTATTCCCTGCGGCAAACTCTTTATCATGGGATCGGGATCGATCCCTAACATAAGTTTGATCGGAGCTATTCCGGTCGTTGGATTGATAGAGTGGGTCATGACTCTCTCTATCACCTCACATTGCCTAAACCAGTCCTTATGATTTCGGTGACACAGAATGCGGAGATACAATGATATATCCCTAAGCGCTCTTTCGCATGGATTACCGCTGGGAAAGTATGCGGAGCAATTGTATAGCTTCACGCCCGCATCTTCCAGCCTTTTGCAAAACACTTTCGATCTATGTACCGACACGTTGTCACTGAGCACCGCTGTCACCGGACCGTAAGTCGGTATGTAGTCTCTAACCAGCTTATCAGCACACAACTTGCTAGAGATATTTCTTAAAGGGTAAATCTTTACAAATTTTGTGAATACATCGTACGTAACAAATATGTACCTGTGTCCGAAGGACGATGTGGGCATTGGACCGTGTTCGTCCACTGCTACAAGTTCATTCTTTTTACCCCTAATAATGACCTGTGGTACATTGTCATACCTTACATTTAGAGGTTTCGCCCTCTGGCAGACCTCGCAACGAGATATTACCCTTCTAACCTTCTTTGACAGTTGCTTAATATAAAATGATTCTGACATAGTTAAAATAATCCTATCACTCCCAGAGTGACACATAGATAGGTGAAAGTTACTTATAAGTTCATTCTCCATACTCGCAGGTATGTATATCTTCCATTTCTGGACATCCCTACCATGCAATTTATACAAGATACCAGAGCGCAATCCATACACTTCATCTTTCACCTGTGAGATTTCTCTAGCTTTGTCCATTAAGGCCCTTATCGTGGAATCCTCCTGCTGCAAATCTGCAATTCTCCGAAATTTTCCCGTCAGAGCTCCATTCCTCGTGGAATCAATTTTCATCACGGAAATTTCGTACGCGGGGGCGGTGATAGTTTCCGGTAGCCCCGATTTGGAATTCAAACGAGAGAGACAATCACCAAAGATATTGTCTGCCCCCGGAATATGTCTAATCGTCACATCATGAGCCAAAATTTCGTGCACGTATCTAGATATTCTAGAGTTCGTCAATTTGCATCTACTCAGAAACGCTAGGCTTACATGGTCAGTAAATATGATGATCTGCCTATTAAAGATATACTGGCGGAACTTCTGTAGTGCGAAGTATACAGCAGAAATATCTAGTTCCGTGATTATGCGTTGCTTTCGGTACGCGACAGTCCCCTAGAAGCTGTGGCAATCACATGTCGCTTATTATCTTCATCTGTCTGACATAGAATTGCTCCATATCCATATGAAGACGCATCAGTATAAATCTGAAAAGGTAGGCTGTCGTTAGGCCTTTCCAACAGAATTGAGTCGGCGAAAAGCAGTTTCGTTCGATCGAATGCTTCCTGCTCTGCCGACCCCCACCTAAAGGGTGTATCCTTCTTCAGTAAAGCTCTGAGTGGGGTTACATGCTTAGCAAAATTGACGAGAAACCGATTCTGGTATTGTAGGATACCTAAATATCTACGAACCTGTTTCCGGTTCCGCGGCGGCGGGATCCTCGAAATGCTCTGAATTATCTCTTGGTCCGGTCTAATTCCGTCAGACGAAATTACGTAACCCAGGAAAACTGTCTCAACTTTAAAAAATGCTGTTTTCCCCAGCTTGACTGTCATACCAGCCTCTCTCAATTTAGTCAATACAAAATCAATATCTCTAATATGCCTATCAACGTTATTGCCATATATAAGAAAATCGTCAATGTACTGTGCCAGAAAACCTTTCGTCGAATCACCAAAAATTATGTCAAGTGCCCTTAGTAGCGGAGATCCAGAACTCGCGATGCCGAGTGGGCATCGGGTATACTGATAAACTTTCCCGTTGTATAATAACGCTGTGAATTTTCTCGAGTCCTCGTCCAGCGGAATCTGCCAATACGAACTGGTCAAGTCCAGACTAGTGAATATAGAACAATCACTGATACGGCCTAACAAAGTGTCCACTGACTCCGTCCTGAAATTATCTTTAACTGAAAACGAGTTATCGTGTCGGGCATCGATCGTTACTCTTAAGCTTCCATTGGGCTTTCTAACCCAGCACAATGCATTTACGTAAGGCGAGTCCGATACTTCTATAACTCCGTCTTTTAACATATCATTTATGACTTCGTCTGCCTGATCCCTTAAAGATAGGGGGATGGGTCTACATTTATGCCGAAATTCCTCCATTCCTACTACCTTAATTTTGTGTGTATACACTCTACACAGACCCGGCGCGTCTGAAAAGACATTTAAATGGCTTCCTACAACATCCATTAAGCGTTTTCTTTCATTCTCACTCAGGCCGTGTGCCTGGCTAACTTTATCTCTCACTATTTCGAAAGTATCTGTCTTCCTATTGTTATACGCGTCTACCTGCCTAAGATCGCCCGGCGAAATCTCATTACAATATCTGGCCCTACCGCTAATGAGATTACGTCCTATTTGTCTCGCCTGGACTAATTCGCCGATACACAACTCGCATTCTCCGCAGTCTACTTGACACACTCCCCTAGTTACCTCGTTACCTTCCCATGGATTAACCTCTATAATTACATTCTTACAAATTTTGAGATGCTCTACGAAAAATAACTCTTCCTGTAATTCTATCTCTCCCGCGGTTCTTTCGTCTAGCTCCGATCGAGCGTTATTCCTACTGAATGGGACATGGCCTATACTGCCGTTACCTGCCGTAACCCCTAGTCTGTTTTCCCTGAAATCTAATAGCGCGTGCCATTCATAGAAGCTTTCTACTCCAATAATGATGTCGGTAGTCAACCTTTGTATCACAAGAAAAATAGCATTTAATTTCACGTCTCCGCACTCTAACTCGAACCATACTTGATATTTTACCTTTTCCTTCTTCTTGCTTAGGGCGCCCGCACAGTACAGTGAACATATGGGTAACGTTTGCAGTTTTATTCCTGAATCCCTAACCTTTTGAAAAAATTCCAAGCTGCATACGTTATTTGTGGAGCCCGAGTCCAACAACACACAACACTTTATCCCAAATATTTTAGCATCTATATAAGGCAATACATAAGTCCCATTATTTTCTAACTCCGGGTTAGTAATCTCGCTCTGTCTCTTTACGCTTACCGCGTTGGTGGATTCTTTTGATAGTGGCTTACTGCACTTAGCTACAGAAATCTCCGAACCCTTGAGACTTCTGTCTAGCAGTTTCCCGAGTGAGAAGCATTCGGTTCCACTGCTATCTCGTCTCTATTTCTGCTATTTATAGGCTCCCGGCCCATATTCATTCTGACCGGACTTTGCTGACGTCCGTTCATGTCTCTATTCCTACTTTGTCCCACATTACACTGTGTAGGGGGCCTATTGCACCCTTGTGAGGCCATTTCTTGTAGGACGTCTCGCCTACCTCTCTCCTGCTCTTGTCTCCTCCAATCACCTCGATTTTGCGGTCCCCTGCTGAAATTAGGCTGCCAGAATCCCTGTCTGTAACTTCTGTTTCGAAGCCAATGTGGTTGGGTTCTAAGCCTACTATTTCCGTTCTCTTGTCTTCCCGTGTACCATCGTATGTGGTTAACCCTACGGACGGGACCAACACCTCTATCGTTTCTCATCCTGTTGTTACTGCTCTGGTTGTTCCTAATATTATTGTAAGGGCCCCCAAAAGGCGGGTCAATCCTTCTCTCCCTGTTGGGACTATTCCCTCCGTTCTGACCATTATGGTATCGACTATATGCATTGTTGGGGCTCCTATCACAACCCCAGCTACTCTGATTTTGGGCTCCTGTCCTTGGGGATGAAAAGGCTGTACTTGCCCCCTTCCCCGCTTTCTGGTCGGTGGGGCTTGAACCCTTTCCTTTACCATGTTCATAATCTGCCTGTCCACTACATTCATAGTGCGTGGCGTCCGAACCGTCCAGCGCAGTCAATAGATCTATTGTTTCCCCGAAGTCTCGGGGCCCTGCTACGATCAGATTATATCTGATGTTCTCTGGATACTGCGAAATCACAGTTTGGATCAGCTCTGAATCCGGTATTGGCGGATTGAGGCTTTTCCCTTTCTTAACAAGTTCAAGAAAATAATCTATCATAGAGACGCCTCTTCCCGCGTCAAACCTACTCTGATTAATTTCCTTCCTAATTCTTTGTTGTTGTCTTTGTCCCCAGTATCTCTCCGAAAAATTTTCCCTGAATTCCTCGTATGTGACATTATCCCCTAGGGCCACTAGCGCGCAGTTGAGTGGTCGGCTCTTTAGGCTCTTTCGTACGACAGTCATTTTTAAGTCATCCGGCACCCCTCTTACTCTAAAGTACGTTTCCAGCTCACTTATGTAGTTATGTGGGTTTGAAAATTCAACCTAATCGAAAATAGGGTAACCAATCTCATTCAAAATGTGAGTGGGGTACTGGGGACGGCCTAAATATGCCTTGCCGTTTACATTTTTTAACTCACTACGCACATCATCCCGTGAGGTCTGACATTCCTCACCAACACTATTGTTAACATGTCTTACATTTATGTTGCTACCTGATGCCGGGCTCTCACTTGTGCCCTCTTGTCTAGAAACTGCACGGTCCGAGCTGCTATGTCCGCTTAAATTTGCGGGACTACCCCCATTTAGTACATCGTTTATTGAGTTTAATTTACTTCTTAATTCTTCCAAACATTCGTTATCCGCCCTTTCTTTATTCTTTATGGCTCGCTTGAGACTGTCCACTTCCTGATCCATCTTACCTATTTTCTCTTCCACCGAATTCTGAATTTCTCGAACCTTCTCCACTATCGCTTCCTCAACAGCTGATTTTAGATCGCTATTCTCTCTCGTAGCGCTATCTCTAACCCTAACTTCTAAATCCTTCATACTTTCTGACACCCTATCCATAGCTATCTTCAATTGGTTCTCCATTCCGATCCCATTCTCGGTTAGTTTCCCCTCTAGCTTCTCTATTTTGTCCTCCATCTTGTTTCCTCTTTCCGCTAATTTTGCAATATGATCTCTAATCTCTCTCGAACTTTCCCCCAATCTATTTTCCATTTGTTTTATTTGTTCTCTACTTTCCCTCAGAATCTTCTCTCTACTTTCCCTTGAGTTATTTTCTAATTTAGTTTCCATTTGTTTTATTTGTTCTTTACTTTCCCTCAGAATCTGCTCTCTACTTTCCCTTGAGTTATTCTCTAATTTAGTTTCCATTTGTTTCATTTGTTCTCTACTTTCCCTTGAATTGTTGTCTAATTTATTTTCCAAGAATTGTCTCATCTACTCCCATAACTGTTCTAGCGTCATTTCCCCTTTGCCACTGTCTCTACTCTGTTGCTTTTCCACCGTTCGCTCTCCCTCTATTTCTTGTCCTGCGTTATTCTCGACCTCCTCTCTAATTTCCATAATTTCCTCGTCCTTCCTTTGCTCCATGGTTCCCTTGTTTCTATTTCCTCGTCTTTCTCGTATTTTCCTAACTACCTTACTCCTATGGCTACGTAGTATCATCTATACGCTACTCTGTCATCTATCCGACGCTTGCTTTCCCAATAATAGTCTAACTAGGCCTGTATTTGCACTCTACTCACTTCCACCAAATTACGCAATACGCTTATTTCACTCTTTCCCCCAAAATATCACACACAAAAAAATACATATATATATATATATATATATATATATATATATATATATATATCCAAAATATCACACCGGAAATTGAAACATATACACTTTATAATTATTCCCCCAAAATATCATATACATATATACACATGTATACATCTTCCCTTCATACTTGCCACCGCCTCTCCGAGTTGCCTTCTCTGGTGGTCTCCGTGTTGTCGCGATGGCCTGGTTCTATTTCCGCCTTCCAGCGTCGTTCCTCGGCTATGCAGGGCTGAACTGCTCCGTCCGGTCCTCCGCGTTGTTCGGTGCTGTGTTCGCACCTGGGGCCGGTCACTGGAACAGCTGTCTTCCTTCGAGCCTCACGTTGGGAAGCGCCATTTGAGGGTGGAGTGGTGATTGTGATTCCACGTTGGGCGCCATTTGAGGGTGGGTGCGTCTCGGTGTTGCGTGAGATTCACTCAGGGTAGCCGAGGTACGGTTGTGGTGTAGGATGATGTCGGGAATAAGACCAATCCGGCTACTTATATAAAAGGCAGTGTAAACTCCAAAACTATAAGTTTATTGTCGTATTCACTTGGTAAACCCTAGAGTATGTATTTCCGTCTGACTTATAATTCAATCGTTGGTCGCACTTCTGTATCGACTCTATGGCGGCTCTGAATAAGCTCTATCCGATACTATAAATTCAATACTCTGTCCAGTACACTATGATCGAAGCTCCTAAACGTTGACGAGTGGTCTCGCCGATGACAAAGTTCTATCTATCGAGTCTTCGCCGGAAGAAAGACTATTAAGTTGGGCCGCCGACACGAAAAAAAAAAAAGATGTCGCGCCGTCTACACGAAGAAAAGTAGTTATCCTGTCGACACGAAACGAAGTAGTTATTCTGCCCTGTATGTAGGGCCGTCGACACGAAAAGGAGTAGTGATTGTGCCCTGTATGTAGGGCCGCCGACACGATGAGATGTTATGTTCATCTCCGCTCCCCGTCACCCTCATTTATAAAAACCTATCCCACGCTAAAACTAACTATCCTATTGGTTAAAAACTACGTCACTTAACCGGCCTAAAATCTATTCCCTATTGGTCCAAAGTGACCTCATAAGCTGGACCAAGATCTCTTCTTATTGGGCGCGAAATACGTCATCTCTAAATTTATACTTTGGATTTCCCATAACATCAAATTAGTTTGTCGATTTTGGAGAACCCCGTTCTTTGCAAAATCCCAAGCTTGCAATTACTTTCCCACGGGTCTAGTCCAACTTTGGCCTTTACGCTTCAGTGAGTCTCTATATACAATACCGCACAAGGTGGCTGTAAATCTGTCCGATGCTGACAAGTGACGAAACACCTGTGTGGGAAGGTAATTCTAACGAAGTCGCCAGAACATCCCCGCGAATACATGTAACAAAAATATGGAGATATCATTTCGCTAATAAATCGGTCTCTCCCTCTCCTAATTACTGCTTCAATGACGACAAAAAAGTTAGTAATATTAATTTAAATCTTAATTAAAATTCATCTTGTACCTTAAAATTTATTCACTGTGGATGGTGATGGTAGAAATCAGTGTATCGATGTCGGTATAAAAATAGTCATGGGTTATCTTTAGAACGAAAATGTGATACACCTCTTGGCATTGTAAGTATTGATACGTGGAAAAAATATGTATCCAATACAAAGCCTGCCGCTAGGACATTAATTGAACGATTTTACTGTATTAGATGGTGCATGGAGGCATATATGTCAGAAAAACTGTTTCACTCAATACTATATTTAAGTGCTGTTGTCCAGTTAGCTCGCATGCTGGTCCTATTAGTGATACATGGTTTTGTTTGATACGTATGCTCACAAAATCCTCCGATTATAAGTGTTTCAGACCAACACGTTTCAAATCAGCTGTATGAATTGAACCTGTCAATTCAGGTCCCGTACTTTGACTATGTTTTGTATAGCTTCCGAGAAATTTGTATAAACAATGGAGTCACGTTCGAACCATATTTCACGTTCTTAATATTGTTTCTTTTCTTCCCTGAGATGGGACTATGTTTGTTTAAAATTAAATTAAATTAAATTAAAATTAAATAAATTAAGGAATTTGTGGTGGAGAAAGCGGGGGTGTCAGGAGGTCTCCCGTTTCCCCCCATTCCACCATTAGGTCTACTCCACTATCAGCCTCATTGTGCAGGTCCCGAGGCAGGCCCCCAGAAAAAAAATAAAAGATGGCTGAAAGTTGTACACACTTGTGTTTAATGAAGACAATTATTAATATAACGACTTCTTAAGAAGCATGTTAAAAGTTATGGCTATCAATAAATTGGTTGTTGAAGCAATTTACTTAATTTGTGTACATTTCTTAGCCAAAAACAATCATTTTTAAAGGTAAACTTGAGCTGTTCGAATCGCTTTTTGGGTCGGTTGTGGTTGCTGCCGTATCTCTTCTGGTAGGAACTAACAATATTGACAATTTACGCAAACAGATGAAAGTCAGTGTTAAAACTATTTTTCGCACCAGTATTGAAAGCACTTTTCGTACGCTCCATATACAGTAATAGTAAATTTTTAACACATTTTCCTAACGTTAAAAGATCTTTTAGGAATGGCTGTCTCAAATAATAGTGTAATATAATTACGTACAGACCGATTATTTAGTCCTGACGCGAAAGAGGGGAAGTAATAGGAGTAGTGGGAAGAGTTCCAGAGTAGAGATAAAAGCGAGCGGTCGGTAAACGAATGCAGTATAGCTACTGTACTGGAAACACAACGCTATACCACATGCGTGACATCCGATCGCTCTGACGGCAGGGGACAGACTAATCTGAACATCCCTTGGCGTAACTTAATGAACTCGCCTGACCCAGGCGCACGTTGCCGGCGTCTGTCAGGACTAAACAATCGTACTGTAACAAGTTGATAAATGCGCCCGTTTCACCCACGACAGGTGGAGATTGTCGTGCGGAATACGTGGTTTTAGCGCTGTTTCATACAGGTTTTTATAGCTATATTAGTTAAGTAAAATCAAGTTTTTTTTGTATTGCTGTCATATAATAGTGACCCTTCAATTGTCATACTGGCTGCTAATATTCATTTGATGCCATTAGTTTAAAACACGTAATTGAAAGTGAAGCTTATAGAAAATAACTGAGAAGATTCTCTTGAAAAATGGGCAATTCAGAAAATTCTGATATTAAGAGTCATACAAAGTTGCCCTATCTAAGCTCGTCCTACAAAATTTCAAGAAGTTACAAGAAAGAACTTACAAAAAGTTTGGAACTTGGTGTAAAAAGAGAAAAGTGGCTATTTTATAGAAAAAAGTGATATTGGGGTATTTTTTGACGTTATGTTCCACATGTAAGCCTAGTTTATGGGGTATCTATTCAATGCTTCGAACAAAAATTTATTTAAATAAAAATATGTGTATGTGTCTAATGCCTACCCACGTCACTTGCGTGATTCGGGTTCCGCATATAGTGGATAGATGGCAGGATTGTCACTCATTTTCAAGTTGCACACGGTGGGCCATGTTATGAGAAATTTTACATGAAAATGTCTGACCCCCCCCCCCCCCGGAATCGACCTCGAGCTGGCTAGCCTGGAGGCAGAAGGGCTACCACAGAGCTAACTCGGCGAAATAAAATGTGGATACTTATAAATATACAGTATTATATCAATGTTATTGCATTATTGGAAAGAAAATCTAAATCTAATATGAAAGCCTGTGTTCTTCCAACGACTTCCCTTTTACTCCAAATGCTAGTGAGATTACAGATCACTCACTACTTTGACGGTACACATTCTTAGCTGATGCAGGAGCTTAATATGTTAACAGCCAAGACATGGAGGTTGCTGAAATACACTATATAATAGAGAATTGTATCAAAAGCAAGAAGGAAGTCGCAAAGAAGATTCTGAGGAAAAATGAAAATACGCACAATAAATTAAAACAAATGCAAGAATTAAATTAAGCTGTAGGTCACATTCAAGGAAAGAAATTGTATGTTACATCTACAAATATTTAATTTTGAATTTTTAATAATTGTATTACAAATAAGTCTATTTATAGGGTAAGGGGGTACATTTTCGAACATAGTACAATTCTGAACGCATTAAGGTTTTTGAACATTAGCGAGTTTCATATGTTCGTAACTCTGCTTAAGTTATATAGCGTCGATAATCAGTCTTCTATAAGTTTGTCTCCTAAAGTGCTGTGTTGTAAAGTATTACTATATATAACAAATAAATCATTTTTCAAACAAAGGTAAGCAATTTGGCTACAGAATATGCTCTGTTATAAATTGGCTCATAGTTTCCCGTTGTGGTATTGTATTACAATGATAAATATTGGTTTGTATATTATTCTGACCTGTTCTGTGGTCTTCGTTACACTTGTCACCGGCACAGCAGTGATATCTATGAACAGTTTAGAAAACTATGGAGTCATTTCTCAAGGACAGCTGAAGTACAATTTCGAACATTATTCAGGTACAATTCTGAACGCTAAGAGTACAATTTAGAACAGTTGTTTGTAAATATTCTAACTACGTAATTTCTGATTGTTGGCATTTTAGATGCCACGAAGGAAAATAGAGAAGGAAAAACGTCTGAAATGGGATTCTAATGCTATGGAAAAGACAATCAAAAGTGTAATTTCAGAAGATATTTCATTGAAAGGCGCATCCGCGTTGTATCACCTTCCACTGAGCACTCTATGTGATAGAGTAAACAAGGAAAAGGAAAAACAGGCCGGTCTTACTGCACGTGTTACAGAGAAGATTGAACATCCCACGGTACTGTCTGGAGACATGAAAAAGGCTTTGGTAGATAGGCTCCTGTACTTAGCAAATAGAGAGTTAGGTCTTACCCCCTTGCAGGTTAAACGTGCTGCTTTTGATTTGGCCTTGGTCAGTCAGACTCCCTCAGAAAATCCGCTTAATGGTCCTTTTGATTCTCCAGAAAATTCAGTTAGTGCCATTTTTAATTCACCCGAGAGAAAAAGCTTGTTTACGTCAAAGAAAACTGCTCACGTCACTCCACCTTACTTCGCAAGAGCATATCAGCGAGATACGATCTAAGAAATCCTCTGCAGTTAATACTTCGCCTAAAGGAAAGAATAAATCTGCACCCAAAAGAAGAGTGAAACAAAAGGCAACATCGTCCGCTCCATCAAATTAAGACGAATGTGGCCTCTTCCTACTGAATTATTATTCAAAGGAATCCATATTGAAAGGGGAGTGGATCCGATTCCAGATGTGCGACGTGTGTTATCACGAAGTGTGCGTGGGTGCCAGAGCATAAAGCAGTTTTTTTTTGTAGCAAATACCTTTGATCGAAATTGTACCTGACCTGTTCAGAATTGCACCCCTGTGGTATATTTTCGAACATTTTTTGTTTATTGAAACATTTATAACTATGGACAATGTAAACTACCTTTATTTCTTATATTGTTGTGGAACGACAACTAGGTCTTGAACATTGTATTCACAATAAATTTGGAAATTTCGTATGCTTATTTTGTCCATAAAATACAAATACGTGTTTACTGTTCGAAATTGTACCCCCTTACCCTAATAAGTGAGCAGTTAAAAAAAAAAATCAATTTCTTGAAAATTTCTACTTTTACATAGCTAGATGGGATTTAAAACGTCACTTTTAGGCATGTATGCGTAAAGTAATGTCATTTGGGAACTAAAATGAGACCCAAAAAGTTACTATTTTAGTACAGCTTTCTAAAAAAGGGAACCGTGTAACCTATGTCTGTAGCTGATTTCTTGAAGATTAACATTTTAGAAGGGAACGTATAGAGACTCGTTTAAAAAAGCGGTGTAAGACAATGCCACATAAAGAGTACATATATGCATAGTGACAACTGACAAACATCTGTGTCTGAAATTAAATTCGAAATTGTGCCCGTGACTTCCACGTGACAAAGTTACACGCCTAAGTATGCAGCATAATATGCAATCTTTCATTCTTGAGACAGGAGCGGCATGATTTTATTGTAGTGATTATAGCATGTCGAGTATTTAACCAATTATTGTCAAGGGCAGCAGAACCCACTGAATACTAATTTCTTTGATTGCTTTCTTTGAGATAAAGAATGCTATGACTGTTAAGCGATTAACACTCAGGCTTTATTAGTCACGTTACGGAACTTGTTAGCTTAGAAGTTTATAATACAAGAGAATGTGAGTTGGTCTAATTCGTACTTGGGCGAAATTGGCCTATTCCACAATAATGTGGCTTGTGTCAATAACTCGTGGGACACGAAGATCAAGAGTCATTTGCATTCCCTCTCGGCAGTGTATAAGATAATGATACGTCTAGCCTCTCCCCAACCTCTGAATAGTTGTACGGCTCACTAACCTCAAATTATGTGCCCTCATTTCTCAGGTAAGCTTCAATCATGGTAACAGTTCTGTGGGAACCTCCTAATGCATTCGCACGCGAAGAAATACTGTCATTATGCTTGAAGATTTTAGCGACGTGTCTCTTGCCTCTGCAAGATGTGATATTTGAAAGAATGTATCCTCCTAACAACTTCTTTAATTTATCTTATTTTCTTACAAAAGCCAAGTTCGTATATGACACACGTAATGGCTAAGTTCTTAAATTCTTCTGCTAGTTTCCTTGGATTTCTTGCATCTACTCGTAATTACAAATCAAGTAGAAAATTATTCATACGCTTTTCTGATAAGTTGCTGGGCCGTTTTATTTTCAATCACAAGAATAATATTTAGGCCTACTATTATTATTGAATTTCCAAGTTTATATAACCCTATTTTACCCGAAGGTATATTAGGGCTGTAATTAAATCATACATATTATAGCACTGTACAAATACTTACATAAAATATATACATAATTATGACATAAAATACACATATTACATTAAATGTGTATGACATAATAAAAATCAAAGTTATATTATACACAAATACGTAGAAATAGATATACAATAATACATATAATACATAGAAATAGATATACAATATATGAAACACAGACATATTACATACAATACTTTCCCAGGACATATCACACACAGACTTGTTACATAAAAAATTAAGCGTTTCGTAGAAACATACATATTACTTTTAAGGACGTATAGAACATAAAAATGATATGAAATAGACACATGGCATACAAATGCATGTACAAAACATAAGACAGAGACATATTATATAAAATACACAGACAAGACATAAAAAAATAGAAAAAAAACATAAAAACTTATATATGATATGAAACAGTGATATTATAGCTATTATTATTATTATTATTATTATTATTATTATTATTATTATTATTATTATTAGTATTATTATTATTAACAGTAGTGGTATCTCCTTTTATATTGTCCACACCTGTGGAGTAACGGTCAGCGCGTCTGGCTGCGAAACCAGGTGGCCCAGGTTCGATTCCCGGTCGGGGCAAGTTACCTGGTTGAGGTTTTTCCGGGGTTTTCCCTCAACCCAATACGAGCAAATGCTGGGTAACTTTCGGTGCTGGACCCCGAACTCATTTCACCTTCATATCATTCAGACGCTAAATAACCTAGACGTTGATACAGCGTCGTAAAATAACCCAATAAAATAAAAAATAAATCTCCTTTTATTGAAGCCTGTTTTGTCCTGTGGCATGTTAGATTAATGATAAAAACTTGAATATATATATATAGCCTATATACACACACACAAAATTAACACATTCATATACCCTTACTAATTGCATTAACTACAACTTCTCTTACTATGGCAGCAACACATAAACTAGCTATTTACAGTGAATTGTGAATATATGATATGAATTTCTTAAATTCTCTTGAACAGAATTAAAAAAAATAAAATACAGGGGTTTTTTAAGCCTACTAACAGATGCATTAAATACTGATCACTGTGTATACTAGATTTAGTTCATTAGTTTCTCTAATAGTTTTTTTTTTTTGTTTTAGGTTTCCATTTCCAATAACATGTGAATTAAGAAAATTTGATTTCATAATGAATACTTCGTATGCAATGGTTAACTCTGAAGTAATTCCTAACTCACTAGAAATTGAGTCAGGGTCATTTGCTTGCTATCAGCCGTCTAATGATTTTCTGTTCTTTGAAGAGTCCACTGCAAGAATGATGGATGCCACTTTCTTGTCGAAAATGAACCAAGACTGTCAATGCATAGCTTAAGACATATAGAATGTACATACAGAGTTATATGACATTAACACTGATAGTCATTGTCCAGTAATGATCGGAAAATCACAGTTAAGCTTTGAGCGCTAAGGATTTCAAACTTTCAATTGCTTCTCCTGCAAAATGTATTCCAAATGACATCCATCATTCTTGCAGTGGACTCTTCATTTGGAAATACTTTTTCATTGTTTCTGAATACTCTGAGGTTTGCGAGTTCTAGTCCCACCTATGCTCTTGTCATTGTAATGCTCCATTATTTTAGGTCAGCGGTGACCACAATTCGAGCTGCAGTGATTAAATGCACCAGACAGTCTATGAAGTAAGGAGACGGAGAAAAGGTACTTGGCATGAAAACTACAACCAGTGGTGGTTCCTGTACTAACATCTTGATCAATCCCGCGGATAAAAATCTCAAGCTTTCCTGTATCAGTAATGCTGTCATCAAGAGCCAGTGAATAATATACGATTTTTCTTGCTTTTTTTTTTAACCTTCCTCTTGAATATAATCAGGAATTTTCTAAATTCTCCTTTCGAAACTTGGTTGAGAAATTCGTAGTTTTTTAAAATTAAAAACTTCTTATGTACAAGTTATTTAAACTATTTTAATCATTACTCTTTTGAGAAATTCTGTTCTATTAAAAGGCTTTAGAGCACGAGTTATTTCAAATCCCATTAGGTAGCTGACTTCCTTACATTTATTTATCTCATCTTTCTATTCCTGGCTATGATTTAAGACATGTCAATTCCTGGCGTTTAACAGATCGTTGGCACATAATATTGAATCAGTTTTTCTATAATATTATTATTAAATGAATAACTAATAAATAGTTACCCTCATCTAAAGATTAAGAATTTTAAAATCGAGATAAAACCGTTATTACTGTAGATTAATTGCATAGATGTATAATTTTTCTTGTAGTTGTATTGTATTTCTGGTGGTGTGGAAGAGAAGGCCTGATGACCTTAACCCCACCAGAATAAATAAATAAATAAATAAATAAATAAATAAATAAATAAATAAATAAATAAATAAATAAATAAATAAATAATTTTATCCTTCTAGGAAGATCTAAAAATAGAAATATTCATGCACGTACAGAATAATTATAGAAACACATACTTAGTGGTCAGTAATAATAATAATAATAATAATAATAATAATAATAATAATAATAATAATAATAACAACAATAATAATAAGTTATTAAGCGTGGCAATTAATGTTTCTACATACTCCTAATTGAACCGTTGAGCAAAGTAAACATATTACATTTTGTCCGACAGAACAACAAAGTTCTCCTTCTGATTCTTTACGAAACCACCTCTTACTGCTTGTAAAGACAGAGTTTGTAGATACCGCCACTGCTTGCCTCCAGTACGTGAATAAGAAACACAGCAATGTACAGGAAACTCTTCGTACCCGTTTGAATGTCTGTGATTACACGATGTAATCATGACACTCGCTTTGGTTACCGCTGTTTTAGGTGGATGCCTGAGTCATATTCATTCCAAGAAGGAATGTTTCGCAAAGTGTCTCTTTAATATAACGTTTAATTACCTGAATAGGAAAATGGTAAAAGTTCAATAATAGTTAAATGCCAAAAAAGAAACAAAGAAAGCAGACCCTATCGGTAGGAAAAATATCTCTGCTTCCTGCTCAGTATCGAACCTTGGTTCGCTGGATTTGAATTAAAACTACAAACGTTGCTGATTGTGAGTCACAGCGAAGGAAAAATGTACACTTTTGTTAACTATTGTTGAAATTGTAGGTAAGTTTCTCAAGTTTAATTTCGAATTGTAAGGTAGTAATATCACGTCGCCAGGAAGGCAGTAGTTATTTTAATATTTCCCTTTCGTATGTTTCATGTTTTTTTTAGTAGGTTATTTTACGACGCTTTATCAACATCTTAGGTTATTTAGCGTCTGAATGTGATGAAGGTGATAATTCCGGTGAAATGAGTCCGGGGTCCAGCACCGAAAGTTACCCAGCCTCAACCAGGTAACTTGCCCCGACCGGGAATCGAACCCGGGCCACCTGGTTTCGCGGCCAGACGCGCTGACCGTTACTCCACAGGTGTGGACTGTTTAATGTTCCGGTGGACAAAATGTAAGAATTGTAGTATGAACACAGATAGATTGGCCCTAAAATACCCTGGATCATCATTGGGTGACAACGAAATTCTGTCTAGTCAATTGTTATCTATTTCTTATTTAAATTTACACCAATAAAAGGGCGATGGCATTTTCTACGGAAAAGAACTAAGGAAGATGATAGGTAAGTACTTTAAGAGGAACGTGACTTTTATGTGGCAGAAATATGGACAGAAATGCATATAGAGTGTTAGTTGGGAGGCCAAAGTGAAAAAGACCTTTGGGGAGGTCGAGAAGTAGATGAGAGTATAATATTAAAATGGATTAAAGGGAGATGGGATATGATGGTAGAGACTGGATTAATCTTGTTCGGGATAGGGACCGACCGGCAATGGTTTCCTAAAAACCATAAGTTAGACTGAATTTTTGTGGCCCAGCAGGGGACATCGGTAACTTGAAGAAAAACCAGAAACGCTTATCTAGTCACTCTTTGCTGAAATAATGTTGCAGAAAATACATGTAACAGAAGATACAATGATAGAACTTTGCACACTAAATTTGTGGAGTAACTTAACTTTTTTAATTAAATGTATGAACACAAGTAACTTCTATAGCCTACATAATTATAGCCACTAATGATTCAATTTCAGTACTGATGCGTGCATGGAAGTCTGTCACATAATATTGTGCACACTGAATTCTAACACATACATTTTACAAGTACTTTCTGAAGAAAGTATCTCTTTAAGGATCTGTTTATTCCTGTACAGCTTCTCACTAAATTCTAACATGAGAAACGAAACTCTGTTTTCACTTGTAACTAAGCTTAACTGTTTCAACTTTCATTCTTGACTTTTCATTAGTCCAGATAGAGTTCATTGTGGAGAAAAATGTTTCAACTGATGAATTACTGACTGGAAGACACATGATTAATGACACTATTTTGAGAAGATTTTCAAATGGAATGCATTTTTTTTAATATGTTGAAAAACATCATACCACTTTTCACCTGTTGGTTTGTCACAGAATTCCTCATTTTTTTAATTACTTAGTTCTAACACTTCCGCACAACGTGAATGAAGACAAAGAGTACAGAATGTCTCATCCTGTGTTCGCTGATTCTTCTGTCTCATACTGAGAACCGTTCAGAAATGTACATGAATCACAGAAGTTCCATCACGACATTTACGTCTAAAATGTTATTGAAACTAAAACAAAGCTTCTGGGAATAAAATTAATTTCTGGGGACGAAGATGGGGACATTTGCTCTCCGGGGACAGCAACTCAAAACCGGGGACTATCCCCGGAAATCGCGGACGTCTGGTCAGCCTACCATAAGTAATAAGTAATAATAATTTATTTATTTATTTTATTTATATTTATTTTTATTTATTTATATTTATTTAATGTGCTGTACAACAGCCAGTGGCCAATTACAATTCAGCACAATAATAATAATAATAATAATAATAATAATAATAATAATAATAATAATAATAATCTATTAACAGTGTTTTCAGCATCATTCAAGACATATGAGCAGTGCATATAGCACGTATGGGCGAGCATATAGAGTGATAGTTGGGAGGCCGGAGGGATATATGTAACACGATCACGATCAAAGTACGAATATTTTCAGGCTCTACAAGTAATTTTATTTCT
This sequence comes from Periplaneta americana, assembly GCF_040183065.1. Lineage (NCBI taxonomy): Eukaryota > Metazoa > Arthropoda > Insecta > Blattodea > Blattidae > Periplaneta > Periplaneta americana. The sequence goes on along the minus strand of NC_091122.1, from coordinate 87,314,182 downwards.
TTATGAAATCAGTTAGTTCAAACATTAACACAAAACATAAAGGTAGGCCTACTATATTGTAGGTTTTCCCTTGTATATTCCTAAATTGTATTTGAAATCCTATAAAATCCTAGAACACCTTACTATGAACTCTAATTAAAGTTTCTTACATCGTAAAAATGGGGGCTAAATTACAGTCTCTTATTTCTTGGCACTATGAAAATTAGCTCCAAACTATCGAGAATCGTTGTTGAACTGCATTTATAAATACAGTCCCCTGGTTATATAGTAAAACCGCGACAAGTGGCTCTCCAACATAGTCCATGTCGAACCAAACCCAAAAGTTCTTAATCGCACCGTAGTGCCGCCATCTCATTCAGCTGATATTGCAGCGATTGCGAGCTCGCATTAGAGGGCCGGCAGAAGTAGCACCGCGTTAATATGAACGATGTCAGGAGATTAGGTTTTATGCTTCGCAGCAGCGAATTGCTACTGGAGTCCTAACAACACTTGCCTAAGTTTCTTGTTTCTTCCCGCATAGCCTCCTGTGACGTCATCTGAAGACGATCCGACACATTAGAGTCAAAAGTGACATATAGAACATTAAAATGTTATTAATCCTTCGGCAGCTTTTAATCTCGACAGTGAGAGGAAGGTAATTTACCCCTCGGTTCTATCCGCGTTCCACGTTTAAAAAAAGAGAGAAATTTAATTAGTTTCAAGAGAAAATATTTAAAAATCGATAAACCCATTGTTCGACGCGCTCTGCTATTAGCATATACCCTAACAGTAATTGTATTCAGCTGCCTGAGTTTTAGTACAGGTGTCGTGTTCAATGGATTTCAAATAAAACTGGAGAGGGGCAAATACTTCACAAACTAATTACATTTTGTATATATTTAATTATTTAACATGATCTTCGCTTTAATGCCATAAACTTAGGAGAGAAGTTTTCAGCAAGCAGTAAAACAACTAAATAAATAAATAAATAAATAAATAAATAAATAAATAAATAAATAAATAAATAAATGAATAAATAAATACTCGTAAATAAATGAATAATAGTAAATATACAAATAAATTAAAATAAACAAATATAGTAAATAACTAAACGAAACAAAGAAACCGGAAAATTCATGAAGAGCAATTTACTTACTTACAAATGGCTTTTAAGGAACCCGGAAGTTCATTGCCGCCCTCACACAAGGACGCCATCGGTCCCTATCCTGTGCAAAATTAATCCATTTTTTTTTTACAATTCACTTTTATGTATCAATATGCCTGGTAAATTATTAATAAGTATTTAATGAATTTCAATCTTAAGGCATATAAACTTGAAAATGTTTATTTGCTATTTAATAACAATATATTAACGTTTTCGCCGTTTAGGGCATCTTCAGATATAACAAAACATATTATCTGGACCTATAATAACATATTATGCAAATAACAAGGAAAATAGAGAACAATATATGTGATACATGAAATTCATGAACTTTATGAAGATATAACATGATACAGGATGAATATTGAGATAATCTTTGAATATGAACTTAGACTGGACGAATATTTTATTTTATACATATAGCTCATGTTACAATTAATATACAATGTTTAAAATTTGTCAATGATGTTAATTTTAAAATTTACAATGATGATAATAAAATATTTAAAGTAATCATGGTTGAAAGTTGTCGTAAGTTACAAGATAGTATGCGTAGTTAATGTTCTTGTGTTTTGTAATTATTTCGCTTAGAGAGGCCGTTGGCATTTGAATGAATGTTGTTTGACGTTGATGACTATTTTACAATTGATATACAGTGATTAAATTAGTCAATGTTAAAATTTAAATTTTATAATGAAGATAATAAAATATTTAGAGTAATCATGGCTGAGAATTGTCGTAAGTTCAAGATAGTTTACGTAGTTGATGTTGTGTGTTTTGTAATTGTTTCGTAGTTGATGTTGTATGTTTCTCTAAGCGAAATAATTACAAAACACAAGAACATTAACTACGCATACTATCTTATAACTTACGACAACTTTCAACCATGATTACTTTAAATATTTTATTATCATCATTGTAAATTTTAAAATTAACATCATTGACAAATTTTAAACATTGTATATTAATTGTAACATGAGCTATATGTATAAAATAAAATATTCGTCCAGTCTAAGTTCAAATTCAAAGATTATCTCAATATTCATCCTGTATCATGTTATATCTACATAAAGCTCATGAATTTCATGTATCACATATATTGTTCTCTATTTTCCTTGTTATTTGCATAATATGTTATTATAGGTCCAGATAATATGTTTTGTTATATCTGAAGATGCCCTAAACGGCGAAAACGTTAATATATTGTTATTAAATAGCAAATAAACATTTGCAAGTTTATATGCCTTAAGATTGAAATTCATTAAATACTTATTAATAAAATTAATCCAGTTTCTATCATCATATCCCACCTCCCTCAAATAAATTTTAATATTATCCTACCATCTACGTCTCTGTCTCCCCAAAGGTCTTTTTTCCCTCCGGTCTCCCAACTAACACTCTATATGCATTTCAGGATTCGCTCATACGTGCTACATGCCCTGCCCATCTCAAACGTCTGGATTTAATGTTTCTAATTATGTCAGGTGAAGAAAACAATGCATGCAGTTCTGCGTTGTGTAACTTTCTCCATTATCCTGTTACTTCATCCCTCTTCGCCCCAAATATTTTCCTAAGAATCTTATTCTCAAACACCCTTAATCTCTGTTCCTCTCTCAAAGTGAGAGTCCAAGATTCACAACCATACACAACAACTGGTGATAAACTGTTTTACAAATAAAATGAAAATATGTTTTACAAATTCTAACTTTCAGATTTTTTAACAGCAGATTAGATGACAAAAGCTTCTCAATCGAATAATAACAGACATTTCCCGTATTTATTCTGCGTTTAATTTCCTCCCGAGTGCCATTTATATTTTTGCTACTGTTACTCCAAGATATTTGAATTTTTCCACATCTTCGAAGGATAAATCTCCAATTTTTATATTTCAATTTCGTAGAATATTCTGGTCACGAGACATAATCATATACTTTGTCTTTTCGGAATTTACTTCCAAACCTATCTCTTTACTTGCTTCAAGTAACATTTCCTTGTTTTCCCTAATCGTTTATGGATTTTCTCCTAACATATTCACGTCATCCGCATAGACAAGAAGCTGATGTAACCCGTTGAATTCCAAACCCTATTTGTTATCCTGAACTTTCCTAATGACATATTCTAGTGCGAAGTTAAAAAGTAAAGGTGATAATGCATCTCCTTGCTTTAGCCCGCAGTGAATTGGAAAAGGATCAGCTAGAAATTGGCCTATACGGACTCTCCTGTAAGTTTCACTGAGACACATTTTAATTAATCGAACTAGTTTCTTGAGAATACCATATTCAATAAGAATATTATATGAAACTTCTCTCTTAACCCAGTCATATGCCTCTTTGAAATCTATGAATAACTGATGTACTGTACTCTTATATTCCCATTTTTTTCTCCAATATCTGTCGAATACAAAAAATCTTATCAATAGTCGATCTATTACGCCTAAGACCGCACTGATGATCCCCAATAATTTCATCTACGTACGGAGTTAATCTTCTCAAAAGAATATTGGACAAAATTTTGTACGACGTCAACAAAAGTGATATTCCTCGAAAGTTACCACAGTTGGTCTTGTCCCCCTTCTTAAAAATAGGTACAATTATGGACTCCTTTCATTGTTCTGGTACAATTTCCTTTTCCCAAATAACAAGTACAAATTTATAAATTTCACTAGCTAATGCTCTCCCATTAGCAGCTTGCTGAATTTATAACAATATTTATGAATTTGCTCAGAACTTTAACTGTCGGACCATATTTTACAGTTTGATTTGTCATAGATTAAATTACACTAATTTAATGTTATTGTAAACTATATTAAAGAAAGTATGCAGACATTTTAAACACGTCAAGACAATTTATTTCGCCTGATACTTAATACTAAAGTTTCACGTGAGTCTGGTTATATGTCTATTTCCCAACATACCTTTCTGCATTTTACTATTCGTGAACATTTTCCTCCCACCTTCTTCTTGAAGAAGCGATGTCGAGGTCTACTCCTCCTTGTTCCTTTCATTCTCGGGTCCACATTATTATTTCATTTGTGGATCTTATTGTCAGTCTTACAATTTCATGTATACCCGCCTACTTAACTCCGTGTTACATAATATAGATGTGCTAGTTATACAGAGTGAGTCAGGAGGAAAGAAACATGGTTTAAGTGGTTATAACATTGGTGATCCTGAACAAAACATTTTATATGGACATATGTCCTGTTCTTAATGGTTTCGGAGAAAACTAATGGAAACACTGGGGAACGGGAAAAATGCAGGTGATAGTAAATTACAACATTGTTACCTTATGTTCTGTATAATTGTGTACTTTTCTTTACAGAATATGTTCAAAAAGTCCACCGTCAAATGAAATGCCCTTTGCAGCTCTTGCAGACAGCTGCTGTGTTGCTGATCTGAGCTGATTCGGACATTCCTTTACATGAGCACAAGCATGTAAAATGCGAGCGAGAAGTTCCTCCTTTACTTACGCTTAGTGTTCGTAGATTTCGTGCTTAAGACAATCGCACACACAATAATACAATGGAGTAAGTTCGGGTGACCGCGGTGGCAAAGAAATTACTCCAACGCGACCAATCTAACGCACAAGATACGTTTCATTGATCCTACTACAACCTGAAATGCTTCATTTCCGAGTTATGGCCTTCACAACATTGAAATTCACCGGAACGTTTTTCTTTCCGCAGGTCGTTGTCATTACAGAAGATGTTCAAAATTTCCACCTCCTGCTTGAATACAGACCTCACATCGATGTCTCATAGACCTGCGAACACGATCCCAAACTCCAGGAGTATTGCGTATGTCCTCAGAACATGCCACAATTCGATTCCGAAGGGATTCCAAATCAGGCACCGGAGACGAATAAACCAATGATTTTAAATGGCCCCACAAGTAGAAATCGAGAGGGTTCAGATCAGGTGAGCGTGGAGGCCAAGCAATTGGGCCACCTCTACCTATCCATCGATCAGCACACCGGCGACCCGTACGACTGAAGTGTGCAGGAGCACCATCATGCAAGAAGTGAATGTGTTGACGATTGATCAATGGAGTGTCTTCTAAAACATGAGGTATTGTGTTTTCCAGGAAGTTTGTGTACGCCTGCCCCGTAAGTCTGTTTACAAGTACATGGGGTCCAACTAATCGATCACCAATGATACCGGCCCACATGTTGAGGGAGAACCGCACCTGGTGATGAGATGGAACAGTTGCACGTGGGTTTTCATACGCCCATACATGCTGATTGTGGAAATTTGTTATGCCATCTCGTGTGAACTGTGCTTCATCTGTAAATAATACTAAGGCAGGAAAGTTCGGATTTACACCACACTGCTGCAAGAACCACTGACAGAACCTAACTCGTGCAGGGTAATCTGCTGGTGACAGGGCCTGTACACGTTGCAAATGATAAGGGTACAATTGATACTCTTTCAACAGTCTCCAGACATTCGTATGAGCAACATTGACTTGCAACGCTATACTTCGTGTGCTGATAGAAGGAGTCATGTTCATAGCCTCCAGAATCTCCTCCTGTTCTTCTAGAGTTGTAGATCTTGGTCGTCCCCTTCCCAAACCAGAAAAGTTAACTTTTCCATACTCGCACAGACGGTAATGGAGACGTACAAATGTCTTCCGATCTGGACATTGTCGCTGTGGGTACCTCTCCTGGTACAAAAGACGAACCAGCGCAGCATTGCCATCCGCCTTACCGTACATGAAGTGTATCTCTGCCAGCTCTTGATTTGAATACATGTCGCACAGTCTAACGCCTACACAACACTGAATGTAAACTTCGCCTCGGAATGAACTGTCAGAGTGCCCTCTTAATGTCTCCTTTGACGGCAACGACCTGCGGAAAGAAAAACGTTCCGGTGAATTTGAATGTTGTGAAGGTCATAACTCGGAAATAAAGCATTTCTGGACACATGTTGTAATGAACTATTTTGATTGTCTACATGTGGGAAATACATACCTGAAATTATGCCCCGTATTTTTGAAACAGCCTGTATAAAAGTATTATATCAATCACCACTACCATCACCACCACCACCACCACCACCACCACCTGCTGGCGCAAAATTCAAGCTCTTGGTCTTGAAAAAGTATATAAATCCGATACCTCGGAAATATGACAGTTCTTAAAGTTGTTCTTTGTTATGCCATTTTTGGACCCGCCAGAAGTTGACGACATATTTGCATATGAATCATGACATTGCAACCTCAAGACGATATCTGCAGTGCTTGGGAAAAGTGACATAAGTCAGTTTTCACAAACCTTTTTTTATTAATTTATTGACAACTTACACTGGTTTATGTCGATTTGATTTTTTTTCTGTATGAATTATTGTGATGGGAGGAATACCTATGTATTTTTTTCCAAGCGAACAGATGTTCCGTAAGTTGTCAATAAATTATCAAAAAAGGTTTGTGGAAACTGACTTGTGTCACTTTTCCCGAGCACTACAGATATAGTCCTTCAGTTTACTGATTAGGCCTTGTAAAATTATGTCGCAAGTGAGGCATGGTCCCCCCCCCCTCAACACCTGGACACAGTTCAACGCTTCAACGTGCCGAGCAACAAATGCCTGTGAATCATTTCATTCACGTCTAAATAGGTTATTTTATACGAGTCACCATAATATTTTTATTTTAATAGATGTTCTAAAGAATATCCAAACGGAAATATTATGTAAAGCTCAGAAGCTAACAAGCAAGTGAAAAGAAGATATTACCAAAAAAAAAAGAAGAGTTCTTAAGGATGCAAATGATGGCAATGCAACAAAACTCCATCACTAGGCTACAGTTCGTGAAATTTTTTTTTAAGTTCCTACCAGTGTAAACGTGAAGGACATATCTTTCACCACGTCAAATGAAAGGGTCAACATAAAAGACGAATGCTAACCAATATTTTTAACCATACCTAGAATAAATTTTACACGGCCAATATTACAGTCAGTATCCCGCTTTAGTATCAACAGCTAAACTCATCTTTGTAATGCGTTGTTACACATTGTTACGGCAATTTTAATTCTACAAAATGGAAATAAAATATTGTTTGTGTTCATAGCATAACTCAAGTATTCCCGGGCCGCATATGGACCTAAAGCTTCTCGGGCCGCACATGGACTAACGTCTAAAAGTTCAGGGGCCGCACCTGACTTGCTCAAAATGAAAGCGACATCCCTTTATTTCTGTCTCAGATATATATATATATATTTTTATCGCTATATGCATGTTGGGTTCAAAATGAGCATAAATGCGTAGCGGCGAGAATTCTAAGCTGAATGTTTCACATTCGGTAATAAGACGTTTAAAGGCCTGCTCGTTGGATTCAGAATTTCTGACAGATAGCAATAGAAACACAAGGAGTATATACATATTTCTATATTTCTATACAAGATATGAATGGTAAAAAGCTGATAAAATAATATTTAGCAGCTGTTGAGTGTTTATCTGCGTACACTACATCATGTTGGCAAAGAGCAGTAAGATTTGAAGTGGTTAAAAATAAAACTGTGTTTAATTCCTGATCATTTACTAATAAAAACAACTAGCTTTATTGGTTACTATATGTATCGGTTCTTTTGTGATGTGTAGTTGTAGCAAGTTGGAGGAGAACTTTGGTAGTAGTGAACGTCTTGCATATCGGATGTCCATAGCTCACTTTGAACTGCGTTTACATATTACAGCCCTGTTGCCATGACAAATAGTAAATTAACTAACTTACTCTAAGAAATATTTGTTATTAATTAACTTATGTTAATGGTACCGGTATTGAAAGAAGAAGAAGAAGAAGAAGAAGAAGAAGGAGGAGGAGGGGGAGGAGGGGAGGAGGAGGAGGAGGAGGAGGAGGAGGAGGAGGAGGAGGAGGCTGTGTCTGTGACATACCTGCAGGGATTTATGTATCTGGTTCCGTGTTGGACAATAAGAGGTTGTGAAATGAAAAATAAGTTAATTGTAGTAGAATTTTATTTATTAAAGGGCGGGGGTACGAGAAGTAACAAACATATAGGATATGATATGGTTTATTGCACTGTAACTATTTATATAGTTCATTTGTGTTGTACTTTCTGACATTTTTCTTGAGATCTAAAGGTTTACCGGCTCAGTATGTGTGTTTGTTTCTATTGAATCGTATTCAATGTCCACATCCTCACGTACTCGCGGTAAAGGTCCTCGGTTGTGGCTCTCCGAGTTGCGCCACTTCGGGTCTCTTTCTCTTTATGTAAGCCCTGTATCGTTCCGCTTCGGTCATTTTGGACTTAATAGATTTATTTTGAGCTCTTCTTTGATCTTATATGCGTTTCTAGTATTTTGTCTTGGACTTTAGCTGCAAACATTTAGACATTTCGGTTTTAGTCACATATTTTTTCGGGATTCTCACTTATAAATTTTCACTATCCGTTTAGATGTTTATTATTCCTAAATAGGATATCAGCATAACCGTGACGCGAGTTACGATATATGGGGGTACAGTCTTATTTCAGTAACAGTACTGAAGTGTACTCTTAGTAAACAGTGTGGTAGTTACGGAGTGAAGTTACGTATCTTACGTCTAGTGTAGTTTCATTAAGATGGAACATGCAAAATGAACACATATTTTCAAATTGAACTTCAATTGAAGTCATCCGGAATCAGCAAATATTCCTATGCCAGATGCCCTGAAACATTTACTGGATGTATCTGAAAATATTAACAGAACATCTTCAGAACCAATTTCAGAAAAAGTTTAGCATAACTTAAAACCTTGGTTATTCTGCAATAGAATTGTTTTACAAGGTAACAAAAAGGCAAATATATCCAATCATGATATCCAACATTTAAAATTCGCACCAATTACTTCATGTGACGTTGAAAAAAGTTACATTGCTCCCCGGAAATGAGAAGAATATTCACTTCGACACATTTAAAACTACTTCATTGTACATCGCAACACATCAGAAATAAATATGAAAAACTAACTAATATTACAAAATGGGATAGACCTATTATGTTATTCCAATCCACAGTATGTAGGTTTGGTTCAATTGCACTCTACGTTGCATATAGAACTGCCAATTTCACAATTACAATTCAATCATAAGTAAATTATATCATATATATAGGCTATTTGAGTTTAGATGTTCCGCAGACCTTTGGGAAGGCCGAGACGTAGATAAGAGGATAGTTTTAAAATGGATTTGAGGTAGTTGGGGTATGACGACAGAGACTGGATTAATCTTGTACAGGATAGGGACCGATGGCGTGCTTATGTGAGGGCGGCAATGAACCTGTGGGTTCCTTAAAAGCTATTTGTAAGTAAGTAAGAAAGTGTTTTCAAACGCGTTATTTCTTTCTCCACAAATTTCTTCGTCAGTAAATCGACATTGACATTGATGATGCCCAATTACACGCAGTAAAGTGAGCGACAACATGCTATACGAAAATTAAACTTACAGAAAAACTTGAGATACTAGATGGCGTGGTAGAAAAATAGAAATAACACAAAAAAACAAGATTTTGACACGAGGAAAAGGTGTGGTTGTTGTGCTGACCGTCCTAAAGCAAATCTTTGAACAAGCAATAGTAGAGGAATATCATCCTCCGACTGGGCAAATACATTTAAAATGCCGGCTAACATCTTAGCGGTAAGATGCATAGTTGGAAAAAATTCCGGCATTACCTGCTGTCGCCACTCTGGTTGCAGCGATATCGAAACCCTTGGACACGTGTTGGGTTTTTGTCATAAGGGAGAATTGCTTCGAAACAACCGTCATCATAAGCTTAAACCACAACGGATATCTACATTACGATCCCTTAAGTGGGAAGGTCATAAAGAAGTTTTCTGTTTATCTTCTTCAGGATCCTTTCGAAGAGCAGATATCGATCGCCAGAAGAAGAAGACCTTGATTCTAGATTCTACCATGAAGATTTAGCAAAATATTAATCAGGCTTGTGAGGTGGGCCTACAGGAAAGACCTTTATATTAACCATTTGTATCATATTTCAATGAGAAATATAGCAACAATCCAGATGACTGGTCTGTGAGAGGATTCATATTTGGTACCCAAGGAAGTATAACTAAGTATATCTGGAATATTTTAAAGGAACTCGACATCCCTCATTCAGTATTAGAAAAAATTATTATCACTGTTATTGGGTTGATGCAAAGATTTGTAGTGTTTTTTCCCTGTGATAAATGTCTTACTTGAGATGAATAGAAGATAGAAATTAGTCCGTAATATATATTCCTACATTATCTATGACTGTCTGCCAACGCTGGGATAATTTTTCGAATCCTCGTCTGAAGGAATCTGCTGGTTTGGAATTAAAGAAGTCATCAAGTCGAGTTTGTAAGGCATCTTCGTTATCAAAGAAGTTCTCTTGAAGATTGTTGGTTAGAGAACGGAAAAAGGTGGAAATCTGAGGGCGCAAGATCTAAGCATTTCGCAGTACACGACGCCTTCTTTATCCCACCAGACGCATAGTATTATCTTCTGTGAATGGACACTAAACTTTGTACGGGGTGTTATGTGTTGAAACGACAGAACTACTTTCTTGCAGTGCTTTCTCCCATGACATTCTCTCCGAAAAAAATGGTTTGAGTCGCCTCCGCTGCCTTTGCTCCTCTATTAAACTCAAACAGAAGATTAAGTCGGAAGTTTTTTTTAGGAGAACTCGCATACCTGGATTCAAACCCCGTGGCCTGCAAATCTGACTGGGATTTTCCATGGTTTCCCTCAAAATGCTGGATTGGAAATTTATACTTGCCATGATTAATCAATAACTCAATCACCAATACTATAAACATTAATCAAAATCAAAAATCAATTACATGAACAGAAGCCATCCAACACACAATAGCAACAGGAACTCAACAATAGTAACCACGGCTTACTGGTACACCCACAGATCCTAAACACGCGATATGACCACAGATGTTAAAGCGTGCATAAATTAAAAAAAAACGATTTTATTAATAAATGAGAAACGATAAACAATCTCCTTACAACGAAGTGTTGTGATGACGAATAGAAACACTACGAAATTATGCATCAACCTAACATTAAGGACTCATTGTTTATTTTACATAGTCATCTTTATCATGTCTAAATTGTTATAATAATTTGTGACAATTTTATATTTCTTTATTTCTATTATTATTAAATTTCATGTTTACATTTTTATATGTATTTATAAATTATTCTGTTAAATCAACCATGTTTAAATTTCTAGTATAGGCCTACTCTTCTTCTAGAACTCAGAGTCCTTGTATCCACCTGCATTGTTGTAGGGTGATATATAAACATGATGTTTCACGAGGATTTACCGTCATTTACGGAACTTATTTCTGAAGACATTTTGAGCAAAAAAGTCATATAAACATACAGTAGTTCCTATTCTCAATATTTTCAGCGTTAGGTACATTCATTTAAAGTTGTTTATAAAATACATTTTTTTTTTACTTTGAAGGTAAAAGAATAGTGCAAATAGAGAATGAACCATTCAGAAGTATAATTTCTTTAATTGGCAAGTATTATGAAGCTAAAAATGTGCTGTGAACTCCTTAGTTGCTTCGTACAGACATTTTTTCTATTTTTAACTAGAAAATTACATTATTCTTACGCATTTACCACAACAATTATTACAAATCACACCACTTCCACCGACTTAATTATTTGCAGTTCAATTTTGCATCCTAATTTACAGTCTTGGAGAGTTTACAACACTTGAGTACACTTGGCCGCACGCTTGTGAACGGCACTCGTCGAGCTACGTAACTGCCTCTTGGTAACTGCATACGCCTATCTTTGATTTCCGTAGCGCTCTCGCTGGCTGCTTACTGCACGCTGACCAAGATCACGCGTTCACAGCAATGCGTCCAATAACGAAACGTAACTCTATAAATATTGAGAATAGGATCCATGTTTATATGACACTTTTTTGCTCAGAATGTCTTCGGAACTAAGCTCCGTAAAGGACGGTAAAATCTCGTGAATCACTCTGTATATATATATGGCGAGCAAACAGGCTTAAGTCACTTTATGCAAAATTTACAGGAGGAATTTTCAAAGATTTAAAAAACTGCTGTAAATCCGAAAAGTGGCATTTCAGTTATTCCATGATTTTTTTCATTTGGTGACGTCACTGGATTTAGGCTCTTTTAGGAAACGGGTTTAATGAAGGAAATCTTATATCACAAAAATTAATGACTTAAGCCCTTTTGCCCGCCTACCGGATATATATATATATATATATATATATATATATATATATATATATATATATATATATATATAAAACAGTACAAATCAAAGGAGGAATGATATAAGATTTCAATTTAAATTAATTCTTCTGCAATTCTACCACAGCAAATAATCCTAAGTGAATTTGTTCTTACTGAAATGATTGTACTTTTCATTTACCCCATCTGGTATGTTTGTGTGTCTCATAAGCTGATTTGAGTCACTCTTGTAGGCAAATAGAGTTCTGTTGCAGCAGATAATCGCAACTCCTTCCAACCGTGTTGTTGTTACGACAATCTGCACTCAGGAGTCGTCACCTTTTAGCACTTGCTAAACGTCTCCGTCCCCGTCTCCCTCCCCGCCCAGTCGCTCTAATATGTGGTAAAAGACTCTAAGGTAAAATTACCGCTGCTGAGTCTCATTCCTTTATGGGCTCCTAATTATCCAGCACATAATCTTAAACTACCTGCAATCATATATGCATATATAACTCATTCTTTGTATGACATACAGTATGTAACGAAGAACTAAAATATATTTTTTACTACTTCGCATGCTCGTGTTCAAGGCCCGATAAATAGTGATGGAATTTGTATCGAACAACGATTTTCACTTAGCATCGATTCCTCTGTCACAATTCAATCATTTTCTCCGTACAGTTTTTATAGTCGAATTTCGAATTATTGCCGCGACTTCAAGAAGAATTTGATCGTTTTGGATTGGTTTCCTCGTAATATTCCCGTTCCTTTTTCTGTAATTAAGCAATATCTCCATAATCATATAAATCTGGCTTTCAAGTAAAACTTTGTGTGAAGCTGACATGAATAATTTCAAGGGAAAAATTGTTCCGGGTCTGGTATCGAACCCAGAATTTTTGGCTGAGCACGCCAAAGCTCTACTGACTGAGCTACCGAGGAATTTTACCAGACCCAGGCTTATTATTCCCTTTATATCCACATAACTCAAGTGGGTTGACATGACACCAGAGACCCAGCATTGAGTGCACACCAAGCTCTGTGTGACTTAAATTTTTGTGGTTTTCTGTTAGCGAACAGTGACGTAACAGGCTGGATCTGGTAGAGTTCTTAAGTAGCTCAGTCGGTAGAGCGTTGGCGCACTCAGTCAAAGGTCCCGGGTTTCAATTCTATAACTTCCTAACTGACCTCTATGTTCAAGTTCTCCTTCTGCGACTTGACATTCGCAACGTACACCTCAACAAGCTGGCAATAAATTTCTGCTAGTGAGTTGCTCTTCAAACGCAAAAACCGGATCAATCTACGCACTTCCATGTTTGACTATGTTTCCGTGCGCGCAGTAATCTTACAACTGATATTGCGAGCATTTGACGCAACATATATGCCATCTGATGGCTGCGTGATAAAGGTGTGGTTTGTTGCTGCGGCCCAGGTGAAAAATTCGAACAAGAGTGGAATATGTCACTCTTGAGAGCTCTTGTTACCTTACGTTTCTATAGTAATGTCACAAGAGGTCTGAGATTTGTCGATAAATCCACAATCTCAGATCTCGAGTGATATTTATTAGGACTGTTTCGTGTATAAAATAAATAAAAATGTAAATAATATATCCCAAAAATTCGCTCAAAAAATGTTAATAATTGTATATAGGGTGATTCAAAACCTCTGTGACAAACTCTGAGGGGTGATAGATTTAACAATAAGTAGCCCTTTTTGTTAAACAACCTATGTCTTTTGATGCGTCGTTTCGAAGTTACCGTTGAAAATGTTTTTACGCTGGCGTACGTCAATGTATGCGAATGTGTGCACCCCTGTTTGTTTGTTGAGATGTTTGTAAGAGATGAGAAGGGTTGTTGTTGTTTGTTTACGTTTAATGTTCAATACCTTTTCCTTTCAGTTCAGTCTAATCATCAATTGAGAATGGATATCTACACTTTTCCCGAGTTAGCCGAAATGGTAATATGTCATGGGGAGGCTCGCGGAAACGGAAGAAGAGCTCTCCACATGTACCAACAACAGTTTCAAAACAGAAATCACCCTCACCACACAATGTTTGCTCGACTTTATCAGCGCCTTCGAGACGATGGGTCTCTTCGTCCCCGGCGCATTGGTGGAAGACCGCGTAGACATCCATTCTCAATTGATGATTACACTGAACTGAAAGGAAAAGGTATTGAACATTAAACGTAAACAAACAATAACAACCCTTCTCGTCTCTTACAAACATCTCAACAAACAAACAAACAAACAAACAGGGGTGCACACAATCGCATAACTTACATTGACGTACGCCCGTGTAAAAACATTTTAATGGTAACTTCGAAACGACGCGTCAAAAGACATAGGTTGTTTAACAAAAAGGGTTCCTTATTGTTAGATCTATCACCCCTCAGAGTTCGTCGCAGAGGATTTGAATCACCCTGTATTTATGAATACTTAACCTATTCAGATATTGTGAAATCAAAATAGATGAGTAACAATTACTGCAATAAAGAAATTGAACGTTATTAACTAATGCCAATTGAGAAAAGCGAAATACAGGTTTATTGATTTTTTCAGTTGGTTATTTAACGACATTGCATCAACTACTAGGTTATTTAGCGTCGATGAGATTGGTGATAGCGAGATGAGGCCGAGGATTCGCCATAGATTACCTTGCATTCACATTTCGGTTGGAAAAAACCTCGGAAAAAACCCAACCACGTAATCAGCCCAAGCGGAGATAGAACCCGCGCCCGAACGCAATTTCAGACCGGTAGGCAAGCACCTTAACCGACTGAGCCACACCGGTGGCTAAATAGAGGTTTAAAAATGTTAATTACATGTACTGTGTTTTTCTCTTGTTAGTATAACAGAAATACGTTTTCATTATCTGCTGAAATCATAATTTAATTTAAAGATTGTATAGTATAATTACATATAACCCGATTAATACATTAATTAAATTAACAAATTGTTACGAAGGAATGTCATTTTCTTTAGATACAATGGATATTGAATTAAAAGATGAAGATGTAGATGTGGAAGTAGGATTTGGCACTTTATTTAGTACAATGGATTCATGCTCATCGATTTACGTGGAAACAGTTCGCGACACTGACTAAACAAAAGAACGACCATGCGATAAATTGATAGTGATAAATCGAGCTGCAGAAATTATTGCAATGTATGACTGCGATTGGTATGAATTCAAAATTTCATTAGGGTCTACACTTCATTGGCCGAAAATGGAATGACATCATATAAACGAAATAGTCGAGAAAGTAAATATATTCAACTATTTGGGAATTTTGGTTTGATATGAAAATGAAAAGGATAACACAGTAAAATTAAAATAGGAAATTGAAATATACGGAATTATTAATAATATTTTCACACCCCACAAAATAGGAAATAATGTAAGAATAAGATTATACATTACTTTAGCCATTCATGCGATATTATATGGCATTGGAAATCCAGACTGAAATCTGCCGATATTAAATTTATGCGAAGAACAGAGGGATACTATTCGTACTTCAAACCGAACGAAGTAATTCTGCAAGTGCTGAAAATAATTCCAACGTAAAAAAGTAATTGAATTGAACATATAGTAACTCCAATGTCCAGATCAGGATTACCAATATTATTGATAATTAATTTTACTCCAAATGGAAGAAGAGAACAGGGTTGACCAATGAAGAGACTGACGGATGAATAGGTGAGGCGGGAACAGGCATACAGTGGTTTATATTCTTTGAAGCTTAATGATGATGATACATATGCGTATATGGCTCTATGCACACATACACACACACGAATCAGAAAAATTTGAATATGAACTAGCCGGTAATTTTACCTACAGCCCTCACATTCAGACAATGTTAATTGATGTGCCTGCCACAAATTTACTTAGAATGTCAATTGTACTTCATTTCCGGTCCTCTAAAATACACCGTTAACGTTCAGCCATGATTCCAGTGATGAACATGGTAAACACTACAGAAAGGCTAGCAACAAATGGCTGCCGACAGAAATGGAACCGTCACTAACTTCTTGTCTCCGCATTACAGTACAAAGATAGTACATTCGTACGAGGTTGACTTCTCTCAATAGCGAGGCCTAAACTGAAGAGGTATGCAAGATCTTTCCTCTCATGACGAAATAACTGAGTCTGTGTGTGCGTGGTGAAAACATCTGCTTTTAACAGAACAAGGTGAATCCAGGTCTGTCAGTCAATAAATAGCCCGGACAGAGAGAGAAACCAATCCAGGGCAAGGCGATCCAGAATCAAACGCGTTAGTCCTCCAGGTTTGAGAGGTTGTTGCTTTGCACTGGCCACCCAGGCACTGTAAAAATATACAATCGCTCATAAATTATCAATTTTATGACTTATGAGATTTAAATGATTCCCGCACATTTTCCTGAATCAGCATTCCTTTTCCTCGAACAATGTATTTCCCGAAATCAATTTTCCTGAATCCGTATTCCATCCTGATATTTTTCATATTTTTTTTAATTTCTGTCTTCCCGAATTTCAAATTCCCGAATGGCGCAAAAATAGGTCTGCAGATACCACCATAACTCTCTCATTGAAATACATGACAAACTATGGAAGAGGTGAATTTAAATGTTTCTTAAGTGAAGTTATACCGTAGCAGTCTCTGTTATTGCCATCGTAAGTTGGGTAATCCTGCAGTATTACTCTTCTTCGTCTCTGAAGATTTCTCTTCAAGTAGTACACGTTATCATTCAACATGAGCTCCTTCACTCCGTGTTCTGGGATTATAATGGTAGACAGCTTGATCTGTCATGTTTGTGATAAATTCTGAATTTACAATATAATCTGCCACGTTATTGATAATGTATTAATCGAGAAAATACTTCTTGCATGTGTTCTGGCAACAAATGGTCATTGTCAAAATATGTGTCTGTGAGTATCTTCGGAAATTTCGAGAATTGTATTCGGGAAAGTGAATAGCAACTCAAATTCGGGGACGTGACTTTGGGGGCTTGCTTCCGGAAATGTCGATTCGAGAAACTGGCATTAAGGAGAAAATATCCTCGGAAAAACGGCTATTATGGAGAGTGGATTGGGAAAATGAGTGGGAACGGATTTAAATAGTCAGACGACTTTAGAACTTCGTCCATAGCAAAGAAAAGAGACAACAGTATCGGCAAGAAACGAATTAAACAAAGAACATGGAACATCAGAGGCATTTCACACAAATTAGCAGAACTGGAGTCAAATTATGGAGATTGTGGCAATAATCAAAACAAAAGGAGAAAAGAATAAGACTAAAATGTAGTAATCAATATTTCGAAAAGACATTTGATATAGTCGAACGAAATAAAATATTCAGATTATGAAAAATATTATTTAAGTACATGATAAGAGCAATAGAAAGTTCGTATTTGAAATAGGAATATACTGTAGATCCAAATCGGATAGAAAAAAGTAACAAATACATTTCAGTAAACTAGAGAACCAGACAAGGCTGTTCACTCTTGCCCAATATTTTTAGTTTGCATATTGACGATATTAACAGAAAATAGCAGAGAGAATTAGGCGAATATTCTTGTATATTTACTGTAGGTCTAACGAAATATTAAAAACTCTTTTTACGCAGACGACTAGTAAAGCCTTGGTTCTTCTAAACCGACGCATGCTACGTGCGGGGTGATAGGCCCGCTTTGCACAAATCCGAACTACACGAGAGATAGTGAGTGGTTTCTATGACTGCGAGGTGCGCAGACCTCGCATCTCGCAATTATAGAAACCACTCACTATCTCTCGTGTAGTCCGGATTTGTGCGAGGCGGGCCTCGCACCTCGCACGTCGCATGCGTCGGTTCAGAAAAACCAAAGCTTTAATCATTCCATATACCTAACGAAGAAAATTTATAAAGAGCACAGTTTAAAATACATAATAAAGTGAAAAATAATAATTATGAATGTTTTCATATCAAAAACGAAAGTTATAATATCTTACGAAAAAATGGTAAATGCTAAAAATAATAGAATTAGCGAATAACAGTTACTATTTAGGCTGTAATATAGTAACAGAGAGATAAATAGGTTTTGACGTGAAAAAAATCAACAGTTCTGTGTAACGATAGATTTTAAGTATATTGAATAGGAAATGCCAGAGAAGAACAATCTAATATTTTACTGTACACGACGGTAGCCGTACCGTATGGCTTAGAATGTTGGACGTTAATTAAAGGACGAGGTGGCAGAGATGAAGTTTTTGAGATCAGTAGCGGGGTATAGATAGACCATTAACTGAATGGCAATATTAAAAAGAACTTAGAAATGACAGGAATAAAAGAACAAATTCGAGAATATGAAGAAAAATGGTTTGACCACTTACAGAGAATTGCCATTAATGAGATTTCAAACACGAAAATTAAACTAAGCAAGAAAGACTTCCTGCCGTCACGGTGGTCTAATGGCTAGAACGCTGGATTTATAATCTTGTGGATCCGGGTTCAATCCCCGGTGTACCCCCCGACTTGTAACTTGTGTTGGGCAAATCCGTGGTCCAGATAACACAGAGGTTTTCTCCCGGAGCTCCGGTTCCTCTGTGGCAGCCCGACATATCTCCATCATCATCTCAACTTTTCGCGGTTGTAGCGTAGACCAGATTCCAATGGCGCACAACTCTGTCGGTAAATTGGTCTACACGGACTTCATATGGGTGAAAGACGAATAGTCAAGTACGGGAAGGGGAGGAAACTCCAAAACTTTGGAGGACAGACTACGAAGTCTTGTCCCTAAAGGATTATTATTATTATCATAATTATTATTATTATTATTATTATTATTATTATTATTATTATTATTATTATTAGTATTATTACAGCCAAGACACTAGAAGCTTACAATGAAAATTTACTTCGTGAAGAACAAAATGGTTTCCGGAAAGATGTATCTTACGCTGATGGCTGTTTCATCTTAACCTTTTAATTTTAAAATATGAAGAATTTAATAAATACACTTGTTGAATATAAGAAAGCATTTGATCGTGCTGATAGGAAGAAATTACTAGAAATTTTATCAGGTGATGAAACTCCAAATTAAATAATACATACAATTTGCAATTATGCAAATTTAATGTAGTAGCATTAAAAATAAGAGCAGAATTTTCTGATTTGGAAACGATAAATTGTGGAGTGCGACAGAGCTGTCCTTTATGACATCTCTTGTTTAATATTTCTATTAATGTTTTTCTTAGATACTGTAATACTGTTCATGGAAACATTCATCTCCACAGTAATAATACCATAGATATCCTCTTGTACCCAGATGATCAAGTCTTAGTTCTTCTCGGTAACACAGAAGATAAATTAGTATATTGCTGTATTCAACATCTTAATATCGCTCATTTGCGATAAGAGTGACACAACTTAAAAAGTGTTAATTTCACAGGAGAAGCATTTTAAAATTTTCATATTCTTAAAAATCAAATTGTAGGCACATGCTTTTTCCAAACGGAATGCAATTTTGCACATGTATTATATTTATAGTGTTGTAGCGTATAGTACCATAATTATTAATTAATTTCAATAATTTCAACAATTATTTTAAGTTGTGTCGTTCTCTTTTTTTTTTTTTAATAAATGTATGTCTGTTTTTAGTTATGACAGTGAGACCTGACGTATAATAATTGTATAATTATTGCAATTGTACAATAAATGCACAATTATTGTGTTTGTAGAAAAGCAATTTTTCGATAAAGTAATGCAATGGAATAATTTATTGGCACGTCATTACACAATAATACTATAAGGATGCCCTGTGTCATTCATTAATGAATTTAAATTTTAACAAAGATGTTATTGTATTGACAAACGAATGTAATAACTTTTTATGAAAATTATATTTTATAATTAACCGTATAATTTAAGGACTGTTTTTAAATAGTACATGACTATGAATTATGTTAGAAAAAAATATAATAGCAACAATCTATATTGATAAAAAATTATACAAAATCTGAAATTCTTTACACAAAATTATTTTAGAAATAAATTGCCCAGTAAACATAAACTACAGCATAACACTTTCAATAACTGGTTGGCAAGTTGGTATAGCGCTGGCCTTCTATGCCCAAGGTTGCGGGTTCGATCCCGGGCCAGGTCGATGGCATTTAAGTGTGCTTAAATGCGACAGGCTCATGTCAGTAGATTTACTGGCATGTAAAAGAACTCCTGCGGGACAAAATTCCGGCACATCCGGCGACGCTGCAGTTGCGAGCGTCGTTAAATAAAAAATAATACTTTCAATACAGTTCACAACAACTCTCTACACTTTCAGAGATTCAAAGAATTCTTTATAGAAGCTTGGAATGTGATTCGGTTTAATCAGATCTAGTAAATCTGCCTTTTTCCTCTCACTTATACCTATTTTTTCATTAAAAACTTGTGGCAATTCTGGCGTCTCGGTTTTGGTTTTACTTCTTGAAGAACATTTTTTTAGTTGTACTTCTTGACATTCTTCGTCGAAATAGAATGTTTTGTAGAAAAATTACAATGGATGACTTTGATGCACTGTCAAAACCTTTACTTCGTTCATTTTCCTTGTGTTCCTGAAGTAATTTGCGTTCTTGTAATTTGTTCCTAGATTCTTGCTATTGAAAATGTTCTTATAGGATATTTCCTTGGTTTTGTAGGTCCGTCCTGTTTTCTTTGCAGCTTTAACAATAGAGACAAAATGATGTGGAGTGTAAATCGGACCACTTTTGGACACGCGTTTTACTTCGCTTTCGATCATTGAAAGGGCACTATCATCTTCGTCCTGAGTGTGTTCAGTTATCAAGAATTTATGGATAATGGATTTCAGGTTTGGGAATTGGATGCAGTGAACATGTACAGATGGATCATGAACCTTAGAACAGAAGTCCTCAGCAATGATCAGTATAGAAAATTATGTTTATGTCTTCAGCCGACATTTTTTATTTTTCTTCCAAGAAGTTAAGTACACAGATACCTATTTCTGTGACACCTCTTTCTGCTTCTCCCACATGCCAAATGAAACAGGTGACATCAGTTGTTTTCAAGTCGAAAATCTTAAATTAAAGACATTCTATTTAGAATCTGCATCAGCATCATTTACACTAGCGTGCTTACTTTCTGTAAATAACAGGCAGATCATTATTCATGTTATATATTTTAAACTTATTTCATTTACAGGGACAATGTTATTTATTTTAAATTTTTAATCAAGGCATTAATACTATTCATCTTGATTAAATTTGCGGTACATTAATGAACAAACCTTCGAGTTGTGTTTGAGTAACCGGCTGCCAGACATCATTTTCTAAAAATGTTTGTTTTGACAGCTTTAGAACTAGATAGGAACGTAATTGACTCATTTCCGTGTAAAAAAATACGAACCATATTAAAAATAAAGGTAAAACGTTATTATACTTTTCAAATAGACAGACATAACATTAAATAATTATTAAATTAAAATAGTTTTAATCATAAATACCGTCACAATATTAAATGTAAGCTTATTGATGATAAGGGAAGTTAAATAACTATTTGTTACTTATCTAAAATAATGGCACAACGCAGAATAATTCCTTGCCGCTGAAAAAAAATTATTCAATGAAAAGACGCAACACAAATTCTGCCACTCTTCATGAAAAGATTTAAACGTTTCAGTTTGAATGCTTCGTAACAACTAAAATTAAGTCTTTGTTGTTGTAATGATTTTGTTAGGTTAAAACAATTTAATAAAGACACATCTGCCATCTGGGGGAAAAATAATGTAATCATGTATTTGTCGTTATTCACGATAAAAATGTACTACTTTTGGAGTTCATTTTTGTAAGAATCTCAAAAATGAAAAATTTTGAGTTGTGCCTCTCTTATCGTAAATGAGCGATATTATTTCATAATATTTTAACAAAGAAATCTAAAAAAAACTAAAACAGAAGTTTTGTCCTTTCTAGGAAAATTATCCATCCGGAGCAAAATACTCATAATATATTAGGTTAGATTATACCTTAATATATGTTGAAGAATGCAGTATTGAAGGCTTATAAAGCATCGGCAAGACCTACCCTCTGTTATGGTACTGCAACATGGACCATATGAATTCAAGATGAAAGACGCATATCATCTGCTGAAAAGAGATTTTTGAGAAGAAGAAATAAAGGATGCAGCATTTTAGGTTACAAACAAAATGAAGCAATAATTAACGAATTCAAAATAATCCCTATAGCTGAATATCTTTGTGACTATAAACATATTTAACTAGAGCATGTCAACAGAATGCAACGTTCCAGGATGTCAAAACAGATGGTACATCCCCAGAGGAAGAAGATCTGTGAGGTCGACCATTCCGAAAATGAAGAGAGATCGTAACAGACTACTAGACCTATTGCTTGGTAGGCATATGATGATGATGATGATGATGATGATGATGATGATTTTAATGCTTGGGCCTTTGATCCGTTCCATATTCGCTATTGTCAGGATTCAACTATTCACGTCATGTAGGCCTACGAAGTGGAATCATCGTCGGTTTACAAACGAAGCACATGTCATTTTTTTCACTTCTTGGCTTAATTGCACTAATCTATGTGACTTTTTCCGCTCTATCCACTAGTAATATACCTTAAATGCTACACAGTCATCTTACTAGGTAAATTTAGGCCTAATTATTTTCATTTTCACTAAGTCTGAGGATAAGAACTTTTTTCAGGTAAGATACATTAAACCTTTGCAGCACAAATTAATTTTTTATGTTTTTCATATCATGGATCATAACAAAGCTTCGACCAATATTTTTCAACATTTTAAGTCTGCACACAATTTCAAAGCACAGATGGCACCTTTATGTAAGGCAAACTCGGCTAATTTCGCAGTACGTCTAATTTCGCAGTATCTCATATATTAATTAGTTGTGGAGTTGTCCGTGTTCGTTTGAGCTTACAAAAAACACGGATAAAAGCCAGAACCTGTCGGGGATGTTTCATGCAGGAAGATCCTATTGCAACGCATTCTAGCGAAAGTTGTACAACTAACTGCTTCAGTATGTGTATGATTGCTCAGCTAGAGTGAGTAAGTTTGCAGTGTTGTGCTTCTGGACATTATATCGTCGAGATATTCACACTATGATTAATGAATTCTCCACATTCTTACGATTAATTTGAATCCTTGCTTGTTGTTTTATCTAATTTAGTTTGTTCGTAATATGCTTTTGCCGGTACTCAATTTCTTAACTAGTTTCCGCTAGTTGCCGGCAGAGCAGTTCGAGTGGCACGCAGATTCGAGCTTCTTTTAAGAAGCGCTATGGACTAAGTATGCGCCAACCAGAAAATCTGTCCTACCATAGAGCAGCAGCCTCAACTCGCTCGAATTTGATGTGCTAGGAAGCGTGTATGAGAAAGCAGAACTGAATACCAAGCCTAATCTCATTTGAAATTTAGATGAAACAGTGTTTTCATTGGTTACGAAACTAATAAAATAGTGTCCTCAAAAGGAGCATAGTCTGTCTATCTTCATACGATGACAGGGAAAGGAGAAACAACAATTGTCTTGCCAGCGGAAGCGAATTCGGATTAGGCCTAAATAGTTCTCATAATGTTTTTTTTTTCTATATTTGGCATAATGTTTAATGCAGATATGTGTTAGATAAATGTATTAATTTACAATTAATATTCAAGCCTTTTCCTCTCATTAATGTTAATAATTCAAGCTCAGTTGTTTTATATTTATTGCCTAGTTTGTTAATGTGTGTTCAGTTCATGTGTGTAAATATGAAATGATGTTTAGATTATATTAAAACATGTTTTGAGCTAAAAAGAGTATTCTTGAAAATTACTGCGAAATTCCCCCGAGCAGTACTGCGAAATTACACGAGTTCCTGAAACACACACATATGATCTCATGTTTTAGATGGAGCTATTTCCCTATTGAGATACACTTAAAAAACAAAATTTTAATACCAACCAATACAAATAAATCTAATGATTAACTACTGCATGAAGGATATTTTTCAAGCATTTTTCGGTATAACTATAGACAGAAAACCTTAATACTGCAAAATTAGTCGAGTTTGCCTTATACTGAAGAGGTGGTTCCTTGGTGGAATATCTGTGCCATAAAATTTAGAAAGAAAGAAAACTGTGGTTCCTCTGAACAATCACAATGCTGCAAAGGGTGAAATGACATATTGTGTTTAACCAGATTAATTTTGGCAGACATAGTGACTTAGTTTGACTTAATGTATTTTTGCTGTTACATTTTTGTATTTCCTATGACGTAATGATCATGATTCTTTTTATCTCCATCTTTGAGAACGCCAAAAACAAGCCTACAAGATCCAGTGTGCTACTTTTCTGAATTACGGCATTGTCCTAATTCTGATGTTAATAGTAAAATTGTTGTCAGTGTTTTGTGGTAATGTTTATTCAAGTGTGTAAATACAAAGGACAAAATGAGAAGAGCACAAAAACCTTTCACATTCTTAAAAAAACTGTCATATTCATTTTATATTTTTGTAGAAAACATCTGTACAGTACAGTAAGTTGATGAAATTTACAACATATTTATTCTAATTGGCGCTCGAAATCATACGGCAAACCAGGAAAGCTTACTTTCTAACCTGTTAAGTTTTATTTGAATAGTGCCGGTATAAAATTATGAAGTTCAATTATTTATTTATTTATTTATTTATTTATTTATTTATTTATTTATTTATGTATGTATGTATGTATGTATGTATGTATGTATTTATTTATTTGTTTGTTTGTTTGTTTTTTGTTTATTTATTTATTTATTTATTTATTTATTTATTTATTTATTTATTTATTTATTTATTTATTTATTTATTTATTTATTTCAAATCATTCAGTGATTCATATGAAAAGCATGCATAATAATTGACATTCAAATGTTTCTAGAGAGCGCTGTGCTTGTTGAAGGAAAATAACGTTTTGTCAGCTTGGAGCGGCAGCGGTTTCTCCAATGATGCCGCCTTGACAACTTGTTTCTTTTCGAGAGCAGAGAGCGCATATAAATCTAACAATTACTTTAATTTTAATTACTGTGGTAAAACTAATACGATAATACAAAATTATTACATTATGTTATATTATAAACTTTTTCTTTTGTAATTTCCTTGGGCTACCGCCGGTAGCCCCGGTAGTCCGCAAAATACGCCCCTGGCTTGGAGATATGTTATGAAGGGTTCACTATATGCTAAAAAGTGTTTTGTGTGCAGTGTGGCATTGTATGGGGCAGAAACATGGAGATTAAGACGAAGTGAAGAGAAACAACTAGTTTCATTTGAAATGTGGATATGGAGAAGAATGGAGCGTGTGAAATGGTCAGACAGGATAAGAAATGAAACTGTGCTGGAAAGAGTGGGTGAAGAAAGAAAGAATGATGCTGAAACTGATCAGGAAGAGAAAACGGAATTAGTTAGGTCACTGGCTGAGAAAAAAGTGCCTAATGAAAGATGCACTGGAAGGAATGGTGAACGGGGCAGAAGAAGATATAAGACGATAGACGACATTAAAATATATGGATCATATGCGGAGACTAAGAGAAAGGCAGAAAATAGGAAAGATTGGAGAAAGCTGGGTTTGCAGAGAAAAACGTAGGCTATCCTTGGGCAGAACACTTATGTACTATACGTATTTGCATATGCTGAAAATGAAAAAAAAAAAAAAAAAAAAAAAAAAATGAAGTAATGTATGTTAAGTTGTTATTCCAGAGAACACCACAATTATTACGTCCACCTGCTGATGACTTAGCAGCACAATGCACATAATATGTTTAAATATTACACTAATAGAAGGGACGAGATTAAGATTTTAATGAGTATTTTAAGGTATTATTTATTTCATATAATTTTTGTTATGAACTAAATAAAATTTCTAATTTAAGTGTAATAATAGCAAAAGTTGAAAATATTTACATTTTTATAACACCGTACTATCATAAAATGAATATATAAAATGAAGTTGGAAATAAAAATAAAGTTTATTCAACAAAATCTGAAACTTAAGGGAGTCTATCTTATATTTCACTTTATAGCAACTGTTGCCACCATAGCACCATTGCCTTCAACCTGTAGAATATTGAAGGTGAAACAAATTTTACTCCCTTATCAGTCCTTGAAATTCATCCAGAAGAAATGAATATCAGAGAATTACTGTACAATGAATTTTTGAACTTACATAGGCTAAAAATACAGTCACAAAAGAGAGAGAGAGAGAGAGAGAGAGAGAGAGAGAGAGAGAAAGAGAAATGGGACACTGTAAACTGGATAAAGTTAAAGCGTTTCAGGTACGTAAAGGAAATGCCCAACATGGTATAATAGCCTATAAATATGAACATCGTGCAAATGAGTGTTAAAAGATAAATATTGCACCAAGACGAACGAAGAGGGAAAGAGAAACTGGACGATGTAATGATGCCACATGTTTATTCAAGACATTTTCCCATCTCTAAGGCAAAGAAACATGATCCCTTGAAACTATGCGAGAGAAATGTATCTCGTTTCTATCAACACTTACTCTGCAAAAAAACGCATCGGCTGAGTTAGCTTCAGCAAACTCAGAAGAGGAAGACGAAAAAAATAAGGATTAGACCAGTCAACTTTAATTTATAACATTTACTTATTCTCGAACTTAATATTTTGGTTTATGTAACCAACCTTAATTTCAATGTATATTATTCATATTTTCCAAGGAGTATATGAGTAATCTTAACGATTATTTAACTTGCTAATCTTCTTATTTATTTCTAATTGGTTTAATTACGACACACTATCAACTGCGGTGGTTATCTAACGTCTGAGCGAAATGAAGGTGATAATGCCAGCGAAATGAGCCCAGGATCCATCGCCGAATCGTACCCAGCATTTACTCTTAAGGGTTGAGGAAAAACCCCGGAAAAACCTCAACCAGGTCATTTGTGCCAATCAGGATTTGAACCCGGGCCGGCTTGTTTCATGGTCAAAATGCTCACCGTTACTCCACAGCGGTGGACCTTTTATTTCTTTTTCTGAGAGTAAAATTTATTATTAAAGTTATGTATCTAGTTTCTGTATGTGTATTTTTCTTTTTCTTTTTTTTAATTTTTAGTATATGACTTAAATATTATTTTTTTAAGTTGCTTCTCTTAAAAATTTTAATTAGCTGTCTCCGTTATTTTCTATTTTGTCTATTGTATTTGTACTGAAACTTGGTGTGCAGAGACTTAATGTAATTATAAACAGTTAAATAAAGTACTTTATAATACTAATATTTAGTGGTTAAACTGAGCTATAAGATCTTATATTATGTGCTGTAAGTGCAGTACAGCTCATGCATTTTGTCAAGACACTCCTCCACTCTTCCTACAGAGCTGCGCACGAGATCTGATAAGTCTACTTATGAATTATAGGGGAATGGGTTACTCTTTGCCTTGAACTCGGTAGACACACGCCCGATCTTCCCTTCTACTCCTACCCCTTTCAAAGAAACGTTGTTCCCGTATTGTATATCGCGAGTGTCTTGACAAAATGCATGAGCTTGTATGTAATGATTAATAAATAGATGAAAGACATTAAGTTCATTCATGTCACTTGCTAGAATTACTTAAGGCAGGTAAAAGAAATTAAGTCATGTTTATCAGGTTAAGTACATTAAGTCAGTACTATCTTTTCGTAAAATCGATTTATTATAGCCTACTAAGTTTAGAAAATATTATTTTAATTCCACTGAGCTATTACACATAACTCTATAATGCAACTTCATACTTATAAAGATCACAATCTCAAACTTTGAAGCAGATTTTGGGGATTCAGTTTTGATATAACTTTCAAACGTCTTTTTCTCAAAAGTAACGTTTTTTTACTTGATATATTTTGCTTGTAAACCGACGATATGTAGATACTATCTCATAAGTAATGTCGAATTTGGAGAAAAATTTTAGTTGGAGTGTGTTGTGACAAGAAATTAATCTAATCTTCAACGTAAAGGTAATTAGATTCTTTGGACTTCAATCATCTTTCAGCGAGGTTTGTTATTTCGCTGGTTTTTGATGCGAAGAATTCGGTGATACCCATTTCAATGACTCCCAAGTTTCAGAAATTTCTTCCACGCAGGAAATGGGTCATCGATCAAAACAGATAATAATCTAAAGCCGTAAAATCAGGGCTATATGCAGGGTGTGTTAGCGGTTCTATTCCTTCAAAGTCCTGGATTTTCTTTCATAGTTGTTGGAGTGGTATGAGGATTCGCATTGTCCTGTTGCAAGAGAATTCTATCCCGATTAATTAATGCCGGATATCTCTCTCTAAAAACTTCATGAACTCGTTCTAGCTGTTGAGAATAAAGATCTGCATTGACTGCACCTCTCTTTGGAACTAACTTCCAGTGAATTATACTTTCAAATTCCACCAGACACATACCATTAGTTTGGTGCCGAACCGATTTTGTTTAACCACGACTTTGGCAGGCTGATAGGAATCGAACCACTGTTTTGAGGTGTCAGAGTTGCGGTAATGGTCCAATTTTCCTGACAAATCTATCATTCATGGAACTAGTGATAAGCTGACGACAGACATCCACTCTGCGTTGAGCCTGTTCAGGTGTTAATTCATGAGGTAATTACATATCTACAACTTCTGTATGATTTTCGAAGTGTTTTAATGTGACGATGTATTGTGTATTTTGAAGCACTAAGTCCTTCTGACAATCTGCAGGTCCCTTTTTTGTTTATTGGTTTTTCTTCCAAAACTCTGTAGGCCTATATATTCTCAATATTCCATACCTTGGGTCTGTCAGGAAGTTGTAAATTTTTAACGTCTTCTCCATTAGAGAAACGCTGACACCATCCTTGTGCGACGCGCTCACTAACAATACCTTCACCCTCGACTTCATACATTTTTCGATCCGTGGCAGCAGATTTAAAATCATGTTTCTAGTAGCGCAGGACTCCAATCTCAAACTTCATCACCTCCGTTTTATATTCTTTGTACTAATAACTGACGTGTGTCACATGCTTACAACACACGCAATACTAACCGTAACGTCCTGTAGGCTTACATTGCATTGCCCAATTGAAAGGAATCGTTAACATCTTATAAATAATCGAATTTAAAAACCTGACATTACTTATGAGACGATCTAATAGTAATTTCCGTATAAATGGAATTAAAGAACTAATCGATAAAACTCAATATAGGTTGTGTGCAGGCCTACGTGTATGGGAGCGACGCGATGTACCTGTAATGTGGGACGGTATGAATGTAGGTACAACACACTCGTGCGATTGTGTAGATGAAGGCACGTAGAAACGAGATTAAAATGCTGTAACCCTGGCACTATTGAACGATCGGACCTATACAATAGGTACACATATAGATTTTCTACTTAAAACACCTGCATACGAGGACAATAAGCTGCCATTTACCCCCTCTCTTTTTGTATAATTTCTGCCCCAAAAAACGAAGAATTTATATAGTTCTATCAACATAATATGCTTACACGGACTCGGAGGATATTAGAACTCGACGAACCTTCCGATTACTACAAGACTACGTGTTGAGGTCCGTCATTGACGTGTTCTGCAAATAGTACACAAAACGGTTCGCATTGTGAAGGTGGCAGTGCACTTCTCGCCCTGCAAACAATGGGCATTCATTGCGGCTGGTAGGGGGCATTTGTCTGCGAGCTTGACATCGCGGTTCCAATGCGATCCGTGTCATCTGCCTAGTAGCGTCCATCAGCTGGCAGGTCGCACTTTATCCACGTCAGTCCATCGCTCCAGGTCGCGTCCCTCTGCAGCCAGAATAAAACAACTGTTCAGACACTTCCCGCTATGTTGCAGCGATCTCGAACTGCTGTATCAGCAAGCCCACCGTCACATGGGATAGAAAGTATTGAAAAGTGAACACGAATTGCAGAGAGTTTGTTATACTTTCATGTTCAAACGCATGCTACGAATAAAATAAATTATTATTTCGAGTATTAATGTTAACTATTATCAAATACTCTCTAACATTAATACTGGAAAGTTCACGATAAGAGAATGTTGACAGTGAGGATAACGTGACACGTAGCGCGGTAAACTGCATCTAACAAGAGTTTTGTACTTCAACACGTGGTGTAAGTCGTAACGATTATTCTCATGGTTGTACCACAAAATGTCAGGGAAAAGTGGAATTGTTTGTTCTGTGTAAAGGTAAAGGTATCCCCGTAACATGCCATGAAGGCACTTGGGGGGCATGGAGGTAGAGCCCCATGCTTTCCATGACCTCGGCACTAGAATGAGGTGGTGTGGTCGGCACCACGCTCTGACCGCCTTTTACCTCCGGGAAAGACCCGGTACTCAATTTTATAGGAGGCTGAGTGAACCTCGGGGCCGTTCTGAAAGTTTGGCAACGAGAAAAAATCCTGTCACCACCTGGGATCGAACCCCGGACCTTCCAATCCGTAGCCAGCTGCTCTACCAACTGAGCTACCCGGCCGCCTTTTCTTCTGTAAAAACTACGCTTGGCAAAAAGATGCTAGATCGTTCTTCAGATTTCCGAAAGATAGAGATAGGTGAGTGAGTAGTCATGTAAATACGAGTAGTCTATTACTTTTCTGCCACAGGATTATTATTATTATTATTATTATTATTATTATTATTATTATTATTATTATTATTACAGTAGAGGAAACAGTAGATAACTTGTTCTGTGACCTTATCATGTGTTGTGGCTATCACCAATGGGTATGGAGAAAGAAGATAATTAGTCTGAGATGAACTTTCGTGTCAGTAGATTCGTATAATTTTAATCATGAAACAAACTCTCTTTCTGTTAGCTTATTCTTTCCCCACTCGCACGATTCACATGACAGGTCTCGTGTCCTCACCACCACGATCATCATCATCATCATCATCATCATATTATTATTATTATTATTATTATTATTACTGTTATTTGCTTTTGTCTTATAGATGTGCCATATGGGTAAATGAATGTAAAAGACAGGACCTAGACGAAACGTTTAAAACTAGAGGAACAGAGTATCTGTACAAAAATCACAGAATATGTTCAGATCACTTTAGATTATCGGACTTCAATAACCCTAATTTGAAAAATCAGGGATAAGTAAAAATAAGGTGCAATTGGAAAAGTACCGAAGTTTCAAATGAGTCATAGACCTGTTAATTTTTTATATTTTTTTAATAACAGACTGAAGAGAACAGCTGTTCCTTCACTGAATTTAACAGCTCCTTCTTCCGAAAATATGGGTCAAAGTATGATTTTATTTAATTATTTTATTGGGTTATTTTACGACGCTGTACCAACATCTAGGTTATTTAGCGTCTGAATGATATGAAGGTGATAATGCCGGTGAAATGAGACCGGGGTCCAACACCGAAAGTTACCCAGCATTTGCTCGTATTGGGTTGAGGGAAAACCCCGGAAAAAACCTCAACCAGATAACTTGCCCCAACCGGGATTCGAACCCGGGCCACCTGGTTTCGCGACCAGACGCGCTGACCGTTATTCCACAGGTGTGGACTCAAAGTACGATGAAAGAACCGCGAAGGTCCCCAAAGAAACGCATTAGACCTTCCATCGAGGAGGCGACAGGTTCTCCGATTCCAGACAGAAACGACGATAGTCCTCTACCAGGTAGGCCTACCTCATAATCAGATAGTACATTAGCAATAACATGTTCTCTGTGCTAAGTGAATCAGTTATTAAACTGCATAAAACTACTTTACTTCCATCATACCAAACACAATTTCTTTATAGTTTCTCCATATAAAATACTGAAAGTCATGACTTTTTCAAACTAAATAGACGCATATTGTTATACGTAACATAAAAATGCGAATTATTGATTTTGTGAAGAAAGTGTGTGAACTCATGTTTTCTCATAAGAACTGATTCAGTTAGTTATTCACAAAATATTATTTACCTAGCCCTAGACTTTCAAGACGTTATTAATATTTCACTAAATTAAGTCCCTGTTTATTTTTTAAGATGCGAGAAATCCTAAAAGGTCAAAGATGGCTCAAGATCTTCAGATAAAGACACTTTCTAAGAAATTGATTGCAGCTGAAAAGTTGGTATCTAAACACAAAAAAATTATTCCATCTCTTCGGGCGGAAATGACAGCTTTGAAGACAACCAGTTCAAATACTGATTTAATCAAAATTGTTTCTAATGATGAATTCATTATGTCGCAAGTGCGCTTAAAAAGAAAGAAAAAAAATGGGAAGGCGGTTTTACAGATGCCTCCGATTTGGATGTAACTGTTAATGACAAAAATGTACAGCATACAAATGAAGAAACCGTGTTGCAAGAAAATGCAAGGGCTTATGTTGCAGGTTGGGTGTGTAGCAGAATAAATCACGAAATATGTCGAAGAAATTTATCTTGTAAAGAAAACCCCGACGATGACGTAACAACGCACATCGCAAATAAAAAATACTGTAAAGATTCAAAAATTGTTTTCCCTAATGATGTTTCTCTAATGCTCAGCCAATTGTGTTCTGATGTTTTCAAAGAAATTGATCATGTTATTTGTAAAACTAGAATTGGTGTAAAAAAAGAACTAGTTAAAATGGTAGTGCTCCCTGTTAACATGTCCATTTGCAGTGACTGTGCCAATGTCTTCATTGATAAATATTTCAATGTGTTAATAAATTGTTACATCAAAAATAAAATGGACAACCATACAGCTAAAAAATAAAACAAGCGATGTATGAAAGCTGCTAAAGTCATGCACAACTAAATTTCATCAAATTTGAAAATATGAGAATTTATCAATTCATTTCTATTCTAATAACTTTGTAATTTGTTATTAATTAAATATGTTATGTACAAAGTGA
Organism: Periplaneta americana; assembly: GCF_040183065.1. Lineage (NCBI taxonomy): Eukaryota > Metazoa > Arthropoda > Insecta > Blattodea > Blattidae > Periplaneta > Periplaneta americana. Next base: position 87,281,017 of record NC_091122.1, on the reverse strand, counting down.
CTCTAAAGTATATTATTTATTGCTTTCCAGCTTCTTATTGAAATCAAATGCACACCTCTCCTCTTTTCCTCACGTAACCCAGCACGATGCACGGAGTGTGCGAACGTTTCAAGCCGCTAGATGGCAGCACTGTTACTTTTCGCTGCCGCTTGCAATGCTAAACAGGAAAGCTTTCCAGTATTAATGTTAGAGAGTATTTGCTATTATGTGGAGAAATACTGGGAAACTCTCTGTTTAAAAAGAGGTGTAACTTTACTAACGAGATTATTTTCTTTCTGGAAGAAGGAAATTTTTTCTTCGTAGTCAAATTTCCTGAAATATTATGCTTTAACATATTATCTACCTCTGAATGAGGTTCTGGCTGATAAATCTATTATCTCACAGACGAAGTGCAATTGGAGAGTGTGATCCCAAGACTCGCTCAGTCCACTTGGCCATGTTTATGATTTATACATACATATATAAGCCTGTATGTATGTATATTTGAAGCAAGTAAAGAGATAAGTTTGGAAGTAAATTCCAAAAAGACATAGCATACAGGATGTCCCATTTATCTTGTGCACCTATTATAACTTTTTTTTTATAGGTATTGGAATTTTTGTTTTTGGGAGTTATGTTAAGGCGAGAGGCTAACATGAGTGTAGAGATTTGGTGCATGTAACTACATTATAGTACAAGATACACGTGACGTTATCAATTTTTAAAATAGCACTACGTACTTCAATCATGTTACATTGATTACACACATTAAGACGAGTTGAAAAATGTATCACAATGTCACCTTCTCAATCAATAACAACAAAATGCAGAATGAATGACATCAGAATGTGCCGTTTCTTGTGGTGCCCCATTCATCTTGTGCATTAACTTACGCAAAACGAAAGACGATTGACGTTCGTACACGTCGTGTGTTATATGTTTGCTGTCTTAACATGTAAACAAACCACAACAACTGTCGACGCTACAATCCACGTACAGTGGCCTGTACGTTCTCCGGATCTGTCGCCACTCGACTTTTTCCTGTGGGGAACTGTAAAAGATAGTGTGTACCAGAACATTCTGACAACACCAGACGACATGCAACAACACATGCGACAGGCTTGTGTGTCCATTCAGTCAGCAACGTGCAGGGCAGTCATACGGTCTCTCGGGGAACGCCTTCGAATGTGCATTAATGTCAATGGTCACCATTTGGAACATCTTCTGTGATTCTCAAAGCATAACATTATCACATTGGAAGTACGTTTTTGTTTCGTTTTGTTGTTGTTATTGATTAGGAAGGTGACATTGTGATACATTTTTGAACTCGTCTTAATGTGTGTAATCAATGCAACATTCAAGTACACTGGCTCGCAAAACTTTTGTCCTATGAAATAACGTGGAAGTGAGCTCTGTGAGACGTTATGTTGGCAATATACCTACATACCCCACTCCACATGTCATGGAGGGGGAGATATTCGAACCCTGAGTTCCAGGTATATCGATGACTCAGAACCAGACTGTTCCAAGTCCATTTTACTATTTCTTTTTTCAGAAGAGTTATATTAAGTCCTGACATTCTATGCTTCATGAAACAATTTGGAATAGTTTCATAGCAACCTTATGGAGAGGAATATTTACAATTTTGTTCGATTCATAGATGAAAATAAGAACTGGAACACAATGAAACACAGATTTCTTTCTTATAAAAAGTTGGACTTAGAACAGTCTGGTTCTCAGCCATCGATATACCGAGCTAATCGAACCAAAAACATTTTAGAGCAATAATGGTATATATAACCTACAAAACTAACAACATTGAGTCAATTTTGCACCGAAATGTTTAAAACATGTTGTTTATTTCTCTTGATTATTATAGAACATTCCAGGATAATTTTTCATCTTTTATGCACGTATAAATACAATGTTGGATCACAATATAACATCAGTTTGTAATAATGGATACTAAAGTTAAAGTGATAGCGCTTATTGAAGAGGGAGGAATGAGCGCTGCTAGTGCTGGTGAACGCTACGGAGTGCACCCAAGAACAGCATCCCGTTGGTGGAAACAGTATCGAGAACAAGGTTATTTAACAAGAAAACCAGGGGGCGGACGACCAAGCATTTCTACTCCAGAACAAGACGCTGCACTAATTGCTGCCGTTAGACAACAACCATTCAGCACTGCTAAAATCCTGCGTGCTCGTGCTAACTTCCCAGGATCGAGAGACACAGTTCTTCGACGTATTAAGACACTAGCTAACACAAAGCCAAGGAGGGCGGCTATTAAGGATATACTAAAGGAAGATCACAAAATAGATCGCATCGCATTTTGCCAGGAATATTATGAATATCCGTGGGAAAATGTGATATTTTCAGATGAAAAGATTTTTTCAAACACCAGTCATGGGCCTATTCAGGTATTTCGTCCTACTGGGTCCACAAGGTTCCAACCTGAATATGTAGCATCAAGACAACGCAGTGGACGTATTTCTGTCGCTGTTTGGGGATGGATTTCCAGGCTAGGAGGAGGAACTCTTTGGAATATAGAAGAGAATTTGACTTCCCAACAATATATCCACTTACTGGAAAATATAATGCTACCCAGCGTGCGCATGCTGCAACCTGATGGAATTATATTTTTCCAACAGGACAATTCCTCCATCCACACATCTTGGTTGTGTCAGAGATGGTTTCAGACTCATGAAGATGATATTTCACTCGTCCCTTGGGTTCCAAAAAGTCCTGATCTCAATCCGTTGGAAAATGTTTGGGCCGAAGTTCAGAGCACGGTGAATGATACCCTGCATAACACAAGACCCCAGACATCACAACAGTTATGGGAAATACAACAGAATGCTTGGGATGATGTAGTCACGTCTGAACGCTATATAAATTGGTTGGTAACTTCCATGAGGATAAGAATGGACAACGTTATACGATATTATGGTAACTGGAGTGGCTATTGATTACATTAATCAAAACAAATTAAGAAGGAAATCACTATTTCATTTATTAACTACCATTCTTCATTACAAAACTGTTTCTTCATTGGCACTTAAATTGATGAAAATTTAGTTTTCAAATAAATGTCATAAACCCAGCTGGAGTGCAAAGAAACGAAATAATGAAGTTTATCTGTGGCATACTATAATTTGATTTTACTTGAAATTAAAAATTTTCACTAATTTCCTCTGCGTTATATTATTTATAAAAATATACACATGAAGAAATGTTTTGCATGTTCTAAATCAGCAGTCAGTGTTTACTGTTTACAAGCCAATATCATGTTTGGTGTTGAAAGAAGAAACAGAAACAGAAGAAGATTTTTGTTTGTAATAATAAAGAAGAAACAGAAACAGAAGAAGATTTTTGTTTGTAATGATAAAGAAGAAACAGAAAGAGAAGAAGATTTTTGTTTGTAATAATAAAGAAGAAACAGAAGAAGATTTTTGTTTGTAGGCCTAATAATAAAGAAGAAAAAGAAAGAGAAGAAGATTTTTGTTTGTAATAATAAAGAAGAAACAGAAAGAGAAGAAGATTTTTTGTTTGTAATAATAAAGAAGGCTATGTGCAAAGAAGGGCACGAAGAGGGCCATGCTGAAACACTCATTATCTTCAGCACGTTTATATTGTCATTTCAACAGAATGGAATAACAATTATAATTTTCTTTAATATTATATGGAATACAGTGCCCTTCTTATATGCTTTGTTTATTTTTTGTTCGTTACATCCACATTTTTGTTCCGTTACTATATGAGAGTAACATGCAAACCTATTTTTTATGTGTGCAAAATATAAATTAAACTCCGTATCCCACGAGATGCAATTGACAATTAAGATTTAAATTATACATATGCCCATAAAAATTTGTCTTAATAAAATTATTTACACGATTTTTTTTAGAATATTAATCTGTCGATTGTTAGTGCCAGCTTTAATTAATGTAATTAACGTAGTGTTATTTCTATGACAACAGCCAAAGAAAATAAACTATACGCGCATCATAACGCAAAGAAATGTGGCTAGAGGAGGATCTACAATATGCCATGTTTATTCACTTATAAACTAGGATTCTATTTCAGTTTAGAATCAACTAGCTTACGTGTCGTCAACCTTCTTGTTGTGAGGAGGGATGGGTCATGGTTGGTTACCTGCAAGGAGGATACCTGCCGACTGGGGTGAGTACAAATACCAACTTAAGGACGAGGAAAACTCTACAGTATATCGGACAAAAGTTTTGCGAGTCAGTGTACGTAGTGCTATTTGAAAAATTGATGTCGTCACGTGTACGTTGTAGCATAATGTAGTTACATGCACCGAATCTCCACACTCATGTTAGCCCCTCGTTCTAACATAACGCTCAAAAACAAAAATTTCAATACCTATCCAAACAAAAAAGTTACAATAGATGCAGAAGATAAATGGGACACTCCGTATGGTTATGTCTCGTAACCACAACATAGTACGAAATGGAAATTATAAACATAGGAAATTTATCCTTTGAAGAGGTGGAAAAATTCAAATATCTTGGAGAACAATAACAAATATAAATGGCACTCGGGAGGAAATTAAACGCAGAATAAATATAGAAAATGCCAGGTATTATTCGGTTGAGAAGCTTTTGTCATCTAGTCTGATGTCAAAAAATCTGAAAGTTGGAATTTATAAAGCAGTTATATTACCGGTTGTTCTGTATGGTTGTGAAACTTGGACTCTCACTTCGAGAGAGGAATAGTGATTAAGGGTATTTGAGAATAAGGTTCTTAGAAAAATATTTGGGGCTAAGAGGGATGAAGTTACAGGAGAATGGAGAAAGTTCACAACGCAGAACTGCACGCATTATATTCTTAAACTCAAACAGAAGAAAATGTCGAAAGTATTCGTCTTTTTTTTTTTTTTGCACTTCACACCCGTCTTTTTTAGCCCACAAATAGCACAGACTTTCTATAAATCCGCAAAACTCAAAGTGTGTAGAAGCACAACACCTCAAATAAGAAATGACAAACGATGTGCAATCTCTTAAGAACGCAGTGCTGTGAGGAACAAAAACGCTGTGAACTTACAGTATGTATCAATCTAATAACTTATTTTGTGAGCGTTCCAGGAAGGATTTTAATTGCCTCCATTTTATGTATTTGTAAGTTACTTTAGCGGTAAAGTATTTTATTTAGCAATATGAGAACTCCTAACAAGCTTTTGATTTCTTCAATTACATTGATGACCTGTTCTATAGGCAACGGTTAAGTGATAGTCAAAACATTAAAGACGTTCAAGTTGAATTCCTTCTTATCAAGTCGTTAAAGATGCATTTATATCCATGATACGGATCATTGTTTCCAGACTTTTGTAACGTCGTACTTGTTATGGCCTGCTCGTAAGAAACGTTAGTCTTTGCTTCAGCTAATGAAGTCAACTTAGTACCATCCAAGGCAAGCTATTATTCCTTGAACAAGGACGCAAGACAATAAGGGAACTGGTGTAGCTTACCCAGAGAACAACTAGCAATCTCAAGGTCCCGAGGATTAACTGTGTAACCTATTTACACCATGAGCTGGCTTCATTTAGTCTCACCGCCCTCTCTTCCGTCCCCTGAGGGCACCACGTCCCGTATCGACCCAGTTCATATCTCACAACCTATTCAAGTCTGCTCTTCGTATGTGAAAGTTACTCCCGCCACTATAAAATACCATTGTTTGCTGCATGCCGGCCGGTTTGATTAACCCAGATTATATTATTATGTTCAATAGTAATAAAACACATTGTATCATTTGTGTTCTTCTATAGAGTTATTGTACGATTTTCTCATTCATATTCCGATGCTTGTCCCAGGATCGAATATTCACTGGAACAGGGGTTAGGAAATGACAGATTTGCCTGTAGCAATTAGAAAGGTATATTAACAAGTTGATGTTACAGATAATGGACCACCTAGGAGAAGCTAGCTTTATCATTTTATTTAGCGTATTATCGTGAACAGCAACCGTGTAGGATCCAACAGTAGCTCAGTTATCTGATTGCACAGAAGTACTGGGTGTTCATTTCAAAGTGTGTCATGACGTCACTGTTGTTGGGTCACCGATTTGAAGCGAGTTTCAGCTTATGTGTTAGAGAAGTTACTTATTATTTAAGGCGTTTTTCAATCTGAACTTAAGAACGTGTACGGTATAACTTGAACGTCGTAGCAACAGATGGCGATCTGTACGGTCTGTGTGCTACCATAACTTCTATCGAACTGTGTTTTGCGCCGGCAAGTCGTACGCAGGGTATTTGTTATCATCGGTTGCGTACGGTAACATTCCACAACACAAATCAAATGCTCCGTGTCCATGTTGACCGTCGAAGTTAATGTCAACAAATACGTAAGTAATCGTCTTAACCCTCTCCCCATATCCCGACAGTACGTATTTCCAAACAGTTCCCATTCCTGCCACTATAGGCGTTACCGTACGTATCAGTACGTACTCTTCAGAATGAACGCCGTACTTGCTAGGCAACTTCTCCGCCTCATAGGTTATACACCTCTGCGGAAGTGTAGGAAGATTGAATTCTCTAGGCTCATCGGCTAGCCACATGACGGCATACAGCGAGCCATGACACACTTTGAACTGAACACCCAGTATATACTAAAACGTGAGAAAAGAGATATGTTGAAAACTTATTTCAACTACATTAGGTATCTCTATAGGTTGAACATAATTTAACCCATATTTAAATTACGCTATTTAAACATTTTAAATGGTAATGTATGATGAACGCAAAGTTATATACTGTATAAAGATGGAAAACAATGACGTAATTGTTGTGTCAGTTACCAGGAATGTTCCTCTTCGAAATATGCAGAGGGAAAAGGAAGGGAGACTGTCTAGTTAGGAGAGTGAATAGAAGAGGATAGGTAAGGAAGGATAGATAGGAACGCAATTAGAACAGAATGCTAGGAATTAAACGGGAAATACTTAGCAAATGAATATATTAATACAGACAATTGGATAAAAATAAGTGATAAGAATAAAAAAGATTATAGTAAAGAAAAGGGATAGAATGTTAATAATAATAATAATAATAATAATAATAATAATAATAATAATGATAATAATAATAATAATAATAATAATAATCAATGAACAATAATGGTATGTGGTTAGATTTTAAAGTGATGGTGAATCGAAAAGGAGACATGTAAAGTTCCACTATAATTATGAATTGTAAAGCTGGCTGACAAATACTCGTAAATAATATCATATTGGAGCATGTGAAACGGACAGACAGAATAAGAAACGAAGCTGTGTTGGAAAGAGTGTGTGAAGAAAGAATGATGCTGAAAGTGACCCGCAGGCTTCACATTTTTGTCACGCTGAATTTATCGAGGAATATAACCTGGTACGGAGAGAGTTCAAATGTCTGGCGCTCATTGCATAAGTGGCGATACAGTAGGCCTACGGTGAATGTAAAATATGATGTAGCATATCATGACAACACTGCAACTTAATTTTAATGGTTTGCCCAATCGAAACGTTTTGAACAAATATGTTTGCCACGCCATTGATTGCAATTGAGTTTCAAAATTAATAATCTGATAATAAATAAACAGAAGTTTTATACATAACATACAAACAATAATTTACACCTATTTATTGAAATAACAACTATTGAATAACAAAAAATATACATTCTAAGAATATGTTATCATTCCTTACACAAAAATAATCATTTCCAAATTCCGAAATAAACAACTGTAGTGCAGATACTGGTGGCGGCATGTCTTCTGGTTGGCCTCCTTCATGACTGAACAGGATGACAATGAACTTATCGACATACAAACATATGTAACAATGTGTGCTTCTACATAACACAAATCAGAACTCATAGATTCATAGAGATCTTAACCAGTTTGTGCCTTAACTGACATCATTAATGTACCAGGAGAAACTACTGCATCCAATATAGCACTTGTGATAAACATGCGAAGCCTGCTGCTCAAGAAAAGGAAAAGTAATTGACTGGGTTGAGAAGAAACTGCCTTCTGGGAGATGCACTGGCTGAACGCAAGAAGAGTTCGGGGCAGAAGAAGATATCTGATGATACATGACATTAAGATATATGGATCATATGCGGAGATTTCGAGGAAGGTAGAAAATAGGAAAGACTGAAGAATGCTGGGTTTGCCCTTGGACAGAACACTATGAATTAAATAAATATTATCATGTATCTCTTCGTACTAAGAGAAGGCAAGTATGATAACTTCATAGGTGGTTCATCTTTTTTCCGTGGCTCATAAACTTTTCAATTTGCTGTACCTTCAAGTATTAAGCCCATTGAACTATTTCTTTCCGATTATTGTGAGGGTTATCCACCAGCATTAGGCAGCTGTAACGTGGCCAGCACAGGTTACGCTTAAGAAATTCAAGAAGAGGACGATGTCTCAGTGTACAAAATATAATTACCGAGTATCCAAGGAAAAGTGCAGTTGCATCTTTTCGGTTACTCACAGGACTTGATTGTCAAAATACACTTTGTTCATTGTACATTCATCAGGAAGAAATGGATCAGAATCATCTTCAGCGCTGTTCAGTCCTTGTGTTTAAATCCTCTGTTGTGAGACATATTAGACAAGTGTCTTAATAACTTTATTGCCAGAAACTCAGCATTAGTTAACAGCAGCATGTAATCTCTACCCACTTACTTCGTAAGAATCGAACCCGGGCTTGATTTGAAACCAAACACATTGTCATTTGAGACATATCGAAGAACATTGTAATGATTTTATTATTTTCATTATAAATAATGTATTTAAAATATAGTTGTTATTACTAGACTAGGTATCTTTATAGTTATAGGAAATCTTCTCGATTAGCTGTTTTATTATTATTATTATTATTATTATTATTATTATTATTATTATTATTATTATTATTATTATTATTATTAAGGATCTCGAAGCGGTAACTCTGCTCTTAATCTTCAAATAATGCAAACATAATGGTCAAAGTTCACCGCTTTAGAACAAATATTTGTTCTCTATAGGACAGAAATGAATCTCAATTTTCCTGCCGAGTCATGCAAATAATTTACTGTTGACTCTCTCTCTCTTAAAATTTAATGCAATGTGTCCAACATTTTATGTTCTTTCTTGTACTTGCTTAGTACCTCACAAGATACTGACCACAGGGATCTCTGTCCAAAGGCATATAGCTGGACAGAGAGACTAGTAGGCCTAGTTGTCCGATAAATTTATCTGGCTGAGATAGTGTTATTTTATACATCATAAATCAAAGATACAAGACATCAAGTTTTACTTTCTTCCGGAAGAAAATCACAACGAAGACTTTTAAGGACACTAAAGAAATCTAATTTTTGGATCTAACTTTAACCTGCGAGACTTAAATCCAGAGATAACAAATCTACAAAGTTAAATAGAAATGCGGTGGACGACAGGGAATTAAGTTTATTTTTATATTACATTCGATATGTAGATTGCATGGAGTTGTTTAAATGTTAAGTGCACTGTTTATGTCCTATAGTACACATGCCTAACAATTGAAAACTAGACACCCCTGGAACGGTACACAATGTTCTCTGCATAACAGGAATTGGTTGGACTGTATCAGTTCGCTGTTAATGGTATAATAGGTTCTCTGTATCACATTTGTAGTTTACTTGTGAAAAGAGGTATAGGATTTATGTCTGTTTTTTGCATTGAGTGGATTAGCGAAGTAGCCAGGATGACTGCGATAGAGTGGTAACAGGGTTCTCATTGAACCAGTGGCCGGCCGGCCGGCCGTCCCAGATGGCTGTATCAGCTTGTAACCTAGAGGTTATGCTATAGAATGGGCGATTGAACTTGCGACCTTTGTTTCCGGGACAAATGGTGTATAATCCTGTGATCATCACCTTTACATTCACAGTTTCGTTCGTTCCATTCCATTATTTCTCATTGTCCTCTTGTATTATTAGATAAAGTGTGACTGCTCTGTGATATAGGCCTATGTATTTTTTTCATCGGTGGTGAAATTGTTAGATGATCGTCATTAGAACCAAGATTCGAGGAGTTGAAAACCCGATTGAGGATGATAGACCTGCTTTCTTCGGAAGAGAAGTAAAACCGGGAAGGCTACGTCGTAGATTAACGGTGCGTAAAAACTATGTCTTTGGGTGAAAGAACGCCATGCAAAATTTACAGGATATTTATTGTTCTATTCTACTGGACCATCTAATATGCTATTACCGGAGAAAATGAATTCCACTTTACACGCGGTTACAATTCTCAAATAAAATTGTTCAGCTTCAGACCATGAAGAACCACATCCGGAGATGTTGCCAAACAAACAAAAAGAAACAAAGAAGCAAGGAATGGACTTAAAAAAGAAAGAACGAAGCAACCAATCATTGAAAGAACACACGAATGATAGAACGAACCAACTAACGACCGAGAATGAGCATATCGTTCACAGAAGCTTTGGAAACGTCGTTTCCCTTTCAATTTTCACGAGCGATGAGTTTGTCACTGCACTGTATTGTTGTTTAGTCAATTGTCTGAAGACAGGACGACAGATCTGAACCTCACAAGTGATACCAAGAAGGCATCACTTCTGAGGGTACTAGGCCAGGAGATAATGGAGTAGGGTGACCAGCTCCTTTCCCTCTTCCACTGTGCTGTTGCAATATTATTTCCTTAAAAGCCTTTAGGATTAGCGCGTGCTAGCGCCATGACGAAAAGTTTCAAGGTCGGTAGGACGCTGTGTGACTTCCCGAGTCTCTATCTGGGTCGATCATTCGTTTCTGTCGTTCCCCCCCCCCCGCCCCCTATGTATCCAGAGATCCCGGGATGTGATTTGAAAATTAAGTTACAGCCTTTCTTCGAACGTGGGAATGCTATGACACATGAAGTTTTATATGCTTTCAAGCATTATTACTGCTTAGTTTGGTCCATTTTTACAATCTTAATGCTGTATAAAATGAGATATGTATCAGCGTTAAGTATCGGTGTGTACTGTATAAGCAAAGTGAGATACATTCTAGGTGCATTTTGGATTTGTGTGTTAGGCTACGTAGATCTTCTTAAAGCATTGAGTTATTAGCAGGCAGCGCATTTTCTTTCCCAAACAAGTTACGAAAGTTATTGGTTAGTATGTCCTGGAGCTTACGTCAGGACGCTATGAAAGGTAAAACCATGTCCGGTACATAATAATAATGGAGCATGACAACTTTAAGTGGAAAATCTGTGTAGCCTATACAGTTTCAAAATGTATCTGCTGATAGCACCTCTTGAGTCTGATTGTATATTTTATAAATGACAAATGCAGAACAGTCAACTGGGGAACAATATTAGTAAGTTATTTTGCTCTCTTATACAATTTCCTCAAATGTAGTTAACGAGATTTTATAAGTAAGCCAACAATACGCTAACCGTTACTCCACAATTTCACCAATAATGGGAAAGGAAACTGTATGTAGTTGATATGACAAGGAATGAATATTTGTAACATTTAGTACCGATTGTTTTATCTTGAAATCACAACGTTGATGAATTATGGGCAATGTAATAAGGGCATATTATTTTTACTTTTATGTAAGGAACATTGCAACATAGCTGGTTAATTAGTGGCGATTTGAAAGTAATAGCTTTGTTGTTGGGATTGAAGAGTGGGTTACTGATTTCTGTTGTTTCTTACGTTCGTGCTATAGTCGAGCAATAATAGGCCTACAACATAATTAATTGGCAAAGGACTGGCCTGGTCGAGAAGATTATGTTTCTGAGAAACATAATATTAAATATCATGCGCTAATGAAACCTGAAGGAGTATTTCTTCCTTCACTGCTAAAAAATTAGGCCTCAAGAATAGTTTCGAGAGAGCTATGAGCCTACATAAAACTGATAAAGTTATTCAATACAGTATTATATTTAAATGCTAAATGAGAAGAATGCATATTCGTCGGTCCATAAATTAGAAAATTTCTCAAATACAACATTTTTGAAAAGAAGTGTAAAGCTAAGGAATTAGCAACATGAAATCTTTTGCATCTGTTGTCAAATAATTTTTAGACGATCAACAATTTATTAATACCGGAATTACTAAGAAATTTTCCGAAAATACTGTGCCATATGTCGCTGAAAATCTACGTTTACATTAGCACTTGGACTTCTTTGAGAACAACTTCGGAACTGCAAGAGGAGAGATTTTAATCGAGATAGCAGCTGCACGGTCAATGTTACATTACCGCTGAGAGCTGATGTCGCCACTGATGTTATATACAAGACATTGATAGCAATTACAGGGCAATGAGGGGATCAAAGCATTCGTGGAGGGGTATGACAGACTCTACTAGTTCGTGGAATCAACACCGGTCAATTTACAACGGACGGGTAGTGTAATGGAGCAACAGTATCAAGGAATAGGGAAACCAGAGATGATGGGTGATTACTGCTGGTTTCTTAAAAGGGAACATTTCAGTTCTCATAAGAAGAAAAAATATAATTACTTAAATTTTACTTGTTTTATTAGGCGTGTAAGGGGCTTTATGTTAATTTATTTCCGTGTTTAAAAGTTGTGATATTTGGTCTGTTATTAATTTAATAGTTTGGTCGCTTTGGGGTTTACATAGTACAAATTAGACCAATATATATTTTTATATGTAAAAAAGCTTGGGTTTTCAAAATAAAGAGCAAATATCTGTAACAAAAATGTCTCGCGTTACGAATTTTTCACTGTCATTTTCGTGTTCACCATGTGCGAATTAGGTAAGATGAGAATATTTTATTTACCTCTTGAAAAAAAAAAGTTTGAACTTGTTTATTAGTGTTACTTTTCAATATTTAGTTTATCATTTACGTCTGCAACTATTGCCTCATTATTTAAATTTAATTTTGTCTAAACCTATCACCCTATTATCGATCTTTAAATCTCATTTAGATTGCTTGTTATATACTTTGATCTCGTTTCTCCAATAATCAGCTTTTTGCTACCACATAGGCCATCATTTTATAGAATTTTAAGATAACCGTGTTGTGAATCACTTGTAAGAGCGTCTTGGTACTTTTTACTTTCGTGTATTCCTGGTTCCGCTTTATTTTCGACAATCCGGCATTACACCGAAACTCAGCAGTAAGATCTACTTCCTATACCAGACTGTAATCGTGTCTTTCTTTCTCTTCACTGACAAGACGAGGGGAAAATACAAAACGACTCCCCCAAAAGTGGAGTTCTTCTAGGGCCTACTACATACATACATACATACATACATACATACATACATACATACATACATACATACATACATACATACATACGTGTCCTTCCCATGGACAGGTCTTTCACTGCAAACCCAGCATTCTCCAATCTTTCCTATTTTCTGCCTTCTTCTTAGTCTCCGCATATAATCCACATATCTTAATGTCATATATCATCTGACATCTTCTGCCTCGAATTCTTCTTCCGTTCACCATTCCTTCCAGTGCATCCTTCAGTAGGCAGTTTCTTCTCAGCCACTAACCCAATCAATTCCTTTTACTCTTTCTGATCAGTTTCAGCACCATTCTTTCTTCACCCACTCTTTCCAACACAACTTCATTTCTTATTCTGTCTGTCCGCTTCACACGCTCCATTCTTCTACATATCCATATTTCAAATGCTTTTAGTCGCTTCTCTTCATTTCGTCGTAATTTCCATATTTTTGCCTCATACAAAGCCACACTCCACACAAAACACTTCACTAATCTCTTCCTTAGTTCTTTTTTCAAAGGTCCGCAGATCCTCTTTTTTCTATTAAAAGCTTCCTTTGTCATTGCTATCCTCCATTCGACTTCCTGGCTGCAGCTCATGTTACTGCTTATAGTACACCCCAAGTATTTGTAGCTGTTCACTTGCTTTACTCTCTAATTTATAATTCGCAAGTTTACCTTCTTTGTTTTTCTTCCTATGACCGTGGTCTTCGTCTTGTTTGCATTTATCTTCATCCCATACTGCTCACAGCTGCCATTTAGCTCCAGTAGCATATCCCTTAGTATCGTCTCCTCTTCTGCTAACAACGCCATCATCAGGCGCTTGACGAGCTGAACCCAACAGCGTGCACGCTAAGCGACGCCAAGGCCACTGCCAACGTTCCGTGACCTGTATTGCAGAAATACGACGAAAAGCCCAATTCCCAGGGAATCACTTCAAGACAAGAACAATCCTAGCTTGAAGAGGGCAATATGTAAGACCCTAAGCAGGCAGCCCCGGGTGGAGCAGGCTGACAATCATCCTTCCAGAGCTAAATACTTCGTCGTCGTCGGTCAGCTCACTAGATCCCTAAGGACCGGCCCGGAGAGAACTCCTCTCTCCCCACTGATTAAGTCTTGGTCTATATACATCTTCCGTGAGCATTCCCAGGCATACCTCATTAATAACCCTATTTCGTCTTCTCGAATAGTAGTTCGATATGCGGCAATTTCTTATCTGGGCCTAATTTAAACATTCCGAGTATACCGTCTCCATGTCTTAAACCAGCGATCAGCAGAGATTACGTTATATAAACTGCAGCCCACCATACACAGCAAAGGGAAAACTAAAAGGAGTATACCCAAGTTGCTTCACATTGAATGGACAAGTGATGGCTAAATGAGGGAATTCATGCCTTACCCCTCCACTCTGCTTGTGCATGTAGGGGTTTACTTGCGAGTCAAGAAATGCTGATCTTTGCCTTAAACTCCAGATCACATATATGTTATACATGTGATGAGGGCTTAAAGTAACCCAGTCAGTCCGAGTCATTTCTTCGACTTCCGACAATAAAGCATAATTAAATCAACCGATTTACTTTCAATTTCCCCAATCTCCTTGTTCGTGTTCTATTTCCCTTTCCGCTCACCATTTCGACTACGCCAAAGGAATGCACGATCGAGCGCACAATTAGATTCCAATGTGGGGTTATTTTCCCATTGACACTGAGATAAATCCACATCGAACACATCCTAGAGCAGCAAAGATCTCTGTGGTGGCTAACTTCATAAGCTCACAACCGGAAGACGTACACGCTAGGTGGTAGTCTTCTTGAACAGAGGCTTGAATTTCATGCATTTTCTCTCCATCATATCTTTGAATATAGCCTATAGATAATATGTATCAATGTCATTCTCTTGCAAAAATGTGATTTCAGTTGTGGCTAGGTTTCTCCCAGTTTATTATGAGTAGGCCTACAAAGCCTATAAAACAGCGGTCATCAGCATACTGCACTCTCGGGTTAGCGTCTCTTACCCGCAGGTCTCTTACAGCACCAGCGAGCACCCGTGACTGCTGGCGAGTATGCTGTCTCCCTATCCCTTCTGCATGACGGAGCATATTTTGTTGCACTCCTTGCACTCTACCCATTTCAATGAGTGCTGACGACCACTGCTATAAAATTTGATCTGAACATAAATTTGTCACATTATTTTATTATATGGCTCACACATATGGAAATATGTTCTGATCCAATTACGTCAGCTAGTAATGAGAAAGCTTTGGGTATATTAATACTATGTACTAAGATCCCAAGGTTTTTTTTTGGTAAAAAATGAAAGTACTTTTATTTTGGATTTTATTGCATGTAAATACAGCATATTTTATCAGATTTCTAATCATTTTAATGAGTCAGAAGGACCCGAAATTTGTCATAATTTATAGTAGGCATATCACACGTTATTTTTGAATACGTATAGTTCATTTACTAATTCCTTGAGTAGTTTAGGAGCAACACCAGTACCTACTGTTTTCAGTAGAAAAACACATGGTTTACAGAAAAAAAAAAAAAAACATAATTTTTACTGGAGTAAGACAGCTAATGGAAAATCTTCAGCAAATGTCCTCGGAAACGAAGATGTAGGCCTATTTCTCTAGACTAAATGATTGTATACTTTCACAGAGGGTACTTGTACTCGTGTGTAGGATACCTATTTCCAGTTCCTTGTTAAAATTGACGTCACATGCCAAGGATGAAGTATTTCATCGTCTGTCCATACGTTTCCAGTTTGTCACAAAGTTGCCTCCGATTTCTGACCCTTTGGATTATTCGGGTTTATGTACCCTGAGCGGATAACCAGCCCGCAGCAGAGTAGAGGTGGTCACCGTTCTGCTTTCAGATTTGTAAGGTTTTTTATATAGATTTTCTCTCCTATGAAAATTACTCTCCCTAGGCATGTAACTTATAAACTCATATTAGACATGGATGACTTGCGACAATGTGGGAAAACGATGTAAGTACGGTGACTGGAGAAAGTGATTGTGACTTCTGTAGAAAACCTACTTAAGGCTTTTTCCTCCACCTCTCTCTCTCTCTCTCTTGTTTGAACAAGAATTAAATGTAGCTGAAAGTGTCCACCAGAGACGACTATTTGTTTGAAAGCAAAAGCGTTTATTCTAATTTCAAAGAACACATTGTCACTATGTACCGTGGTTAGATATTTGTAATCATTTCAATAAATTTATTGTGTTGTTGTCTCTGTGTTACGTTTTATGAAGAAAGGACACGTGGAACGTTGATGATATGCTGCATTCAATATTTATAAAGTTGCTGTAGGTAAAGGTACATTAAAAAGTTTGGCATTAGGCACAATTATCAATTTTACTTTTCCCATAAAAACCCATATATATATATATATATATATATATATATATATATATATATATATATGTATATATATATATATATATATATATATATATATATAGCCTATACTAATGGCTTACAAATGGAAATTGAGTTGGTGTCCACAGCATATTATTTAGCTTCTATTACTTTTTCTAGAAAATATCACACAAACCTTGATGGACCACTAGAAGCAATAAGAGTAGCTCTAAAGCAACGAAAGTTAAGAACATATGAGTTTGAAATTGCAGTTATTTTATGTGATTTAACAGTCAGCTTTACAAGCTATAGCGATAGCCTCACAAACCCTATTGAGCTTTGGAAGAGTAGACATCCAAACTTCAATGAGACAACTACAGAAAAATATAAGATTCCAGCGGATCTCCTCATAGTCCAGAATAGAGGGCAAGGAAATTGCTGACTCACTGGCAAAGAAGGGACATAAACAATTACCACTACACCTAATCCTGCACTGCCATTCAACTCAATAAAGTTCCAGATTAATAGAAAATTGAAGCAAGAAGCGCAACAGCACGAAAACTTGTAAATTATGTTTATATAACGATGTTCGCGACTGCCGAGGCGTTGCCGGTGTGCCGGAATTTTGCCCCGCAAGAGTACTTTTATATGCCAGTAAATCTACTGACATAAGCCTGTCGCATTTAAGCAC
The DNA here is from genome assembly GCF_040183065.1 of Periplaneta americana. Classification (NCBI taxonomy): domain Eukaryota; kingdom Metazoa; phylum Arthropoda; class Insecta; order Blattodea; family Blattidae; genus Periplaneta; species Periplaneta americana. The sequence continues at coordinate 87,263,765 of NC_091122.1, read as the reverse complement.
ACTTAAATGCCTTCGACCTGGCGTCGAACCCGCAACATCGGACATAGAAAGCCTCTACAGACTGCGCCACCCAGGCCGACCAACAAGACGAAGTAAATCTTAGCAGGAATAAGAAATGGGAAACATTACTTACCGGCAAACAAAACCAAGAGGAGAGGCAGTAGCATCAGTTCGCATACTGACAGGCCATAATCTGCATCGCATGTCTATTTTTCGATAAACAGTAGTATGTGTTTTATGTAGAGACTGTTGAAGTGTTATGAACTGGGACCAAATTAAACATATAGTGCTATGGAAAGTTGTGTGTATAAATTAGCAGAAGAACTGTACTGGAAAGTATGCAGACGAATGACTCTGAACTAAATATCTAGGCATAAAAATAAATAAATGAATAAATAAATAAGTAAACAAATAAACGCAAATAAATAAATAACTAAATAAATAAATAAATATAAGTAACTAAATAAACAAACTAACAAAAACAAAAAAATAAACTAACAAAGAAACAAATAAACGAATAAACAAATAAGTAAATAAGCAAATAAATAAGTAAATAAATAAACGAACGATCAAATAAATACATGAATGAATGAATGAATGACAATATCTATAAATCAGACAAACGACACGGAAATGTCTTAAGTCACATTGTTTTTGTAAAAGAGCATTAATATTTTGTGTAAAGTAGGTAAACTGAGTCTTGTTTAACATAGGCGGAAAAGCACAATGAAACTGTTAAAAAAGAATAGCCAAATTATATGTCATCTACTAACAGCTGTTTGATTTTAGACTCCTTGGGACTTGGTTGTAGGAGTAATGAAGAAAGTAATCTACAGTGGCTTTATAACATGGTAACTTATAATGAGATTATGAACAAGTTAGCATATTACGACAGTCACTTTTCACCTACTTCGAAACTTCAACATTTTTTCGTGGTTCTTCCCCCGTTATTTAGAATGACTTGATGTTATATGTACTGTAGCTGAGCTCATGACCCGTGAAACAAAATCTGAAATATCAGTTGGACGTTTTATTGCCTTAATACTTGAAGAAACTTCAAGTACAACCATGAGTGTCAATTGTCCTCACTTCTTAGATAGGTAAGTAAGGATGGGAACATGAGGAACGATTTCTCCGCTTTACAGAGGATAGTTCAGACTGTTCAGTTAGTTCCCTCTTTGAATTTCAGATGTGGTTTCAAATTTGTAGTTCGAACTGGTGATTGTGTTGATGTTATAGTAGGGGAGCATACAGGTCTTATAGCAAAGGTTCTTAATTAGTTCAAGCCTACAGCCCTTGAAGAGGCTTGGCCTCTCCTTTTTGGGGACAGTTTCTAAATTTGACACAATGAACATTCGGTGGGACTTCCGTGATGTGAAGTAAACACGGCAACGTAGCCCATCACACCGAGAACGAGCTAACATCCACGTCCTTAGGAAACAGGACCATAGCTTCTGAGCAACGCCAAAGCTGCCCGCCTGAGCCATGTGACTTTTGGTTTAAAGTTTTAGTATGTAGTTGCATACAGTTCCTCTTCCTCTTATTTGGATGACGACAAGCAAACGCCTAAAAGCATCTAATCATAGAAAGGTGGATCTTATCATTACGAGTAAGAATCAAAACAGCTGACATGAATTTTAGAGATAATTGTTGGTTATTTGTTAATAGTCCATATTAATTCTAATTAAGATGTCCCAAATTATTACATAAAACGCATTGGAAAGGACATGTTTTAATGTGCCACTGAAGCGCACAGGAAGTCGGGAGATAGAGATCTGACTCTTTCCTGATCTCGGCACTAGAAGCAGTTGAGGTGGTAAGTACCACTTAACGTCCGCTTGTTACGTCCGGGGAAGAACCGGTACTTCAGTCTACAGGAGATGTGATGGAAAATCGCTTGGTGTTTTGGTTCCTCTAATCCATCCTCTGCCGCTCTACTGACAAAACCAGCTCGATTGCAGTTACCATTTACGAATGCATATTGTTCAATTACAAACTGCAGTACAGCATCGATTATCCGAATATCGATCAACCGAAACAAATTCAGAGGCAAATTCAAATTTGCGCGCGCGCCATGTAGAAAATTTCGCCTAGCGCTGTTTGCGTGATTTAGCGGGAAGGGGGGGGGGGGACGAGTCTCAGCTCTGAAGCAAAAAAAAAAAATTGAATTCTTTTTCTAAACTGTAGGCTTACTTTAATGACCATTTCGAACTTGTCAAACTAGGCTAGTCAGTTCTCTGTGTTATTTGTAAGACGTGTGAGACAAAATACATATAGGTACTGTATATACTGTATGTACAGTTTTGTCTTTAATATCAGTGTTTCTTTGTTTCATACTGCTCCTATGACACCGGTACAATTTGTTTTCGTAAATGATCGGTTATCCGAAAAATCAGTTATCCGAACACCCCCGTCCCCAATTGTTTCGGATAATCCATGCTCTACTGTACAATGTTTACGACGAAGTGAAGAGAAGCGACTAATAGAAGTATTTGAAATGTGAATATGGAGTGTGAAATGGTCAGACAGAATAAGAAATGAAGCTGTGTTGGAAAGAGAGGGTGAAGAAAAAAATTGTGCTGAAAGTGATCAAAAAGAGAAAAAGAAATGGTGTGTCACTTACTGAGAAGAAACTGTATACTGAAGAATGCACTGGAAGGAATGTTGAACGGGAGAAAATTTCGGAGTAGAAGAAGATATCAGATGATAGACGACATTAAGATAATGTGGATCATGTGGAGAAACTGAGAGGAAGGTAGAAAATAGGAAAGATTGGAGAATGTTGGGTTTGTAGTGAAAGACCTGCCCTTGGGCACAAAACTATGAATGAATGAACGAATGTAGAAGACAGAAGGAGATTGGTCTGTCCAGGAAAACAATGGGATCTCTTCGCGAGGGGAATGGGCCTTCGCTCGGTTAGTTTGGTTCAACTGTGAGTTGTTACTGTCGCTAGTACAAGACGAGGAGGCACCCACAGCGTGCCACGAAATTTGCGGCAGAGATCGGACGGAATATCTGAGACGCGGATTGTTAACCGCGAGGAGCAGCTGAAGTAAGTTGCAAGTAGTGGCCGCCGCTCCAGGTATACTATATGTGTATATCGATTGTCTGATGCTTGGACGTGGAACACTGTTCAGAACGACCACACCCTGCTGACCCCCCGTTGGGACCGGAACCAGTGGGGTGGGGGAGAAGACACAAGAGAGAACATACAAGGAGGTGCCACGCCTACACCCAAGGGACCCGCCCCACTCCACACATACACACATACACACACGCACGTGGGGGCAGATGCCTGTTACTGCTCGTGATGGAATATATGGATCAAGAATGTAACCCTACGTACTCCACAAGTCTTGTGTTTTATGGTTTTACTTGATCACATTTCCAGTCACTTGTAATGAGTCATCACGAATTTCTGTCTGTCTTGGTTAACGGGCGAATGTGATTCCGGAGTGGGGCATTTAAGCCATCTCGATTACTCAAACAGTGCTCAGCGTGATATGTATTCACTTATGTTTCATTTTTGAGGGTTTTCTTACCCAAAAACTTCTTTTTTTTTTCTTTTTCCATTTCTACCTTCTTCCTTCCTTTTTCTTTTCTCAGTGTCTTTTTCTGCTTAATTTATTCATTTCTTTTCTTCCGTTCTTTTTTCTTGTTTTTCGTCTTATTTCATTTGTTACCTTTAAATATGTTATTTCTTTACCATTTTCTCTGTTCCTTTAATATTCTTTATATTGATTTTCTCTCTTTCCGTCGTACTGTTTTTCTTTCTCCTTAATTTTTCTTTCTGTATGTTTTCTTTATTAATTTCTTTCAATATTACTAACTTCATTAACTTCATCTTTATTTGTTTCTTTTATATTTAGTTTTGAATTATTTTTCACATTTTTATTTTCCTCTATGTCTCATGCTTTATTTTGTCTTTATCTTTCATTTTCTTCATCTTTAACTCTCGCTTTTTTCGTCTTCTTTTGTTGATATCTATTTTCATTCCTATAGCTTTTATTTATCTTCTTCTCATTTATCTTTATATTATTTTTATCTGTAATGTTCTGTACTTTCCTCTTGTTTCTCACGCTTCCTTTTCCCTTTCTTTTCTCCTTTTCCATCTTTGCCCATATGAATGACGTAAGTGCGTGTCAGCTTACCAGCCCCTTCATCCGCAATCTCTAGGTCTACCATCTCTTTTCTTTCTTTCTTTCTTTCTTTCTTTCTTTCTTTCTTTCTTTCTTTCTTTCTTTCTTTCTTTCTTTCTTTCTTTCTTTCTTTCTTTCTTTCTTTCTTTCTTTCTTTCTTCACATTTGCTTCCCCCTTAATATTTTCTTACTTACTATCTAGATATTATATTCTTTCCTCTCCTCCTCATCTTTATTTTAATCTTTTCTTTCCTTATTCCTTTTCTCTTGCTTGCACTTTTTATATCTGTTGATTCCTTTTCCTCCTTCCTTGCTTTCTTTCGTCTCGCTCGCTTTGTTTTCTTTTTCTCCCTTGCATTTCGTTATCCTTCATTTGCAGTCTTGCTTCTTCTATGCTTCAGGTGGTCATTCAAAGTATTCCAGTGGCGCTGATTTACGCTTGACATGTTTTCTTCTAATTTCAACGAATCGATGTACTCTACTCATACAACACAGTGCTGTAATTACTCTAACATTGATTTTCCATGTATTAATATCAACATAGAATTTGATACCAGATTTTTGGGTATTTGCACCGTATCGTCAATGCACAGACATCCGACGTTTCGGAGCTATATATCGGCTTCGTCATCAGGGAATGCAGGAAAATGGAGAAGTTATCTGTGTGATTCTTTGCCGAGAGTTGGATAACTGGTGATTAGAGATGAACAAAACTAACTGCCGCTCTCGCTCGCTGTGTTCGCTGCATTTGTCTTTCGAGTCTCGGCTCGTCATTCTCGCTGCGCTTCGAGTCTCGCTCGTCATTCTCGAGATAGCATTTGGTCGGCATGGAAAGATTTCGTAACTTTGAATAACATACATCATTGAAATAAATAACATAAATGTTTAAATGAGACAAAAAGACAAAACAGAACAGTATCTTAGTTATCAAACTGTTCTGGTTCTATTATATGATATTACCTATGGTTATATAAATAGAAAAAAAAATCTCAAATAAATTTGCATTTCTAAGAAACATAAAACCTAACATTAATATCTTTTTACTTGAAATTGCACACTTGATCTTAAACATATGAAAAGAAAATTTCTAGCCTTTTAATAGGGGCCTAGTAATTAAATAAAGATTGGGGAACGGATTATTATACACTGAAAGATAGAGATGTTTCAAATAGGCTAGTTGATTGTTTATGCATTTATAACAGTTGCCAAAGTAGATAAAAGTTCAGTCAGGTATAAACAACTGCTGACTTCGGGAGATGATCAATATCGAGTCTCGGAAGACTCACAACCAGTCTTTACGTCAAGGACGCGACGTATTACAACATTATCGTGCGGGTTTTCGGCTTTGCGGGCGCTGTTAGTCTCGTTTTCTCGATTGTTATTCATCTCTACTGGTGACCATCCAATAGATAGGTTCACTCTTTCCTCACTTTCCTCTGATGATGGAGGCGGTACTAGCTTCGAAACGTCGCGCGTCGGATGTCTCTACATGTAGGCTATGACACCACGTTGAAATCATGAGGATCTCAAACACACAACACCAGACGTATTTTTGTTTATATCGTACAGGTATAAGATTATCAGTACCAATGTGAAACTTATGTAGGGCCTATACATATGTAGGTTGTAATGTAAAATTACGGTCACTTATAATTAAGTTATCTTATGTATTATTATTAATTGTAATTATTGTGTATAATTGTATTGTGCATTCTAATTGTATTGCGTATACAGGGTGTTTAAAAAATACGGGGCATAATTTCAGGTATGTATATCCCACATGTAGACAATCAAAATAGTTCATTACAACATGTGTCCGGAAATGCTTCATTTCCGAGTTATGGTCTTCACAACATTGAAATTCACCGGAACGTTTTTCTTTCCGCAGATCGTTGTCATTACAGAAGATGTTCAAAATGTCCACCTCCTGCTTGAATACAGACCTCACATCGATGTCTTATTGACCTGCGAACACGATCCCAAACTCCAGGAGTATTGCGTATGTCCTCAGAACATGCCACAATTCTATTCCGAAGGGATTCCAAATCAGTAGACATCGGATTTTTAGGCACTAAAAATTGCAGTTTTAGGCGCCTAAAATAAGCTAAAAATTTGTAAAATTAGGCTCTATTTTAATGAAAATAGGCATTTTAGGCACATCAAGGTATCATACTTATTTCTTTCACTGAAAGTTTTAGTTATACACTAAAATACGCACAAAAAGTATGTTTAAACATTAAAAAAGAATACTATATTATATTTATAAACAGAGCTGCACAAATTTAATGTATTGAAACTAATGAAATAATGATTATTGATATCAAGATTACTCATTTTAAGTTATTGAAATTCAGTTCCATGCTCAGACTTTATTATAATTATCTGCACAGTACACCACCAGAGTTTTTTCTAAATTCTCCACAGTTAACCTTTGCCTTTTGTCACTGAGAATCATTTTGAAAGCAGAAAAACTTCTTTCAACCGAAACTGATGTGAGAGGCGCAAATTTTAAATTAGGTACAATAGAAACATCAATACTTACTGGAACATTTACACTTTCCCCCGATATCACTCTTGATACTTTTTCCAACAATGAAAATCCTACATTCTTATTTAATACGTTGTCCCACTTATTTTTAACTTTTTTCCCAGTTTCGCCCAAAGCAGAATGTATGTTCACTTGAGCTTCCTTTACTATTGCTATTTGGCTACAAAGAGATTGTTTTTCACGTTCTAATTGTTCAATGCTTGCAGGTATGAAAGAAAAGTTTGATGTTACGTAGGCAATATCGTTTTTCACTCGTGAGTCATTCAGATAATCTTTCACTGCTTTCACACACGCTGCACTATCAGTTTCAGGTAATTTATCAATAACTGTGACCACTTCTTTAAAATATTTAGAATAATACACCACTGACTGAATCCAGGTTCCCCATCGTGTAACAACCGGCTGAGGTGGGAATGGCATATCTGGAAAGTTCTCTCTGAATATTGAAATCCTGGATGGGGCTTTACAAAAACATTTTTTTTGTGTTAGAAATAAACGAATTGACAAGAGGAAATTCATTCCGGATTGTTTCAGAAACCCTGTGAAGGCCATGTGCTAGACAGGTTACATGCGTGAGGTTAGGATAAAATGTTTTAAGAAGTGGAGCTGCAGCAACCATGTATGAGGCAGCATCAGTACAAAACAACAGGACTTTAGAATCGTCTATATTACCCGAGTATAAAGACTGTAGGCATTTATTTACAAAATAAGCAATGGCTTGGCTATTCACTTTCGAAAGTTCCTTAACACATACGAGGTGTGGAATCGAAGGTCCATCAGGACTAAGTTTTCCTACTACCATATTTGCTAGGATCTGAGGTTTCATCCACAGAGACCCATATGTAAGAATCACCTATATCCTCCCGAATGGAAGCTAAAGTTTTATTGTATATTCTGTCTAAGTAATTTTTTCTTAGGGTCGACTCAGATGGGATATTTTGTTTGCAGTATTTTTGTAAAAACTGTCTTAAAACCCGATTTTCAATTGCATTCCAGGGAATGTTAGCAGCAACAAACGCTCTGGTTAAATCAGCATAGAAATTGCTGCTGAGATTGGATGAAGTAAAGTTTGTTGCAGTTGATTTTTCTGCTGAGCTTTAGCCTTATGAGCCGCTCCTTGCACATGCTGCTTTAGGTGGCACTTCTTTTCTTGCGAAATCTAAAAATGTAAAGTAAACTGAATTAAAATAAAATCCTAATTGTTGTATTGCCGTATTTCTATCACAAAGTTAGTGGGTTCGAACAATCAAAATTTTAATGACCTGCAAATACTTTAACTATCGGAATTTAAAAGGTTAAAGTGTAGTGGTCTTAAAAAGAATTATACCTCAGGATAGCTCAGTCATTGTATAAATATTATAGGCCTACTCATTAAAATTAATAGAATTTATATATTTCAACTATTGTTACATACCTGTTTGCTATAAATCTTGCAGAATATTATTTTTCCATCATAAGTGAATTCTGAATATTCTGTTAGCCATTGCCGGATCAATGTAGATTTTGCACTTATATTTTTCGGCATTATCGCGTTAAACTTCACAGGAAAATGTTCTACCGCTCAAAACTTCTCAACACAAATAAGGTGAGGAAAAGAGCAACTGTTAACGAGCATTCAAATGAACCGTTGTTATTGAGATTCAATTGGACAAAAATACAAAGTTCCACTTATTGTTGCATTTCCTGGTAGTGTTAACACTAGGAGGGCCATTCTTTTAAATATTTTGTAACGGTTTATCCTACTAATTTGCAGTTTTACGACTTTTCATAAATATTTCAAAAACACTCTTTCTCCAAAAATTGTGATTTTATGACACTCTGAAGGGCAGTACAGCTAATCGGTTTCAGACCGAAAACAGTCATTTTTATAGTATAGTATATCTCTGAATCGGTAGCAGCACATGTTGTGATTGTTGCCTGCTTCAAAACTAAGGTTGGTTCTTTGTCGGCATTTATGCCTCCAAACATGTTAAATTCGGTGAAATCTATTGCGAGTGTCGTGAGATTCAAAACATTTTGTTTCCTTTATCAATGGTTTCATGGCCGGTGTGAAGCAAACTTTCCACTTTTTAAATGCCTTAAGTTTCGCAGTGAATGCATGTATAAATTATAAAAAGTAAGAGTAAAATGCGAAACTTTACAGTGAGTTAGGCGTTTTTAGGCGAATATTAACAAATTAGGCTCTAATAACCGTTTTAGGGCATTTTAGGGCACTATAAAACTCTTTGAATACCTTTCAATTTCCATGAAACACAAATATTAATAATTATTTTTACTTTTCTCCTAAAGAAAAAAAATAGGCATTTGCCCTAGAATCCGATGTCTGCAAATCAGGCACCGGAGACGAATAAACCAATGATTTTAAATGGCCCCACAAGTAGAAATCGAGAGGGTTCAGATCAGGTGAGCGTGGAGGCCAAGCAATTGGGCCACCTCTACCTATCCATCGATCAGCACACCTTCGATCCAAGTACCGGCGACCCGTACGACTGAAGTGTGCAGGAGCGCCATCATGCAAGAAGTGAATGTGTTGACGATTGATCAGTGGAGTGTCTTCTAAAACATGAGGTATTGTGTTTTCCAGGAAGTTTGTGTACGCCTGCCCCGTAAGTCTGTTTACAAGTACATGGGGTCCAACTAATCGATCACCAATGATACCGGCCCACATGTTGAGGGAGAACCGCACCTGGTGATGAGATGGAACAGTTGCATGCCCATACATGCTGATTGTGGAAATTTGTTATGCCATCTCGTGTGAACTGTGCTTCATCTGTAAATAATACTAAGGCAGGAAAGTTCGGATTTACACCACACTGCTGCAAGAATCACTGACAGAACCTAACTCGTGCAGGGTAATCTGCTGGTGACAGGGCCTGTACACGTTGCAAATGATAAGGGTACAATTGATACTCTTTCAACAGTCTCCAGACAGTCGTATGAGGAACATTGACTTGCAACGCTATCCTTCGTGTGCTGATAGAAGGAGTCATGTTCACAGCCTCCAGAATCTCCTCCTGTACTTCTGGAGTTGTAGATCTTGGTCGTGCCCTTCCCAAACCAGAAAAGTTAAATTTTCCATACTCGCACAGACGGTAATGGAGACGTACAAATGTCTTCCGATCTGGACATTGTCGCTGTGGGTACCTCTCCTGGTACAAACCACGAGCCAGCGCAGCATTGCCGTCCGCCTTACCGTACATGAAGTGTATTTCTGCCAGCTCCTGATTTGAATACATGTCGCACAGTCTAACGCCTACACAACACTGAATGTAACCTTCGCCTCGGAATGAACTGTCAGAGTGTCCTCTTAATGTCTCCTTTGACGGCAACGACCTGCGGAAAGAAAAACGTTCCGGTGAATTTCAATGTTGTGAAGGCCATAACTCGGAAATAAAGCATTTCCGGACACATGTTGTAATGAACTATTTTGATTGTCTACATGTGGGAAATACATACCTGAAATTATGCCCCGTATTTTTTAAACACCCTGTATAATTGTATTGTGTACCTAATTATATTATGTATCTAATTGTATTGTGTATTGTAATTTGATTGTATATTGTAATTGTATTGTGTATTGTAATTTTATTGTGTATTGTTTATATTGTGTGTACCATTACCACCGGGTGCTTGTCCAATTGCAGTGTAAATAAATACATACATACAAGAGAAATAATTTCACTTTTAAATAAGTTAGGCTACTTTTCTGACAGTACCATTAAACTTTGAATTGGTTCCTGCGTATAATCTACAGCGTATTTTCTCACTATCAGCTTAGCTTCGAAAGAACGGTATTTTGCGTATAGGCAACGTTTACAAATCTTTTTAACGCTATTAGGAATATTGCTTCTGTAGATGGTAAAGATTACTTTCAAGAAGGAACTGTAGCGAATAAGACGTGATGGAAATGACAGCTTGTGTCTGCACGCAAATCGCTCTTCCTACGGTGCATCCCGGAAGAAAGCGGTGAAGATGATCGATTAAGTATACAGACCTGAGCCTCGGAAAGTTGAAGGCTATGAATGTAAGCAAATGCAGTTTATGAAATGCTTTTATCAAGCCATTATAATTGACGAAATTACGTCACTCTAATTTCTTGTTCTACAATGCATTGTTTTGCCTGCCACGACTTCTAAGCAGAGATAGGCTACATAAAATATAAAGTCATTATCATTTCCGTCTTCATTTAACATTGTTAGAAAGGCTTCTAGGACGTTTCGTCCATTACCTTACGTCCACGGACATTTCGTCAACTATAATTTTTCTCCCAATGCTAGTTCGTCCACTATCTTACGTCCACAAAAATTTCGTCCACGATCATTTTTCATTCAACACTACAAGAACATTTCGTCTAGTATTACTTTTCGACCAGTACTTAACTTAAGATCTGCCTTTTAGTCCAAGAAGAATAAAAATGCACTACCAACAATGTGTTACCGATTGTTCATAGTATCCATGGCATTACAACATCCCGTACAAATTTTTAGTGGATCCAACACGACACACATTATTACTTCATCAAGGGGTAAAAATATTCAGGTGTGCCGCAATTACTGCATCACTTTCATTTATTTAACAAAAACCACAACATGATGTATCGCAGATGAGAAAAACAAGAGATTTGTAATGCTATACTAAATGTAGGCCTACGACAAATAAATTTCTGAATAAAAATATACAGATTCTGAAGGAAGACGCTCATACATATTTTTAAGACAAGGTTGAAATGAAATCAAAAAGGGTTGTGGTCATTGTAAAATACAGGGTAACAGAACACCCAAATGAACCTCCTGAAAGAAATAATAGCCGCACAAAACGGGGAAAGAGACGAAACTACTTGTAAACGAAACGTTCAACAGAACAAAATAATAAAGTGGACCTAATTATTTGTGGACAAAATCTCCGATAGTGTCATCCTGTATGTGTTGGACGTACTGTCTGTGGCTCTTAGTAAGAAGTGTCAATCGATGAATCAATATGCACAATTTTGGCTAGTGCGTGGTGCGACTGTTTAGAACAGGCCTGAACAAGGTTTGCGCTCTCCGAGTCGGCTCACAGCTCGAGAGCAGAATGCAGATATTGGCTGCGCTCTGTACAAGGGTGCACTGGAAGAAAGGACGATCTCGTACAAAATGTACACAAAAGTACTAGTACGAGTGTTCATGAAATGAATTCCCGTTCAATGTTTTCAAAACTATCTTGGACTGTTATTAATTTATTAATAAAGAAATACTTATTTTACAGAAATAATAGAAACTCTATAGCTACTGGTACTTAAATATACAATATCATTTTGTTATATTTTTATTTATCAGTACATCAAAACGAAGTTTTATGCTGTTGGTAGCTGAAAGGAACAGTATGATCGTAATGAAACATCTGTTACAGATGTTCGACGCCTGTCTTTATTAAAGTTGATAATAGAAAACAGTTGCTCACAAATATAAATGTTGATCCAAACTAAGCAATCATTTTCACAGCTAGCCTATGTAGTCGTAGATATTATTGCTGAGGTTTAGTCTTGTAAAACTCAACCAGATTAGTAGTATAATTCAAACGGTCTTTAACCCTTAGGCCACATTGAAGATCAATAAGTTCAAGCTGTAAATCGTATGAGACTGTTTCAACTGGTGTTGAAGGAATTTATTATGATAACTTTAAACTTCTTTCCAATTAAGACAAGATCTTGAAACCCAGAATTAAATTCATTTTGAATTTCAATTAATATTTGCATATAATCGTTTAACATGGCTTCATCACGAGCAGTTTCTATAGTTGGAAAGTGAGCCATATTACCTTCCCGAAACTAACTTACGAAAAATATAGGTTTATGACTGAAATTCCGTAATTTATTCAACATATCTGGCCTTTTCCCTGAAGAAATATATTTAAATTGTTGAAGATTAATAAATTCTAACGTACCCTGCCTCCTGTAATAATGCGACTTTCAACTCCTGAACCTTTTTACTGCAATCTTCACCAACAAAACCATCGTATCTCTATGTGTGAACTAGTAATGACGCATTTTATTATGTTTTCCTCTTTCTTTCAAACGTTTGTGGCAGGTAAATATTGACTCCAGCTGCTGTGAAAAAAAATAAGCGTTTTCCCATGCAATATTGAAAGAATTTGCCTGATGATCACTTTTCCGTCTTTTAGATTCCTCCATTATGTAGCCGCAGATAGGCAAAGTGAAATAGTTACTGATAGTACACACTACACCAGATGGCAGGCCTACGTCATTCCGACGTACCTCTCCGGCGAACTGCTAGACGGCTCTCCCGCTCCTTCCGCGCTCTATGAGCGCCGTTTGTGCAGGTCTGGTTTGGAATGACGGCTACTTGCGTCTGAAAACAAATTATGCTTGACGCTGACTTCAGAGAAATATTAATTAGCCATACACAGCAGTTCTCCGACTGCACACTGCATCTTTGACAACACATTTCGAGGGGAATAGCGGCAGGCAGAATTGGAGGGAGTTGGCGATGGATAGAGAAGGATGGAAGAGAGCCATAGAGGAGGTTAAGGCCCACCTGGGCTGTAATACCAAATAAGAAGAAGAAGCGGCAGGCAGAATGACGAGGCGTTGTCACACGGATGTCCCAAATGTAAACATTTTATATCAGCATTTAATTTAATAATTTCCTGTTAATAAACAAATTTTCGGCATCTTTTACCGTATTTAAAATATAAGATGTCATCTTGAAAATAAAGCGCTGTGCAAGGATTCACAATCCCGACCAATATTTGTTTTGGCTCACTTTGTTAACTGTCTGAATGTTTTAAAAGTGTTCACATATTCTAAACATTTCACATTACTTCTTTACTTTCACACTTTTCTTATGGGAATGGAATGGCAGTTTCGGGAGAGGGCACTATGACCCACCTGCGATCTTTTACGACCTATTGCGCTAATCCTCATGTTGGGCACATTCTCAGAACCACACCGGCTGACTACAATAAGGTTCGCTGCGTACCCAGGAGTAGTGAGACCTTCAGTCTATCACGCGGGTGGTTCGAGTCCCGGTCAGGCCTGGGATTTTTCATTAAAAATCCATAGTGACAATTGTGGCGGACAAGGTCGCAGTTGAGGTTTTCCTTGGGGTTCTTCCTTGCCCCCATATTAGGCACCTATATAATTCCGTCAACTTTTCTTCATTTTTCGTCATAATTTCATAACATTCATCGAACGCCAGTTGGCGACGCATGGAGGGGGGTTGCCTGCTCGAAATCTGGGTACGCAGCAAACCGTAGTATAGTCAGCCAGTGTAGGTTGGGAATGAGCCTAGCTTGAGGGTTAAAGCATTAGATCGTGAAAGGTCGCAGTGCTGGGTAATAGTGCCACCCTCCGGAAATCCCACTCCATTCCAAGACACATTGCACAGAAATAATAAATAGACCTAATAATCTTTGTCACTTCTATAATGTTTTCACATTCATTTTCAGTGAAATGTCTCATAATTTCTCTGAAGAGACTTTTAGAAGAGCGAAATACTTGAACATTAACGAATATACTAAACAAGCGCATATGCTGCTTGGAATAAATCCGTCCGGGAAGCAATATTAATAATGTGAATTAATAATAAAAATTCTGTAGTCAGGTTGAACTCGATAGACAAGTAAAACTACATAGAGTATGTATTTTATATATGTTTTGTTTTGCGTAATCTACAGTTCACTTAACCATACGGGCTGCGATTCTCGGCAAAGAATATAGGATTTATGTTTCCCTATTAGTCTAATAATGTCATACAAGAAATACCTTCAATATCTCTTGATAGTGCACAATTACCCAAGACCCAAAACGATAAAGAAATACTATGGCTAATATGATTTGTCTTCCTTCAAGATATACCATTTATTTATATAAACATAGTGAACCCGGATTCGAGATGGTGGGCTGTGTGCCTTGTTAAAGTTGTCTTAAACATGACAGTGAGTGTCGCTGCATTGAATGCTTAACATTTCGATCATTATGACGAAGGTGGCGACGGTAATGCAGTCCAGTACTGATGAAATTAGCTATAGGAACATTGAAAACGGGAGCAGTTATCGAAATGGAGTGCGTCAACAAAATAATTAGAGCTAAAAATTAATGAAACAAACAAAATAACTAAAAATAAGAGAAATTGACACTTAGAAGAAGGGGGGTATACTTGAACAGTTTTTAATTTACATTTTTTATCCATATCCGTTATCAATTTTTTGAACTTTAAATGGTATAGAATTATAAGAAATTGTTTAATAAACACCTCAGAATTTTACATTCGCAGAAATTACATATATCTGAAACGTAAATTGTCAGAGCAAACTCTTGTAACATGTTCAAAACTGCCCCATGTATGGAGTATCTTTGAACAGGTATGGGACACTTTTGAACAATGTCCAAGTCATCTGTTAAAGAACTTAATAGTTCTTTTTTCTTTAAACGACTGAAGTCCATATCCAAGTGTTTCATTGTTACAGTGCGAACACTTCCTTCTGAATTCTTCGGTTGTGTGAATTTCATGACAATATCACTTTTCTCTGTCTTACTACTGTCTTCAGTTTTAGAATACGGAAAGTTCCACGTTTGTGGAAACCTTCACATAAACCTGACATTGCCCGTCTACCTCTTCCACTTGTTCAACATAAAAAACTTTGGTTTCCTTTGTTGCATATAACGTCAGCAAAAAATTTCCTCGGATCATTTCTTTTTACGACTACTAACTATATCTTGTAGAGTTCTATATAAACTTGACGGACGGGTTTCTCATTCTGAGTTGTCATGTAGCTTCATGAAGCCCAAAAGTCAGTCAATTCCAGCGATTCTCTTGTTATGCTTTGGTATACTTTCAAGCTGCATGACGAGCATAATCCTATGCTAATTGACGTATAGTTGTGCAAATCATGTCATAATTATTAATCTTAGTAGGCCTACATTTAATAATATAAATAACTAATTGGGACTCTTGCTCCTCGGTGAACACCTGTTGGCTCGTGTATCGCGAACCATAATTTCCACCTATGTCACCGCCTTCTAAAACTTCTTCAGTTGGTAAAATAATGACGTGTGAGACATGTCATACTTTGAAGCTGCAGCTTTTAATGAGATTTCTCCTTCACTGACATACCTTGCTGCTTCCTGAAAAATTTCATTGGATAATTAATTTATTCACTTATCTTACATAAATGGTTAAGGTGTCATTTTAAAGGACAATATATCAAGTTTCGACCAAGCAGTTATATTTGGTTCAATGTGACTATCGTTTGTAATATGGCAGACATCCACACATGGACCAGTATTTTAGCAGTCACTTCGGCAACTTCGGCATTAATTCGATTCAAACAAGCACTCGATCTTTGACGAGCCCTCACAGGAAAAAATTGAGGGGGTCAGATCTGGTGATCGGTTTGGCCATACAGTTGGCCATGCACGACCAATCCAACGACCTGTAAACGCCGATCAAGTAGATCACGACCTTCGAAACAGTAGTGAGGTGATGTCCCATGTTGCAGGTTGTGAATGCGTGTATTTTGGTAATCTTCGTCAATCTGCGGAATAAGGAAATTTTCGAACATATCTTGATACACAATACCATATATGGTTAATTTCGTACTACGGCACTACATGAATCAAACTTGAAGTATTGTTCTTTAAAATGATACCTGAACCGATTCTGTAAGATATGTGGATACATTTCTATAATCTTCTAAAGTTGTAAAGTCCTTTTTGAAACAGTAAAGTCCTTTTTGAAACAGCCTGTATAATATCATAAATAAATTCGTTACTACTTAAACTTTTAACATGTTTTCTAGAGTATTGTTAAATTAATGTTATGGGACAGTTTTGAACACTGTTCAAATGTTCTCGCAATGAACTGTTCAAATGTGCCCCACAGAAACCTATCAAATAGCCTACGACCATTCACTAAAAAGAACAAAAATTAAATATTAGAGATCTACAAGATCGAAAAGTGAATTCATTAGGCTCAAATATTACGTAATGAAACTCACCTCTGAAATGTTTATGTTGTCAGAATAATTATCCTTACGAAAAAGAAATGCTTTCTAAATACTTCGACACAAGTTCATCTACTGAGTTCACACCAATAAATTAAATAGAAGAAAATGGCAGCCAGTACATTAGGAGTACAGTACAGTACATTCTGCTGTCAGTACCGACAACTTAATGAAAATTATGTTGAGGTGGAAAATGGGCCCCCTTTTCAAATGTGCCCCCTTCTCCCCTACTCTCTTCGCTTAAGAAAATGAGGATGTTTTTGATTGTTGTTTCGCGTTTTTCTATTGTAATATAGAAGCGAATATGTACATTATTGTTTAATAGTGTTGCAGGAATTTTAAATAGTTACAGAAACATTTTCAATTTTTAAAACAATACATTTTTATAGAAATATTTCCCAACAAAATATTTTGAGCTAAAAATTAATAAAACATACAAAACGTGTATGGAAATGTTCAGCGTTAAGTGTAATGAAGTGAAAAAAAAAAAATGTGTAACATATTTTGATATCAAAGTAGGCTACAGAAAAGTTGTTAATTCTGTATGCACCTAAGTGGAGTAGGAGGGGAGGAAAATGCGTATGCACGCACACACATTACGAAGGTTGTCCCCAATGCCCTCAATCTGTTAGTATATGGTCACCTCTCTGTGCAACTCTGTGACTCAACATGTCATACTTTCAAACAATAACTGCAGCTTCGTACTGTATTTTACGTGAACAAAGCAGACGGTTAACGCAAAGGCTAAGAAGTTGCTTTAATCCTGTATTTAAGCTACTGTAGCAGATTCAAAGCCAGCTTACATATGTACAGAAAACATAAGTTATAAAAAGATCAGTTTAATTTCTTTCCGTACTCTTTTAGCGATTTTGTGATCTTTAAGATTAGACTCACACTGTTAATCTTAAAACTAGGAAGCAATATCCAGGTTCAAATAACGACACAAAAAACCAGAGTAACTAATCATCTCCTATTAGTCTCTCTTGAGGGCAGGGGCAAGAGCTGGGGACTTTCCTCACACGTAGGCCGCTTGTGTGAGTCCACTGTACAGTAAGGTCCGAAAGTTTTGTCAGCCCTCTCTCCTTATTTGTATGTTGATGTGCATAACACCGCCTTTGCTGCGGAAAATTTCACACAGGGCATGGCACCGCATCATTTTGTGCCGTGGCAATGTTGGTGCCATACTGATGTTCTGGATCACTAAACAAGCTGGAACGAAAAGTAACAACCATTGTCACACATCTGCTATGACATGTTCAAATTGGATGCACATCAACATACAGACAAGGGGTGGGGGGGGGAGAGTGACAAGACTTTCGGACCTTTCTGTACTACTCAGAATGGAATGATGTGATATCCTAAGGAACCCCAGCTACAGATTCCCCTGCGGGCCGCCCCCGAATTCCCCTACAGTTTCCAGAATTCTTTTTACCTTTTCACACAGGTATCGCCACGGTCTCTCAACTCCCTGTTCCATGAGGTACAATGAGTATCAGGGAGAGAGCCCACGGTATGTAAGCACTTTCAGCAGCAACTATTAACCCCTCAGCTCGGTATTTAAAAGTTCCGTGCTAAGCGCTGAAGTAATATTTAAGATTCCTAGTAAAATGAAATTTACATAACGGTTTATATTTATATTTTCGAAATGATTAAATCTAATACAACCATATGACTAGACCAGGTATGCTCAAAATTGTAAAAGCTCCGATTACACGGATGATGCTGCACTGTATAACACACACAGTGAACGGACTGGGCTCCGCAACTATATTGCAGCACCACCTGTGGCATTGCTCTCATACTCTTACAAATATGGATAATAAACTGAATTTGAAAAAGAAAAGAATACACACTGTAATATTCAGTTATTACATTGTGTATTATATTTAATATAGTTTGATATTATTATTATATCATAGATAATGTTATTTTCATATTACACCATACATTGCGCTCTGTTCAACATGTGCATTCTTTTCTGCAAGTAGCCTAATCGAAAATCTATTTCCAGCGAATTTACTCAATGCGCAGCTGACCCAAAAAAAGCTCATCTGTTAATCGGGATCTATGTTTGGATTTAGCAACTTTCATTCTCTATAATAATTCTTCGCACACATAAGTCGAGGCAAAAGTAGCTAATATAGTGGCAGCGAATAAGCTCATCGTGGGATATTTCGTTTTGTTAATTGTTTAATACTTCTATGCTTGTCAAGTCATATTCTCTGCATTTAGTTCTCAATTCTACGTTACTTGTAAATCAATTAACTCGTCCTGGAACTGCACTCTCACGGATTGTACTAAATTTACTACTAAAGGATTAACAAAAAGATTAATATCACTTTCCATACGTCTAAAATCACTACATCTGTGTTCTGTGAATTCAAATTTGAGTTGTTCCAGTACACAGATATAATTAACTATATTTTGTTCAGGCACCATACATCTCTTTACAAGTTCACCATCCGTGAAGGGTTTTAGTGCCTTAGCTAATTTCCAACATAGGTACTACATAACTTGCTCCTAAACATAGACTCTAAATTCTTCGACTCTCTTCAATGTTTGGCCTTTCATTAAGTGCTTTCAATTCTTGAAACTGTAGTGCCTCTGAAAAATTATTTTATCATAACATGTATTTCTGTTGAAATAAAATCACCACAATAATAATAATAATAATAATAATAATAATAATAATAATAATAATAATAATAATAATAATAATAATAATAATAATAATAATAATAATAATAATTGTAATAAACTAATAATAGTAATAATAATATTACTACTACTACTACTACTACTACTACTACTAATAATAATAATAATAATAATAATAATAATAATAATAATAATAATAATAACAACGTTGGTATATGAATACATATTACAGAAAACAGCTTCCCTGTCACTTCGGCATGTTCTGGATGGCAGAGCGTATAATGTCATTTTATGTTGCTCAGTAGTATTCCTGACAGTACCTTACAACATAGTAAACACTTCACCGAACGCAAAACAATATGGTATATGTCGTTTGCTTACAGAAGGTTTTGACTCTGTCATTGTCTCGCACTGTTCGTACGTTACAAAGTACTTGAACTGCCTTCCGCAGTCATCCGTCGAGCTTCGAACGAGGAACAACAGGCTCTACATTCGAAGGTTGTGATTACAGAACGTAATCGCGAGTCAGAGAATGAGCATACCTGGACTAGACAGTGGAAGCGGGATGACATCGTTGAATGTAGGCGCACATTTACTATATGTTAAATTTTTTTCATTCAGACCATTGGCTCAACAGATTTTAAACGTAAACAGACGATGTCAACATGCTACTGTATCTCCGTACAGTCAGAAGGAAAAGAAAAATGAAGTACTGTAGCACATACCTCGTCATTATTGATGGAATTACTAGCGTTGCAGTAAACGACGATATATTCTCGTAAGTTGTCGAAGCTGAATCGTCTTCGCCCATCGCTTAAACAGTTTTTGTATCAAGAGAATTTCTGAAGAAAACCTCTACAATGGGGATGACTCAATTTCTTTAGAGGAATATTTGCACTGAGCATCATGTTGTACATGTCTTTGCAAAACATTTCGTTTAAACCCGTACAACTAAATGATGATGATGATGATGATGATGATGATGATGATGATGATGTAGATGGTTCCTCAGATTTCATTTCAACGCATTTCCTGTGCGATGTATTGTTACAATGTTTCTCTTTAGCCTAAGTTGTTCTGTTTTTATTTAAATTTAACATACATTACACACGATATTGTCTTCGTTAATACATAAAATGTCACTCCTATACTTCTTAATTGACTTCGTATCTCTGAGCGAATTGAACTTTTGCCTTCTACATTATGAATGGATCAGCACAACACTATTCAATGCGTACTAAATACTTGAGCAGAATAACACAACTGCACACATTCCATTGCAATGTCACTATGAACGGACCGGGGTTCATTCGTTCTGTACGCTGCTATACCCGCCAGGTACACAAAAGACGGACGACGCGGCACGTGCCATATACTCTGATACGAAACAACTTCACTTTTCCTTAAGTCATCCGGCATAAACTGTCTGCAAATGATGGTAAAAAAACAAACCCTCTGAAACATACCCGATAAAATCACATGGAAATATCTCAAATAGAGTGCAATCGTGCTTGATACATACACATGTACGTAAAACCGCTACAGAGCTAACATAGAGAGCTGCGTACGCGCGTATTGCAAACCGACATTAGGCCTGCACAAAATAAAAGGAATCAGTCACTGCACTCACACACCTACTGGCACTTATACCACAAATAGTTTCATATGTGTAAATATATTTATATGGTTATTTATGTACAATGGCTGGAGAGGGCATCCTGCGCGTATAAGACCCTAAATCGGCCTCTGGCTCAAAGCCAGAAATATCAATAAACAACAACAACTTGGAGGGTTAATGACCACATATCACGGAGTCCAAGTTCGGTGGCGGTCTGCAGCCGACTCTACTTCGGACGCAAGCCCGAAATATGAGAAAGAAATGGAGATGATGATGAAAAAAGGGGAGTGTATTTATTTATTTATTTATCTTTTCGTTACGAGTAGATAAATATGAGAAATGCCATTATTAGGGATCGTACTTTGTCTCACGAGGCTACAAGATTAAGTTGTATACTGAGTTTTTAAGTGGACGATGAGCGTACAACATCTAGCAAGAGATGTATTTGACTGACTGCTCACGCTACTCTTGTTTGGTCAAATTGGGCAGAACAAATCATGAGCCACTTTAACAATTAGGCCTACAGTAATATTTACAATTCAAATTATTTGCACTATATACGTACATTAGAATAGGTTACTCTTACTATTTACACTATCATAAAGAATGCATGCCTACATTGATCAAACATTATTTACACTATTATGTATAGTGTTGTGTATTGTCATGCAAAGCATTTTATTTAGTAATACTATAACTTACTTATTTTGTAAATAGTGTATAATAGTGTTGTTATGTTTTTCTTCTACATGCCAGTAAATCTGCTCACATGAGCCATTGTTGTATCTAAAGTAGGGTCATTGAATTCATAGGCTTTGGAATCATCATATTTGTTTAGACTGCGTATTGCTAAAGATGGAAAACCTCATTCTATAGGTGGGGAACTGATCCTTCCTGTAGTTAAGAATATTGTTAAAGAAGTTTTACTATTTTTGAATGATTTTAAGAATGAGTAGATGGTTTTGCTTATGGATAGCAATTGGCTGGCCACATTGGCTTATATGGCAGACATATTTTCCAAGTAAATGAACTCAATTTATTCCTTCAAGGCCCAACCATCATCGTGTTCAAACCTTATGATAAAGTCAAATAATTTCAGAAAAAGTTCAATCTGTGGTTAGAGTACGTCAAAAATAATAATTTTTCTGCCTCTCCAACCTTAGATTATTTTCTAAGTGAGAATGATTTTTCCTTTCCTTCTGATTTTTGTGATTCTCTCAGTAATGAGATTGAAAGTTATTTTCCAGAAAATTACAGTGAATTCAATTGGATACGAGACCCATTCCTATATTTCGAAAGTTCAAACTTGTCAGTGAAACTACAAGAACAGTTGTGTGAAATTAACTGTGATTCTGACATTAAAACTAAATTTTTACACTCAGATATAAGAAGTTTTCAAATATCATTAAGGCATGAACTTTCGAATGGGGCATTAAAGTTGCTTATGCCGTTCGCAACATCATAATCTTTGTGAAAAAAAATTTTCCTCTTTAGTTCAGAAAAGCAAGTACAGAAATAGACTAGATACAGCTCTGATTTACGACTCAAGGTAAATGCACTTGAATCCAACATAAGTATACACCAGCTTATGAAGACACGTCAGATCCATCCATCTCTTTAGTTCGGTGAGTACAACATATTTTAACCAAATTTCAACATTTTTCTTAATTAGAATAATATAGTATTTTTATTTTTTTTATGAACAAGCAATCATACAGTATTTACTTTTACATCAGTGATTAGAGTGTACTAATTCAACTTACAGTATGGGTCGCGTGAAGTTTAATATCCTTCAAGGTGAGTCCCAGACTTAAAAAGTTTGTAAACCACTGCATTGCGTCGAGCCGTTCTTATTTCCGGCGTGGCCACTGCTTCTCGACTTTTGACGCGGCAGTTCCATGTGGTTTCCAAGACGAAGGCAGGCAATAGCGATGTTGCTAAATCTCTGTCAAGCCAGTAGTGAACGCAGTTGGTTGTAGTAGCAAGTAGAGTTGGGCAACACGATTCTTTTTCAGAAGTCGATCCCAACGATTCAATCATATATTACGAATCGATTCTAACGATTCGTTCACGATTCTTCCCAGTCTGCGATTCCGATTATTCTTTTGAATCGTCAATGAATGACTCACAGGACACTTCCCTTTTTCAAACCATGGGTAGCACGAAAACGTTCTACATCTCTGGCATAGATGGCACAAGAGGCGAGACATTGGATTGTCTTTTTCTCATTGGCTGGACCATTCATCATGATCTCCATTAGTCTACAAAATTATCCAAGATAGCGTTTCTTAATTATAATTTATCAACTGAACCTTACTATCAAGTACATTTTTTACATTATATCTCTATTTAACTATGCATATTTCAGGTTCGTGTTCATTATTTCACACTTAACAAATGAAATATTTTGATTCCACTTTCGCTCGAAAGCATTCGGCACGGTTCGGAAATGACCGCTGACCGGTTAAATCAAACAAGTAAATAGAATCGTGGGTTACAGTACCATGCCGATTCGTTAGTATTCTCTTGAACGACGATTCGTTACGATTCTTTTGAACGACAATTCGTTGATACCACGAATCGATTTTTACGATTCTTCATTATTAGTCGTCCGAATTAACGATTCATTCACGAATCGACCCAATTCTAGTAACAATTAGCAGGTAATCGACCAAGCAATCGGTAGTGCAATGTTATTGTTATTAGTGCGGTGTTATCCCTGAGTTTTGAGCATCATAATGCCGCGTAGGAGTCGGAAGACTATCAATTCGCAAAGCAGAAAAATGATTCTTAGCGTTAGAGATTATTTCGAAAATGAACGTGAAAATAAGGGTAGATTAGGCTATTTCCTTTAACGCAAGTGACGCAAAGAACGGCTGATGTGTGTGATGTGACCAAGTGCACGGTTTCTCAAATAATTACAGAGAAGTACGGACAGTCCGGGAAAGAAGAAAATAAACTGAGAACCCCAGGAAAGAACAGAACACGCGAAAAACCAATCACAAACAAAGCTTTGACCACGAGGCCATACGCAATCGTATCTATCAGTATTATGCTCGAGGGGAAATTCCAACAAGGAATAAACTTACTAAAATCCTTAACAAAGCAGGTCTCCTTAAGGGTGGGAAAAATATGTTAACAACACTTCTTAGGGAAATAAATTTTAAGTACAAAAAGTACAGTGGCCGGAATGTGTTAATGGGGCGACAAGACATTGTTTTATGGCGTTGCAGATTCCTGAGACAAATGATGGCAGTGGACTTCGAAAACGAAACGTGGGTAAATACAAATCACGGCGTTTCTATGAATCGACGACACTACAACCTCAACTCTGCGTATACCAACCGGGAAAGGAGGTAGCATCATCGTTTGTCATGCGGGTTCTGTTAATGGGTTCGTAGAAAGTGAATTATGGACATTTCATTCTAAAAAGACATGTGATTGCCACGAGGATATGGATGCTACCCAATACATAACATGGTTTAAAGAGAAACTATTACCTAAAATTCCTCCCTCTCAAACAATAATAAGTTATTGACAACGCCCCTTACCACGCCACGGAAGTCGACAAGTCATCAACTAGCGCACACAGAAAAGGACACGTTACCAATTGGCTCTACGGCATAATGTGCCCTGTAGTGCCGATTTAAAAAAATCTGAATTACTGGAGTTGGTGAAAATACATAAACTCAAGTCTCCTTGCTCAAGAAATGGGACATACCTTTGTTTGTCTGCCGCCTTATCATTGTATGTACAATGGAATAGAACTGATTTGGGCTGAAGTTAAAGGAATTGTGGGGAAAAGCAATATTTTACCACCATACACCCTTGTCAAAATACTGAAGTTTACCAAAGAAGCTGTGTCATAAGTGACGCCAGAAGATTGGCGCGATATTGTAAATCACACGAAGGACCTTATATAGAAAGCATGGGAACAAGAAGATGTGATGGAGAAACAAGTTGAAGAGGTTGTCATCAATTTTGGCGAGGAAGATAGCAGTTCCAGCAGCAGCAGTGATGATGATGATGATGATGATGATGAAGTTGGTGATATTCCTATGGCGGCGGTAGGAACTAGCAATGATTATAGTGATCTAGGCATAGCACCTCCAAATTGAAACAATACCGGTAAGGGAAGTTCTTCGTGTAATTTTTTATGTATTGGGTTGGTGCATAAGTTCGTAGCGTTTTTGCTTCGCGTGTTGGTACTCGTGGCTGTGGGCTTATTTATCGAGTGTCATTTTTTATTTGAAGCTCAATTGTTGTGCTTGAGTTTACATATTGAAGTTTTCCAATTTTACAGATAATGAGTGGAGCCGTGGACACTAGAAAATGGAGTGTCAAATGGAGAAAGTGGAACATTTCCGACATATTCTTCTTTTTGAGTTCAATAGAGGGGCAAAAGCAGCGGAGGCGGCAAGAAACATTTGCGCCGTGTATGGGGACAATGCTATCGGAGAGAGCACGGCAAGAAAATGTTTTTTTTTTTTTTTTTCGTTTTAAGGAGGTTCGTCTTGACATTAGTTATACTCCACGTTCAGGAAGACCTTCGGAGTTTGATGAAGAGCGTTTAAACACATTAATCCACAATGATCCACGTCAGTGTACCCGAGAACTGGCAAATGTGGTGAACTGTGACCATTCCACCATCGTGCGACATTTACATTCAATGGGCAAGGTTAAAAAATCAGGTGTCTGGATACCGCATGCTCTAAGCCAAAATCATCAAAATCAACGGGTAGCCATATGTGCGTGCATCTTTGCTTGCTCGTCATCGATTGGCTCGTGAACAATATCGAACATTCTTATTCAATATCGTTACTGGTGATGAGAAATGTTGTCTTTATGTTAAAGTAAGGAAAAGAAAGGAATGATTGAGCCCGAACAAAAAGGCAATTCCCCGTACAAAGGCCAGCGCATATCTACAAAAGATAATGTTCTGCATCTGGTGGAACTGCGAGGGTGTGTTGTACTACGAATTGCTTTTCTGAGGTGTAACCATCACTGCCGGCATATATTGCGACCAACTGAGACGTCTTGCACACGCAATCCAAGAAAAACGACCAACAAAACTGCATGAAGTGATGCTACTCCACGATAACGCTCTTCCGCACATTGCTAACCTGACACAAAACATTATCCAGGAGTTTGGTAGGGAAATCATTCCGCACCCACCTTATTCACCTGATATTGCGTCCTCAGATTTTCCGCTCTCTATCGAACAACTTTCAAGGAACTTCCTTTCCGGATGAAAATGCGCTCCGAATATGGCTTGACAACTTCTTTAACACAAATTTAAATTATGGTTTATTTAACGACGCTCGCAACTGCAGAGGTTATAACAGCGTCGCCGGTGTGCCGGAATTTTTGTCCCGCAGGAATTCTTTTACATGGCAGTAAATCTACTGACATGAGCCTGTCGCATTTAAACACACTTAAATGCCATCGATCTCGGCCGGGATCGAACCCGCAACCTCGAGCATAGAAGGCCAGCGCTATACCAACTGCGCTACCGAGGGCGACCTTTAACTCAAAACTACGCGATTTCTACAGGCGTGGAATCGAAAAACTACTTCTGCGTTCGCAGACTATTGTAAATACTGAAGGAGAAGACTATAGTGTTGATTATTAACTTCTCTCTTATGTGTATCTGATGTGTTTAATAAACTTTTTTAATTGTTTTATTGGGTTATTTTACGGCGCTGTATCAACATCTAGGTTATTTAGCGTCTGAATGATATGAAGATGATAATGCCGGTGCAATGAGTCCGGGGTCCAGCACCGAAAGTTACCCAGCCCTACGGAATTATAAGTGGTTCCTGCTTGGTATCACTTGTGAGGTTCAG